>NC_000072.6:136762039-137362039 GCF_000001635.26 Mus musculus
ACTGGAGGGTGGGAGGGAAACGCTGAGAACATTGCTTGCCCTCTTTCCTAACTGCCTACAGCTGAAGAGCTAGCTAGACGGATCGCTTATCTTCATGACCATTCAATTGTCCACCAGGCCTGCCCTTCCAGGACTCCCTTTCCTCTCAAGCTGGGAAAAGTGTGTTTAGTATCGGGGGATGACTAGGCAGATCCAGGAGAGTCCCTGCAGCAGATGAAGGCGCACAGGTAATGATTAATGACCCAGGGAGATAAGTGCGTCATATAATGCGCCTGTGGGACAAGGGGCACAGGTGTACCGCTGGCACCTCCTCCAGGCGTGCTCCAACCTAAGGACTGCTTTTGGCACTGTTAGCGAAGTGGTTCCTCTATCTGTCTGTCTCTGTCTCTGTCTCTGTCTCTGTCTCTGTCTCTGTCTCTGTCTCTGTCTGTCTCTGTCATGGTTTTCTCTGCTCAGTGTCAGAGAAGCAATAGAGGAAGGTACCATCCCCGAGTAACTGGTTCCACCGAGGATAAAGAGTAACTGTACAGATCAGATCTTGTTGTTTTCAACTTTAGTCTTTCCAAAGGTGGCTGATGGAAAAAAATAATAATCTGAGGCCAAAGACCATTGACAACTACAGCACAGGAGCAAGCCCTATCTCCCCAGGGAAACCACTGTCCAGGTCTTAGCTGCTGGATCCTTTCCTGAACAAAGGAGATTAGGATACTGTGGGCATCTGGACCTCCCAGGTGAGGCGACTGTATATTTGGATGCCTGTCAGGCGTCAAGGATTATATCTCTGCTTAACATCACAGATGGTTAGGTAAACATGAAGGTATTCTGAGAAAGCAATGGGACTTCAGTTCAAATGCGGCCATCATGGCGGCTGCCCACACAAGAGAGAGGGGGCTGTTTTGGTAGCCATTGACGCACTTCCTTTCTGAAGGGAAGAGGCTTTCCCGAGCATTATACCAACCTGAACAGATCTACCAGGATGACAACAGTATCTTCAGCCACTTGGAGGTCACCTTTCACATCATAGAAGCTTTCTGGCGTGCCACACATAACAATCACTGGAAGAAAGAAAGAAAAAGTGACAGGTGATGGTGTGCACATGAAGCAGGAGTGACAGCTTTCCTGATTTGAGCCCAACATATTCATTCTATTTATGGTGGTATGTTTCCTTCCTTCCTTCCTTCCTTCCTTCCTTCCTTCCTTCCTTCCTTCCTTCCTTCCTTCCTTTCCTCCCTCCCTCCCTCCTTCCTTCCCTCCCTCCCTCCCTCCTTCCCTCCTTCCTTCCCTCCCTCCCTCCCTCCCTCCCTCCCTCCCTCCCTCCCTCCCTCCTTCCTTCCTTCCTTCCTTCCTTCCTTCCTTCCTTCCTTCCTTCCTTCCTTCCTTCCTTCTTTGCCTTTAAGTCAGAGTTTCATTGTATATTCCAGACTGACTTTGAAGTTACTACATAGTCCAGGATGGCTTCTAATTCATAGCAATCCTCCTGCCTCAGCTTCTGAGTGCTAGGATTTCCGGCATGTAACAACACACCTGTCCCTCATTTTACATTTTTTAAGGATTAATCTCAAGTCCCCAAAGCTCTTCTGCCTCATTTTGCATTTAGTTATGGAGTCTGGATTGAACTGTGTGGAATCTCGAAAATAGAAGGGGCTAAAGGAAAGAAGATGATGGAAAAAGTTCCTGAGTAGGACTCATTTTTGAGCCCTGCTACACTTATTGTATAGTAGTCTCTTGCACTGGGTGGGAGTGATATTTCCAAATGCTATTTTCTTCAATGGGTGGCCCCCACCTTGTCATCTGTTCAATTGTTTGAAAGGGGAATGTGAGAATAGTTTTTAATATCCTCCTGAGCAACCATCTTTGGGCTGTGTCTGTGGCTTTTTAACTCAGAGTCTGATCTTAGAAATTTGAGTGATGGAACCACTCTGAGCCTTTACCATGAATGTAGCTGCTGTCTCTGTGTGGATGGGTGTGGGAGGAGCTAGAGCTTCCTTGGACTTGTGCTGTTGCTTAGAGACAGGTCTCACCATGTAGATGGGGACTTGTGCTGTTGTTTAGAGACAGGGTCTCACCATGTAGACAGCTGTCCTGGAATGTACTACAGAGAACAGGCTGGCCTCATGCCATCTCCCAAATGCTGGGGTTAGCAAAAGGCATGTATTGCCACATAGGCTTTTGTTAGATTTTTTTTTTTTATAAGCTGTGTCACCCGGGTGACCTATAAACTCTTTAAGATCATGAATGACATTTGCTTTCCTCCCACACCCCTTATCTTGGTTGACTGGTAAGTTCCTAAAATAGCAAATACTTGGTGATAGCAGTGATTGTTTGAATAATGTTGGGCAACTTGCCAAGCGAGGGTCTTCCCTCACAGGAAATCACCACAATTCGTTCATTACTTCTGATGTGCCCTTGCTTGGGAAGGGAATTCCCTGCAAAGTATAGCAGATCATTTAACAGTTTGATGAGAAAGCTTTTATCTGCTAGCCTTTCACACCCAGTCTTTAGCTCACTGGACATGTGAGTTCTGCGCCAGGAAACCGAGGAAGGTTGGTCATCTTTGCTTGCCTTGTGGTTCTGTCTAAGGGGCTACATAACCAGTAGCAGGTCATGGTTGAGAATCATGGTTTGAGGTCTAGTCACAAATCCAGTCATACCTTGGATTTCTGATGGGGTAAAAACTCAAAGACCACTCAGTAGGAACTGAGACTGTATGAACCCAGCCAGTGATTGCCTAGGGAGAGACACTTCTCACTGAGTAGCCCTAATGCACATTACAGGGAATTTTGAAAGACAAAGAACCCAGAAAAACTACATCTTGGTTGTTGGAAGTTGCAGAGGAAGCAAGTAAGCAAGCAGTTCAACAAGAGCCGGGAACATGCAGTTAGCTGGGGCAGTTGAGCCCTGAGATTCTAGAAGAGGGTCGGGTGCTTTGCCACGCAATGACACATCAGAAGTAAAGAACGAATTGCGATGATTTCCTCTCAGGGAAAGTCAATCACTTGCTGCCATGGCTAAGTATTTGTTAGTTTAAGAACTTGCCAGTTGCCAGCAATGGTGGTGCACGCCTTTAATCCCAGCACTGGAGAGGCAGAGGCAGGCAGATTTCTGAGTTCGAGACCAGCCTGGTCTACAGAGTGAGTTCCAGGACAGCCAGAGCTATACAGAGAAACCCTGTCTTGAAACCCCCACCCCCATCCCCAAAAAACTTGCCAGTCAAGTAAGATCTGGGGAGCAAGGAGAGCATGAAACCATTCACAACCCTAAAGATCGTGACAGAGACAAGATGGATAACTGCCCTGTTACATGGTTGACCTGCAGTGGGTCGTGGTCTCTGTGGGTTTATGAAGGCTGGATATTGGGTTAGTATCTATGTTCATTTCATCAGTGGTTGCTTTATGTCACTTTTCTCCTAGAGAGCTAGGTTTAGTCAACAGAAATGACAAAATGGCGAAGGTGTTTGCAAACAAGCAACTTGGAGGCAGGCCTTGAGGGCAGCGCTTACAGAGGCATTGTCCTAAAGGACTCTGAGGGAGGCAGCAGCCATGAGGGAGGCCCTGTTGTTGTCTTACCATTGCTCTTTCTGTTATGGCCTGTTAAGATTTCCTGGAACTGTTCGCTGCGTCTCAGTACATCCTTGAAGTTGAGCACCTCAGAAAAATAGGACACCCCAGCCTCCAGAGCATTGAGGTACCTGGAGCAGGAAGAAAGAGAAGCTTTGAGTCGGCTTTGCTTCCTCATGGCCGCCCCACCTTCAATCTCTGTCTGTCCATCTGTCCGTCTGTCTGTCTGTCTATCTATCTATCTATCTATCTATCTATCTATCTATCTATCTATCCATCCATCCATCTATCCACTTCTATGCTGGAGTCTTTATCTAACACCTAGGTCCTCTGTTAATAGACAGAACCCACCACGGTGCCTTTGCTTTGTATTGTGGCTATTTAGTCTAGGCAGGGTATGGGGTGGGTGTTAGGGATTCTTTGTGTGTGTACAAGTTGTAGACATTTAAGGGGTTCCTTCTACTGTCTCCCTACTGCTATAGGGAGCAAGAAGGTTCTAGCCTGAACTATAACCCAGAAGCCCCTGAAACTATATAGTGTTAAACTTCAGAGCTGGTAAAATGATGCCTGTCCCTGTAGGAATTGTGTGTTTGTATATTCCAGTTTCCAACCAAGTATCTAGGGTGAGCTCCTGGGGTTGGTTGCCATGGGTTCCCAGATGTGCGTGCCTGGTGACACCCTATCTTAAGCCTCTAAGGCTCTGTTGGTAGAACCAACTAGCTTCCCGAGTCACCTCCACCACTTTTACTGGTGATTCGGGAGCTTATGATATTTTAAAATGATGTTTCATCTATTTATGTTGTAGTATGTGTGCATGTGTGAACATACATGTATGTGTGTCACACTGCACGTGTGTGGCAATCTGATGACAACTGGCAGGAATGGGTTCTCTTCTTCTACCATGTGAGTCCCAGGGACTAAAGTCAAGTCATCAGGCTTGGGCAGCAAGTCCCTCTGCACCCCGAGCTACCTTGCAGGCACAGACTTATGCTTCTTACCTGCTCCCTCCTGTCCCTCTTTCCCTCTATGTGAGAAAATGTGAGAGACATACTTTCTAACTGCTGCTTGGTTAGCAGAACACACATTCTCCAGTGCTATATCTTCCACAGTAGTGCAGAAACACTGACTTCTAGCTTTCATTTGTATCCTCTAGAAACAGGATCCAATGTATTTGTCTTTAGAGGACTTACCATGGGGAATCATTAAGACTACCAAGAATTCACTTTCATGGGCAGAGTACTGCAAATGTGGTCTACACTGAGTAGTCACACAATACCTGACTCACTTTGCCTCTTTGATGAGCAAGAAAGCAGACTGGCATCTATTTCAACAGTGTCCCTGAGGACAGTGACATTTCTCCATGGCGACGCACTGATTAACAGCCTTCCTTACCAGAAACAATCTTCAGGTTCCGATCCATTCTTGTAAACATACGAAGAGTTCCAGGAAAAGGGTTTGAAAGATGCATTGTTGACTTTCCAGAAATCGACCAAGAAGTACATCAGCTTCCTGGCTGGAGGCAGGATCCTGGTTAGGGTTTCCTTATAGTCACAGGACAATCCATAACTTCCAGCGGAAATCATGGGATAGTTCAACTCTGTGTCGAGGCTGTGGTAAAAGTGAGAGAGGGAGCAATGCCAGGGTTAACTCCAATGGCACAGGCATGAATGGTAAGAATGAAATGGGGACAGTAAAACATGTGTCCAGGTGACCCTCTCACATGGGTGACTTTAAAAATAACAATAATTGCCCATTTTCTGTGTTTACAGGGAAATGACTACATGCTAGATCACGTTGATTTGTTTCCAAATGACTTCTCATGCTCTCTGGGCTGGGAATTGTGAGCCGGGAGGGAGACTGAAAACTACATGCTAAACAACCATGGCCACTGGTTATGTGTTTTTCTCTGTCAACTTGACACAAGCTAGAGTCCTCTGGGAAAAGGGACAACACTTGAGGAACTGCCTCCATCAGTGGGGCTGTAGGCAAGTCTGTGAGGCCTTTTCTTGGTTGCTTATTTAGGTGGGAGGACCCAGCCCATTGTGGGCAATATCATCCCTAGGCTGGGGGTCCTGGGTTGTATAAGAAAGCAGACTGTGCAGGTCATGGGGAGCAAGCCAGTGAGCAGCACCCCTCCATGGCCTCTGCATCAGGTCCTGCTTCCAGGTTCCTGCCCTGAGTTCCTGTCCTGACTTCTCCCCATTATGTACCGCGAGCTGAAATTACTCCTTTCCTTCCCAAGTTGCTTTTGGTCATGGAATTATCACGGCAACAGAAAACAAGCTAGAAGAGTCATCATAATGGTGATCAAATGGCAAGTGTACCTATGCCTTTTCTTCCTACCAGTGCCTGCTTTGTTGCTCTGCGTTGGCTCTTTTTATGTCAGCTTGACACAAGCTAAGTCATATGAGAGGAGAGAATCTCACCTTTATATCTTTTATATCTTTATATCATTATATCCCCATAAGATCTGGCTGTAAGACAGCCTATAGAGCATTTCCTTAACTAGTTATTGTTGGGGGAGGGTCCAGCCTCTCTCGGGTGGTGCATCCCTGGGCTGGTGGTCCTGGGTTCTGTAAGAAAGCAGGCTGAGCAAGCCAGTACACAGCACTCCTCCATGGCCTCTGCATCAGCTCCTGCCTCTAGTTTTGCACCAGTTTAAATTCCTACCTTGGTTCCCTCAACAGACTGTGACTCGAGATATGTAAGGGAAAGGCTGTCCAGTGACCAGCCCAACTTGGGATCCATCTCAAGGGAGGCTCCAAGGCCTGACAATATTACTGATGCTCTGATGTGCTTACAGACAGGAGCGTAGCATGGCAGCCCTCTAAGAGGCTCAACAAGCAGCTGACTGAGACAGACACAGATACTTATACCCAACAATTAGACTGAAGTAGGGGACCCCTGTGGTTGAATTATGAAAAGGCTAGCAGAAGCTGAGGAGGAGTGTGACCCCATATGAAGACCAGCAGTCTCAATTAACTTAGACCCCTGGGATCTCTCAGACACTGAGCTACCAACCAGGCAGCATACACTACTGGTACAAGTCCCCCTACACATATACACCTGAGGACTGCCAGGTCTGGCCTCAGTGGGAGAAGACACGCCTAACCCCGGAGAACTTGAAGCCCTAGGGAGTGGGGAGCCTAGTGGGAGGGCATCCTCTTAGAGACAGGGGAAGAAGAATGCAATGAAGAACTGGGCGGGGCGGGGGCAACAACTGGACTGTAAAAAAATAAAAGTAATAAGAAAAATATGTAAGTCAAACCCTTTCTTCCCTGGGTTGCATTTGGTTATAATGTTTCATCACATAAATAGTAACTCTGGCTGAGACAGTGTCTGTCTCCAACACAAAACTCAAATTTTTTTCATGAAGTTATTTCCCCAGTTGAAACTCAGCCCTCAAGCAGAAGTGACCACTGCCTTCTATACAATACTGCATTCTCACTCTCTCTCTCTCTCACTCTCTCTCTCTCTCTCTCTCTCTCTGCTTTGTATTGGCCAGTGTCCCTCTCACCTCCATTTGGAAGGTCATGTTTCACTCAATTCTTTTCTTTTTGACAACACTAAACTGTTTTCTCTTAGAAAGCTCTCATGGTACTGAACCAATGTCCTGGGTCCCGATTTCCTTTTGAGCAATGTCATCAGCACCTGATCCATGAGATAAGGAAGAACACAATTCCATGGGCGTCTGTTTGGGTGTGGAAGATGGGCTTGGAAATGCTTCTGAGTGTGCCTGACTTGGTGTGCGGAGTCTCTGGGCTGCTGAGTTGCTGGGCGTGAGGCAACAGGCTGACTTCCAGTAGAAACTTCAGGGGTTTGTGTTGGCTCGAGAAACCTATGCCGATCTCCTCTGGATCAGGAAATGGTATTTCTTTATTCAGAAAACCGAACAAGCGAGGGGAAAGCTTGTGAGAAAAGTTTTGACAGGGAAATGTGAAGAATTTTGACCAGGGAATGTATGATCTGGCAGAACAGGGCCAGTTTCACTGAGTGAAAGAAATTGAAGGTCAAGATTTCTAAATCCAGAGAAAGAGTTCCCATTCTACAATAGATCGAAGGCTTTTTTTTCTCTCTCTCTAAACCACAAAGGATTTCACACAAAGAACTTCAACATGTTATTTCTATTCATCTCAAATAAGAGCCTGGTTGTTTCCCCACATTTCCAAACTAGTGACACAATAGAGTTCTACTAAGACGCTCTCTCTTCTGTCTTGTCCTACCCACTGCCCACTCTGGGGAATTTCCTTTATTAAACTCAAGTGTTCCTCATAGCTTGCTCCCTCTAACACTCAGCTATGAGTGACTGTACCTGGGCAGCTACTGCAGCCATTACACACCAATCAAAGCAGGAGGTATGTGGGAAAGGGTAAAGGCAATGATAGAGAGATGAGGGGCCCAACATGCCTCGCTGTTGCCTTGACAACACTGTTTGCCCAATCATTTAACACTCAGCCAAAGTACTTACTACATCTGGAAGGTGGAATACGTGCACGAGGGCCCCATGAGGGCGCAGCCCATCTTATGATCTCTCTGTAGGAAAAAAAAAAAAGAAAAACACTAAAGCCTAAGACAAATCCAATTGACCACAGAAAAGAGGAGGGCGGGAACACTATGAGAAATGCATTCCCAAGAGTCTGTGCGCAGAGCGAGGAGGAGCTACTCAAAGGATGGAAGTGGGAGGAGCAAGATTCTTGCTTACTTCTTCCTCCCTGTTGCTAACTCTGACCCTAAACAGGGTTTCAAGGAGCTCAGGAGAATTAAAAGCTCTCTAAAACCGTGTAGATGTAAAAGATACCCCTTACTCTGGGCCTCTTGTAAAAGGGCTTCCAGAGGTTACAGATTGTGAGACTACAATACTAGAAGTTTCACATGGACCTCATGGGTCATATCATGGATGTCAGGATGTATATACCACATCCACCATAGTGAGTTTCAATCTTGGGGGGCTGGGCAGATTCTAGCATAGGGATATTGAAGTCCAAGGGAGAAGAAATGGTTTGGATGCTTTTAATGACAAGTATTTCATCTTTTGAGGCTTGGCTGTTCATTGGTCCATTAACTGATAGGGTTGGGCTTTTTTTACTTGCTATTTAGTATTTTTAGTTCTTTGTATACGGTAGCTATTACTTCTCTGTCAAATAGGTAGCAACGATTTTTCTCTTATTCTGAAGACTGCCTCTTCACCCAGTTGACTGTTCCCTTTACTGTACAAATGCTTTTAACTTTGTGGGTTTCCATTTGTTGCTAGTCTTAATTCTTGAATCAGAACCCTATTCAATTCTGTTTACCTTCAAGTGTTTTCTCTGTTTTTCCCAGGAACAGTTTAAGAGTTTCCAGCTTTTCATACAGGTCTTAGGTCTATTTGGAGTTGGTTTTTGTGCCAGGTGAGAGATAGGGATCTAGTCTCGTCTACCCATATGTGGATGCCCAGTTTCTCCAGCACCATCTGTTGAAGAGGCTGCTTTCATTCTTTTCTCCAGTGTGTATTTTTCACACCTTTGTCTGAAGTCAGGGGCTTATAGCTGTGTGGTTTGATATCTGGATCTTCTGTGCCATTTCATTGATCCCTGTATCTGTGTTTGTTCATATGGCTCTGTAGGATAACTTAAGTTGGATATGGTGAGACCTCCAGCATTTTTTTTTTGGTCATTTTGCTTATCTGGGGTCTTTGTGCTTCCACAATAAACAAGGTGTGTGTGTGTGTGTGTGTGTGTGTGTGTGTGTGTGTGTGTTGTTGTTGTTGTTGTTGTTGTTGATGATGATGATGTCGCTTTTTCTATTTCTTTGAGGAATGACATTGTCATTTTAGTGTGGTTTGCATTGAATCTGTAAACTGTTGTTAAAAAAGAGACATTTTTACAAAATTAATTCTTCCAATCCAATTCAGTTTTCTGGTGTCCTTTTCAAATTCCTTCTTCAGTGCTTCAGGTTTTACATGGTAGGAGCTTTTCACTTATTTCAGTTTATGTCAAGGTCTATGTTCCAGGCAATTGTGAGTGGATTGTTTTCCTGATTTCTTGTATGCATGTCTATTCTTAGCATATAAGAAGACCACTGGATTTTGTGCTAATTTTGTATCAAGATACTTTTTAAAAAAGATTTACTTATTTTATGTATACGAGTACACTGTAGCTGTCTTCAGACACATCGGATCCCACTACAGATGGTTGTAAGTCACCATGGGGTTGCTGGGAATTGAGCTCAGGGACTCTGGAAGAGGTGCTCTTAACTGCTGAGCCATCTTTCCAGTCCCATATCAGGATATTTTACTGACAGTGTTCAGCAGCTCTGAGAGTTTTCTGGTAGAGTCTTTTGGAGCTCTCACATACGGAATCCTCCCATTTATAAAAAGAATACATTGACTTCTTCCTTTCCTATTTGTATCACCTCTCTTTCTCTCTCATCTTATTGCTGTATTGAAGACTTTCAACATTTTATCAGCAAATCAACAAGAGTAGAAGATGTCTCTTGTTTTTCATCTTTGTAGAAATGCTTTGAGTTTTCTTCATTTACTGTGCTATCAGCCATAGGCTTGTCATATGTATCATTGGTTATATTGAGATATATTACTTCTACTCCTAATATCTTCAGGGCCTTTATCATGAAGGGATGTTGGATTTTGTCAAATGCATATCTTGAGATGGTAATGTGATTTCTGTCTTTGAGTTCATTTATGTGATCTATTATTTATTGATTTTAATTATTTATTATTAAACTATTCATGAACTCACAGAAGTTCTCAACTTGTGGGTCATGACTCCTTTGGAGGTCGCATATCAGAGAACCTGGATATCAGATATTTACATCATTATTCCTAACAGTAGCAAAATGCTACAGTTATGAAGTAGAAATGAAATAATTTTATGGTTGAGGTCACCACAACTTGAGAAACTATTAAAGGGTCTAAGTATTAAGAAGGTTGAGAACTTCTGATCTAGAATGAAGCTAGGTTGATTACTGTGAATAGCTCTTGTGTGTGTGTGTGTGTGTGTGATCTTTCTGATCTTTAAATGTAAGCACTCAGAGTTATGAATTTCCCTCTCAGGAATGTGTTCATTGTTTCCCCCCAAATTCTTGTTATGTTGTGTTTTAATTTTCACTCGATTTTAGGAGTTTTAAAAAATTCCTCCTTAATGTCTTCAATAATTCATTGCATAATAGTGTATTGTTCAACCTCCAGGGCTCTGCCTATTCGCTGCAGTTTCTTTTGCTGTAGGGTTCTAGCTTATTACATTTGCGTTCAAATAAAATGCAAGAAGTTATGTCAAGTTTCTTTTATTTGTTGAGACTTGCTTTGTGTCCTAACGTATTGTCTGTTTTATAAGGTTTTCCACGGGCTTGGAGAGGTATACATTTCGCAGTGTTAGTCAGATGGGATGCTTTCTGTAGGTCCCATAGGTTCATTTAATCTATTAAATCATGCAACGGTAATGTTTTCCTGCCCTACCCCCGCTTTGGTCAGGATGATCTGTCTTTTGGTAAGAGTAGGATTTTGAAGTCATATACAATGACAAAAAAAATTTTAGACATGTATTCAAAATAATAAGTCTTTAAAAAGACAAATTTTTAAAAGATTTTAAAGTTAACTTAAAGTAAAAATTCCCCCTATATCAAAGCATATACATACTATGTTCCAGGACACACACACACACACACACACACACACACACACACACACACACACACACACACACACATGTCTCTTGGGATGTGTGCTATAAAGTCAGGGTACCTTCAGATCATACAGCAACATGACTGCAGCTGGTGCAGGCTATGCATTGTGTAAACATGCCCACATTTCTCACTGTAACCATCCCAGACAAAGAATGTGTGACCTACACACATACAAAAGCTACTTACTGGGCTGGAGAGATGGCTCAGCTGTTCAGAGCACTGACTGCTCTTCCGGAGGTCCTGAGTTCAATTCCCAGCAACCACATGGTGGCTCAGAACCATCCGTAATGAGATCTGATGCCCTCTTCTGGTGTGTCTGAAGACAGCTACAGTGTACTTACATATAGTAAATAAATAAATCAAACAAAACAAAATAAAACAAAAACCAAAAGCTACTTACTGTAATCTCCCTGAGTAGGTCAAGGCCTTCACAGGTGCTGCTCCGGCAGTCACCTGACTTATGAATCAGACCGTCGGAGTAGATGAAAGTCGCGTTCACAGTCACATTTAGGTCTATTACCCAGAAATTAGGAAAAACAGGAAACCAGTGTTATGCTTCCACAATTTACTCAGCTCTGAGACAGCCCTTGCTGGTGGATTTCAAGGGGCGGAGGAAAGGTATCTGTGATGGCGAGTCTTAACTTGGCTACATTGGCAAGGAACCCAATCCAAGCATCTGGGCACACCGGTGAGAGATTTCTCTTGGTTTGATTACTTTAAGTGGGAGACACACCCCTATCCAGATAATGTGAGATCAGAAGACCCACTCTAAGTCTGGGCCACTCCTGGAGGCAGCTGACAGGAAGGACAGAGAAGCAGGGGTGTGCCTTTTTGTCTGCTTGTCCTCGCTCTCACTGGCAAGCTCATCTATCCTGAGCTATTCTTTCACTGGTGTTTGAACCCATTTCGTGAGAATTTACTGTAAACTGAAAACTAGCAGCTCTGTAGGATCTCTCTGGAACTCCAACACCAGATGGGGACTGTTGAGGCCTCCAGTCTCGTGAGCTGTCAGGAGAGGGCCTTTGTTGGGAGTACTCAGCCCACAGCCTGTGAGCCACTCCAATGAAAGCTTTATTAATATATAGTCATATGTTCATTCTATCAGTTCTGTTCCTTAAAGAACCCTGATGAAGACAAATATTCAAGTTCAGGTCTGAGACTATTCTGAGTTCCTTCTTTCTCTCTCTTCCCTCTCTCGCACCTTCCCTGCATTTATCTTTCTCTTATATTATAGAAATAATTCACCCATGATAGAACTCATCCATTATGGACATATGGAATGGAAGTGTAATTTGATCATTTCAGCACATGTGTAGATTCAAGTATTCATCATCACGGTCCAGCCTAAGAGTAGTTTTCATTATGTCCACAGCTCTCCTCATCTTTCTATAATCCCACATTCAGCACATTTACAGTATGGACTGGAAAGCACTGGGAAAGTAGATAGGGATGGCATCTTGTTCTTTTGTGTTCCCAAGTTGCCGCTATTACATGTTCTCTTTGGTCTCTGATTATCATCCATCCATCAGTCCACACACAGTTACTCTGTTCCTCTTATGCTCCTTACACTTTCCTATGTGCTCACAATACAGCAGTAAGTAAGATTACTCCCTGGCTGCCTGAGGTCCACATATTCTCTGGAGATCACACAGAATGGTGCTATTGTTGGTAGCATGGGGACGGGATCCCCTTTGTGGTGCCAGGACTTGAGAGATGTAAGAATGTGAGCCACACACATGTACAATTTCTGGGTGGGAGTGGGTGTGGGAAATAAGGAACAAAAGCCAGATAAGGATCGATCTTGGCTTATCTCAGAATCTGCAAGGAGGCCCACGCATTTGCTGCTTAGTGATCGAGGAGTAGAATAGACTTGGGGTGGTATTGGAAGAAGGTCATATCTTCATGTATGTGCATTTCTTAGTGGAATGGGATCATTCTGGAGCATTTAAATATATAGAAATATCATGTCTCACTTTCACTTTAAAAGGACTTCTCGAGATTCTGATGGGAGAATAGATCATGGAGACCAAGAAGGAGAAAGAAGCAGGGAGGCCAGTTGGGGGCTCTTGATAACTCAGGCTAGCTTGAAATAAACAAGTGGCAATGAGTTGGGGGATTACATGGTTGCATTTTGAAATTTGAAGGTAGGGTCAGTAAGAAAGTGCTGATGGATGCAACTTGAGAAAAAAGAGGGTGCGAGTGTCTTCAATATTTCTTGTGCTGAGAAAGTGGCTAATGGGGAATGTTACTGGTAAATCAAAGACTGAATAAGAGGGGAAAATTTGCAAGTGTAGAGTCGTGACTAGGGGGATGAGAGCTTTGGGAGAAGCCAGGTGAAGACGTTGGCTGTGAAATGTCTATTAGATTTCTGAATGGATGTGACAAGCAATTAAATATACCAATCAGGAGAAGTTGCCATGCAGGTGCACTTAGTGATTTTAAAATGTCAAGAAAACACATCCTGACCCCAAAAGCAGCATTGGGAGCATCTTCTCATGTGTCTCATGTGTAATGAAGAATGGGCTTTGACCCTGAAACCACGACTGTATAGACTTGGACCTCCAGAGGCCAGAAGAAAACACAGGATGCTCTGGAACTGGAGTTTCCGAGAGTTGTAAGCTGCGATGTTGGGAACTGAACCCAGATCCCCTGAGAACAGCCGGTGCTCTTAACAGCTGGCCTAGAACACCATTCTTTATATTCTGCATTTTCCAAAGTCAAATGACCTGTGCTCATCCCTGCTTGGGGTGTTTAGATAACACAGAGTTTAGGTGAAGGCAGAGGCATGGTGGTAAAATCCCTGGGTGTTGCTAGGCTCCACGTCTTAAAGATAATAAAGAGCTGGCAGAACCATTTGTGCAAACTCTGTCCTTTAAATGATGGTCCTCTCCCAGTGACAGGTAAGCTCAGGATAAATGTCTGATACCAAAGAGGAAATGGCCTTCTGGACACCAGGAAGCCTCAGACATTGTTGTGGCATTATGAGTGACACTCTGTGTTCTTATACAACCCATTTGAAGCTCTCTGACTTCCGTTTCCTTACACGTAAAAGTGAGGTTTGCCTGACATGCCACATTTGAATAATATCTTTAAAAGAATAAAGTCTACCCAAAACAGAAGAAAAATTTGGAACATTCAAAAGTTTGTTTTCCTAGAAGTTGAGACCTTATCATTCTGAGCACAGAAACAACTCTGTCCTTCTCTAGTTGCTGCAGAGATGTACCTACCACATCTAGTACAGTACATCCTTCAGTTCTGGTTACTGTTTAACCCAAGCACATTTACACTGATACTTTGTTCACTAGGAGAACCAGCTGAGAGATGTAATTGTTGGGTAGAACAAGCTGAACTAGAGGCCAATGATTAGACCAACCAGAGGAAACCAGAGGGGAGGAGGACATGTGGTGAGTTAAACAGTTAAAAAGCAAGTATAGCCATAAACCAGCATATTACTGAACATTTTTCTTTGCATTGTATATGTTTATTTGTGCACGGAGGAACAGAGAACCCATGGGGGCATGCATGTAGAGGTCAGAGGGTAAGTAGTGGATGTCATTCCTCGCCTACCAAATGGGTTCCAAGGATTGAACTCAGTTCTTTGGGCTTGGTGGACATATCATTTCTACCATTTTCCCACACTAATTTCTACTTATCTTAACTGGCTAAGCCATTTTGCCAGTCCCCAATAAACAGTGTGGAGCCTTTATCCTACTTAATTTGCATATTCTTAGGAAGAATAGCGCTGGAGAGTTAAGTCACTTATTGCTCTTAGAGAGGACCTGGGATCAGTCCCACTACCCACATGGAAGCTCACAACCATTTATTTGCAAGTCCAGTTCCAGGGGATTTCATGTCCCCTTTTGATCTCAATGGGCACCAGACATACATGTGGTGCATATACAATACATATAGGCAAAGTCTAAAAATAAATGGGAGGACATAGTGTATTTGGAGTCAGGGTTCAGTACAAATGAAGCTGGAGTGGACCCAGACCCCCGTATGAGGAAGAGTGGTAGCAAGCAGGCTGGCTGCAGTCTTGTAAGTCAAGGGGAAGAGTTTAACCCCATCTTGAGCAAGGCGGTGGTGACTGTAAGCCAGCTCCTCCCTCAGCTGTGTCCCTGACATATCATTTCTACCATTTTCCCACACTAATTTCTACTTATTCTTCAATATCTGTGTAGCTTTACTACACCCAAAAACAAAACAAACAAAACAACAACAAAAACCAAAGAAACCCCCAAAATAAAGAAAACCCAAAGCTCTCCCAACCCTACCCTCGTCAGCGTGAGAGCTCGGCTCCTTCCCACCACCATCATCATGGAGGGATGCTGAGCAATGTAAAAATCTGAGGCTCCAGGCAGACCATGAGTGGCAAAGCAAAACCCATGTGTAAACCCCCAGGGACCTAAGAAAGGAGAATCATCCTGTATCAGACCTGGAAGCAGACATGGCTTCCTCATTGTGGTCCCAGTTCTGTATCCACTTACTGACAGAACGGAGCTGGAGAGCTGGGTCAGTCGGTTCCTGACACTGACCTGTGAGTGTTTGTAAGAATCATTCACTTAATCCTTTTGCTGAATCCTACCAAGGGTTATTTATTCTGAAATGTAGCGGCAAGAGGTTAGAGGTAGAGTAACTTGCTTCACTTCCATCCCTGGTAAGGAGTGGAGACGAGATGTGCACTGTGGTTCTAGATCAACTCTGGGGGCTCTAGATCAACTTTGGGACTCTAGATCAACTTTGGGGCTCTAGAGCAACTTTGGGGCTCTAGAGCAACTTTGGGGCTCTAGAGCAACTTTGGGGCTCTAGAGCAACTTTGGGACTCTAGAGCAACTTTGGGGCTCTAGAGCAGCTTTGGGGTTCTAGAGCAGCTTTGAGGTTCTAGAGCAGCTTTGAGGTTCTGGAGCAGCTTTGAGCTCTTACTGACAGTGGTTCTTGAGAAGCACACTGATGGGGAGTGTTGAGTCACTTTGGAGGGGGAGGGACAACCCTGTGAGCTCACAGCTGTTTTCGTAATTGTACCAGCCCTTCACTTTTCCCACTCTGTTTCTAATGGAACTTTCTAGAAACTAGAGAATATAGATTGTTGTAGCAGATTGAATACAGAAGCAACCAGAAGACTATGTCCTTCTTATATATTAAGCTGAACATTAAAGACACTCACAGACATTTACATCAATTTCATTCCTTCACCCTCCTCTTTTTTTTTTTGACTTAAAAAATAAAAAATTTCTTTAGTAATGAAATGTATGTTAGCTAGTAAATTGTTTGTCACTTTTTAGTGAGCAAGCGTTTAATTCTCAATCTAATAAACATCAATATGTACAACCATAAGAAACTATTCAGGGCCCTTGATTTTTTTTAAGATCCACTCTTGAGACCCATTGACACAGAACTATTGTACCATGATGTCAATACGTATTTTACAGTTCACTGTTCTAGTAGTTTAATTTGATAGAGGATTATCCTCAGTTTATCTCTCCAGATTTGGGGTGATTTTTTTTCTTTTAAAGATTGAACTTTTTTATTTTTTTGTCAAACAATGGTATGACTTCAAATTGAAACTTTAAAAATAAGCACATTCCTTGCCCTGGCAGTTTTATGTCGTCGTGACATAATCCAGAGTCAATGGGGAAGAGGCGTTCCCCTCTGAGGTCTGGGGAAGGGTCTCAATGTATGGGACCACACACAGGGTATGGACTTAGTCATGGAACACATGTCCTCAAGGAACTGAGGGCTTGGGACTGGAGGGATCTCTTTCCAAATTATTTGTACCATTTTCACACATTACTATCTACTTATTCTTCAATATTCATGTAGCGTCACTAAGTCTAAAAAACAAACAAACAAAACAAAACCCCCCCGACCAACCAAAACAACAAACAACACACACACACATACACAAAAAAAAATAACAAAAATTATTCACTAACTTCGGGATGTCAACTACAACCTTTAAATTATCAATATTTTCCAATAATAGCTCTCATACAGTGTTTTAAATTTTTTCCAAATGTCAAACACTCCAAATATGCTCAACATATTTAGAATACAGTGTCTTTCTCTTCTCTAACCTGCATCTCTTGTGTTCAGTATGAGGGAGCAAAAATGGGTTGTCAAGTGCCAATTTCTAGGCATGCCTGTTTCTTCTTCCACAGAACTCTCCCTTTACGAACCCATCCTTCTGTCTGAGCATTATGACTGATACAAATGAGAGTAGTGAATGAAAACCAACTTGTCACTCAATTAATAACAGAGCAGACATTCACGTTCAGGTTGCACGTACTCAGAACCAAGGGGGTAACCAATATTTTCTGCTATTTGTTTGATGTGTCAAGCAACATCCTCTCTGAGTAACAGCAACACTCCCATCAATGCTGTTCCTAATGGGGACTAGAACACCTTTAAAACCTCGTCAAAATGGCAATGGGTTACCCATATGCCTCACTGCCTGAAATGCGTCCATGGGTTTTCTTATTGAATGCCTGTTCTACCCACAGTCAGGACTGCCATTTATTCTGGTTTTATACGTGAGGAAACTGAGCACCAGGAAAGTTAGGCAACTTGCTTCAGGTGATAGCTATGGTAAATAGTCAGGCAGGACAATGAACCAAATTCCATCAGAATCCGAATCTTTGCTGATGATAGTGTTCCATTGCTCTGTCTTAGTGAGAGGTGTAGTTAGTGGTGGGTCACTTGCAGTGGCAACATGATACACCCATAGGACTCAGGCAGAAGTGGATCTGCATCTTGCTTCAATGGATGTAAGGTGGTTTGCATCTGCTGTGACACCATTGTCCACCATGCCAACCCACAGAGCTGTGGTGACTAAAGAGATGGTGTGATGAGACATTCTCCAGAACTTGTCTAGCATGTGGCAAATTCTCAGGAAACAAATGGAGCCTCTATGAGATGGCCACGCTTAACACCCAGGCTAACAGACAGAATCTTAACCCAGGTCGAAGATCCAACTTCTTTACCACGGACCACCCTGTCTCAGCACACATGTGTGTGCTATATCATGCCCTCAGTAAACATGTGCATGTTATTACACAGCCTCTCAGTTCTACTTAGGTCTACATCAGACTGGCACATGTGCGTCTGAATCTAGTCTGGACACATCTGGGAAGATTACATGCATGCACAGAAGTAAATTCTTGTCACAAGGTTTTAGACAGAAGATTATTATATGCCACCTTTAAGACCAAAAGTAACCATTAAGATGTACCAAGTACCCAGTGACTCAGTAATTCTATTTGTGACAATGGAGTCTCTGGGAATGGAAAAGAACTATATATAAGAAAAAGGATCGTAGCACTGTAAAAAAAATAACCACAAGAAATTAAAAACGATTAGATATTTCTTGAGAAGAGAATTTTTAGATAATTGGGATGGTTTCTAGTCTAAGGGATTCATATGATGACTGAGGTAGCAATGTAGCCCTAAGAAAGTCATTTGCAGGATGATGTGTTGTGACAGAGAAGATGTAAAATCGTCCCTGTGCCATACTAATCACCAAGGTCTCAAAAACAAGACACCGAGAAAGAGTATTCAGGCAGTACAAAATTATTGCAGGCACTTGGTCCTTCTTTACGTGTTTTATGTCAAATTATAAAATTGATTTTTTTTTTACAAATAAAAGATAAGGTCAAGAAAGGCAACAATGAATTCAATCATAAATGTATAACCCTGTCTATATCTGACAGCGAGAGCCACGAGAGGCAGGGAGAGTCTGCACTGCCAGAGGGGAAAAAATCTTTCTATGAATAAGAGGTGTGGAGAAAGGTTCAGTATCTGTATGCCCAGGAGCCTTATGAAATTTCAGATCCAGCCCAAATCTTGCCTCTGAACGGCTACAGAAGGAGGCATGATGTCTACAGCTGGCCAGAAACCCAGATTTAAGTAGGGCATGTCACTGCTGTGAGCACTTTACCTTTTCTTCCAGCAGGGTGGGGTGGACCACAGCTCACTCCAACCCCTCTCCCCGGGAAGGAAAGAGAATGGAGTTCTGAGATGAATTTAGAGGAGTTTGGGTGATTGGGCAAAGTCTGCGAGGTCTCTGCCTTGAAGCAAAAGGTCGTACATAGCAAGAAGGAGTCCTTTCCCATAGTCTTACCGGCTTCACGCAGGCGCTTTCGCACTATGTCCAGTCCTTCCTCCACAGCCTCCCTCAGGTTTTGCATAGGTTCTTTGTAGGCTGAGTTGTCCATCATCAGGACGCTGATCTCGTAGCTGCCATTGCGGCAGTTCTGCCTCACCTGAGAGGCCCAGAACACCATCAGCGCGGGCTGGAAGAGCAGTAACCGCACAGCCAAGCCCAGCAGTGACGTCATGACCTGGCTCACCGTAGCACCATGCCCCCCTGGATTGCTCGCTTTTAGAGACACAGGGAGCCCCTCTGGAGAGTCGCTAGCAGAGTCCCTTGGTCTTCTCTTCCCCACGCACCTTTCTGGTCTTGCCACACTGGTCACACGGGCCGTGAGACTCAGCCTGGCTGCCAGTAATTAGCAGGCACATTATGGTAGGAGGTAAAGCAAAGTTCACTTTGTGTGTTTGCACACAGAAAGGTCAGAGCTATAAACGACAGGATTACCAGGGCCTCATCCAATAAAAATACACCCGTTTGTGACACATCACTGGGAAGAGGGAAGAGAAGAAGGGAGCAGTATATTTTACATATCAGGCTTTATGAAATGGAAAATAAAGGTCGAAGGGCTTACGGCAAGCACAGCAGTGACAGCCCATTAGTACTTCAGCTTTAGCTGCACAACAAAACACAAGCGTCTACTAGGATGAGCTGCGCATCTGCGGTCCAGCCAACCTCCATCTATCAGCTCTTCACTACGGGTTGGATGGTAGCAAGGCTCTGGGGACACAATCACCAACGGTGTGGATGCATGAATGTCCGCTTGGATCACACGTTCATTCTAACGGGATAGACGAACATCAGATGAATGAAGAGCTAAGGTCAACAATGGAGAAAAGAACAGAGCACAGTGGGCATGCAGGGGAAAGTCAACATGAGTCCAGAAGTCAAGGAAGTTTCCCGGAGAGCATAAACGTCCCTAAGCTGAGCTCTGGAGGATAAACGGGCGTTGGCTGAGTGGGAAGGAGGACGGCAGTGTTAGGCAAGAGGATGGATTGTGAAAAGACAGAGGTGGGAAAGGGTGAGGTATATTTGAGGAAACAAGGGATACAGCTTGGTTGACATGCTGTGGCGTCGGGTGGTAACAGAAGGCATCAGAGGACTAGGCAGAGGTATGACAGGGACTGGGAGTTCGGACTATATTCTAAAAGTCAGAAAGAGCACTTGACATGGTCAATTTTTATTTTTTCAATTTGTGATCTGAGGATTTAGCTTAGTCCCCCACGTAAGTCAAATGACTTCTAAACAATGTATGTGTGTTCATATCATGGTGCACATGTAGAGAGAGGTCAGAGGGCAGCCTTGAGTGTCAGCATTAATGTTCTACCTTGAGACAGAGTCTCTTGTTCACAGCTGTTTGTGGTAAACTCACGCATCTGGGTGGGATCTCCAAGGAGTCTCCATTCTCCCCCTGAGGCCGTGCTGGGATTCCATTTGTGTGCTACTGCATCTGACAGTATGTGGAGTCTGGGATCCAGGCTCAAGTTCTCACTCTTGCGTGGCAAGCTCTCTACTTACTGAGCCAGTTCCACAGCTGGTCACGTGACTTTTGAAAAGCCCACTCACGCTGTCAAGGAAGAAATGTCCCGGAGAGAGGCAAACAAAATCAGAGCCTTTATATAAGGCTTCTGTTTCTATGGTACCCGTGAGTCAAAGCGGGGAAAGGCAGAAGCAGGAGATGGGCTCAAAAGGTCTAAAAAGAGAATCAACGGGACCTGGTATTTTCTTGAATTTGAGATCCCAGGGAGAGGGAGGACTCAAGGGTGATGCCCAAAGGTGTTTGCTGATAGTTAAAATCCTGAAAGTCCGCGGGTTTAAAAGATAACGACTTCCGGCTTGGGACAGGTGGATTTGGTATCTGCCTGTGCAGCTGCGAGAAGAGGACCTGTACTTAACAGGGGGTTTAGGAGTTCAACAGAGGCACTGGCTGGTGGGTCGGACTTCATTGTTTTCAATGTTGACTTCCAAATGTGAAAACTGAACGAGTTAACTGGCATGACACATCTTTCATGGAAGTAATTTAAACCGCATTTTCAACCTTCCCAAGCAAAGTATTGGAACCATGGGGGAATCCGACCAATCTAAAGAGAAGTAAGGTCCCCGCCCCAAAGGAATCTATACGATCTACATTTCAACCCCTCCCAACGTCACTTGAATGGCCTTTCTGGGGTGTCTATTTTCTAGCTGGTGGTATCCCCCTTTGCAGGACCCCAAGGGGATGGCCTTCAACAGAACACAGCTTTTGAACAGACCCTGAGGGTGACTACAGGTAGGAGTTCTGCCTCTTGGCATAGAATTGGGACCGTCTGGTTCCTTTGCCTCAGCCTAACTAGTACGGGTGTTTAGTAAAAGGAGGACATTTTGTATTGCTCCTTAAATTGAACAGCAGTGGATAGGGTTACTAAAAGGAAATGCTCTATACACGGGACTCATTTTTTTTTTTAAGATTTGTTTGTTTGTTTATGTGAGTACCTTCATGAGTTTATTTGCAACTTGTGTATGCAGGTACCCATGGAGGCCAGATGAGGGTGTCAGATCCCCCAGAGCCAGAGTTACAGGTGGTTGTGTACACGGAACCAAACTTGGGTCTTCTGTAAGAGCAGTAAGCACTTTTAACTGCTGAGCCACATCTCTTGTGTCCATACACCCATGATTCTTATCTGTTCATTCGTAGCCAAGAACCTAAAAAAACAGGCTGGTCCTAGAAGCCTATTCAGCTGTTGAAATAACTGTCTCTCTTGCCGAGAACGGAGGGAAGAAACGGTGCTAACTGGGAAGTGGTCATCAGGTAAGGGATGGGGAGGGGGGGAGGGGGGGGCGTGTTTTTATCAGGGTAGAAGCTGCCTCGTTTACATGTTGGTAGGAAGGAGCTGGTATGAAGCTAGGGGGAGAGGCATAGATGGAGAGAGGTAATTGAGAAACCGTGTTCAGGTAGCTGAAGTAATGGGATTGATTCTCAAGGCAATCGAAGAAAGGCCTATGTGATGCTTCCTATGTGTGCATACTGCCAGACTTACGGCTGGGAGCCCCAGGATGTCTGCTGAGAGCTGAAGGGGAGTTTGAGCAGCCACAGGCTTAAAGAGAAGTGACCTTGGAAAGCCCCTGCAATGGGGCTGGGGGGGGAGGGGGGAGGGGGGACTATGAGGCCCGCCATAAGGCTGTTTAGCCGTGATCGGTGAGCTTAGTGACTGGGTTTACTGACGCTCGTCACCCATTTTATGATTATTGTCCAGCTGCTTAGAAACAGGCACAGGAAAGTGAGCAGCGACAGGGCCTATCTAGGAGTGGACACTTTCTAGGTAGGTACAATGAAAATTTAGTGGACTTCAAAAATGGGAGGTAAAGAAGAAAAAAAGAATGTGTAGAGAGTCAGGCTGTCACACCTGAGCTGAATGAAGAGCCAGGGATGGTGTTATACAGTAATCCCAGCACTGAGTAGGCTGAGGTAGGAGGTGTGTTCTTAGCAAGTCCAGTTTGAGTTACATTGGGAGACCCTGTCTAAAAGCGCCAAACCAAAGCAACGGCAACAGCGAATGATTGAAGGAAGAGGGACGTGGATACAGAGAGGCGGTGAGGAAAATGGACGGAAAAGAGATGTTGAAGCATAGATGAGCAAGTGAAGCAGAGATGCTGAGAGTTCCTGGAGCAGCGGCCTGGATGGCGGTGTTTGAAGCAGGCGACAAGCTCTGCATTACTGATCAGAATAGCGCACGGTGGCTGACTGAGGAGGCAGAGGGCAATAATCTGAATAAAAGGGCTAAAGGAAGTAGGAGTCTGGTTTGAAGGCAGGATACCCACTTGGCAGGAGCATCAGTGAGATAAACAACAGGCCCTTGATAGAGAGGAAGGCCACTCCATGCAATAGCAAATGGAACGGACAGTGCAGAAGGCACCGTGGTTCCTAGAAAGGGCCGGACAGTGGTGACACGTAGTAGAAAACTCTAACCCTCCCCCCCAAAAAAGTAAATCTTTTCAAGTGACAAAGTAGATCAGTATACAAAGGATTGATAGAACGAATGTCATTGAACATGTGTGGGTTGTAAAAGAAAGGCTCACGTGAGCACATTTCAAACCCCTAGATACAGAGCTAAGATACTTCGGCTTTACCTTTGCCCCCTGAACACCTAGGATTCCTAGGATGCCATCTCTTTTTCATGCGAGAGAGCCAAGACGTGTAAGAAATCATCTCTGAAGAAATAAGGTGTAACCAGGTGCTTGTCGGCTATGGCACAGGTATTTCTGAGGACACAGGTAGTTGGATGGGAGGCATGGGATGTTGTTGGAACACGGTCAGAAAGCTAATGCCTGGTGAACAATGCCCCTGTGGAGAGGCTCCCTGAAAAACAAAACAAAACAAAACAAAACAAAACAAAACAAAACAAAACAAAACCCAGAAGGATTCTTACCTCAAGTGTGTTTTGATCCCTGGATTGTTCTTGGCCATGATTTTGTGCCTCCTGTGTTAAACATTTACATTGAATTTATAAGACATATTCATACCTGTTAGATAGTAGAGCACAGCTATAGAACCCAATCTAATGAAAGGACCTGCTGAGTGCTGACCTTGGTGTGCCCTAAATCTGGTTACGGCCTTCTGCCTTGCTTTTGTGCTTTCCAAGATACAATCTAGAGCAGGTGCCAGGCAATGGTATCTAAACTGGTCTGTCCTGAGAAAAGTTCTGGGGAGGGGCTGCTCTCTTATTATGGAGTATGTGCTTACCCGGGTTTATTCAGTTGTTTTACTGGTCATGTTTTTCTGAACTCAAACATCCTTCCTTGCGTCGCTGCTTTCTCTGTTACATTCATGTGTGAAAGTACACAGGAACTGAGGTAAGGCTGTCTGCAGCATTAGACTGTAGTCTGCGCCATTCTTTCAAGTCCTCAGATCCCAAGTCTCATAGACAGATCTGCATAGGTCCACGAACATCAGAAGAGAAAGAGCAGTGTGGTGAGGAGAGACTGCTGGAGGAGATGCAATGCCAAAGGCTGGCATGGGCATGGTTATGGATTGATGTTGAGCGTAGGTGCCACAATAAAAACAGGAACACACTAAGATGCCACGCCTTCTTTTTTTCCCCGAAGGAGCAGAGGGGTTCAGCCTTCTTAGAAAAGACTGACCCTTGGCTAGCTCACTCCGGTTACTTTATTTAAACATTATATAAGCTTAATTGGGGCTGGGAAAGGTTCCAAAGTTATGTTGCCCTCGCTGCCCGAGAGAGCAGACAACCACACAAATCTCAGTCTAGCAAGACTGTAGTTGTCAAAATTCAAATAGTTTCATAGCAATTTCTCAGCCTCTACCAATTCATCCACATGAGAAACCATGTGGGTTCCCAGGCCTCACGAGGCTCAGCTTCTATTGAAGAGAAGGCTGCTGTAGTTATTTTATAGTGCAAGGTGGGTGTCTTAGTTTGGGTTTTATTGCTGTGAAGAGACACCATTACCAAAGCAACTTTTGTACAGGACAACATTTAATTGAGGCTGGCTTACAGGTTCTGAGGGAAGTTCATTATCATCATGATGGGAAGCATGGCAGCATCCAGGCAGGCATGGTACTGGAGGAGGTGAGAGTGCTACATCTTGATCCAAAGGCAACCCAGAGAAGACTATCTTCAGGCAGCTAGGAGGAGGGTCTCCAAGGCCACCCCCAATGTGATGCACTTCCTCCAGCAAGGCCAGACCTACTCCAACAAGACCATGCCCACTCCAACAAGTCCACACCTCCTAACTGTGGCACTCCCTGGTCCAAGCATGTTCAAACCACCACAATGGGTCATGCTGGGGCATGGACAGTGGTGTGCTGCTCAGTCAGTGTGATGATCAGTCTTGACTATTAACTCATAGGAATTAGAATCACTTAGGAGACAGACTACAGGGAGGGCATTAATGGAGGGAGGCAGACTCACGTTGGAAGTGGGTTTCTGGGGCCCCAGGGTGAGTGGAAGGGGAAACTGAGTGGGTGGGCAGCACCAGTTCTGCTGTTTCCTGACTGTGGCCTGGTTAGTTCATATTGTTGTTCCTCCTATGGGGCTACCAACCCCTTTAGCTCCTTGGGTACTTTCTCTAGTTCCTTCATTGGGGACCTGTGCTCCATCTAGTGGATGACTGTGAGCATCCACTTCTGTATTTGCCAGGCAGTGGCATAGCCTCTCAAAAGATAGCTATATCAGGCTCCTATCAGCAAGCTCTTGTTGGCATCCACAATAGTGTCTGGGTTTGGTGGCTGTTTATGGGATGGATCTCCAGGTGGGGCAGTCTCTGGATGGTCCTTCCTTCAGTCTCTGCTCCATACTTTGTCTCTGTAACTCCTTCCATGGTTATTTTGTTCCCCCTTCTAAGAAGGATTGAAGTATTCACACTTTGGTCTTCCTCCTTCTTGAGTTTCATGTGTTTTTCGAATTGTATCTTGGGTATTCCAAGCTTCTGGGCTAATATCCACTTATCAGTGAGAGCATATCATGTGTGTTCTTTTGTGATTGAGTTACCTTACTCAGGATGATATCTTCTAGATCCATCCATTTGCCTAATAATTTCATAAATTCATTGTTTTTAATAGCTGTGCAGTATTCCATTGTGTAAATGTACATTTTATTTATCCATTCCTCTGTTGAGGGACATCTGGGTTCTTTCCAGCTTCTGGCTATTATATATAAGGCTGCTATGAACATAGTGGAGCATGTGTCCTCATTACATGTTGGAGTATCTTCTGGGTATATGCCCAGGAGTGGTATTGCTGGATCTTCCAGTAGAACTATGTCCACTTTTCTAAGGAACCACCAAACTGATTTCCAGAATGGTTGCATCATCTTGCAATCCCACCAGCAATGGAAGAGTGTTCCTCTTTCTCTACATCCTTGAGTGGCGTGCTTCTTAGCTGATTACCTGATAGATTTACAGGCTAGCCACAATGAGTGTCTTATTTAGGGTTTTACTGCTGTGAAGAGACACCATAACCAAGGCAACTCTTATAAAAGCAAACATTTAATTGGGGCTCAAAACCAGCCCTCACAGTGACACGCTTCCTCCAACAAGGCCACACTTCCTAATAGTGCTATTCCCTGTGGGTCAAGCATTCAAACACATGAGTCTACAGGGCCACTCCTCTTCAGACCAGCATGATGGGCAATAACTACTTGTTGCTAGGGAATACATGGAATTGTGTTCCTTCCACATACATTGTATAAGCAGGCTCCCTTTGCAGTCAAAGTTTCTCACTTCATTCTTTCTCTCATTCACTTATTCATTACTCATCTACAGGACTGAGGATTGAGCTTAAGGCCTTACCCATGCTAAGCAAGCTCTCCTTTCAAATAAGAAAATTAAAGACAGGTCTTTGCTGACTTTCCCAGACTGGACCTGAACCCACTCTGTAGCCCAACCAGGCTTTGAAATTGAGATCCTCCTGCCTCAGCCTCCCCGGTACTCAGATTACAAACATGAGCCCTCTTGCCCTGCTCCAATTCCTGAATCAAAAAGTTCTTTTGTTTTTGTTTTTGTTTTTCTATGAAGGAAATACTTATTTTTATATACTGTTTACATAGGAAAGTTTAATGCCAGTTTGGGTTTAGACAAGAATCTTCCTTCTCCCCCCACCCCAACTTTCCTCTTCCTGTCTGTCTGTCTGTCTGTCTGTCTGTCTGTCTTCCTTGGATAGTAGTGAGATAGGGTCTAATGTAGTTCAAGTTTACCTCAGCTCCATGCGTAGCCAAGGACAGCTTTAAGCTCCTGAATGGCCCTGCCCCTACCTTCAAGTGCTGGGATTACAGGTATGTGCCACCACATCTGGGCTGGATATGCAAACTTACCAAATTAGGTATATAGGCATATAACTTTTATGTAACAAAGGGAGGAAAATTGAGAACTCCCAGGACTACTGAGGCACGAGGAGGAAAGGAAAGAGGAGACCAAAAGAACAGCGAGAGGCTGGAATCTGCCCAGGCAGAACTGGTCAGGCTGGGATCTGCCCAGACAGAGCTGGTCAGGGGAAAGCCACTGGCCTAAAGCTTTCTAACTAAAGATCAAGGATGTGTGAAATGAGCAAGAACTCACTTGTATTTCCTTCAGGAAGTGTAGTTTACTTCTGTGAACAGATGCCTCGTGTCTGTGCTGCTATGTAGCACGAATAAACAAATCTACCACTGTGGCAATTGTATTTAAACCAATCACATAGCAACTTAAAAGAGCCCCCAAACCTTCACATCTGCGTCTTGTAGCCTGTGCCTAGTTTGTAGGCACATAGGAAGATGTCCACATCTGAGCCTGCTTTTGGATCACAAACAGCAACAGGATGCTGGACAATCTCCAGAGGCAGCAGCTGCAAGTTGGAAGCAATCAGGGTGACGTATGACTTGGGAGGTTTGGAGCCTGACATGGTGTCCTAGCACTTGGGTGGTGGAGGCAGGAAACTGTCAGGAGATCCACACCAGCCTGGGCTACAGCGAGGTCTAGGCTAAATTGGTTTGCACTGTGAGACACTGGATCAAAATAAAGCACAAAACCAACACAGCAACCATAACAACATATTCAGGGATTTGAACTGCTGAGAATAGGGGAGAAGGAGGAGACTCTAGGAGAGGGCAGTGTGGGGTTAGCATGGTTAAGGAAGAATGAGCTGTAAATGTATGCACAGACAGGCAGATGACAGGCAGATGATAGTAGATAGATGGATACATAATAGACAGATGATAGACAGACATGATAGTAGATAGATACATGATAGACAGATAATAGATGATAGTATTGGATGGATAGATGGTAAAAAGATAGATGGTAGACAGACAGATAAGACAGATAGATGGTACATAGTTAAATAGATGATAGATAGATGATATAGCAACTATCATAATGAAACCCATTATTTTTGAATACTAAGAAATTAATGAACAATGAAAAATAAAAAAAAACACACGGACCTTTTTAAACAAAGACTTAATAAGAAACAAAGATTTAAAGCTGGGCGTGGTGGCGCACGCCTTTAATCCCAGCACTAGGGAGGCAGAGGCAGGCAGATTTCTGAGTTCTAGGCCAGCCTGGTCTACAAAGTGAGTTCCAGGTTAGCCAGGGCTACACAGAGAAACCCTGTCTCAAACAAACAAACAAAAATTTAATACAAATCTGTTGAAGATGATTGGTAGGATTCTGATGAGTCTGGAATGAAATGGATAAGCCTTGTTTGAATCAATAGCAAAAGCAACCAATCATTCTCATTGGCCAGTGTTGTGCACCTACGCACAGCCCTCGGCCTATGATGCTTCTCATTGGCCAGCATTGTGCAGCTAAGCACAGCCCTCGGCCCATGATGCTTCTCATTGGCCAGCGTTGTGCATCTAAGCACAGCCCTCGGCCCATAATGCTTCAGGGTCTTGCAAATAGCTCTATTATCTGACGTCAAATCTAATGAAAGGAAACGGGAGTGTGACTTCATTGGCATAGTTGGTTTACGTTCGTTCTTGTCCCCTGCAGTACCTGAAAGGTTACTTTCTCAGAGTTACTAAAGCAGTGCCCTAGGAGAACAGTTAAGGAGCATGGTAAGTTCTCTGAGTGTTAACAGGGGTATTATGGGCTTTGTCTATTGATGCAGTCCCAGACAGTATCTGAAAATGAAGGAAAAACATCAGAATGGCGTGATTCAACGTGAACCCTTTGAAATTCCAGAAGGCACCTTGATGTTCTTAATAAAGGCAACGTGTGACAGTGTGGGGCTAGAACTTTATCTGGTGTTTGCCGAGCATATGAACTGCCACGGGTGGCCTAACGCTGCCAGTACTCAGTTCTCTGCTTCCCAACGTGAATCTACTCTCTATTCTAGCACATTCGACAGCTTAATACTAAGCCACAACTGGTGTTGGAGTTTGGACGTGGGCAGGTGTGCCAAGTGGTTAGTGGGATTTACTCAAAGAGTAGCCACTTCAGTGAGACTGAGGAGCCAGCCACCTTGGAGGTAATTCACTGTTTCCCAGGGAGACAGCCCAAACACTGAACTATAGCACTCAATTGCCACATTACCCAATTCTGTCTCTAGTGCAACCCTGTAGATGCATGCATGCATGTCCAGGGGAGACAAAGCCTGGAATTTAGACAACAACAACAATAACCCTGAAGGAATGACCTGAGAGAGCACTTGGTGTTTATTAAATGATAGATATCTTTGCACCTAGCAGGCTGCACCACACATAGAAGGTGATGATCCCCGCTTGGTCAAAGATTACCATCCTGCTTTGTCACTTTGAGGGTTCACAGAACTGGACAAGTTGAGGCAACATGCAAGGGGAACTACAGTCTAGCACCGATTGTTCGATGCTTGTCCACTGTGGGACAGGCCTCCTCTGCGGATACCCCTGCTCAACGGGCCATAGCAGAACACAGTGTAAGTCGGATTATTATTGGTGAATCTTCAAGCCATGCTACAAAGACCAGAGCCACTAGTGGAGATGAGTTACTGACACCGAAGCAAATGTTGGCTCTCAGGTGTGGAAGTTTGTGTTAAGTCAGTTAAGACACAGTATTATGAGATTCTTGGTCCCCAGTGGGTGTCCAACAGATCATCTTCCCCTTGGAGACAGGGTCTCATGTCGTTCAGGCTGGCCAAGGATAGCCCCGACTTTGCAGAGTGCTGGAATTGCAGGTTTGTCACTTCACATCTGGCTTACACGTACTAAGGAAGGAACCCAGGCTCCTCACATAATGGGAGGCGGTGCACACCCTGAGCTGCACCCCAGCCCCACTGTGTTACTCTCCTGTAGGCCCCCTTTACACAGCAGAATGAATTTCTCCTTCCTGTGTGCACAGTCATTTCTTCTGTAATTGGAACGCCAAGTGTGTTCAGCCAGCGCCAGTGAGAGAGTGATGGTGGGAAGAGATTTCAGTTGTATTCAAGAAAAGATGATGGGGGTTGGAGGGAGATGGCTAGGCAGTTAGGACCATGCGCTGCTCTTACAAAGCACCTGAGTTCGGATCCCGGCACCTGTGTCAGACAGCTCACAGCCACCCCTGTACATCCAGCTCCAGAGGGATTTGACACTGCTGGCCTCTGCTGGCATGGACCAATATATATATATATATATATATATACATACATATATATATATGTATATATATATATATATGTATTAAATTAAATATATTTTTAAAAAGAAGAATAAACAAGTACGTGAGTTAAAAAAAAATACAAATCAGCTGGCGAGATAGCTCAGCTGGTAAAAGCCTTTAACATTAAGCCCAACAAGTGGAAAGAGAAAACAAACCTTCGAGTTAGCCTCTGACCAGTGCGCGCGCACACACACTCAAAGTGATTCTGTGCAATCACATTCTGAGTACATAAAATGTAATCAAAATGTTTATTTTTAGTCATCAAGAAAGCCGCAGAGGCAGAAATGAAACATTAGTATAAAAATGGTAGGTGTAAACATTTGAAATGTAAATAAATAAAATAACCAATAAAAAAAAGAGAGCGAAAGAAAAAGGTAGTTGTAACGGCCATATTGCTGACTTGATCTGTCTTCCCAAGTTATTGTATTTGATCATCCTCCATATATTTTATAGGAAACGGTGTAGTAAGCAGCTCAGTGCATCATGAGAAACAAACCTGGGTTAGCACACAGCACTCTGCCTACATCTGGCAACCTCCATGTCCCCAAATCAGCCGCAGGGGCCTCAGAGCGGCCGGGCTCCATGTGAGGTCTGGCGAGGCTTGGGGTGCAGAGTGAATAACAAGGAGATTGTCTGGCTGTGGAAGGCATGGTTTGGTTTTTACTATGAACAAATGGGGGAACGTGGGTCATAATGAGACAATTCAGCTTCCAAATGAAGGGGAACAGGAAGTGATAAAAGGCAAAGGAAACGTAAATGAGGCCATATCCAGCTTCAAACACCACACGGTCAACAAGCCTGCAGGAAATAGACCTAGGGAGGCGAAGGGAACTGAGAAGAACGAGGTGTTATAAGCCCTATACTTAAATAGATTTTAGGATATTTAATTAGCAGCTGGTTTAAAACAATAGTGGAGTCCCAGAAAAATCACTAAGGTGCAACATGTATCTCATTAAGGTAGTAGAACTCACACCCCAAGGTGTAGACTTAACCTTGGAAGGAGACAGGACCGGCAGAAGCGTGATGAACACAGGCGGGCTTGGCTGGCACGCCATGTCTGCATGCAAAGGTGCTGGGAGACTGGGGACCTGTCAGCCTCGGGCAGACCACAAGCTCTGTTCCTCTGTCTTACTGAAGTATGCTTTCTTTTCCTCTCTCCTCCCTTTGGCTCCTTGTGCATGTGTATAAAATAAACAAATAGATAGATAGATAAAAATTTTTTTTCTTTATTTCCTGTGACCCATGCCCTGAGCTATTCTCCCGATCCATCCATCAAGTGTCTGTTGTTGATTTTCTCTTGTGTTCCTGCTGTGCACCTGCCGCTCCGCAGAAAAACCCGAGGGAACACCAAAATCGCTGGGCACCTTCGGAGTTTGAGTTTTAAAAGGAAGGAACAATGGCAGAGAGTTAAACTGAGTTTTAAACGTCCCTTGTCCCAGACGCTCAGATCCCGGAGATGGTGGACCGGTAGCAAACAATTCCAGTCAGGACAGACAAACAGAAGGTGGTTTTCAGCTCAGTGGCAAGAGGTTTAATTCAACACACCTGTGTGGGGCAGTTAATGCTGAGAAGTGGGTGAGGGTTGCGGGTTGGGGGTGGGGCGGCCGGGGAGGGAGGGAGCGGGGAGAGTCTAGGTGCACAAATGGAAGCTTGGGAAAGAAAGTCCCACGGAGGAAAAAGTGTGAAAAGAGTAAGACCCGGACTGAGGATAAGGCTTGACTTCTCGGACCTTGTCTCCTTGGCTAAGCGGCTGCTTAATGCATCTCTGTCTTTGGGGCAAACACGGAGTCTGTACTTAGAAAGTGCCGGCTTTAAAGACAAGGGCTTGGGCATTCCTAAAGAGCTGCGGAAGTGGAAGTGGTGGTGGTGGTGGGGGGGGTCGGGGAGGGGGGGCGGGCGGGGGGTGTGAAAATGAATCTCTCTGGAAAGGGAACAAAGGGCGAATGTGGGAGACAGTGGCTGTGACCTAAGGACTCACCTCAGCGGTGCTTGGATTAGTTCTGGCAGAGTTTCAGGATGCTTTTCCTCTGATCTTTCTACTAACAGCACACTGAGACGGGGGTGGGGGGTGGGGTGGGGGGGTGGGTTTGGGATTGGCTAGGATGACAACGACGACGACGACGACAACAACAACAAATTATAGAAGGAAATGAAGATTGGAAGAAATAAAATGTGACACATTAAATATTAAAAAAAAAGTTTCATAAGGATAACAGGAACATTAGATGCCCAAACAGGGAGGTGTGACAGGTATAAACATGTGCTCAGTAAGGATTTGATTATATACTCTGTACTGCTAACTTCAGCTTATATATATAAAAAAATAACAAAAAAAATTAATAAAATGTTTTAAAATTTTGTCCCAGGAGTCATTTGTGCTTTCTTCTTGGGACATTACATTTTTATACAATGATCTTAAGTTTACATCTTGAACGTTATGGTCTCTTCCTGAACTCTATGTTCAAGAATCCAAGCCTACATGGCAGCTCACAACTGTCTGTAACTCCAGCTCCAGGGGACCAGACACCCTCTTCTAGCTTCTGTAGCACTGCACGTGCATGGTGTACAGATACATATGTAGGCAAAACAAAATGCCCATACACATAGAATAAAAATAATTCTTAAAACCAATTTAATAACAGCAAACCAAAAAGGAATGTGATGTGTTGTGATGTCTCTGTGGGGATGTGGAAATTAAGTCCAAACTGAGCATGCCTAGAACAGGGCCCTAGACGCTCCTCCTTTCTCCCCCTCCAATCTTTACTATCTGTTTTAGTTAGCTTCAACTGTCAGCTAGACACAGACTAGCATTATCTGAGAGGAAAGCCTCCATGAAGGAACTGCCTAGATCAGGTTGGCCTGTGGCCACATCAGTGTGGAATCATTGATATAGGAGGGATAGCCACTGTTCCACAGGCAGGTGGTCCTGGGCTGTGTAAGAAATCTAACCAAGCAGAAACAACATGAGAGAGAGAGAGAGAGAGAGAGAGAGAGAGAGAGAGAGAGAGAGAGAGAGAGAGAGAGAGAGAGAGAGGAGGGAGGAGGGAGGAGGGGGAAGGGAGGAGGGAGGAGGGGGAAGGGGAAGGGGAAGGGGAAGGGGAAGGGGAAGGGGAAGGGGAAGGGGAAGGGGAAGGGGAAGGGGAAGGGGAAGGGGAAGGGGAAGGGGAAGGGGAGAGTCAGGAAACAGCATTTCTCCATGTCTTCTTCAGTTTCTGCTTGGACATCTCTGAATGATGGATGGTGACCTAGAAACAAGTCAAGTAAACCTGGCCCTTCCCTGAGTTACTTTTGGCCAGGGTGCTGGGTAGCTCTGCAGACGGAGCCCATCTGAAAGTGTGTCATCCGATCTTCTTTACTGATGTCATTTCAGTAGTCCATGCCACTCTCCCTCACCCAGGATGCTGTCGGAGCCTCCTCGCTGCTCCACCTGCTTCAGCTTCCGCCTCTTACAGCTCATTTCCCACACAATGGCTGGCAGACACTGTGGTTGTTTGAATAGAAATGGCCCCCATAGACTCACGTGCTTCAGTGATTGGCCCATGGGGAGTGGCACTATTAGGAGGTGTAGCCTTGTTGGAGGAAGTGTGCCACTGTGGGGGTCTCTTTGCTCAAGTTCTGCCCAGTGTGGATCCAGAGCCTCCTCCTGGCTGCTTGTGAAAGACAGTCTTGTCCTGACTGCCTTCGGATCAAAATGTAGAACTCTTGGCTCCTTTAACACCAAGTCTGCCTGGATGCTGTCATGAGTCCCGCCATGATGGTCATGGACTGAACCTCTGAAATTGTAAGCCAGGCCCAATCAAATATTTGCCTTTAAAAGGGTTGCCTTGGCCATGGCGTCTCTTCATAGCAATAAAACTCTAGCTAAGATATTTGAAAAATACTAAATCAAATTGCTATTCTTCCTAAGACTCCCAAGTAGCTTGCTATTTTATTAATATGGCAATCTGAACATACAGTATTTACCAAGGGCTAAAGATAATCTAAGTGTTTTTTAAAACTTACTAGTCATGGAAAAATCTGTGGTGTGCGATAAATTAGTTTTTAATATTTATTTTTAAAATTTTACTATTTTATGTTTATAGGTATTTTGCCTGCCTGTGTATCTGTGCACCATGCGTGCTTACTGCCTACATTGGCAAGAAGATTCCCTAAAACTGGAATTCCAGACAGCTGTGGCTGCCATATGGGTGCTGAGAAGTGACCCTAGGTTCACTGGAAGAGCAGCCAGTGCTCTTAACTGCTGAGCCATCATGCAAGACTCTGTTCTGTTCTTTCCACATTGCCTTTCTGTTACTAACAAAACTCTAGATGAAAAGAACTTGCTGTTTAGTTTCATGGCTTCCAGAATAAAAACATTCAGTAATATCAAGGAAAAAAAACATTATTTATCTCAGTGAAAGAAAACATACAAACTGATTTCAAATACAACTCGAACAAATATGTCTTTCAGTAGGATAAAACTCGTGTATTTCAGTCAAAGCCTATGAATGTCAGTTGCTTTCATTTAAGATGGGTTTCAAGAATAGCATCTGCCTGTCTCCATGATTTCTCTTCCCTCTGATAGCTTCCACTCTTCTGCTGGCCTCACAGCTCTCTTTTGCCATTTCCTAGAGCAACATGAACAGATGTGTACTCATTCCAGAGAGGGAATAAATACCAGATCATAAATTAAGTTAAAAAACTTTGAGTGAACCTGCGTGAATGTTATGTATGGAAAAGTGAAGTTGTTCCAATAATTAGAAAACAATTTAATTGTCTTGGCTCATGCCCAATGTTGGAAAGCTGCACAAAGATTCACTAAACCTCTAACCATAGTTTGATAAGCTGGCACGCCTTTGATCCCAGCACTCTAGAGGCAGAGGCAGGTGGATCTCTGAGTTACACAGAGAAATCCTGTCTCCGGTGTAAAACAAACAAAAACAAAAAAGGGGCTGGGGGATGCTTGGCAAATATTCATAATTCAAAGATAAAAATCTATATCCTGATTTACATTTCTCCCTGCCATAACACACCATATATAAGTGAGATAAATTGGAAGCCATGAGACAGGCACTGTCTTTGTATGTGACCTAGCCACACAGGCACAAGAACTTGAGTCAGAAATGAAGTCTACACAATACAATTTTTTCCCACATATTATTCAACGTGAACTAATAAGAAGAATCTTTCATTGTGATTTACAAAATATAAATTGGCTATGAGCGTGTCAAGAGAAAATTGAGGGGGTGTTTTGTCAGTATGAGATTTAATTTTATGTGTGTATGTAAGTGTGTGTGTTTGTGTGTGTGTGTTTGTGTGTATTTATTTGTGTGTGTGTGTTTGTGTGTATATATATGTGTGTGTATATTTGTGTATATTTGTGTGTGTTTGTATGTGTGTGTTTGTGTGTGTGTGTGTGTGTGTGTGTGTGTGTGTGTGTGTGTGTATGTGTAGGTAGGTGACTGAGGAAACCAAAAGACATCTGATGTCTTGGAACTAGAGTTACAGGCAGCTGGGAGCTGGAAAGCCAGCACAGGTCCTCCACAAGAGCATCATGTCTTCTTGATGTTGAGCCTTCTTTCTGTTAGGTTTCAAACCCTGGGACAAATGGCTGAGGTGTAACTCCTGTTTGATGGTTTGTATATTCTTGGACCAGGGAGTGGCACCATTTGGAGGTGTGGCCTTGTTAGAATAGGTGTGACCTGGTTGGAGTAGGTGTGTCACTGTGGGTGTGGGTGTAAGATCCTCACCCTAGTTGCCTGGAAGTCAGTCTTCCACTAGCAGCCTTGGATGAAGACATAGAACTCTCAGCTCTGCCTGCGCCATGCCTGCCTGGATGCTGCCATGCTCCCACCTTGATGGTAATGGACTGAACCTTTGAATCTGTAAGCCAGCCCCAATTAAATGTTTTTTTTATAAGACTTGCCTTGCTCATGGTGTCTATTCACAGCAGTCAAACCCTAACTAAGACATCCTACATCCCTCTGTCTCTGTTATCAGGTCCTCCCAGCTGGCATGCCTCGACTGCTACCCTGAACTCTCCAGCCCAGGAGGCTGAGCTGTTCTTCCCTATATAATCCAACCATTTTGGTTGCCCACATTTTTTGTACCTTTGGGACACCTGGCTGCTGCACCTGGATTCCCTCTCTCTCCTTCCCCCCCGCCCCCCACATAGCACAGCTCAGACTGGTCTTGGCCATTTTGGACTTTCCCAGAGGTCCTTGTCTCTAATTACCTTCTCCCTCATCTTCAATGAATCTCCTCCTCTACGGTTAACAAGAGCAGCCATGTATCCTCTTCCTCTTCTTTCCTCCCTCCCTTCCTCCCTCTCTCCCTTCCTCCTTCCCTCCCTTCCTTCCTTTTCCTTTTAATTCACTTTCCAGCCCTGCTACTGGTAAATTTGGAATCAACTGTCAAGTAATATAACACACCACTGAATTCAGTGTTGAGAATACTGAATTATTTAATGTGAATGGACAGAGTATTATGCTGCTATTTCCAGTGAAATAAATTATTTTTCAAAAAATAATGTTTGTCACTATATATGATCAGAGTCTAAGAAAATAGCTTTTGGTACTTTATTCAGCTAGCACATGCTTTTACAGTATGTCTATAGGCCACCGGGCATGGGAAATTATTTCTAGCTGTAGACTCGATGAACTTTAAGCAGATCAAACATACTCAAAGGCTAGGATTTTGCCCAAGGGTGTTGTTAGTGAGCGTAAAATGCATATCCAACTTCAATAACTCGGTTAAGAAGATTATAAAATATTATACCTCAACAATTTTTCTGTTGGTTATACTAGCACTTTTGACATACTGAGCCACATAAAATATTTCATTAACACTAACTACACTTTTATTTTTTTGTTTTAAAACATTTTACTTTTTTATTTTTCGACATTTTCAACACAGTACTAAACATTTTGAAATTACATAGGTGGCTCACATCGTGGTGTTTTATTTCTGTCAAGCACCATGGTTCTGGGCTAGTTTAGGGCTGTGTTCACACAAAGCATTAACTAATTTAAAAGAAAATTGTTAAATGCAACTTAATAATCATTTACTTTGAAAACACACTTTCTTCTGTGACAACAGGAGCTAATTGAATTGTGAATTAGCTTATTTGAGTTTTAACGGAGGCTTCCCGCCAGCTTTATGTCCTGTGTCAATCTTAGTCATGTCTTCAGGCTCCCCGGGGATAACAAGGTTATTTTGTGAGGCTGTTGTGAGGGCATCACATCCCATACAGATGGCTGTGTGGTTGCTGGTGATTGTAATCAAGCCTTTGGAAGAGTAGCCAATGCTCTTGAAAGATCTTGAAAGAATGTAAAAGGTCACAGAAGCCCTGAAATTGGCAAAATAGATTTCATTGTTAGCAGAACTGGCTTCACTGATTTAGAAAAATAGAGGTGCACAATGCTCTGGCCACTCCTAGAACCCGTGTGTCTGCCAATGTTCTGACCGTTCCTTGAATCCATGTGTGTGCCCACTGATGAAGCCCACTGCCAGGTGTTTCTGATATTGGTTGCTGGGGAAGAGTCAGAAAATCTCCCCAGCAACCACAGCCCGGCCAATCCTGAGTTGCTACACCTGCACCAGACTCTTTCCTTGTACCCCTCCCATACCCATTTCTTGAGAATAGACATTGTTTAGATCTGGAAATCCCCCACTCTCCCCTTCTCCTTTCCCCCCTGAGGGCCTATAAAAACTGGGACCCCTTTCCCCTCGGGGTCAACTCCTCTACCCCTGTATGGGATACGAGTCATCCCCAGAGCTTTGGCTTTCCCCGAATAAAGCCTCATGTGGTTTACATCAAGTTTGGTCTCTTGTGAGTTCTTGGGGGTCCACTATTATCCCGAGACTTGAGTGAGGGTCTCCCTTTGGAGGTCTTTCATTCTTAGCCACTGAGCTATCTCTCCAGGCTGATACACACACACACACACACACACACACACACACACACACACACATATATAATTTGGTTACAGAAGAGAATTAGGAGAAAGACACGAACTCCAAGCCATCACTGACTTGGTGATGAATTAATCCACAAAGCTGAATGCTCTTTATTTTAGTTTTGGTTTCTGTTGGGAATCGAACCTGGAACTTCATCCATACTAGGCAAGTGTTTTGCCACTGAGCTGCATCTCCAGCCCTGAATTCATCTTAGGGTAATAAATGAGAACAGACCATGCAGTTATTTCTGTAAGCAAAGGACTATAGATTCTGAAATTCACATACTGAAGTGGGTGGGTGAATGGGAAGGTTCCTATCCATCTATAAGCACTCATCTGGTAAGGAATTAGAAAGTGAAGTGAAGGCTTGAATGGGTCCCCTTCCGCCTCTGAAGGGGATACTTTCGAACGAGTTCAAGTACCAGTGCCGGCTGGGCAATGGAGTCCAAGCTGAGCTTATGATGCAGGGCGAGGAGACCTACAGCCAGTTTACCAGGGGCAAGCCAGTGCTGATCGCTGAGTTCTCAGTGCCGCCTAGAGTAACCAGGGAAGAGTTTCAGTTGAGAAATTGTCTAAATCACATTGACTGTAAGTCTGTGGGAGATACTGTCTTGATGGTTACCTGAGGTGCGTGCCTGTGGGGGCCACCATTCCACACAGGCTGGGAGAGTAAAGAAAGCTGGCTGGCTAGCTAGTGCTTTGAGCTCTTGGCTTAACTTCTTTGCAATAATGAACTGTAAGCAGGAATTGTCAGTCAAATAAACCTTTCCTCACAGCTGCAGGTCTTACATAAACATGTCTGATGCTAGACTGCTCAGATACAGTGCCCCATGAAGAGGCAGGCACGCTAATTAATATTCAACTTCTTTATCACTGAGCACTGTATGGCCATGATTTCTGCCATGCAAAGACGACCATGAAGGAAAGGTGACAAAGACATGATAAATGTTAGGAATGCACCTCATGAAGGCGTTTTCACACGCAGACCATTCATCACACTTTACTCTATGAAATGGCCTCCTCTCTCTCCTGCCTTATGCCTGGCCGGTTTTGTTCTTTCTCACACTTAGTCAACCGGCTTCAAGGGGCTTCTGCTTTCTGGCTGTGTGTATTTATTTCATCTCCTCTAGCATCTTCTTTGTAGTTTCATGACTCACATACACATGCACACACAACACATGCACACACAACACAGGCACACACAACACATGCACACACACACAACACATGCACACACACACAACTCTACATCGAAGAAAACACATTTCTTTTGCTTTTTGTTTTTTTAATCTTTCAGAGTCCAATTTTCTTACACGCGTTCGCGACCGGCCAGGAAAGACGCAACAAACCGGAATCTTCTGCGGCAAAACTTTATTGCTTACATCTTCAGGAGCCAGAGTGCAAGAGAGCAAGAGAGAGAAAGAAAAAGAACAAGAAAGCAAGAGAGAGAAAAAGCAAGAACAAGAGAGAGAAAAAGCAAGAACAAGAGAGAGAAAAAGCAAGAACAAGAGAGAGAAAAAGCAAGAACAAGAGAGAGAAAAAGCAAGAACAAGAGAGAGAAAAAGCAAGAACAAGAGAGAGAAAAAGCAAGAACAAGAGAGAGAAAAAGCAAGAACAAGAGAGAGAAAAAGCAAGAGCAAGAAAAAGAACAAGAACAAGAAAGCAAGAGAAAGAACAAGAAAGCAAGAGAGAGAAAAAGAACAAGAAAGCAAGAGAAAGAAAAAGAACAAGAGCAAGAAAAAGAACAAGAACAAGAAAGCAAGAGAAAGAACAAGAATGGCAAAACCCCGTCCCTTTTAAGGAGAATTATCCTCCGCCTAGGACGTATTACTCCCTGATTGGCTGCAGCCCATCGGCCCAGTTGTCATCACGAGAAAGGCAGAACACATGGCGGGAAAACTGCCCCTGCACGTGTGCAGATTATGTTTACCACTTAGAACACAGCTGTCAGCGCCATCTTATAATGGCAAATGTGAGGGCGGCTTCCCACACAATTTTGCTTAATATAGTGATTTCTGTCCCGTCCATCATCTTGTCAGTGTAAGATTTCTGTTTTTCTTACCACTAAGTAACTTTCCATCCGGGCAGGTGACATGGCAGTTTCTAATTTAAGCCTTTTGAGAGAAATGATTTCCACAGTGAATGCACAAATACTTTTGTTGCTGTTGTTATTTGTGTAATAATAAATGATATTTAAGTTTCATTTTTTTGTTTCATTTCTTTTTGCTAGTAATAGTTATAGATGTTTGATTATCTCAAATAATCAAAACTCAGATTAAAAGAGGGGTGATAATCATTATTATTACATTTTGTGTTTCATAGTTTGATAGAACATGTGACTTTATAAGAAAATAAAAACCATATAACTGTAACTGAAATATTTCTCAAGACAGAAAAATAAACATCTCATTTTTCACTTGCTTTAAGAAAATGAGTTCACTAGACTAATGGTATCAGTGTTATGTATGCTCAGACTCTAGAAGTGAAGTGTCAGCCCACAGGGGCAGAGAAGACTCTCGCAAAAACAAAAAACAAAACAAAACAAAACAAACAAACAAACAAAAACACCAGTGGCACATAAAACGAGGTTGTGTAAAATCGCACAGAGCAGAGTTCAAATCTAGGCTCCAAAATTTTAGCCTTCGTTGTCTCATCCACAGCTGTACTCACTATCAACACTTAAAATAAATCTGCTGAAAGACCGCACCAAGTTTCTGCCACACAGAAAGCATTGAACACGAGATAACCATATCTTAATGAAATGCCAGGTTCCTGCTCCAGGAACTGTAGGAACAGTCTCCTATTTCTTCAGCCAGTGAGAAGACCCGTAAACATCAGATGTAAAAACCTAGAGATCTGAAAAACAAAACTACCGTTTTGAGTAATGTGTACAGAAAGCCGGTAAGCAGACCTGAGTCCAGGGGCCTAAGGAAGCGACTTCCTGGATCCAGAGTTAAACCCATCTGGGTATGGAGCATCGAATACAAGTACTTTGAAGGAGCAGCAAGGGCTGTGACTAACCTACTCTGAAGACTTAAATGAGACACATATGGTCTGTGGAAGCTGAAACAGAAGGACCACCGAAAGACTTATACCAGCCTGAACTAAATGGTAGACATCCGAGTGCTCCTCTTCCCCCAAACCCACGTGCTTAAGGCAGAGAAACAGCTACAGCTGAGAAAGCCAAGTTTAAGCTACAGGGTGACTTTATTGTGGGGTTCCAAGCCTCCACACCTGCCCTCATTCAGGTCCACTGTCTCTACAGGAGCTTTTTTCCCCTTTTTAGAGCGTCCGCAGAGGCTGCACCCTAGCACTCTGGGGCTGTCAACTCAACAGACACCTAAAAAAACTCATTCACGCAGACCACTCCGCAAGCATTCTGAGCAGGTCCCAGGCGGTAGGCGGGGCCACCAGCCCAAGTCCTCCAATGAAAAAGTGCACCCAGGCAGCTCAATTTGCATACAAGACAAAGCATACCAAATACAAAAAGTAATGAGACGCTCATAACTAGTGAGAACTACAAATGTCCACAGCTCCTTTCTGATGCTTTGTGGGCCCTGAAAAGGGCCTTTGTGGATGGGGGAAGCCGGCCAAGGGAACGGCCTAGGCACAGGAGGGCTCGCTTAGCCGCCGAAGCCGTACAGAGTGCGGCCCTGGCGCTTGAGCGCGTACACCACGTCCATAGCCGTAACCGTCTTGCGCTTGGCGTGCTCGGTGTAGGTGACGGCGTCGCGGATCACATTCTCAAGGAAAACCTTGAGGACACCGCGAGTCTCCTCGTAGATGAGACCCGAGATGCGCTTCACGCCGCCACGCCGAGCCAACCGCCGGATAGCGGGCTTGGTAATGCCCTGGATGTTGTCGCGGAGAACCTTGCGGTGTCGCTTGGCGCCACCTTTCCCCAGACCCTTGCCGCCTTTTCCTCGTCCTGACATATTAGTAAACAACCTAATAAAGAGACAGGAGAAACTACAGTAATCCGCCGCCGAGCAAGAGCTTATATTTCCTGGGAGCGGACCTGATTGAAAACAGCAAGGAGTGGGCGGAGCTCTAGACTCCACCCCCTGGCTCTTTGTGCTCTGCTGTCTCCCAAGAACCATAAAACCCTTTCGGTTCCCTCTCCAAATTCCAGGAACCCTAGCACATTTGAAAGTTTAAATAATATAAGGTAACAATCTATTTCTCCTCTTTTTTTTTTTTAGCACAAATAAAAACGGCGCATCATGCTTGTTATCTTCAGTGCACGCTGATTCGGTATTTTCTAAGCAGCATGCTTGTTTTTACACAACTTTAATGTGAAAATGAAAAGAAGCTAGCAATAGAAATCTAGCTTACTAGGTCTTATACCGAAGCAGTTTACATTTTCACGAGAGAGTCTTTTGAGGGGATAGAAGTGTTTTAGTGCCTTTCTTTTGTGGCCACGATAAGAAAATTATGCTAGTTCCCACTTCCTATTTGGTTTCAACTGTTTCTGCAGTGTATGGATTTTCTGCTCCTGCATTGCAAACACATTGGTATTCGCTTTTCAGCCAATTGTTCCTATAGTTACTTAGCTGAACTATTGTAACTTGTCATTTAGATCCGAGGTCCTTGTTGCTTGCGTTTAAAAGAGACCTGGTGACTCACATCTGTAATTTAGGCTCTCCGGAGGCTGAGGCAGGATTGCCAAGAGCTGGGGCCAGCCTAGGCTAGACAGACTCAAATACATTTCCCCTCCTCCCCACTCAAATAGCTTGTAAAGTACCAGAAGTCAAAAGCATGACTCCGAATAACAGGACTGTCCTTAAGTTTGTTTCGTTTTTAAAGACAGCAGGTTTTGGGCTGGAGAGATGGCTCAGTGGTGAAGAGCACTGACTGCTCTTCTGAAGGTCCTGAGTTCAAATTCCAGCAACCACATGGTGGCTCACAACCACCTGTAATGAGAACTGATGCCCTCTTCTGGTGTGTCTGAAGATAGCTACAGTGTACTTACATATAATAAATAAATAAATCTTAAAAAAAAAGAAAAAGGCAGCAGGATAAATGCGTTTAGTTTGTAGTACTTTACAATTCCCATTAGTTCCACAACTCAAACAGCATTTCATTTGTTTGTCCCCTCCCTGTCTCTTAGAGATTGAGCTCTAGGATAGCTGGAGGGGGAAGAAGCCTTAATCATTGAATTTTACCTCATGATTTTAAATCCCTTGCTCTTCAGAATTCTTACCAAAATGAAAGCTGCTGCCAGAATACTTATTCAAATTTGTAAAACTGTGTGTCAACAAACAAACAAACAATCAACAACAACACACACAAAAAAAAGAGAGAAAAGCAAAAAGAAAGCAAAGAGACCTTTCCATAAACATACATTTAAGATGGTTTACAGAAGATATTCTAGAGCTTTCTTCCCCAAAACTGCACCAGAGGTTTCCATACACATTGACTTAGAATATATAACCTATCGAATGCTTAGGAGCATTAGATAGTATATGAAAGTCAGCTGTTAGGTGGTACAGCCAGGATTCTGAGGAAGTTGGCTCCGGGATACCTCCTTGATGGTGGAGTATATTGTTCAGATCCAAAGGTGTATGGGGGACCCCAGCTCCTGGTTAGCTCATTACTGTGCTAGGAAATAAAGATGTACATAGATAGAAGTACATGGGGTTGGTTTTTCTCTGTGTGTGTTTAATATTTTGTATCTTGGGACAGGATCCTATGTAGCTCAGGCTAGGTGGGAACTCTCTCTGTAGCTAACGATGGACAATCTTCGATGGACAATCTTGACTCTCCTGTCCACGCCTCCTTTATACTAAGATCACAGACAGGCCCCACTTCACTTGGTTCTGTGGAGTTTATTTAAATAAAATCGCAATTAGACTAAGGAGAGGGTAAATTTATGATATTTTAATTAAATGGATACAAAAAAACCTACATGACATTTAATCAGCGTTTGACATTACTTAGTTGTGTAATTTCAGAAATGCAGTAAACTGAAGTACCGGAGTGAAACAGTGGAAGAAAAACACTTTAGTTTGTTTCAAATGTCAAGGGCCTATCATATGAATCATAAGAACAAGTTGAGGGATTCTGTTTCCAGTGTCTTGGCCTAAGAGTAATCTAAAGTCTCGATGGAGCACCAAGTGACAACCTCCAGCAGGCAGGCAGGCAGAGGCGAAGGGTCCTCCCCTCTGGAATCCAGTGGTTCTTCTCCGGCTCATACACAGCCCCAGAGCCACGTAATGTTAATATCCTATCAGATTCATCCATGCTATCCACAAGGACTGCATTCCTGCCTAGTCTGTGACTATGGCCTCGAGGCCCTGAGAAGGAAGGGACTGTCCCCAGGAGCAGCAACAGTGTCCAAAGACCAGCCTCATGTGGTATAGGTAGGACAGGCCAAAGAACCAGCTTTTGTCCCAGGCTGGTGGCTGCACACAACTTTAATCCCAGCATTAGGGAGGCAGGCAGATCTCTGAGTTGAAGGCCAGCCTGGTTTTTATAGTGAGTTCCACGGCTGCCAGGGCTACAGGAAGAAAAGTCTCAAAAACTAAAACAAATAGAAAACCTACAAAGCTTCTTTTGCAGCTAGCTCTCCAGGTGGGTGTGTCAAGGAGCAGATGACGAAAGCTCGTTCTAGGAGGGCAGAATTCAGCCAAGGAGCTATGGCTGAGCCGGAATTGCTGTGGCACTCACAAGCACAGACCCTGGAGTCAGATAGTCAGATTTGAAAGTCGCCCCTGGCTATACTGGAGACTAATTTCCATGAGTATGGTATGAGGGAACAGAGGTGCTCTTCTCTGGGCTTCCGGTTTTTGATTGTTTCCAGGTAGTTTCTCTCTTAGGCCAGGCTCAATTCAAGTTCTCCATACTCCTGCATCAGCTGGGTTTATAGGCACTGAACACCATAGTCTGCTTACTGTTGTATTTTATTTAAAAAAAAAAAAAAAAAGCCGGGGACGTTTGGTGGAGGAGCGTTATTGTGCACGTAGGGGGTAGAGGGGGTGCGGCCCATGCTGAGGTACCAGCCACAGGACGGTATAGTAGTTTATTTAGGGCATGAGGTGAGTTGAGGGGGTAGTAGCGAGAGCGAGAGAGAGAGAGAGAGCGAGAGCGAGAGCGAGAGCGAGAGAGAGAGAGAGAGAGAGAAAAGGCCGAGGGGGTGTGCGGGTGGAGGCCGGCCATGAACACGTGGAGAGAGGGGTAGGGGAATGGGAGAGAAGGGACAGAGGGCTAAGAGAGTAAGAAAGCAAGAGAAAAGTGTGGGTGTGTGTGTGGGGGGGGGCAAGCAGCTTCTTTTACAGTGGGTCAGGCACACCTGGCTGCTGCCAGGTAACTGTGGGGCGGAGCCTAGAAGAAATGCCAACACCATCATTTTTATTTTTTGAGATAAGGTCTCACTTCCTAGCTTGGTCTATAACGCACAAAGTAGCCCAGGCTGTCTTTGTATTGGTAATCCTCCTACTTCAGCTCTTTCTCCCTCCAAAAGCTAGGATTACTGATTTGAACCAAGTATGGCTTTGCTTAACTCCCCGTTTTCGCTGCCCTCCCTCCGTTCCTTCCTTATTAGGCTGGTATGGATCTTGGAATATCTACAGCTGACCTTAGGCTCCGGGCAATCTTGTATCGGCTACCCTAGTGCTGGGATTGCAGACTCGAACCACCCAGTTAACTACATCCTGGCAGCCAATCCCAACAAGTTTGAGGATGCCTGTGAACTATGTAAATTAGGACTAGAAATTTGAGCTTTTGATTGGGAGACATCTGGATGGGCGGGGGCTCTGCTTCCGCGAGCTGATTGGGTACGGTACCTGCCTGTCACGGGCGGCAGCGGCTGCAGTTTGGCGAGGCAGTTCCGGGGTGGCGCGCGTCGTCCCGGAACTGAGCGAGCCGGTGTTGGAGTTCCAGGCGCGGGGTCGAGCATGTCCGGGCGAGGCAAGCAGGGCGGTAAGGTGCGCGCCAAGGCCAAGTCGCGCTCGTCGCGCGCGGGCCTGCAGTTCCCCGTGGGCCGCGTTCACCGGCTGCTGCGGAAGGGCAACTACGCGGAGCGCGTGGGCGCGGGAGCGCCCGTGTACCTGGCGGCGGTGCTGGAGTACCTGACGGCCGAGATCCTGGAGCTGGCGGGCAACGCGGCGAGGGACAACAAGAAGACGCGCATCATCCCTCGTCACCTGCAGCTGGCCATCCGCAACGACGAGGAGCTCAACAAGCTGCTGGGCCGTGTGACCATCGCGCAGGGCGGCGTCCTGCCCAATATCCAGGCCGTGCTGCTGCCCAAGAAGACGGAGAGCCAGAAGGTGAAGAGCAAGTGAACCCGACAGACGGGTGCAGAGCCCGCCCGCCACAGTCCGCAGCCAATAAAGTCGGTGAAAAGCGAGTAATCTAGAGAGCTGTGTAGTCGCGGGACCGAGGGGGTGTTGGGTGGGGACGAGTTCCAACTTTGAGCGTGACGCAGGCCACCTGTGTGGCCATGTGCGAGCCGGAGGAACCCAGCGGGTGGATTGGGAGAGCCCCGTCGCATCACCGTGGGCAGGAGAAGCGGACCTAGTGCCCAGAGGCTACTCTGGAATTGGCTTTGCCTAACTCCCCAGTCTTAGGGAAAAGTGGTAGGGAAGGTGTTGCGAGCTGTGAACAAGAAGTTGCCTCGCTTGTCATACATAGGAAGGTTGAGCTATATGTACCCTAGCCATTTGGAAAAGACAGGAACTTGGGATCCTTGGTGGGTGCTAGTTATTTATGGTAGTATTTAAGCTAATAGATGTTACGTATTCGTGATCTGAATGCCAGCCATCTTCACATTGCACACTTGTGTTCAATATTCTTTATAATGAAGTAACTTGTGCAATACGGAAGTGAGTCACGAAGTTTGCGCTCTGGATGGTGTTGCGTAACAGCGGGGCCCTCGGTCTTAAGTAGTGTATGTTTAGCAGCTCCTAAAATGATCTTCTCTTGGTGCTTGCGGTGGTGTTACCCCTCATCCCTGCATTTGGGAAGTAGAACGCCTTTCGTGGCTAGATAGCGAGTTTGTGGCCGTTTCTGAACTACATTAGACCGTGTCTCAAAATATGTTTCTGTCTCCCCTCGAGTTTTAGCTGCATGGCAGCCTCTTATCCAGCACTGATTCTGAGAATCAGCCTGATTTTACTTAAAAGCAAAACCGATTTTTTTTTTTTTTTTTTAGGGGTGACTGTTAGCTTTCCTGGGATCAGGTTTCTTCTTTTCCGTAACTGTTGAGTTGGGTGATGGCGCCTCAAGGAAGGAAAGGGTCGTGTGAGTTAACGTAACGCGGAGAGCCAAACCCCAGGGCCCTGGAAATGCGATTCTTGCCTTGGTCATTCCGTTTCCTGCTCACTCAGTAACCATCATTCTGTTAGCAGGAGCCACAAAACATCCCATGCTACGGAGGTTTCACTCTGGGTTCTTCCCCTCCACCCCCGGGGGGGAGTCAGAGTTCAAGTCTTCCTCTTCATTTGCAGTATTTCCCCTCGAAATTTATTTCATTCCCAGTATTGGTATGACGTCTACACCACGTGCTAGTAACTGAGGGTACAGCTGTGAATGAGGCCAGCTAGGTCTCACTGTCCCGAACACGTGGTCCCCCCCCCATGGTTTCTGAAGACAGCAAAAAGGACAAATAAAGAATATATTACAAATCTGTGTCTTGACAGTGTTTGATTTTCTACTGTTTGTTGTATTGACATTGGAATTCTTGGTGCTCATCTTGAACGATGTATAAAGGTTTGTCGTACCTCTGATAAAGAGGCAGGTTGCTCCCACTGACACCTGAGGAGAACAGACTGCAATGGTGTTATGGGCGGTTTCAGGAGGTAAACTTTCATAATACATTTTTGGGGGGACTAAGTTATTTTAGAACCATGTCTTAGCATTAGGTGCTCACATTGAGAAGTACTGTTGACAAGGACTAAGGGTTTGCTCTTGTGACTTAAGTATAGGTAAGCGTGAGTAGGTAAGGTGGGAGCAAATATTGCCTCACCCTGTGGGGCACTGTTGACAGGATCAGAAAGGTGACCATCCTAGTGTAGGCTGGTGAGCCAGTGAGTGGAAGGGGCCTGTGAGTCCCTTCCTTCCCCAGTGACCATAAATCATGGGGTGACCATGACAAAGCAGGTCTTGTGTTGTACAGGTTGCAGGTACTAAGAGTTTACAAGGAGAGGACCTTTGTCATACCTGTAGGACAGCTTTTCCCAGCAGCCAAAATTTTAAAGCACTGGAGCCAAGCGTGGTTTGGAACCCTAATTCTAGAACTTGGGAGACCGAGGAAGACGCTGAGTTCAAGGCCAGTCTGAGATACAGGTTCCCAGACAGGGCTGTACAGGAGGATTGTCTCAAATATGACTCACTTGTTAGAATAAGTTGTGATATCACTTCAAGCCAATACATAGCAGTCACCCCCTGTATCGATGAGTGCAGACTCAAACATCTAGTTTTCAAGTGCTGGTTTTGATATTGAGTCTAGTTTACTGAAGAGATGACACACCTGAAAGATGGTTACCAACATCATGAAGATAAAAGGACAAAAGTGGGAAGACCAAACCCAGTCTTTTTCTCATTCTTTAAGTCTTCCTTGGTACTGGAAGAGCAAGATGAACAAGATAGAAGATATGTCCCCATTTACACCCAACCTTCGCTATGCTCCAGAAATCCTTAGAATCTTTCCAAATACTGCTCTTCTGAGAACTGTTGAAAATTGACAGAAATGTACAAAATCAGTTCAACCTGTGATCCTTACAGTTCTTGAGGTTGATTTAAAGGGCTAAAGTTTGATACATGAGCCTAGGCATTTTTTAGTCTGGCCTGAAGTCAGACGTTGGTAGATTTCCAGTGCTTGGTGTTATTTGCACGCTGACACTCCCCTGCAGAGGAAGACAGTTCAGTGGAACAGGGAGTCTGGGCAGGCTTTGTTTCCCTACAGAGCCAGTTTGGACTTTGGAGCCCAAAGAACTGGTCTGTTGAGTTTTGCATTTCTGGAAAGAAGGTTTAGCCCATGCCGTAGTTGGCACTGACTGGCATGCTAAATCCAAACTCCGCAAATCCATCCGAGGCAAGGCCAAATGCTAAGGCGATGTGCGTAAGCTTGACAGAACTGGTCTCGGATTCTGTCCTGATTACTTCTCCATTGCCGAAACACCATGACCAAGGCAACTTAAAACGAAAGCATTAGTCAGGGCTTGCTTACAGTGGCTGAGCCCATAACCAGCATGATGGGGAGCAGGGAGGAAGGCATGTTGAAGGCTCAGTGGCCAAGAGCTTACATCTATCCGATCCACAGAGTGGGCCTGGCATGGGCTTTTGAGGTTTCAAAACCCAGAGTGACAGACACACTTCCAGCAAGGTCACACCTAGTCCCCCTTCCCAGAACCATTTTTGCCGACCAGAGACCAAGGATTTTAAATATCTGAACCCATGAGAGCCATTGTCATTCAAACCATCAAAGGTTTAGAATGTTCCAGTCACTTGGTTTGGAAACACTATTAAATGGGTTTGTTTTCTGTGACTTGCAGGGAGGCAGGAAGGGTTAAGGGAAGTTGAGGGGGCTGACAAGACTCAGAAGGCCCTGTATAGGACTGGGGGAGATGGGGAGGCTTGGTGAGGTGGCCTTCACCTATACTGGTTTACCAACTTGACAACCTAGTGTCAAGGAAGTGTCTGGGAAGACGAATCCCAATTTAAAAAATGCCTCCATCGGATTAGCCTGCAGGGGCATTATCTCGATTAATGGTTGATGTGGAAGGGCAGGCCCAATCCACTGTGGATAGTGATGCTCCTTACTAGATCCTGGGAGGTCTATGGAGGGTAGCCGAAGGCCAGTAAGCAGCACCCCTCCATGGCTTCCGTTCCTATCTTCCCTTCAGGATGGACTTTGAGCTGCAGGACAAATCAACCCTTTCTTCTGCAAGTTGTTTTTGGCCTTGGTGTTTACCTCAGCAGTAGAGAGCCAACTAGGGTATCTCTCACCATGCTCTTAAGTAACGTCAACAATTCACAATTCATTGGCTCACCAAGATGGAAGTGGAGGGATCCTTTCTTTGGTCTGCTGTTTCTGGGCTGAATAGAATTTGCATCTCCAGGTAAAGTCAATGGGTTTTGAGGAGAGTCTGGTAATGCAAATGAGGACACTAAGTTTCCCATGTAGAAAGGTGAGCTGAATGTGAGCCTGTGAACCTGTGAGCCCTCTCTAATCCACATCCAAGCAAAGGTATGTAGTGGTCATGTAAGAAACCAAATCAGATTTGGTGGCCTTCCTCCTTTCCTACAGATGGAATTAATAGATTCAGTGTTAGGCTTTATGAATACAATTTTCAAATAAAACTAGCAGCACACTTGGAAATGTTTTGATAATCAAAAGCTTTTTCAGAGAACCAGTGACAGAAATCTCCCTCCAAAAGAACGTAACTCTTCAGTCAAGAATACTAAAAAAGAATCAACTCCGACCAAACTGGAGAGCAATTGTTTATGCAGAAATTACCATGCCAGCTGGATGATGTAATTGTTTCTTTTGTATGAAAAATGATCAAATTCATTGGACTTTACTTAATTACACTAAAACCCCAAACCAAATGGACAATTTTGTGTTTTGTAAGGATGACTTAATCTGTCAGAGTAACAGAAGCAGACATACAAAATCTCAAGGAGAACCTGAAATGCATGAGGACTAGGAAAGCATTAGCCTCAGCATCTTTCAACACATCTTTAATGCTCTAGGATTTGCATGAGATGCAGGCCAGCTAAGGTGTGCCTTGCATAACACAATGCACATGACTGTAGGAAATGCACGGCAGCAGGCACAGACCAGAACTGGAGAAGGAGTCTTTCCAACTCTCAAGGCCTGCCTCCAGGATGTACTTCTTCCAACAAAGCCAGGCTCTCAAGCTTCCCCAACAGTGCCACCAACTGGGGAAAACCACGTCCACGTATATGAGCCTTGGGAACTTTCACACACCACCACCCCCACAGCTCTGTGTCCTCTGGAGTCCCCCATCCTAGCAGTCAAAGTGGAGACATTGTGCACCCCTCTGACGTTCTGGGAAGTCAATATAATCTTGAAGGAATTCTTCCTCTTTATCCCTGTAGATTTCAAAGTTACCTTTTACATTCTAATAAAATCCATTCTCATTCTGCATGAGAAATGGCAGTTCCTGAGAACCAAACTACAAACTTGTTTGTTTCTGCCCACCAGCCAGATGAACTGTTTACACATTACACAAACACAGAAGGTATCTTGGTATGGAACATTTTATTTGTCCATGAAACACTCAAAAGAGTTTAGCTTGTGGGAAGTAACTTTAATCCCAGAATTGTATATTTTCTTCCCACATATCCTGTTTTGAATTAGGAAATGATACTGTAATCCATTTCACTACAAGGAAAATATTACAAAATATTTACAGGAAAATATTAAAAATAACTCAAACACAAAAGTCAAGATGAAATAAACTTTTTTCCTCCAGAATTCTCTACTCTAGTGCCCACGGCACATGAGTCAAAAACAAGTAACTAAGACCTCGCTGACAGAATTCCCAAAATGGAGAGAGGAAGAGAGGGAGGAGATGGTGATGTCACAGGGAGCAGGGGTTAGCAGCAGTGCTTCACATCCTGGTCTATTGTAAAGAAACACCTTGTGCAGGGATCCCAGCAGGCAAACATGAGGAGGCTCCTGGAACTGGACTTGGAAAACACCTGACAGTGGACATTGCTCTTCACTGTAATAAGAGCCTCTTGTTCCACAAACCAGTACTCTGAACAGAAGCCTGTCCTGGCAGGAGGCCCTGTCACAGCAGCCCTTCCATCTCTTTCATAAAGGCTTCATAAACATCGTCCTTAGTTTGTACTGAGACAGCAACTGAAGGACCAGATCTCGGGGCTGCTTTGGCAACAGGCACAGCAGAGTCATCCTCTGACCTTCTTTGGGGAACAGCAGTAGCCCCCTTATTCTCTCGGCGTACCCTCAGTGCAGTGGGCACAAACCGTGTGACCTCTGCCTTGGGATTGGTGATCTGGGGCTTGGCACTGATGGTCGCTGTGGCTTTCTTCTCGATGGTGGCGGCACTTGCATCATCCGCCTTCGGTCGCTGAATGAGGCTGGGTGGGGCACTCAACACCCCTGGGTTGGGCAAGGGAGCTGGTGGGAAAAGGCCAGGCGGGGCAGGTCCAAGAGGAGGAACCAAGGGTGGGCGCATCATGCCAGGACGAGGAGGAGGGATACCTAAAGGAAGAGGAGAGAGGATGAGTACAAGAATTGGCGACATTTAACTGCCACTAAGGATGTTTAGACATGGGCTACAGGGATGGCTCAGTGGTTAAGAGCACTGGCTGCTCTTCTGAAGGTTGATTCCCAGCAACCACGTGGTGACTCGCAACCATCTGTAATGGGACCTCTTCTGCTGTGTCAAGACAGTGACAGTGTACTCACATATACATAAAATAAATAAACAAATCTTTTAAAAAAAGGAAGTTTAGGGGGCTGGTGAGATGGCTCAGTGGGTAAGAGCACCCGACTGCTCTTCCGAAGGTCAGGAGTTCAAATCCTAGTAACCACATGGTGGCTCACAACCATCCGTAATGAGATCTGACTCCCTCTTCTGGAGGGTCTGAGGACAGACATCTACAGTGTACTTACAATAAATAAATAAATAAATAAATAAATAAATAAATAAATAAATAAATAAATAAATAAATAAATAAATCTTTAAAAAAAAAAAGGAAGTTTAGACATAGGCTAAGACTGCTTTTTAGGCAAGTTATTTACAGGAATTAAATTGAACTCACACAACCTGCTATGTGAAAGGCAGAAATATATTCTGATAGAAAGAAACATAATACTTTGAAGTTACATCTGCCTTTAGTCTTGATCCCTGAACTCAGGTCCCAGTTGAAAACTGTACCATCAAGCTGACAATGCCAACTGGTGGCAGATGCAGTTTCCAATCTGGAAGGTCCAGGATGCTATCCTATCCTGTCCTGGCTGTCTGGTGTGAAGTTATTAAGATCAAGGGGCAGTCGATTCCTGAGTACTAGTTAGTTTCTACCACGTTCACACAGGGGACAGGGAAGGATTCTGTCCTGCTCAGTCACTGGAAATGGGCAGACTATGGTCAGTCTTTTCAGGGTTACGTAATTCTGACAGCTGCAACTCATACATATCCCGCATCAGATTGTGGTTTCTTCAAATGCCACGTAAGAATCAAACCTGCATCCAGTCAGAACTGATTACGTAAACTCAGTTTTCCTACACAAAACCAAGACAAAGACAAAGCCCCAGCTGTTGTGTTTTAAAAGCAATCTTCGGACACAGTAGAACATTCAGTGTGCTTAGCCAAAAAATCCCATTATGACATTTGCAGGACTAACTCGGACAATGGGTAGAGAGGAGGGAGGCTCTCTTGTGATCTAACTTGAAGATGGTAATTGTGTAGAGCATGGGGCGCAGCTGTGCCTGTTCTCACACAGCTCAGACAGAGAACCTGCTCACTGTTGCCAGCCTCAAGGGATGAGTGGAAAGCAACGGAAAGGCTCGTGCAGAACACACTTTCCTGCAGACCCTCTGCTAGATGTCCTCAGAGACCCACCGAGCGTACAGCCATGCCTAGCTCTTGTCACACTGAAAAACTTTACCTGGAGGTGCAGGAGGAGGTAGCCTTGGTGGGGGTCCCCGAGGAGGGGGTCCAGGGGGCAGACCTGGAGGTGGGCCTGGGGGAGGGCCAGGAGGTCGGCCTGGTGGTGGTCCTGGAGGTAAAAGTCGTGGTAAAGGCCCTCGGATTCCTGGCATTCCAGGTGGTCTCAGGAATGGAGGAGCCCCTGAAAGAAGAAAACCAATGTCAGTCAGATAAATATTTGTGGTATAAAAGCGACTCACATAATCATTTTATTCAGAAGTGAGATGGCATTTAAATAAAAAGCAATGGAAATAAAACTCATTCAACATATATTTGAGCTCTATAAAAAGGCCATCAGGTCCGTTATAGTTCGGTCCATCTGGTCCTTCTAGGTCCCAGCTGTGGTACGTGAGACTGTATTAAGCAACACCAATGCAGGGCTGGGCTAGTCTGTCACAATAAAGTACTAAACAAAGTACAACTATGCACAAGTGTCCAGCTTACAAAACCAGAAATAAGAGATCCTTAAGAAGAGGCGACTGTAAGAACTCCGAGCTGCTAACGATGCTCACAGACTGGAAGGGTCTTCCTTCCCTTGGAAGCCTCAACCGAAAGCCTCAGTGCTGACTGACGACACACATTGTTCTGAAGGATCCCTCACCCCGGCTCAGAGCACGCGCTCCTCGCCCCCCTCACCCCGGCTCAGAGCACGCGCTCCTCGCCCCCCTCACCCTGGCTCAGAGCTCGCGCTCCTCGCCCCCCTCACTCCGGCTCAGAGCACGCGCTCCTCGCCCCCCTCACCCTGGCTCAGAGCACGCGCTCCTCGCCCCCCTCACCCCGGCTCAGAGCACGCGCTCCTCGCCCCCCTCACTCCGGCTCAGAGCTCGCGCTCCTCGCCCTGGGGGTGCTTACCTGGAGGCGGCCCAGGAGGAAGGCCTGTAGGTGGTCCAGGAGGCCGTAAGGGTGGGGCAGGTGGTGGTCCAAGAGGTGGTGGTCCTGGCATGGGAGGGGCTTGTATCTGAGAAGCAGGAGCAGACTGTGGAGGAGCCTGCTGCTGGGAAGAGGCTGCAGCCGTGCTGTCAGAGTGGCCATCGTCTTTATGCTGCTTCTGCGACTGCTTCTCGGCTTCAGAATCATCCGAGTCGTCGGCATCCTCCTCCTCTGAAAATTCCTCCACTTCCCGTCCTTCCTCAGGGATTTCCTGACCTGAAAAATGGAAAAATAGCTGATTTCTGTTTTACCGCTTGGAGAACAGCAGTGGCCAAGAGTACACCACAGCTGGGTGTGGTGGCACATGCCTTTAATCCAGCACTTGGGACAAGTGCAAGATGACCTGACTTCACAGTCGGCTTAGTCTACATAGTAAGTTCCAGGACAGCAGGGTTACACAGGTAGACCCTGTCTCCCAAAACCAAATAAATAAATAAGTAAATAAAAATAAGAAAATTTATTCTTAAAAAATCAACAATCCAAGTCTTTTTACCGACTATTGAAATACACAACGGTGCATCTTTAACTAGTACAGCAGTATAAATCCCAGGCTGTCAGACAAGACAGACTTGGAATTAAATAGCACTCAGGGCTGCAAGAGGGCTTGCTAATGAGCCTGACAACCAGAGCTCAATTCCTGAGACCCAGCAGCAGCCACAGAAAAGCTGACTCCCACAGGCTCCATATGCCAGCTCAAGAGCAGATGCTGCACAGCCTCCCAGAACGAGTTGTCTCAGCGGCTCACTAGCCCCAAAACTCTGGGCACCCCACCAAATGGCTCCATATCTTAAGTTTCACAGAATACAGATTCCTGGCTTATTTCAGAGCTGCTGACTATAAATGGAAGACTATATGCTAAGCAAGTGGCACAAGGAAATGCTAGAGATCCATTCCTTCTTGCTTCTAACCTGCCATTCGCAGCATCATGGCTTGAAGAGGAGTCAGCTCCTTCATGTTTTTCTTCTTCTTCCTTGATTTCCCAGGCATATCAGCAAATCTGACGCTTAGACCTAAACAGTCAAGAAAGGATGAAACGGGAAAGAATCATCAAATGTTGTAAAAATGGTCACCATAGAGCAGACGCTGTAAGTACTATGAATGACTGTAACCCATTACACGATACAAGGCAGATGTACAGGGACATTACAGGAAATCAGCGTTGTGCTAATTGGTTGCTTATGAAATATACTGCATTAACTTAAAACTTAATGTTCAGAAAATGTTAGGATACTTAAGAAGTATATAAACTGAATTAGATAATTCAATTTTAAGCCCTAAACATAAAAGCTGAAACGGTAAAGATGTATCTTAAAGCAACAATTTTCTTTAGCAATTCAGCAAAACAGTAAGTCACAGAAAAGATGAAAGCTGACCAACTCAGGAAACCAGCATACCCTATTAACCAACATAAAATATAACACAACTGAGTCTGACAGTGCTGGGTAAGGAAAATCGATCATAGCATGCAGGGTGCACCAAAAGTACCCAATGGTTTACACTAGAAAATTAGTAATCTAATCATGACAAAAGGCCCCATAAAAGGTGGGAAAATCTTAGTAATACTCTAACAGGTGATTAAAGATTATGATCGGTCCCCAACACCACTTCCACTACAGAATCTTTCAGTAACCCTGACAGATACTGCACTTCTGATCTGGTGTCTGACATCTTAGCCAACACTTAAGGAAGGGAATATTTATTTCTATGTGGGTTCAGCTTTAGTGTATCTTGGACTTTTACTGCCCAGAAAAATGCCTGGCTATGGTAAAGGCAGTAGCAGATGAGAGGACGTGCAGCTGGGCCAGCCATCTGAGGTCCACACACACTGGGGAACACAACGTTCAGTAGGAAGCAGCAGGTGGACTTCAGTCAGTTCAAGGCCAGTCAGTAAGTCCTGTGCTAGCCAAGGCTACACAGAAGACCCTGTCCCAGCGCCACCCCCCAGGACCTCAGCAGCAGCTGGCAGCCGCAGAGTAGAGAGAGGATGCAGTCTTACAGGGGAGTCCTGCACTTGGAGTTCTACCCCACTCTCCTTTCTAAGACCAGTTCCAACTTATGAGTCTTCTATAATTTTCCAAGATCAGGCTTGCTCCTACACCAATTTATGATAGTTTTTTGATAAGCTTTTCTTTCATTCGTAATCATGATTAAGGAGCACTAATGCATTCCAGAGGGCTCTGGACAACCCAGCTCTGAGGGATCTAGTGCCGTGTAGTCTCCAAGGCACACGCAAGTGTAGGAGGCACACAGACACACACAATTAAAAAAAAAAGAGAGTCACTTGCTGATCTTATAAATAAAACCACAGTATACAGATGCCGTCCTGGAGACTACAGCTACAGCCCCTAAGAAGCTCCCCGGCTACTAGGCTCTGACACACTCAGTGTGTGCTTGGCACTGCTTAGTACCCAAACACAGTGCTTAAAATTTTTGTGACAAAACGTAACATACAGTGTGCACACAATTGAGGACACAGCAGAACTGAATATATTTAATATACATCAAGTCTTAGGCTTACTCCCCAGCACTACACACACACACACACACACACACACACACATCTTTCTGAACGGTGCTTCACAGCTGACCCTTGGAGAACGGTTTGTTTACATGCAGGCCAAGTGCGCTACACAGGTGCTTTCCCAACCAGTGACCAGCTTTGAAGGAACAGGCGTATGGTTCTAAATACAAATACAGTGCAGACATATAGAAAAATACACTTTTATACATATACATAGTATATAATTATACATGTTAATGTAATGTGTGTATAGACACATATATGTATATAAAATATTTAATATATAATATACACACACATATATTATATATAAAATTACAAGTATATATGAATTACAAAGGTCACCCAGTTTATGAAAGGCCCCATGAAGAACAGAAAACCCAGCTCCCAGTGTAGACACGCACACAAGCTTATTTAAAACCATGCATGTTCTTCCTTTCCTACTGCACGTTCATCATAGAGTATATTAGCAATTTTTGCCTCAAAGTGGAATTTCTTGCATAACTTTTAAAAAACTACATATACTTACTCTTTCCTCACAAACACCTGTAAGAATAATATGTCAAAACCTTTCAAACTATCAAGACAAATAAATGGCCAGGTACGGTGGCTTATATTTATTTCTAACTCCACAACTTGGGAGGCTGAAGCAGGAGGGTCACCATGAGCTCGAGGCCAGCCTAATTAACAGTGATAGACACCCGTCTCAAAACCAAGCCAAACCAAACTGGAGCTAAAAGCTGGTCCTGAACTGGTGAGCTGGCTCACCAAACCTAATCACCCAAGCTGCATCCCCACCCCCTGTGCAGTGGATCGGGAAAACCAACTGGGACTGCCACATAGATGCTCTAGCACGCATGTACACTCGGGCGCGCACACACTGAACCTAATTAACAAAAGCCAGGGCTTTCAGCACCGGGGTCAGCGGTGTTCATCTACGCCCGGCACATTAACCCGCACACACCTGACTTCTTCTCCTCAGTGTTGTCGCGCTCACTGTCCTCGCGGTGCCCGAACTCATCCCCGTCACTCTCTGCATCTGACCTGTCAGTGTCACTGTCCTCAGTACTGTCATCATGCTTATCCTGATCCATGTCCTCAGGATAGCCGTCGTCTTCACTGGTGCTGGACATGTCATCGTCATGACCCCGCTGAGCTGATGACAGAAAGAGCACGAGAGTCACATGACACGGTTGGCCCTCTGGTATCCAAAAATAGGCATGCCATTTTGGCTCAACATTACTTGCAAAACATTTCTATATGCAATGCCAGCTACCATGTATTATGATGACATTTGCGTTGGGTAATAGTTTTAAATACTTTTTTGTTTTCTTGTAAGAAGTGCAAACACACTGTATTAGAAACAATTGTGTAAAGTCTCACACACAGTCAGTGACTCTTGTCAGCGCTGATGAAACTGAGAAGACCTCTTCCTGTCTTATGGGAACTGCAGCAACATTCTATCTAAGGTGCTTTCATCAGGCAGATGTGCTAAATTATCCACAGGGACACACAGCAGAAGAGCACAGCATCCTCATGGCGTTCCTGTGTTCTCCGTGTAGCAAACGTTAACTATGGTCAGCATGGAAGCAATACTGAGAAGGGCACGGGAGGAAACCCCTGCCCCTGCCTACCAAGCTCTGGACTATACAGCATGTCCTCATCTCGCCTCCGAGGGGGAAGATCTAGAGCGAAGCCCACTTTCCGGCCGTACATCTGCAGAACCTGAGGAGGAGGGGGGCCAGGTGGAGGGCCGGGCGGTTTTCTGCCAGGGGGCAAGCGGGGAACACCATGTCCCAGGAGAGGAAGGATAGACACGGCCCGAGCTGGAGGCCTGTGGAGGGGGAGAAGGACAGTGGCGCTGAGTGGCAGGAACCTTCTCCAGGCTCTCATGTCCCGTCCGCTCAGCCACAGCACCCCGTGCTGCTGCTGTGCTAGCCGGGCCTGCTCCTGCAGTCCACCCTCCATTATGTAAGGCTTCCTTACCCATACGCTGAGGTTTTCTTCAGGATGGAGGGGGGCTGTGCACCAGGAAGAGGAATGTCCTGGATCAAGATGTTGGAAGGAGCATGCGGCATGTCTGGCAAAGGGATGCTCTCTACTTCCACATGCTGAGCATTCTGAAACATACAGAAACCCAGTTGTATGGTGCTGAGCCATTCAACTCCTAGGACCAAAGTCTTCGGAATTTGTTTCCCAACTAACACTAAGACCATGAAAAGTGGCTCAAAGCCTCAAGCCAACACTTCTGAATTGAAAGAATATTAGTTTTTCTTAAAGAACCCAAATACAGCTCATCCTTTCTCCTATCAGCTCTCGTTTTGAGTATAATTTGAACCGGTTGTGGTTTTGAAGAAATCCAACTGTTCAAAGCAGTAGCAGGGCTGCCCTACTCCTCGGGACGGCAATGCACAGCCTCTAAAGCCCCCGCCTTTCTGGAATTCTGTTTTGCGGTGTTGGAAACACCGCCTATTTTACAAATACCATTTCATTTGGGTTTCTGCCATGGTAAGGGAAAATTTACAGCAAACTCGAAAAGCTCTCAGAGGCGGACATCTTTCAGTCCTTGTCAACCAACTGCCACCGTCTGTCCGAGGCAGTCAGTGCTAACAGGTCAGTTCCTGCCGGTTTGGAAGTGGATCCCTACAGAGCATTAACAGGAAAAACAGCAGCACCAGTCTGAGCCTCCCTCCTCCGTGTTCTTGGACAGTCAGTCTCCAGTCCTAGGCAAGCATTAGGGGGTGCACCACCATGTCTAGCTCACAGTCTCCAGTCCTAGGCAAGCATTAGGGGGTACACCACTATGTCTAGCTCACAGTCTCCAGTCCTAGGCAAGCATTAGGGGGTGCACCACCATGTCTAGCTCACAGTCTCCAGTCCTAGGCAAGCATTAGGGGGTACACCACCATGTCTAGCTCACAGTCTCCAGTCCTAGGCAAGCATTAGGGGGTGCACCACTATGTCTAGCTCACGCTCTTACTCATGTTTACCATGTGTTGTTTCTACTATCAACAGATTAGCCTAAAAAACAAACCACCATTCTGAGTAGTATTTGCTTGTGAAATACATTGGGTTGATGATCTGTGATCCTGCTAAGGACTCCTGGGCTGTTTCCAGTCTCTGGCTTTTACTGTTACAGACAATTTCTCTAAGTACAAAGGACGGACTCTGCCAGAGCATCAGGCGCACACTTAGTTTGGAAAAGAACCACCTGTAACGCCGCCAGGCCTCTCCCGCCCAGAGCCGCTCACCTTAACAGCATCAAAGTACTGGCTCAGCTGAGCTCTCTTCTGTTCATATTCCACTTCCAGCTTTCTCAGTTCTTTGTAAATATCTGGGTTTTCTTTTTCATAAAGGCGTAGAATGCGTTCAAAGGTTTCCCGCAGCTTTTTTCGCTTGTCTTTCAGTACTTTCTCATTCAACTGTGGCTGCTGCACTGGGTTAAACTCTAGGAGGAGAGCAGATTTTAGAGTTGTAAATGAGGCGTCCCGTCAGAAAAACCTCTTTCCCGGCTATATCCACATCCCATATTTCATTTTTGAGTCCTAAGGGGCTATTCTCCTAGTCCTGCCCAGTCAGATCGTTCCCAGAAGTGACCCACAGGCTAGTACTGGAGCACCTTAGCTACAGCCAAGCCCTCTCTGGAACTGTCAATCAAGGGCAACTTTCCCCCAGCAGCCTTGTCTCCAGCTGCACAAGCTGCCCAAGCTCTTCACTAGCACTGTGATGGAGACTGCAGCACACACACAGTCTTAGGGAGATTTCTAGCTTTCTCCTGCAGGCAGCTTTATTTAGGGGTGTCTCAACTATGGAAACCAGGATATACTTTTCTATTTTAATTAGTTTGAATGAAAATTAGGCCCCTGGTGATTTAGGGTTCTTTCTTCTTTTTCTTAAAGCACAAACTGAACTAATTCTTCCCCAAACCGTCCTACTAACTTGATGATTTAGTCAAACCTACAAGGTATTATTGCTGCTTCATTCCCAGTAAATAAAAATTCTTGGGTGTATATCTTTTCTTTTTTTTTTAAATTAATATTTTTTATTACATATTTTCCTCAATTACATTTCCAATGCTATACCAAAAGTCCCCCATACCCCCCCCCACTTCCCTACCCACCCATTCCCATTTTTTTGGCCCTGGCGTTCCCCTGTACTGGGGCATATACAGTTTGCGTGTCCAATGGGCCTCTCTTTCCAGTGATGGCCAACTAGGCCATCTTTTGATACATATGCAGCTAGAGTCAAGAGCTCCGGGGTACTGGTTAGTTCATAATGTTGTTCCACCTATATGGTTGCAGATCCCTTTAGCTCCTTGGGTACTTTCTCTAGCTCCTCCATTGGGAGCCCTGTGATCCATCCAATAGCTGACTGTGAGCATCCACTTCTGTGTTTGCTAGGCCCTGGCATGGTCTCACAAGAGACAGCTACATCTGGGTCCTTTCGATAAAATCTTGCTAGTGTATGCAATGGTGTATATCTTTTCTTATTCCACTAACATAAATGTAAAGTGAAAATATCATTAAATCGGAAAAATTATAAAGTGAGTTGGCCAGACAAGGTTTTGTTAGCTAGTTACAGTAATTAGCTCCTACTAAATGATGGTGCCCTCTTCTAGATTATGAGGTCTCTAGCTTGCAACAGTCTATCTTTCTTTCCATAGCATTAAAACAAAGTGCCGTACCGATGGCAGCCATCAGGGTTTTCCATTTCCTAGGCTGTGCTGCCTCTATACACAGCAGACCATGACAGCCTTTGCTAAGTCTGCCGCTTTCCAATACTCTTACCCATTTCATCCAATTTCTCCATGTCCCGGATAATTTGTTTGGGGTCTTTCATCTTCAAAACTGCAGCCCGGACCATCATGCGCTGTTTTTTGTTCTTTGGAAAACAAGAGCGAGGAAGACTACTAAGAAAGAAGCGGGCACTCCGGACATTTTACCTTCCTTTGCCTCAAGAGTCTAAGAAGAAACTCAAATTTCTCCTTGGTTTCTAATCACATGTTTAAACCTCTAGAAACAGCTGAGAATTCTTCTCAGTAATGTTTAAACTTCAGTGAAAATGATGCACTTTTAAGTATTTTTTTCTACCCAGTTATATTGTTACCAACTACTTAACAGGAAAACTTGTTTAAAAGGGGGAGGGGGTAGGAATATAGTTAAATAAAAAAATACTATGCTAGATAGGGAAAATTTGAATTTTGGCTAAATAATAAACCAAGAGCAAACCAACAGAGATTATAGAAGATTCTTCAGAGAGTCACACGTGATACCAAATGCTCCTGCTTGAGCACTCTGCCAAAACTGAACACCTACCTACACATGCAAAGACACCCAGCAACGCAAGCACTGTCAGTCACTCAGTAGCCTTAACAAAGCAGTTACATCTTGGTAAATAGTAAAATAATTAGTATGTCAAGACAGGGTCTGACTGATGTAGGCCAGGCTAGCTTTCAACTCCTGATACTTTATCCTGATCGTTTTATCCCAAGTGCTAGGAGGAACTACAGGCATGAATTACCACACTCAGCTTAAGACTTATTTTCAAGTCATTCTAACAACTTAATTTTACTTATCAGTGTGTGTTTGTGTGAATGCATGGGCACGTGTCTATGGATTCTGGTGGCAATCAGAGGACGGTGTTGGATTTCCGGGAGATGGACGTACAGGTGGCTATGAGTCACCCAACCTGGACGCTGGGCAGAAACCTCAGCTCCTCTGGAAGAGCATAAATGTGCTGCTAACTCCCGAGCCTTCACTTCAGCCCCCAAAGCATTAACTTAATGAGGAAAGAGAATCAAATAGACAATGTCGTACAAGTCACCATGAATCAAATCTCCAGAGTTATGTCAGTTTTTTACCAGTCAATTTTCTGGCTTTCATCAGCAGTATAGCATAAAGCGTCTTTCCTGGCAATATAATTTGAAATTTCACAAATGTTAGAACAATTCACAGAATGTTTCTAAATTCGTACCTTTTTCAGTTCTCTTTTTCGGGCTTCCTTTCCTAAGGAGAGAGGAAGAGAGGCCATAACTCACACTTCCATCACCAACATTACTATGAGCTACTACAACTGTTAACAGTGTCGGTGAATGGAACAAACATGGCTTTGACCCACTAGGGAACTTAGTGCTTCCAACCCTCTCAACCCAAAATGCCAAGATGTGTTCTTTACAGAAAAATAACTGAACCACAAGGAAGAAAAGGGATTCTCAAATCACACACTTAAAAACTCATTTGTTAAAAATTCTAACATAAAAAAGACTTAATTTTCTCCTGCTAGCCAGTCAAGTATGAGGAGAAATGTGTTAAGCAGCTTACACTCTCAACATTCTAACCATGAGTCCATTTTAAGAATTCTACATGACCTCACACACCCCACTCTACCAACGCTGAACTTAGGCCACCATGAAAGAGTCTGCCAGTTTTAACCCTTCTACTTCTTCCTTCCGTACTTACGGGCTTGGTCTGTGGGGTTCATAAACTTCCCACTCTTGGTGGAGGATGTTGATCTTCGTCCCATGGTGACAATTTATATGATTTACTTCTTCATTAAAAAAAAAAAAAACTGGAAAGAAAAGATATAAAGAACTCAGTTTTGCTGTATGTGTAAAAAGACTTCCTTTTACGAATTTGCATCAATTTCTGTAAAGAAATATCCCTTTGGTTCTCTACTTGTAAGACCGTGCTCTTTAATTTTGAATGAAGCATCCAAGAAATTATTTCTTTACCTTTCTTTTTTTTTTTTTTTTTTTTTTTTTTCGAGACAGGGTTTCTCTGTATAGCTAGCCCTGGCTGTCCTGGAACTCACTCTGTAGACCAGGCTGGCCTCGAACTCAGAAATCCGCCTGCCTCTGCCTCCCAAGTGCTGGGATTAAAGGCGTGCGCCACCACGCCCGGCTTTCTTTACCTTTCTTGACCACAAAGAAAAGGCTAGTATCTGTACTAGTCAACACAGTGAGAATATCATTAACTACTCAAAAGTTTAACCCTTTCCTATGGATTATATAGTGCTGTTAACTGAATAAAGAAATCAACAAGAACTTTGCACTTATAATGCTATTGTTTGGAATATAGACTGAGCCATATGAGACGATCTCAAAACAAACCAAAACCAATTGAGAAATATTCTAACAATGCAATGCAAACCCTGAGGACATCTTTCCGACCTGTATAAGGGGATATGAAACAGGAGTGGAGATAATGAATCTGGGTTAAAGACAAATACATGCTCTTTACTTTCTCCTTAGACTGCTCATTCCACACGCCAGATGGCAAAATGCAATCCATTCAAACATATTTATCTTGATTTAATACCAAATCAAATGATTTATGACTCTCAAACAAAAGAAATAAAAAATGAAGTATTAGAACTCCTCAAACTTAACATTAAAGTATATTCTTACTAGCACATATGACTCCTGATTTATGTATTTTGAGGGAATTAAAAGTGGTAGTCACGGTAGGGAAATATTTTAAGGCCAGGCTTTCATTATTATCACTTCTTTCTCTTCCATTCCAAATGAATGAAACTTCCAAAAATTAGCCTTGCCCATAGTAAAAAAAGGAACAAATATTTCCTGTTCAAAGTGTGCGACACTTTCCTACAGGCTACATCTCCTGTGGCTCCCCCTTTAAGCATTAAACAAATCTACTTTCTTTCTACATTAGGAAAGGGAAGATCCCGAGGTAAATTTGAGACTCTAATTCCCTTGGCTCCTTAGGTGGGACTCTGTAAGTTGTTTTAGTTAATGCTTTTTTTCATCAAGCGTTCAGCTGGCCGGCTCCCTGCTGCTTCCCAGATATTTCAGAACTGATCGGTGTCGATTATGTCATTACAGATGTTTCTCTATCAGAAAGCAGAAGGGGCAGGAGTTTGGGAAGAAGGGAAGAGAAGGGTACTGACTATAGGGAACTACAAAAAGGCACGGATACAACAAATTCTATTTTTGATCTTTTCTTTAGTGTTTCCCTTCTTAAACCAGCCTCGGGCTCTCGTTTTGACGCCATCCCATCACACACACCTAAAAACCAATCAGCTACGAGTCAAGGAGAATTTTTACAAGACCATAGTGCCTCTGCCTGCAAACGTTGGCAGAGACAAGGTCAAAAGACCATGGGAACCCAGGCAGCACAAACGCAACCCGACCGGTCCGGTCCGGTCCGGGTCCACTCCAGGAGGCCTCACAGCAACTGCCGAAACCATAGCGACGGTTGATAGCGACTCGAGCGGCTAGACGTCAGCCCGCCGCCACCGGTCGCCGCACTCGGGCGGTGGGTCTGACCCGGCGGGAGATCCCGCCCGAGAACCCGTCGGACGCAGTGCCAGGCCGGCCCCGAGCCCTGAAACCCGAGGCTCCCGCCACCCCGGGCCCAGCGGAGGAAGAGCGCGGCCTCTGGGCCTGGTGTTTCAGAGAAGGCTTCGCAGGCCCCGGGGAGGGTCGCGGAAAACGGAGCACCGAGTCCCCACGCACTCACACGACTGCGAGGCTCCCGGGACGGCGAGAGCAGCTAGCGGGCGGTCCCGGAGGACTCTCTGCGAAGGGGCCTTCACCTCTGCCCCTCGGTCAACCACCCGGGAACCGCCATCTTGAAACCTCGCGCCCCTCCGCCAGCTCACGTCACTTCCTGTTCCCGCTGGCCGCGATCTCACCGCGTTGCCAGGCACTGGGCCCATAGAGCGAATACAACAACTTCAGAGCCAGAGGTACTTCCGCTCTCATTCACTATCCGATTGGATAACTATAGGCCAAGAGACCCGCCTCATTCCAGAGTATTGTAGATTGACACTAATATAACCCAATAGAAATAAAAAGTAAGGAAGCTGCTATTTGATTGGCCAATTGTTCTCAGAATTCTGACGCATTTCCGCAACTGCTTCTCTCTGGGGACACACTAGGTAGCGGTATGCGTACGCTTCTGTGTCGGCCATTGGATCTGTGTTAGTTGTCGTGTGTAAATGGATGCTGTTTTTCAGGAATGCTTCCATAGAAAACAAGTTAGGTAATAACACTGGGCACCGAGTCTAAGGTGCTCAGCAAACATCAGCCCTCTAAACCTACAGCATGTGATGAACTGAACAAATAGTTCCTAGGGGAGACTCATAAATCTACACGAAAATGTATATTTTAAAAGAGAAACGGTACATTTGTCGATTTTCCAGAGGAGAAGTTATTACATAACACTTCAAATGAACTTTGCATCAACCCAAACTCCTTTATGATGTCATTGCACACTCTAGATTTATCTGAAGTCTTCCTTTGAGGGTTCTCTAGAGTCACAGAACTTGTGGATAGTCTCTATATAGAAAGGGACTTTGTTATGATGACTTACGGTCTGTAGTCCACCTCCCCAACAATGGTCAGCTGTGAATGGGAAGTCCAAGGATCTAGGAGTTGCTCAGTCCCACCAGGCTAGTAGATTCCAACTGATGGGCTGGCAAGTAAATGCAAGCAGAGGAGGAAGAGAAAAACTTCCATCTTCCAATGTCTTATAGATCTCCAGAAGAAGGTGTGGTTCAGATTAAAGGTGTGTACCGCCACGCCTGGATCTGGGCCTTGTACTCAGAGATCTTACCTTACTCTCCTGGGGATACATAGCCACTATGCCTCAAGATTTCCATGCCAAGATCAAGGTCAGAAACTTGTATTTCCCAGCCTCAAGATCTGGATCACAGGTGAACCTTCCAATTCTGGATTGTGGTTTGTTCTAGATATAGCTGATAACCAGAAATAGCTATTATATTTCCCTTCTACATCCCCATTCCTTAAGACTCCTCCCCATCCTTTCCCCTTAAAGGTAAGCATTTAAAACGAAATCTTCATAAAGTGTGAACTTGGTCTGTCTCGAAAAAAAACCAAAAAGCAAAACAAAACAACAAAAAACCAAAAACAAAAAAACACAAATCAAAAAACCAAAAACACCCTCACACTTGGTTATTTTTCAACTTAGTTTCAGCATCCTTAACAGAAAAGGTCCTAAGGGAATTTTTGACATCAAGTACTTTGAAAGAACTGATTGAGGTGTATATTAATTTTTAGGATGTTGTAGATAGGCACTAATGTTACAATGAATTAATAACCAATAGAACATTTACAATTTATATTAAAACAAATGTGTTCCCTAACAATGTAACATCAGTACCATACTAAAACTACCTTTGACTTAGTGGGAAAAAAAATAAGTATTCAATAAATAATCTGGGCTGGCCACCATCTCCCTATCCCTCTGTCTCATTGTTTAGATGGATTGAATTACAGTTAGAAGCCTTGATGCCTGGGAATGTCATTAATTCTTGTTTTGATTACTCTTTGAGTGTCAGTAATAGCAAGACCTATTAGTTCATAAAATAAAAACCAGGTAATAAATTTAGAAAGTGACACAAATTGTGATATTTTGAAACTAATTTATAAAACCAGTGATAACATAGAAATTAATACATTTGGAAAAGTTATGTGGCTAGTTAAAATTCTTCATCTGCTTGTAAAATTTTCCTGAGATATACTGGATACTTTATACCAATGATTTATTTTTGTCTTTGCGTTAAAAACCAAACGACTATAACCAGGACTATCTCAACATTGTTACATACAATGGTTTTTGAAGTAGACCCTAAAAACGGCTTAGTGAGAATGGTTAGATAAAGGTTTAGAAAACAAATGCTGTATCTAGAGAAACTAAGTTCCATCAATAGGCCTCCATGGCCTCTCCTTTTCCTGAGTTCAGGAGGCAATTAACATAGGTCTGCAAATGCTTTATGGGGCAGAGGGAGCTGCCTCTTTTTGGTGGTACTGAAAATAAAATTATCCCCCTGAAAAATAGAAATTAATTACTTTCCTTTAATCAACAAATTCTTAACAGGGAGTGAGCCTTTTTCTTCACTCTAACATATTTTATGCAGGGATCACTGCATTTTATGCCTTGTTTTGTTTACAATGTTCCACACACTTTGACCACTCAAGAGATAGATGACAAACAGGTGGTCAATATTGACTGCATTACAGACAACATTTATTATCTCATCCTTTCCCAATCCATCCAGCCACGCTTTGAACTGAGGAGAACCTCGCAGATGCATGGCTTTCGTTCATTCTGGAACATAATGTTGTTGAGGTTGCTCTGCCTTCATTTCCGGGTGGCAGACAATTGTATTTAATCTGGTGGAAGAAAATGTTGATATGATTTTGCAGTCTTTTCCAGTTCACAAACAACTGTTTTTGATCTGGGGGTAAAAATAACAGCACTATGTATGTTTTACTTGAAGGTCACAGGTCTGTGTCTAGTCAGATGTTATTAAGTCTGTCTTATTAGACATTAAGTGATGTTTGAAACAGGAAATGGGAATGGTCTCTCCATTTAGCAGGAATATTTGAAGACATTTGCTGCGAACAAGGAAGCAATAGCCTGTGCCTGCTGGTCTATGATGCCTTTACACCTCAGTGGTTCTGACAACAGGGTAAGAAAACTGGATAGAGCTTTATCCCCTGAGGGTCTACTACAGCTGGTTTGGACACTCACTGTTGACCTAAGACCCAAGCACCCCAAATTGTTTATCTGTATCCACGTTGTTGGAGACAAATGGAAAATTACCCTAAAGAAATAAGCATGGTGCCAGAGAGGGCAGCACAAAGTATCCCAGTGTAGACACCTGCCTGTTCATCTTAGCTGGCGCTTCACAGCAGTGGCAACCTCAGTGATAGCATGATGGTACTTTGCTGAGGCAGCCTTGAACTCCTCCAGGTGCTTCTCATAACTTTTGATGGCTGCCTGAAGCTGTGTCCTCTCCACTGCTCCCAAGATGGCTTGAATGATCATATCTATCCCGAGGCTGAGCACGGCAACGCCAATGCTTCCAAGGAGAGAAGTCCCGATGTGAGCTAGCACAGAGACCAGCTTGCTAATTATGCCAGTTGTGACACTTGAGCCCACCAGTTTAACAGCCACTGCACTGGCTGCAGATGTAGCTTCTCCCAGGATGACAGAAATGACCTTCTGCACGATGGCAATCTTCTCCGTCTCCCTTTCCTTAATATCCTGCAGCTTCCTATAAAGGGTTGGCTCTAGTTGGTCTTTCAGTGCCTCGTCAATCTTTTGCAGTTCCTTTTGGATTTTTGTCATGGCTTGGATAATGATGTCACAGTTTTCTTTGATGGTTCCATCGCTTTTCATTTCAATGAAGGCCAGCCTGCAACCCAAGTGGGTATTAAGAACCCCTGTGAGCTTGTTGGTGACCTGGAAGCTGTCAGACAAGCAGTCCAGCAGCTGCTGGTGAAGGCGGTTTACTTCCTGTCGCCTCCTTGGGTTTTGTGGGTAGAGGAAGTCACTCTGAGCCATATTTCAGTACGCCTCTGAAAAACGAAACAGGAAATCAGCTCAGAGTACCTTCATGACTCTAGCCAGGCAGCCATCAACGTGGCCATAGCTAAAGACTGCCTCAGGGGACTCAGCAGGTTTGATTTGTTGGCTTGTTTGAGAGGGGATCTCATATAGCCCAAGGTAGGTATGCATTTCTGATCCTTCAGCATAGACTTCTGGTGAGCTGAGATTGCAGGCCTGCACCCCTCTGCTGGGTTTTTGCCTGGTTTATGCTGTGGGTCAAGGCCAGAACTTCATGGGTGCCAGGAAAGCCTTCCACAGCCTCAGCCCCTGGGAGACTCGCTCCTGATGCCATTTCTTTCCCAATCCCTACCACCACCAGATTATTTTCCAAGAAGTTAGAGTTAAGTTAGAGATAATTTAAAATATTCACACCAGGGCTGGCAGGAGGCCTAGTTGGTAGCAGTGTTTGCTTCACAGACCTGAAAAGCTGAGTTTGCTCCTTGGGACCCCCACTTCCATGCCTACTACAACATTCAGGAACCCTCCAACAACCACCTTACCCCTGCCCAATAAATAATTTTACAATTTAGAAAAGGAGCTAAATGTTAGGACCATTTTATACCTCTCTGGGTAAATTATTTTTTAAATTAAGGAATATACAAAAATAACACCCGTGCAATAATCCATCACCAGCCAGGCATGGTGGCATATGCCTTTGATCCTGGCACTATGGAGGAAGAGGCACCCAGATCTCTGTGAGTTCAAGGCCAGCCTGTAGTTCATAGCAAGTTCCAGGCTAGCCAAGGCAACACAATGAGAGCCTGCTTCAAAACCAAAACGTCCTCAGAATAACAATATATATTCAAGACTGTAGACAGAAATGTCAGCTGTGGAGACAGTGGACACCATAGGCGTGTAGGGCAGCTCTGATCATGTCTGGGACTCTTAACACATTAAAGGAGGAATATAGAAGAAGGGAAAGGGTGATTACTCTAAAAGTTAGGGATAGTTTCACGGTACTGTGTAGGGGATTTAGGTTTTCTGGAAGGGGTACTGATTGTCAGCTATCTATAACTATTATTATTATTATTATTATTATTATTATTATTATTATCATCATTATTGCTGCTGTTGTTGACCTGGACGGCACAGAACTCTTGTTGTAAGCCAGGCTGGCCTTAAACTCATAGAAATCTTCTCGTCTCTGCATCTCAGTGCTAGGATTAAAGGTTTGTGCTCTCCTACCTGGTCTTGTTTATCCTCTTTAAATTGTTTATTTAAATTAAAATTTACAATTTTCATTCCAAGTCATGTGCCTCAGTTGGATCTCTCATTCGTATATATCATTATGCTTTGTTCTTCCCTGTCACATTTTTTTCTGTTTTTTTTTTTTTTTTTTTTTTTTTTTTTTTTTTTTGAGACAGTCTCTCTGTGTAGCCCTGGCTGTCCTGGAATTCACTCTGTTGACCAGGCTGGCCTCGAACTTAGAAATCTGCCTGTCATTGCCTCCCAAGTGCTGGGATTAAAGGCATCTGCCACCACTGCCTGGCTGTCATTTTTCAAATACAACTTTTCAGGGGACTTCAGAGAACACAGTGCACCCTCTGCCCAGAGCTACAGGAACTTAAAGAGAGAAACTAGGATTGAGGGGACTGCAGGAAACTTCTAGAACGTGACAGGTGATTTGTGTGTTGGCCGATGCTCACATTATAATGTTAAGACATTAAAAATAGCACCTGATAAAATATCTTACATGTAACAGCATTACCATGATCTATAAACCTTTAAACAGAGGAAGAAAGACATCTGTAGTCCCACTGTCTTGAGTGTTTTTATATCTAAAATTTATCTATGTGCAAGAAAATCTTTACAACGTTGTAATAACAATAAAATTGTAGCAATAATGAGATTCTTCTTATATTAAGTCATTGACTTTCCTATACTTCTAATTTTATAAGCAGTATATTAGGTACACAAACCAGTCTAAATATCATAATTCAATATACCTCAAATTGTGTTGTATTTGTAATGTTTATATGCATAGCTTGTTTTCCTTTCCATCATCTTCATTCTTTCCTGGGAAGAAATAGGTCGAAAGGCAATAGAATAGGAGCTGTGTGACATGGACGTAAAGCCCAGCTGTGGGGGTCAGGTCTCTCAGTCCACCCTGTGACTTCTGGAAGCAAACTCAGGTTGTCAGGCTTGGCCCACACGTTTACCCCCTGAGCCATCTTGTTGACTACATATTTTATCGTCTTGACAAATATTCAAATTGCATTTCAAAAAGCTTTTCTGCTGACACCCACAGTAAATTTTTATGCCATGCTGCTGGTGTCTGTCTGCTATGGTCTTGCTGAACTTGGGGAACATAGGATGCATTTCAAAAAGAGTTGTTTTTCTAAGAATACAACTGAAGACATTTAAGATGAATTGATTAGGCTGTTGCTATTTGTATCTCAGTAAAGTGGAAGACATAGTAGATCTGAGTGACAGAATGATAGGATGAGCCTTGTTCTGATCATTTCTAAAGCTGGGCTGAAGCACGGTCCATGTAAGCCCAGTATGCCAGGGCTTCCGTGGAAGTATCGACTGAGGCTTTCACATAGTAAGTAGGTGTTACCTTACGTACATGCACACACACACACACACACACACACACACACACACACACACACACACACACACACACACACACAGGACAGTGAGCTGAGGTGTTCTCTCAGCTCATGCACTGCTGTCTCCCTCCTCGGTGTGCACTTGTGAGTGAACACAGAATACAGGCAAGGCCAGACACTTTGCAGAGGAAAGAGCAGCTGCTCTCTAGCCCGAGCTTCACTTAGTTCAATCAAAGACATGCTGCTCAGTGTTTAGTGAATCCTGATGCAATGGTCCTTTTTCTGATACAAATTCCTCTAAATTTCCTCTAATATTTTGAGCAGAATGACTTCATAATTCTGAGCAGAATGAAGCCTGTCACAGTTACCCATCAGCATTTATCACAGGATTCTGTTGTGCACTTGAGACATTTCTCAGAAAAACATTGTGTTTCCCCCCACAAAGGCTGCTTAGAGGCACAGACTGTGTCAAAGTATGAGTAACTTCATCGTGTACAGGCAAGTGCTGTTCATTGGCTCAAGTAAGAGCCATCTTTATTCATTCATGACAATTTATGTGTGTCCCTCATGACACTGAAGATACAGAGCATCTTCCAGACACGCATTGCACTTTCCCACATGTAGCATGGCTCCATCTCCAGCCTTCCTAACATTCATGTGTTCATTGCCTCTCTCCCTCAGTGACTTAGTTTTACAGCTCTCAATAGAGTTCTTCCTTCCCTGCTGCCTTCAAGGAGGGAATCTCCAAAGCATGCCCTGAGAGCCCCTCGGACAAAGCTGACACGGTCTATGGCCACTCACAACTGGCATTATCCCAAAGCCTGTAATTAAGGCTTGTTCTTCAGAGTATTCTAGTGCTCACTGAGTCTCCACATCACTTACCTTTCTGGGTTTCCCAAGTGTGTGTGCTCTCCGTGTCTCAGCAGTGTTGTCGAAGGGTTATCCCGTGGGCTCATCTGGAAGCTTCTGGTGGAATGTGATGAGCCAGGAGATTTTCTGCTCTCTGCTGGGTCCCACTGCCCATCTGGTTCACAGCCATTTCTGCCTGGCTCAGTTTTCACAATACTTCTGTTTCCTATAATCATATGTTTCTGTTGCTATAATCATAAGCAATATTAACTTAGTCATTATAAAACTCTCCAAAATGGTTTTGTATTTTCTTTTCTTTAGCTGAACAAATCCGGCTCAGTATCATTGATGACTCTTCAGTTGGGGACAGTTCCTTCTGGCTCAGTGTCAGTGATGACTTCAGCTGGGGACAGTTCCTTCTGCTCCTTCTGCATTGTGGCCTCTATCTGCTGCTGGTTTTGTTCAGTTCTCAGGAAATACAAAACCCATATGGCCAAAATGTAAGCAGCAGCTCCCCTCCCAGGCTAGGTGTGCTGCTCCTTATCACTGCATCATCTTAACAGGGGAACCAGTCCGGAGGACGCTGTGCCTGATGTCCGTTCCCTCCCTCCTCTCCCTCCCCACCCCATGCACTTCTCCTTGTTCTTTCTGGAAATCATGCTTCTTTCTCTTTAGCTGTAATTGTTTTACACACACACACTCCTACATATATAAATATAGCCTGTTCATTTCATAGTTTTGCTTGTATAGATATGGTTTCTGAGCCATAGTGGGGATTGGATATCCCATAGGCTGTTCATCAGCCTCGCCTCCCTGGGAAGTCTCTCTCCCCATCTCAGCTCTCAGCATTCCTTTGTTGTCTGGCTATTCCTAAAGCCTCTGAGACTTCCCTCTTCTATGTAAATGATGCATGTCTAAAAATATATTTGTGCAATTATATGTGTATTTATTTATGTGTGAGCCTAAGTGTAGGTGAATACCACATGTACGGAAGCCTGCAGAGGTCAGAACAGGGCACTGGATCCCCTGCTAATGGGGGTACAGACAATTGTGAACTGCTGTGTGGGTGCTTGTAACTGAAACAAGGCCATCCAGAAGAGCATTCAGGGATCTGAACCCCTGAGCAATCTCTCCAGCCCGGCATGTCTATTGATGCTGTATTTGTAAGTTACAACTGAAGATGGGTATTTATCCTTATACTCCTTTAGATCTCAGGCTCAAGGAAAAGTCTTAGTACCCAAGGGACTACTGTAGTAGAAAGTATTGCCCATCTCTGGGATGCTTTGAGGACACTAGGGTGTGACAAAGCAGAAGAAATCACTGCAGAGATAAGAATGTATGGAACCGGTTTGTGCAGAAGGTCTGAGAGGGAGTGACATCCCACCCCCACAGAGGCAGGTTGTCCTTGTTCCTTAGCAAGGTCTCTGGCATTTAGACCCTGGACAGTATTCAGCTTGAACCCTGTCCCAGGCTTTTTGGTATCTGGACTCCACACTCCAAATCCCCATTCACAGAAGGGATGGGCTTTGTAGGGCAGGTGAGATAAACATTCAGGCATTGGGAGCCCGTGTGTCACAAAGTCAGCTGTCTCAATGTGTCCATGACCATAGCCCCAGTATAAGGGGGTTGTCTTTGGAGAGATTGCACTGGGTGTGAGGACAGGACAGGACAGGACAGGCAATAGCTGCTGTTGCTGCTGTGGCAGTCCCTGTGTCCAAGTCAGGTCTGCCTGCTCTTTCCAGTGCCCAGTGGGACGTCAGGGATGACACGAGGAAGGAAAGGGAGGAGGATGAGTGAACAGATAGATGTCTGTGCAGGGAAGGATGGACTACAATGGTCCTAGAGGAGCCAGAGGCTGCAAGAAGTGGAGATCGGAGGCAGCTCCCTAGGTGGCATTATCCTTATGAGCACCACCATGGCCATGCCATGTGAGTACCACCATCTTGGTTGCCTACATGGTTGTCCTCAGTGTGTAGTGGTCAGGGAGCCACATGTTTGTGAGCGTTCTTATCACTGAGGAATGAGCTCGAATCAGGAATACAGATTTATTCATCAGGCTTGTCACAGGGTTGGTCTAACAACTATAATTTGGCTCAGGCCTTCCAGTGAAATGCAGCTGCCTCTGGCCCTAAGTGCAGAATTTATCTGGGAGTTACCTCCCGGTCTAATTGTAGGACTTGTCTGGCACCCACTGCAGTATGTGCTGCTTTGTCCTGGCATGAGCACAACCCTGTTGTCCTAGTATGTCATCAAGGGAGTCTAGGCACACTACTAAGCCCCAGACTCCAGGCATTATACAGGACAGAGAGAGAGAGAGAGAGAGAGAGAGAGAGAGGGAGAGAGAGAGAGAGAGAGAGAGAGAGAGAGAGAGAGAGAGAGAGAGAGAGAGAGAGGAATGAAGAAGAAAGGGGTGCGTTAGTCTCATAGTCTCCGTTAGGGCTCCTGCCTGTCATCTCCAAGTGAATGTATATTTAGGATAACACAAAATTTTTGATCACATATGTTACCAAGGAACATGCCAGAACCCTTTTGTGGGTTACTGGCCTCAGAGATAAAATAATTTAAAAATAACCCAGATGGAAATTGAATTGGAGATAATTTTATTGGAGTTCAATAAAAGGGGTGGGGAAAGGGTGAAAACAAGTTGTAAATCTTGCCAGCTTCCAGAAAGAGGGATGTGATGTTTATTGTTGTCAACTTGGCAGAATCTAGAATCACCTGAGAGATGGTCCCCTGGACAGATCTGTGGGGGATTATCTTGATTATATTGATTAGGGTGGGAAGCCCCACCCACTATGGGTGGTACCCTAGGGAGGAGATCCTGGCCTGTGTAAGAGTGGAGAGAGTGAGCTGAGTCCAATCATGCATGCATTCCTTGTTTCTGCTTCATGATTATGGGTACACCCTGGCCAGGGGTGTGGAGCTCCTGCGTCTGTAGTAGCTCTACACTGAACTGTGAGCTGAGACAAATGGTTTCGCCCCTGAAGTGTGTCACATCAACAGGAGAGAAATAAAAGGAGATGATGGAAAAGAGGAAGAGAGAGGATCCTGCTTTTGAGTTAGAAATATGTTTATGAGCATCTGTGTAGAGAGGATGAGTGGGGAGGACTGGGGAGGAGGCAATTGAAAGCTTAGAGTGTCATGTGTCAAGACAAACAGGATTAAGATCTGGTTCAGTATCCAGAACAGGGGGAGAGAAAGTGGGGAAAGAACAGGAACATATCCTAAAGTACACTGCAGGTTTAACATTCAAGACCTGTAGCCCACTGCAGAGGTTTCATTCTCACAATAGCATCTCTTATCAGTAAATATCAAGTATTCCTCTCATGTTTTTATTTTTAAAGAGTTGTTTTACTTCTATTCTTCTTATTAGTGCGGGTGCATGCACTACCATATGGGGAGGTCAGAAGACAACTTCCAGGAGTCTGTCTCTCCTTCTGCCCTGGGTTCTGGGGGACGAGGGTCAAACTGATATCACCAGTCTTGTGTGTGCCAAATAATTTCCCTCGCTCAGCCATCTCCTCAGGGCTGGGACATCTTCGTAGTAAGACTGTTAGTGTGGCTTATTTCTTGAGGTTCCAGCTTTGAGGAGTCCTATCTAAGCGATTGACGAGCCCAGTGGCTTACTTCTTAAGGAAAGACAAAAGTACATCTTTATAAGTTATGTTCTCACGGCAGTTTAGAGACCTGTTGTAGTCCAGGGCCAGACGTAGAGCTCACATTTCGTTCTTTTGCCCCGAAGTCTTAAAGCACAGTAGATCAAACTAATTCAAGAAAAATAGAAAAAAAGTCTATAAACTACCATACCAGAAAGAAATTACCCTCTCCCCCATGTTTCTTTTTGTGAGACATGGTTATCTCTAGATAGCCCTGGTTGACGTGGAACTCAATATGTAGACCAGGCTGGCCCGGAACTCACAGAGACCCACCCACCTCTGCTGGGATTAAAGGCATGCACCACTATGCCCAGCTTGAAATAGCCTTCTCTTATGAGGCACCAGCAAAGCCGTTCTACACAGCCCTCCTCCTTTCATGGGTTCGGATCTTAAAGTGCAGTTTCGATGTTTCCTCCCTCTTCTGTGGCATTTCCAACTGTGATATTTTTCCTTTCGTAAAATTGGTGCGTTACCAGGGAAACTAAAACTGGGATGCACCACTGACTGGGAGGGAGGATTGGTTTTCAGTGGCCTCCAAGACTGCTAATGCCCAGCCAGCTACCTAGCATGTATATGGCAGACAGTCAGGAGCGTTTACTATCCTATCCTTCTCTTTATTTCTGTTCCTGTTTCGATTAAAGCCCAGAGTCATATGTACTTTGTCACCCTTGTCAAGACTTAGCTTGGCGTGTTTATAGCATCCTTCCCGTCTCTTCATGGCCAGTTCTAGTTTTCATTTGGATTCTGCTTTGCTTAACAGGGTTGAAAGTTGTTTGTTGGAGAAATGTCTTCTGAGTCAGAAAAGGATAAAGAGAGACTGATCCAAGCTGCCAAACTATTCTTCTTCCACATACGAGACCTGGTCTCCTTCATAAATCGGTTCGTTGAGCTGTTTAACCTCACGATGAAGACTCAGATCCTTCCCATGAATCTGAACGAAGAGAGCTGCATTAAAGATTTCTTTGAACAAATGATCAGAAATTTCAAAGAGATGCAACTGATGGTGGATGGAAAGCACAAACAAATGCAGAAGGAGCCGTTGTGCTCTAAGGTGCTGACTGCTATGACCTCTGCAGTGGAGAAGTGCGCCACCATTGCTCCACACCACACCGCGGAAGATATGCTCAGAAACATCCAGACATCAGGTGCTGCCTTGGTCCTGAAGACCAGTCATGTGCTTGTGAATCTAGAAACTTCTCTCTCACTCCTGATGCAGTTCCCCATCATGGGTCTTCGATTAAGTGACCTCTATAGAGAGGAGACCAAAGAGCAGTCAGATGCCACCTCAGATGCCACCACATCTGAGAAAAACAAGAGTCCAGAATGTCCCAAAGCCACTACAGAGGAAACCTTGAGGAAGCTGCAAGATGTGCTAAGTCCTGAGAATGCCCACACGCCCGTAGAAGCAGCCGCAGATGAGCTGGAACAGTTTGTCAAGAGTATGGAGATAACGTTACAGGTCCTCCAGAAATCCATCAAGACCATGGAAGGGGATATCTTTGTACTTACGCAGGTCCAGGGCAAGTAGAGGACAACATGTTCCTTTCTGAATGAAAAGCAGCTTGAGTTCTCGAATTTTTCATGGTACCGTGTACATTTTATTGATGCTGTATATTTGGTATGTTAGAACCCAAGGGCAGAGTCATCACTTGGCAAGCCACTCACCTGTAGTTCTGCTTTGTTAAAAAAAACAATAATAATCAAAGAAAGCCTGCTTGAAATGGCAGTGACTAAACAGAATGCCCTGCTGCAAGGACCGAGGCAGCATTTCACTTGGGGATAGTTCTAAATAAGTGGTTGCTCTTAAAGCATATTAAAGCTACTGGTCTGTCCTCCTCACAAGTCTATCTCCAGTGGCAACAGTGTGAAGTCCAGGTAAGTACTGGCATTATCATATGGCAATCTATTCATTTCCATGTGGCAATATGTACCTTATGGTAATCTAGATGGCATGACTGTTTACTCTTAGGGAGCATACAAACTGGATTTTGTCATTCATACTGGTATAGGCTGAGAGTGGAGTCACCTTGTCAGGATTTCCAGCTTCCTGCATCCTGGGACAAAAAAACAGGGCAGAGAAATCTATCCTGTAGCAGAAATACAGAAAGGATGCGCTTTCAGGAGAGGAAGTGGGCCAGAGTTGAGAGGGAAGGTCAGATGCTCAATGGTGTCGCCCTGGAAGAGTTGTGATCCTTGATGGGGCACTTGCATAATGCCAGCTTTGTTATGTTTTTTGTTATGGGCTTTTGTGCCCAAGCTGTCCTACCTACAGGAGACAACGTCTTTCCTTATGCTAGAAGTTTGCTTCATGTGGTAGTTGCACAGCCTTTGTTATGACTTTAATTTTTTCAAATCCCTTTTTAAATGATGGCTCTTAAACACTTTAATCTCCCTTGTAGCTCACCACTCACCGGAGGTTGTAGAAAAGAAAGGAAAATAAGTGGGCCTGCTTAGAAGGGTTCTTTGGAGTGAAGTCTTTGTTGTCTGGAAATCAGCTTAGTTCATATGTTAGCAGGCAGCGGCAGATGGATCCACTGCAAACACTTCACAGATACACCAGCAGTCCAGTCAGGTAACATTGGGGTAGCAAGCAGAGGTGGCACAACCTAGCAGAGACAGCCAGGCCTCAGCCTTGGCTTGAGTCACCAGGAGAGACCTGGAGGGACACCAGAAGGAGTTCTCAGCTGTTCCTCTCTCAGGGAAGTGAAGATCAGCAAAGATGCAAGACTCATAAGCTTTGCACAGCTAGCTGCACCAGCAAGCCAAGCTCTGTCTCCATCACTTTGTCGAGTCCTGTTTATACCCTCTTTTTACCCTGCAAACATAACATGTCCTCCACGTGCCTTGCCTCAGCAAATGTATCAAGTCCACAGAGTCCCACAAATGCAGCTCTACTATGCAGTGTAAGGCTGACCAATACATGTGTGTTGTTGGCAAAGAATCCTTCATCACGTGTCCTTTCATGTGCTTGCTTTAGCAGAGTACCCTCTCTCCTGCGTCTGCTTCCTTCCTTCACACGTCTGCCTTTGCCTTGTACCTGTGTCCACTTCAAGAAAACACTCCTTCACAGGTTTGCCCCAGCAGAACACCTTCCAACACAACTGACTTTCCAAAGAACGCTTTGTACTTCATTTGTATCAGGTTTTTCATGGCCCTCTCTCAGCCCTATTCTCCTGCCTCAGTACAAGTTCTGTAATGTCCAGTGTCTTGACTGTCATAAACTACTAGATATTCCGGATATGATTTACTTAGGACTACGTAAAACAATGAGTGGATGGCAATATAATTTTCTTACTTACACAAGTAAGACCAGAGCACACGGTTTGTTCCCATCTGCTCTCTCGAAGGTCTCAGGGTAAGGGAATACTGGTAGCTAAAAAGGATAGGTATTTTTGTCAGGGTGGACAGAGGAGGCACAGCTCCACTCTCCCACTGACAGCAGTACAAAAAGTTCCTCTAATATTTTAGGGGGGCTCCTCTCAGGCCAAATGAGGAATCGTGGCTTCAGTGCAGGGAACAATTTTAGGCGTGGCCAGTGTAACAAAGAATTGGGGCTTAGGAAAGATTGAAGGTTAAATGAAGTTCTCACAAGGAAAGTAAGACACACCCAGAGCTTAGGCCTGGGCTTGTCCAGGAAGAGCCACAGTTTACTATACGAGTCTTCTTACTATATACTCTAAACACACAGGGGAACCTCCACGTGTGTGAGTGTGGTCTCCTCTGATGGAGTCACACTGCAACCTGGGTATTGAAACGATGAAATGGACACAGTTACACCCTAACCAGGGAGCTGTTTGCAGTTGACAGCTGCTGGGAAGAGAAAATCCGTTTCCTCCAATGCAGATACTGAGTTTCTCTCCAATCAACTCACTCCAATGCACACTCTAGACAGGCACCACGCCCAGGGATAGCTGGCCAATGCAAAGCAACCTCCATTTTTGTTGGATTTTTGTCTTATTTTTAGTTTTGTCTAATTGGTGCTTTGTTTGTTTGTTTTTGATTTGCCTGAGTAGATAATTTTGAGAGAGGTGTGTGTGTGTGAGAGACAAAGAGAGAGAGAGAGAGAGAGGGAGAGAGAGAAGGACAGGGAGAGGGACAGGGAGAAAGAACATGAAGTAGGGTGGATAGGGAGGTGGGTAAGTTCTGGGAAGAGTTTGGGGCATGGAAAACATGATCAAAATATTTAAAAACTTAAATAAAAGTAAATTAAAAATCATATTTCATTGTCTTTATAATACTTACATGTAGGATGTTGGTGGATGCAAAGCTATTGTCCTTAAGCATTTGTGAAGGAAGCGAATTGACAGTTGAATTTTGCCAAATCAAGATTAGATTGGGCTGAGGATCTAGCTGAGTTGTAGAACTGCTTGTCTTGTCTGGACTAACCCCTTGGCTCGATCCCCAGGACTGAGTAAAACTGGGGTTGGTGGCCCCAGGCCACCTGCAGGCCTAGTGCTCCTGAGGTGGAGGCAGGAAGGCCAGAAGTTCAAGACCACACTCAGCTAAGTAGGGAGTTTGAGGCTGGCCTGGAGCTCAGGAACATTGTCTCAGAAAACAAACCAACAGACGATTTAAAAAGGAAAATGAGTTAATCCAACCTAAATAACTGGAATCGGATCACTGAAGAAGGAAATTAGAAAATCCTGATTTTGTAAGCAAATTATCCAGAATTTTTTCCACTTGTTTTTTTGTTTTTTTTTGTTTTTTTTGTTTTTGTTTTAAGATTAATTTCTTCTCATTTTAAGTTATGGGTGTTTTCCCTGCATATGTATCACATACATGCAGGATCCCTCAGAAGCCAGAGAAGAGCAGAGGAACTGGAGAAGAGTCCCTGGAACTGGAGGTTTAGAGTATTGTAAGTGACCATGTGGATGCTGGGGAGTGAAGCTAGGTCCTATGCAAGAAGAGCCAGTGATGGACCATTCTCCAAGCCATTCTGCTGTTTTAACTGAAAGAGTACACACAGAACTTCAGATGGGTGGACCTATTAAAGAGAACACTGCACTATGACAGAAATAAAATAGTAAACTGATTCAGGATATTTTTATATACATAGACAACATATGCTTTGTGGTGGTTTGCATATGCTTGGCCCAGGGAGCAGTACTATTAGAAGGTGTGGCCCTGTTGGATTAAGTATGTTACTGTGGGTGTGGGCTTTAAGACCCCCATCTTAGCTGCCTGGAAGTCAGTCTTCCACTATCAGCCTTCAGATGAAGATGTAGAACTCTCAGCTCTGCCTGCACTATGCCTGCCTGGATGCTGCCTGCTCCCACCTTGATGATGATGAACTGAACCTCTGAACCTGTAATCCGGCCCCAAGTAAATGTCCTTTATAAGATTTGTCTTGGTCATGTTGTCTGTTCACAGCAGTAAAACCCTAAGACATGCTTGTATCATTTCAATGAAATCACTATGGGAGATTCCTCACTATATACCTTGTCTAGAAGTTTCTTTTAACAGTCTGTGCAAATTTATAATCTGAGCACTGGTTTTACCTATAGAAGATACCCCGACTAACAGAGGAAGAGAAATGAGAAATTACATTGAAATATCTAAATGAGTCTTGTATGGTTTCATGAGTGTGGGAGAGAGAGAGGGAGAGAGAGAGAGAGAGAGAGAGAGAGAGAGAGAGAGAGTAGAGGCCAAAGGTCCATATTAAGTGTCTTCCTCTATTGCCTTCCACCTTATTTTTTGAGAAAGGTTCTGTTTCTGACCCTGGAGCCCACAGATTGCCTACAACTAACTTCTAGCAAACTCTAGGCATCCTCCTGACTCCACCTCCCAGCCTCCCAGTGCTGGGATTTTAGGTGTGTTATCATGTCTAACTTCAATCAAGAAATGTCAGCTTGGACTTGGGCTTAATTTAAATAAATGGCCCACTTTACAGATTTTGTACTATAAATTGTTGATCTTCTGGGATAGCTCAAGGGAATATGAGCCCTGTTTTTACCCTTAACCAAACTTATACATCTACATAATTTGAAGAGAATTATCTCTGTCTTCAGAGCTTTAAAGGGTCCATCAACAGCAGGAGGAGGGAGAACAAAGTCATCCTTTGAAAACTTACGTCCTGAGAGTCATGACCACATCCCAGGCACAATGTTTTCCATTGTTGGAGGAGAGAGCAGAGTTGTATGGAGGCACAGATTGCTAATGAGTCTGCTGACACAGCTCTTGGCTTTAGAGTCCACATTTCCACTATGTTCACTAAAGGATGCTCAAAACAAAACCCAAACCAAACCAAACCAAACCGGAAACCAACAAAAACAAACAAAAAAGAAATAATAACAAAAAATCTGATGTTGTGTGTGGAGAGCACTCTTTAAGACTCACTTGTAAAAACTGTTCTACTCAGAAGCCTGACTTTCTTTCTTCACTGTGTGGCTTTGTAAATTTGAAAATATTTTAAATAAAATGTGTGTGTCTGTGTGTGTCTGTGTGTGTGTAAAGGGGCATGTGTGTGTGTGTGTGTGTGTGTGTGTAAGTGGGCGCATGATGCTCATGTGGAGGTGAGAGGACAACTTTTGGAAGTCTCCTTCTACCATGTAGGTTGTGGGATCAGGTTCAGTTCAGTGGGCTTAGCAGGAAGCACCTTTGCTGAAGAGCCCTCTTGCCAGCCCCACCTGTGTAGCTTTAAATCCTTCCACCGCCTTCCCCCTTCCTCTGCCACATCCAACTTTCCCCTGGCTCTGTGAGTTCTCGGATCATCTCTGCTTTGCGGTGCCTTTCTACTTTCCTCTTTCCTACACAAGGCCCCACCCATCTCACCTAAACAAACCCTTTTCTCTGCTAGAAACCTTCATTCTCCTGGGACCAGAAACGTTTTGTTTTCTTCTCAGTTTCAAGCATCTACAGTTCAATCATGCTTTGGGCACAAAGCACTGGCACATACAATGTGTGATTGTCTCTCTCCCTCCTCCCGCTTTCCTCCCACTCTACATCCTACGCCCTGGCTCAAATGCTGCCCTCCTCCAAAGCTTCCTGGTTCTTCAAGGCAGCTTTTGCTTGGACTCTCACAAATAGAAGACTTGGTGTTCCTTTCTTTTGATATTCCTCTTGTGGCTTGTTTTTAAATTTCTTCTTAAGAGATTACAAATTTATGAGAGATCTATTCAAGTGTATTCAACTTTTAAAGGAAAAAAAAAAGGAAGAGAAATGAAGTTTGTAACTACTGTTGTATGTGTGTGTGATTGTAGGCATGCCCATGGCATGCATATGGCCATCAGAAGGTGCCTTTGGAAGTTGGTCTCCCCTACCACCTTGTGTTTAAGGCATGCTCTTTTGGATGTTTCTGTTTGGCTGGCCTCCCATGAGTTTCATGGCGGCTCTTCTGTCTGTTTCCCGTCTCACTGTAGAAGTACTGGGATTGCAGATGTACATGACCATATCTGGTTCTTCACATGAGCTCCAGATATCAAATCTGCATTGTTAGGCTGTGCAGCCAGCACCTTTACCTGTGGAACCATCTTGCCCACCCTATTCTCAACTTCTAATGCCCAAGATACTTTGCATATCACACAGATCAATAAGTGAATTTATATGGCACAAAAAACCAACTATATGCCAGATGTTGGGTGGCTTCTTTTCCTGCAATGTCATTTCACTGTTACCTTTCCAGGGCTCACTGCAAAGATGTCCCACAGATAGCTACCAAAGACCCTATGCAAAGCTTGACAGGAATTATTTGTGGAAATTCTTGTTCTCTGTGCTGGATAGTAATATATATATGCAAAGCTTGACAGGAATTATTTGTGGAAATTCTTGTTCTCTGTGCTGGATAGTAATATATATATGCATGTATGTATATGTGTATGTGTATGTGTATGTGTATGTGTATGTGTATGTGTATGTGTATGTGTATGTGTATGTGTATGTGTATATGTATATGTATATGTATATGTATACACACACACATATATGTATCCGAGGAGGGAACCTCAATTTAAAAACCATGCCTTAATAAGGTTGGGCTGTAGGCAAGCCTGTAGTGCATTTTCTTAAGTGATTGATGGGTGAGGGCCCAGACTGAGTCATGCCATCCCTAGGCTCATGGTCCTGGATTCTATAAGAAAGCAAACCGAGTAAATTCTACCAGGCCAGTAAGCAGCACTCCTCCATGGCCTCTGCATCAGCTCCTTCCTCCAGGATCCTGCCCTGGGTGAGTTCCTGTCCTGACTTCCTTTGATGATGAACAGTGCTGTGGAAGAGTAAGCCGAATAAACCCTTTCCTCTTCAAGTTGCTTTGGTCACTGTGCTTTGTTGCAGCAATAGAAACCCTACCTAAGACAGCCCTGGTATCCAGCAGGTGGTTAACATCGCTAGCTATCCATTCTGTTGCTTGAATTGTAGCACAGCCCCTCTCTCTGGTGCACAGGGGTTGGTTTCCAAGTCTGCTACTTTTTTTTAAATCTCATTCTTCAAGGGGCCAAGAATGGCCCATGTAGTCACAGCTCAGAAGCTCAAAGTTGCCCCAGACTCCTCCCTCCACGTACCTGAGTGGCAGGGCCTTTGGCGATCAGGTCTGCATTTACACTGTGCACTTCCTGAGGGAAAGGGTGGAAAATGTTTCCAGGTCTGAACTTTGGTAGTTTATAGTCTGCATCTCCTAGTGCACAATGAAGCTCAACTATTTTGGTGGTCAGTGATGTTCAGCTTTTCCACATTCTCACCTTGACTTCCACACACATCCTCCCCTGACAACAGATACTTTTCTATACAAATTTGAAATAAAGGTTTCCATCTAGTCAATAAGGAAACGTGCCTAAATTCCAATGTTTAATATTATTCTGGGGGATATGCATGTAGGAGCTTGTTACAGGCATGGATGAAGTTTTTACTAACTGATAGAATGCCTTGGTCATAAGACAGGGTGCCTACCAATGACCTTGCTGGGGCAGCCTGTCTCAGAGAGGGAGGCCAGAAAGAACAGAGAGCCAGAGGTGCTGGCTTCTGTGGCCACACAAGGGGCAGTTAATCATCTGTCCTGCACCTGGCACCTCAGTGCTGCCCCCTGGCGGCATCCTAAGCTCACAGAGAGAGAGAGACTTTGGAACTGCTCTATCCATTATGGGTACAGGCAATACCCTCACTCCACCCCCAGGAAGAGACTTTGCTGGACACAGGCACCCCTTTCCCTCGGGAGAGTGTCTGTCCCACCCTGTTCTGGAATAAACAACCAGGTCTGTTGCAATCAGGCTCTTTTTCTGTCTCTCTCCACTGCCTAAGAATTCCCACACTAATACATCCCATTTTTTTCTCTCTCTGGTTTCCACGTGCCTTCTGCTTTGTGAGCACATTGATCTGATCTTGAAAGCCAATAAAAAAATCTCTGGAGAAAGATCGTTCGCCTCTCTACTGGCTCCTCTTTGATCTGTTACTACTTAGTCACTAGTTTGAAAAGCAAACAGCGCAAGTCTGTACTCACCTGCACCTCTCCGAGTGCTTGAGATAGAAAACACAGCCACCCTTCGTTAGCACAGATATCATTTATTAATCCATGAAAATGATGAAGCTGACTATCTGGTTCAGGCCCAGTTTGGCGCTAGAGGCTCATCTTGCCTATCTTCTCTCTGTTTCTTAGCACTGCCTCCACTGAATTAGTTTCTTAGGGAGGCAAATTCTTATCTCTTGGTGGCGAGGCAGCTACAGGCAACGCAGCGTGCCATGTGCTCAGCTTTTATAATCACTCACAATAGATTCTGAATGCTGCGCTCCCAAAACTAATCTAGAAAACGTATCCTAATTCTGTCTCATATGCTGCCACAAGATTGTCATTTTGTCATGGATCTCTGGCCAAGTAATGGGCAAGTGGTATCCTTGGGTGTCTTCACTGAATAAGACCAAGGCCCTGAGACTGGGAAGGGCAAATGGACAGGCAAGGAAGACGCCATGCATGGCTTTCAGTAGCAGTGTGCTGAAGGCCCTTTTCAGTTCTGGTTGGCTGGCTGCAGGAGAGTGGTCCTTTGTGAGGTTCCTGAGGAGGGCAGAGCAAAGACGGGTCTGGGTAGGAAAAACCTTCACAGAGCAGGGATGTTCTGCCCTTGTCTGTCAGGACTCCCATCTCCTCTCCTGGAAGAGAGCGCTGAACACTAAGACCTTGCTGTGGTTTGAAGGTTAAATGTGCCTCATGTGTTGAGATCTTTGTCTCCTTCTGGTGGTGTTATTTTTCGTGGCTGTAGAGTCTTCCGGAGGTGGAGCCTTGCTGGAGGAAGTGAGTCACAAGGGGCAGGCCTTGAGATTTGATAGTCTGCCTGGTATCTGCTTCTGTAGTGCCTGGTGCTGCTGGGACCAAACACTTCTGGTCTACGATGTTCTGTAAGTTTATAAGTGGAAGCAAAGCTTTCATCCTGAACTTTGTTTGAGCTTCTGTGATTGGTTTTGCTGACAGCAACAGGAAAAAGTAGCCTAAATCCTTTTAGGCAGGGATTTCTGACAGTCTTCTGCCTTATTTAGGCCTAGATTTGAACTTAGGGTTGTCCCCGCCCCCTCTCCCCCCCCATGAACTTTTCTTGCACATCTTCTGTGGTATTGTGGGAAGTGTGGGCCTCAGACTTTGGTAACACAAATAGGAGCATCAAATTTAAGCAGCTCCTTTAAAAAGGAGCCAGTAGATTCCTTTGCGCTCTGCTTTTGGACGAGATAACAACAGTGACCAAAAAGAGGCAGCCGATAACCACTGGAGCAGGGGCGCACTTCTTGCTGCAAGCTGTGAAAAACAAAGAAGACACAACTTAGAGATGAGCTGGGTGGCAGAGGGGGCACCGTGACAGGGCTTCAGTCCTCCCACTTAGGTGCCAGAAGCAAGGGGTTCTCTGTGAGTTCAAGACCAGCCAGGGCTACATAGTGAGGCAGTGCATCAGAGGTATGTATGTATGTATGTATGTATGTATGTATGTATGTATGTATGTATGTTTGTATCTTTGAATTGAGTCTCACTCTGTAGTCCTGGCTGGTCTGCAACTTACTATATAGACAGGTAGTCTCTAACTCACAGAGATCCACCTGCCTTTGCCTCTGCCTTTTGCTTTGAAATAACCGAGTGTAGGCATATGGGCAGTTGTGAGCCACCTAATGTGTGCTGGGGACTGAACCATATTCCTCTGCAGAAGTTGCAGTGGCTCTTAACTCATGGGCCATGTCACCAGCCCCAGCAGCAGAGAATTTTCTTTGGAAACTAGCTCATTTCTTCCCTGGTTCAACATAACACAACGACTCTCTCATTGAAACCTTTCACATCAGTTACTTATAAAAACCCAAACTCAAGCAAGTCTCTGCTCCTGCTGGTGGTGCTGTGTGCTGCCCCTGTCTAGGTGCAGCCAGGGTGGGAGACTTACTCACTGGAGGGGACCCTGTTTCTTGTCTGCTTCCTGTTTCCTGTGGCCTCACCCTGAGAAGCAGCGTTATGCTCCTGCCCCAGGGCCTTCCCCACTGGGATGAACTGCGTCTCCTCAAGCATGAGCCCAAATAAACCATTTGTCCCTTAAGGAACTGTCATGTTATCAAGAACAGGAACCCAGCAGCATCCTCTTAGGTTTCCTGGCTGAGAGCTCAAGTTATTGTCCATATAACGAGACTAGAGAGAGGCACAGGGAGAGGTCCAGAGACTTGCTCAGCTGTCCTGGCATCATCGTCGTCATGGTCATCATCATCATCTTGACTCTACTCCCTCGTCCCTATCTTTATCATCATTTTCACCACTGCCATGAAAGCTAATGTTTGATGGTTATTCTGGATCTGCTTTTAGCCCTTGGCATTAAAAATGTGTGTATAAAGTTTCTATGTGAGCATGTGTAAAAGTGCACATGTGCCTGTCTGCACATACATGTGGAGGCCATAGGTCATTGAGGGTTTTTCTCTATCACTCTCCACTTTATTTTTTGAGACAGTCTCTCCCTGGCCCTGGAGCTAACTGATTGACTATAATGGTCGGCCATTTAGGCTAGGGTTCCACCTGTCTCTTCCTGTCCCCTTTAGTGCTAGGTTTGTAGATGTGTGTCATGACACTTGATGTTTTTTTTTTTAAATGTGTTTACTGGCTTTTGTGTGTTCAGGCAGAGGCATGACAGTGTCACAGGTGTGTGCAGGCAGAGGCATGTCAGTGTCACAAGTGTGTGCAAGCAGAGGCAGTGTCACAGGTGTGTGCAGGCAGAGGGGTGTCAGTGCCACAGGTGTGTACAGGCACAGGCGTGTCAGTGTCACAGGTGTGTGCAGGCAGAGGCAGTGTCACAGGTGTGTGCAGGCAGAGGGGTGTCAGTGCCACAGGTGTGTGCAGGCAGAGGGGTGTCAGTGTCACAGGTGTGTGCTGGCAGAGGGGTGTCAGTGTCACAGGTATGTGCAAGCAGAGGCAGTGTCACAGATGTGTACAGGCAGAGGGGTGTTGGTGTCACAGGTGTGTGCAGGCAGAGGCATGTTGGTGTCACAGGTGTGTGCAGACAGGTGTGTCAATGTCACAGGTGTGTGCAGGCAGAGGCAGTGTCACAGGTGTGTGCAGGCAGAGGGGTGTCAGTGCCACAGGTGTGTGCAGGCAGAGGGGTGTCAGTGTCACAGGTGTGTGCAGGCAGAGGGGTGTCAGTGTCACAGGTGTGTGCAAGCAGAGGCAGTGTCACAGATGTGTGCAGGCAGAGGGGTGTTGGTGTCACAGGTGTGTGCAGGCAGAGGGGTGTTGGTGTCACAGGTGTGTGCAGGCAGAGGCATGTTGGTGTCACAGGTGTGTGCAGACAGGTGTGTCAATGTCACAGGTGTGTGCAGGCAGAGGCAGTGTCACAGGTGTGTGCAAGCAGAGGGGTGTTGGTGTCAGAGGTGCTTGCAGGCAGAGGCATGTCGGTGTCACAGGTGTGTGCAGGCAGAGGCGTGACAGTGTCACAGGTGTGTGCAGACAGGCATGTCGGTGTCACAGGTATGTGCAGGCAGAGGCATGTCAGTGTCAGAAGTGTGTGCAGGCAGAGGGGTGTCGGTGTCAGAGGTGCTTGCAGGCAGAGGCATGTCGGTGTCACAGGTGTGTGCAGGCAGAGGTGTGACAGTGTCACAGGTGTGTGCAGACAGGCATGTCGGTGTCACAGGTGTGTGCAGACAGGCATGTCGGTGTCACAGGTGTGTGTAGGTAGAGGTGTGTCAGTGTCACAGGTGTGTGCAGGCAGAGGCTTGTCAGTAAGTGTCACAGGTGTGTGCAGGCAGAGGCTTGTCAGTAAGTGTCACAGGTGTGTGCAGGCAGAGGCTGAGTCCTCCTTGGGAGGCTCTTTCCTTAGATTCTTCTATGACTAACTCTCCTCCCGCCCCCTTTACTCAGTGTAACCCCTGGTGCTTTCCTTAATGACCACATTAATACTGCAACCGCCTCACACAGCATCTCCTAGCCCCTGGTCTATCTCAATTCTATTCTGTGGTAGCCTCCACCTCCTCCTCTATGGTCCATTTGGTTCTCTCACTCTGGGTTGTCTCCCCACACTGAAGTGGAAGTCCCCCGAGGACAGAGGTCTCCACTGAGCAGTTCCCCACCGTGAGGCCAGGTACCTGAGGAAGCTGGATGCTTCAGTCTCTGGGCCTGGACTGAAAACTAGTTGTGGCTGGTTGTTTTGTGTTCTGGAGACCGAACTCAGGCCCTTTGCCAAGTACCAACCAGTACATGTTCTTGACTAATGAGCCATCTCTCCAGGCCCCAATTATGTATTTTTTAATGCCGCCCTACCAGGTTAAAGTAGCTTTTCCTTCCTGTTAATCTTTAGAAGATTCCCCAGGAAAAAGTGGGCACTGGACCTGTAGTGGAGCTCCTGTGTCTGTCTCTGTCCTCTCTGTCTGTCTCACTAAAGCCCACGGCTACACTGCTAAGCCATTATCCCTCTTTCCCTTGCAGAGGCCTTCCCAGTTTCTTGCTTCTGTTTGAGCAGGTAGTGCTCGCCTAGGTTCTGCTGCGTCATTTCCCCAAGCAGACATTGCTTCTCTTTCATCAGCAGAGGAAGCAGCTCAGGGCTTCAGGCCTCCTCACAGGCCTCATTGCTGCTGACCCCCTCTCATGGGAAGCAACAGGCCCAGAGGCTAAGCCCCTCCCCCAAGGCCACAATACCATGGTTTGTCACTGGCAAAGGTCACAGGTAAAACTAAGCTGCTACAAACAGCTGCCTGTGTTTTTTTTTTCTAGAAAGCATGCCAAGAATTTTGATGATCTGAAATATTTTGACATAAATCCTTCTTTGTAAATGCAGCTATAAAGAGCAGATTGTGTGTGTGTGTGTGTGTGTGTGTGTCTGTGTGTGTGTGTGTGTGTGTGTGTGTGTGTGTTTGGCACATATTGTTTTGCTGAAAGAAACCACTTAAGGGAGAAAAACAAATTAACATTAGTTGGCATACTTTGAATCTTTTAGGAAACATGAAAACATGTTACTATGGTAACCAGTATAGGTCATGTGGGGGGCAACAAAATAATTACAGGGGAGATAGGGCAGTGTAGAATAATTTAACTTTTCCTTCTCATATTTCCTCCCTTGAATCTTCTTTTGCTACCAGTTTGAGCTCTTGCCTTACTTCTCTATGGTCCAGCTCCTTGGTACTTGGAACCTGGGCAACAATCAAAGCTTATTAAAAATCTGTGTTTTCTATAGAATAAGGAATATAAAATCATCAATTTTACTTTTTTATGACTTGATTTTTAGTCAAGTGTGCTCTGAAAATTGTACATGAAGTATTTCAGAAATGTCACCACTCATAAACTAGATTGGATCTCATTCTGCATAGCAAGATGAAATCTTGTGGTCCGTCCCGAGTGGGCTGCCAATCATACTTTCGTCCCATGTTTCCACACTGTATATGTTGCCTGCCCAGGCCATTCCCTCACGTCTTCTCATGACACACAAATGGTATTGAGTCACGTTATAGCAAGGAGAGGGGGGTAAGTTACAATAAGATATTGTGGGATGGGGAGAGTGAACGTTTAAAATACTTTTGGCTTATTATAAATTCAGTGGTACCACAGGTATGTATATATAGGAAAGAAACATCATTTTGTAGAGTTTGGTAGTACCTAGGTTTGCAACCAACTTCTGGGTTGCTGGAACATAGCCCAGTGGATAAGGACCTAATACAGTACCACTTCAGAGACTCTTTTTTTTTTTTTAAAGGTAGAAGAGGGAGGGACATGAAGCAGAACGTAAACTTAGGTGGTCAGTTCCATCATTACTGGGGACAGGTTTCCCTGTTTTCAACTCCCTACTCCTAGCCCACTCAGAAAAAGAAAAAGGAAGAAAAAGAAAAAGAAAAGGAAAAAGAAAACGAAAAAGAAAAAGAAAGAGAAAAAGAAAAAGAAAAAGAAAACCCTTCTATAAATGAAGATTGATTTCTGACTCTTCTATGTACAGACCCAATTTAGAGCAAGCTCACCTTTTAGCAGCTGGCAGTTATACGTGCTCATGTTCCCAGCAGACCGCAAGTTTATCAAATCTCCTTTGGGGCTGCCGCTCTTACTTACGACTTCAAATAACTCATAGGGGGGGATCAAGACTTCCTTCCTGAGAGAGAAGTCTTGCACAGAGGCACCCAGACAAGTGAAAATGGTAAACAGGGTTTGGTTTCCAGACACCCGTGTCTCTTCCTTTAGCAGGGAGGCAGAGAGGAACTGGCCGAATCGAATGGTGGAACCTACGTTGGCTCCAATGCTCACATCCTTCATCCCGTGGTACACCTTGTAACACAGACTGCCGTTCTTTGTAGAGCTGTCTTTCCTCAGCAGCTGGATGGCTGAGGTGAGGTAGTAGTGCAGATACTTGAAGTGGAATGACTGACTGTACTGCCCAGGAGATCCCGCAGCCCTGGCCATGGCCTTGGCCAAGTCAGAGCTCACATTGAGATTCAGGGTGAAAACCACAATGGCCACAGCATGCACCGGGGTCATGCTCTCCGGGAGGGCCTTTGCCTGGTTCAGCCAGGTTAGGTGGGCTTTTTGCCATGCTCTGGAGTAATACTTATGAGTATCTACTTCCTTTATGAAATAGTCTCCTTGATTTAGCTCCTCCACCATCTGTTCGCTACAGCCTTGGTATTGATCATCAAAGGAATCAGGTGTCAAGTCCACGTCGACCTTAAGAGGAGCCTATGAGGAAAAGAAACCTCGATTTACATTATTCAGATCAGATGGAAACAAGGTTGCAGATTTTTGTGCCCAACAGAGCTGGCTGAAGTATTTTACACGGAATGCTCAAGCTGTGCCCACTATAATGACTCCATGCTATTCCTACCTGGTCTGGGGTTGTTATTATTCATAAATGGCACAGAAAACTCCAAGGCTCATCTCCCCAGGGAGGAAGTGTTCTTTACCTTAGAACTCATGGTGTTTCCATATTTGAGTCTGTTGACAATAAAGCACTAACCTTCTGGTTTATCTACTTTCCACTTCTTCAGTTTCTTCCTCCTCCTATTCTCTCATGCATGTCATAAAGCATGCTCAGAGCTGGGGGGGGGGGTGGCTTATGCTTATCGTCCTTAGAAGGCCGAAATACAAGAGGTGCTGTGAGTCTGAGAAGGCTTGTGAGTTCAAGGCTGGCCTGCATTGCAATGGGGGGCTCTGTCTCAGCCTAACCAAACTAAAACTAAAGCAAGCTTATATTCATACATATAATTTTAACTGTACATTTTGCTATGTGTGTGCATGCACAGAGAAGCCAGAGGTCAATGACATAGGTCTTGCTCCATTACTCTCCACTTTATTTTTTGAGACAAGGTCATGCCCTAAGCCAAGAGCTTTGCAGTTTAGCTGAGTGGTTGGCTAGTGATCTCTGGAGCAACAGGGATCGGCCCGTCTCTGCAACTTTTTCTCACTGCCCAAGCTAGGCTTCCAGATGTGCATTCCTCCACTCCTGGGTTTTATGTGCATTCTGGGGACCCGAACTCAGGTCCTCACCCTTGTGCATCAAGCCCCGTTAACCACCAAGCCATCTTTCCAGCCACCCTATCGTACATCTAGCGTTAGGTTTTCCAAGAGAGACTTCTGTAAATAAAAACCTTCTTGCTGACTTAGATTCTAGGACAAAAAGGAGGGGAAAAAACCTAAAGCAAACAAGGAAGCTGAAGTGTCACCTTCTTCCTCAATTAGCCCCCGGGTGCACACACACCTCTGGATCTGGTGGAAAGTTGGACTAAGAGTAAATTCCAGAGCCTGTCAGACTTGTCTCTCCAGCTACTGGCAGTGCAGGACTGAGACCTCTCAGGTAACAGCTTGTCTTGGGGGAGAAGCACTTATGCCACAGACATAAGACTAGCCAGGCTCCAGGGTGGAGAGCAGGGCAGAACCCGTGCATGCAGCTGCGCTTCCAAAGCTCGAGAAACAGCGTTTCAGGGGAGCAGTGGGGCCGTGCCTGGGAGCACCTCCTCTTGGTGAGCGAGGGGCTGGAAAGTACACCCCTCTTGGAGGTGGGGAAACAGTTGAATGTTGTCTAGAGGGTGCCGAAAGGAGGCTCCCTGGCTTCGGTCAGCTCGTTAGTGAGAACTGTATCAGCATCACCTACACTCAACCATTTCTGGGCAAAACAACGATGCTTTTCTCATGAGCAGCACTCACCAAAAGGCAAGATTCTGCCCAAGGCCAGCGTTGTTGGGGGCGGAGCTAGAGAACACACGGTTTGGTATTTTAACCGTGTGATTTATGATGTCATGCTGTCTAGTTACATACAATCTAGAGTCAATTTTACAGACTGATTGGATGATGTGAACCAGTGCACCAGATTTTAAAACAAGCTTCCATTAATCCAAGCCAAGAATCACATTCTGTCAAATATCAAAATGAACTCTGACACATTTTTAACATGTCTCCAGATCTCAAATGTTTCCTGTGTCACCCATTATCATTAGCTTATTTTTAGTTTATAGATATTTAAAATTAGGATACTCCAAATGTGTGCTATCTGTATAAAGCGGTTTTGAGTTAAACAGGTTAGTCTACATTATTGCCCCGGTGGAATCATTGCTTTAATACTTAAAAGAATCGGGAAAATAACTCAATGGCACTCACATCAATTATGCCAGATTTATGACTTAAAAATTTTTAATTTTTATAGCAATTTTCCCTGTCACTCTTTACTAACATTGTTTATTCTTAGATTGCCAGTGGCTAAGTTCTTAGCAATTAGGTGGCCCCCAGGTGAATAGCCTGTTGGTGCATCGTTGATCATGAGAGACCAACTTTTCGATAGCCCCTACCTCAGTGCTCCCCGCGGGTGTCTGCTGGACCCAGAGCAGTAGCAGCAGGGTGAGCTGCCCTCCTGGAAGCCACAGCGCCATCCTCCTGTCTGTAGCACTTGGTAGACACGTTCTCTTAGATCTACTGGTCAGTGGGCAGCTTGGTGGTTTGTGTCAGCAACACTTCTTTATTCTGAAAGCCTCGTCCCAGAATACGCTCTAGAGTCCTCCTTTGGCATTTTCTTTTCCGGCTGTGTCTGAGGTTCTGCTCCTGCCGCAACTGTGACTTCTGTTGAATATCAACAACCTCAACAACCGACAGTTTCCTCCAAGGTAGAAGTCTAGCGCCTTTGCAGTGTTGAAGTCTCCGCGAAAGGGCCAGATGTGCGCGGCACAGAATGGTTTTCAGTGTAAAGAAGGCAAAAACCGTCTCTCTGTCTAGTCGGCATGCAGGGGAATGCCAAGGGTCTGTTCAGGGTCAGGCTGTGCAGTTCAGCCTTGCCTTTCCCAGATCGACAAGAAAAGGCATGCTCCAGGAGTACTCGGGCCAAGTCCCATTATCTGCAGCCCCAGGCTTTCCCTGTGAGCCACTGCAGTGGCACATGAAGCGCAGCTGGGGAGATGCGATCTTAAGGTGGACCTGTGTCAGGCTCATCTGGCAGTGCTGATAGCCCTGCCCTGGAATGATTGCCCTCCAGCAGCACAGGCTTTTAATGTTGTGTGTTCTTTGCTGCCTCTCCACGGTGTGTTTGAAACATCCCCGTTCAGAGACGGGGGCTGTTGGAGTCACAGCTTTGAATGTTTATTTCTTTTGAGAGCTTCAGGTTTTCTATCTATTGTAATCTGCAATGAGGCCCGCAGGCAGGAGTTAAGTCCGACTTTCCACTGTTAACCACATTTCCTGCTCAAGTCTGGCTGTCCTTCCACTACTCCCGACCTTTCAGAGTCTGCTGGCTCGCAGACGTTGTTTATGTTCCCTGCCTCTTATCTAACTGTGACAAGAACCAAATTCCGTTCTTGGGAATTGTGGTCCTGCTTTCTTTTTACCACGTTAAATATTGGTCTGTCTGAAGTTTCCCAAGTCATAGAAGCATAAAAGAAGGAACGCTAATTATTCAAAATGATTGCTTGGAGAAAGCCACTATTTTGATTTACATTTTGGCTTTATACCCACAACACACACACACACACACACACACACACACACACACACACACAGAGCAGAAGTGAAATCACAAGACTTTGTATACTGTTTGTTTCCCATTAATGTTTTATTTATTTATTTGTTTGTTTCTCACAAGTGTGTGTGTGTGTGTGTGTGCTTGTGTGTGTGTTCAACTTGAGTGTCTTCCTACCCCTCACTCTCCACCTTAGTTTTTGATCCGGGCTTTCAGTGAACCTGGAGCTCACAGATTTGGTAGTGGATTGAGAAGCCCCGTGTCTGCGTCCCCATACTAGGACTGCAGGCGCGTGCTGCGTTTGTTCTGTTGTTGCTCTGCCTGATGAGTTCCTGTGAGCTGCATGGCCAGTGCCTTCCCAGCAGAGCCGTCTTTCCAGCCCTAATGATTAATTTTTCAAGGGTTTTTTTCAAGATAGTGTCTCATATATCCGAGGCTGGTTTTGAACTCAATATGGAACTGAGGCTGACACTCAATCTTTGATCCTCTGTCTCTATCTCCTGGGTACTGGAATAGCAGGGGTAAGCCATCATAACCTGTTTCTATGGTACTGGGGGGTCAGACTGCCAGGCCTTTATGCTAGACAAGCACTCGACCAATGCAGCTGCATCAGCAGCCAGCACTGTAACATTTACTATTAATGTGTGTGTGTGTGTGTGTGTGTGTGTGTGTGTGTGTGTGTGTGTGTGTAGCTCGAACTTGCCTTGAATTCTTGATTCTCTGTCCCTGTCTCAGGAGTGCTGGGATTACAGATGTGCTCAAGAGCTCCAAACTTAAGATAAAGCCATGTTTACTGTTTCCCACTAATACCTAATACTTGACAAAATTGACTAGCTGCTCAGGATCAGAATAGGTGCATAGGTGGAGACATCGGAACTAGCGAGGATTAGGCAAGGGCAAGCATAGAGAATGTACCGCGAGGAGGTGAAACTCAGCCAGTTTCTTAATGGACTTTAAAAATGGCTTTTAAATAAGATTTTACTCTGTGGTTCATTTTTCTCTTTCTTCCCTTCTTTTCTTCTTCCTCCCTCCCCCCTTCTTTGTGACCGAGTCTAACTCTGTAGCCTTGGCTAGCCTGGAACAGTTTGTGTAGACTGGCCTCAGTGTTACAGAGATATGCTGCCCCTGCTCCCTGAGTGCTCTGATTAAAGGTGTTTGTCGCCACAGCCAGCGGCTCTGTAAGTCTTAAACTTACCTTTAACCTAACAGCAATTTGAACTGGCCATGGATTTGACCCGGCACAGTGAAGCCTGTGTGCTCTGCCACACACAGTTCTTTCCTGTAGCTGTGTCTCATGAACCATGACACAGTATGACAGCCAGGAGACAGATTCTGGTGGAATGGAACGTGTGCACGTCTGTCGCCTTTCATCACTTGCAGAGCCTTTAGGAGACGCACTCGGCCACTATAAAGATGTAAATCCAGGGGCTGGAGAGATGGCTCAGTGGGTAAGACGGTTTGCCACCCTCACAGAGGAGCTGGGTTTGACTCCCAGCACCCACACGGCAGCTCACAGTGAACTGTAACTCCAGCTACAGGGGGTCTTATATCCTCATCCAGTCTCCACAGACAAAAGGTACACATGTGCTGCGTAGACTTGCAAGCAGGCAGAACACCCTCTCTCTCACACACAAATAAATAGACAAATAAATAAAATATAAGAAAAATGGAAAACTACATATCACTACATAAACCTAATCGTGACCTTGTGACCTCTAGGAGTCATGGCTTCTCTCTCCTCCCTGCCACCCCTAATCTCTAGAAATAACTGTTTTCCCATTGCCCCTGCAGATTTGTCACTTGAAGGATATTGGATAAACAAAGCACACAGGGTGTTGATGTTTTTTAACCTTTCCCCACTCAGCGTAATGCCCTTGAGGCCGACATGCAGGACTTAGGTTTTGCGGTTGTATAATAGTCTTTCATTAGGTGCTCCTGCTAAGGGACCACTGAGTGCCTTCCCTTTAATGTTCCGTTTTGGACTATCGTTGCTAACTCTCGGACATGCTTGCAGCACGAGCCTGAGTGTGTTTTCTGTATGCTTGAAGACATAATCGAGAGAACTGACCGCTGAGATATGAATGTGTATATTTAGGTTTAATGGCAGCCACCAGCGATGTTTGAAATGGCCTCTTAAGATGTTTGAAATTCTTAGATTCCCCATTACCAGCTGCTCCTGGGTATTGGAGGCATGGCAAGAACTGGAGTTAGAATCTGAGCGTTACCACCGTGCTCCTCACTCATTCACACACTGGCTAAGCTAGCTTTAAGGTGAGACATCTTGCTGGGCCTCACAGACTCAGGAAGGTTAGCGAGGTCAGACTCCTGCTTTCGTGAGAGACTCTGCTGGGCACCTCTTCTGTTTGGCTTTATGCTTGTTTTCTCAGCCTGCAAGAGAGTCAGGAGTAGAGACATTTAGAACCTTTTATCTTCATTTTTATTGGATGAATGTTTTGCTTTCATGTATCTGTTTGCCACATGTGTGCCTGGTGCCTGTGGAGGTCAGAGGAGGGCATCGCATCTTCAGGTTTGATAGGTGGCTGTGAACCCACACCCTCAGGTTTGATAGGTAGGTGTGAACCTCTCTGTGTGGGAATTGAACTCAGGTTCTCTGCAAGAGCAGTAAGTGCTGTTAACATCTGTGCCACCTCTCCAGTCCCGAAAGAGTCACCTTAACTTTCACTCCCTAGATGTGGCTACTGAGGTGAGGTTTTGGGAAATTGAACGAGTTACTTACTCTCCTGTCCTTCATACTCCACTGTCTCCCCAAGCTCGAAATGAGTGGTGTCAGTTTGTAATTATTGTTTGGGCAGCGTTCGCTAACATTCTTACTGTGAATGCCACTTCTAGACTTAGACCAGTAGAGGGCAGCAGGAACTTTGATAACATTTAATGTGATTCCCTGTGTTGTGTGTTGCAGGAGGAAAAGGAAAGTGTTTTTCAGTGTGATTTTTTTTCAGGCCTTACATTAAGTAGTTTAGTCACTGGGAGGGTCTTGCCTAGAGTTTAGGGGTGGGAGATGCTTGTATAGCCCTACTCGATTCTCAGCAGCTCCTGTTGAGATCTTGAACTCTCACCCGTGTGTCGGTTTTATCGACGAGGCATCTTACTGCTAGAAATCCGTGCTGTTGCCAGGAGAGGAGTTTGGTAGAGGCCCCGTATTCGACAGTCAAATCATTTTTAAGCTGCCTGTACTTTGTAACTCTCAGTTATCATTTACCGTCAACATCCTCAGAGAAGTGAGTGAAGCTGTCAGCTACCGCGGTGACTGTGAATCAATCCACTCTCTGCCCTATCAAGAAAGCATCTTAGGCTGTACCTGAGCCCTACAACAGCTGGAGAAGTGTTTGTTGAATGAATGAATGAATGAATGAATGAATGAATGAACAAGGGAGGGAGGGAGGGACTGTGGTGAAATGTCAGTACCCAGTGCTGCTCATCCTCCCCATACATTCCTTTATTCTGGACAGACCTCTGAACACTATAATATGTTTATCAGCTCCTTGAAGATCTTATGCAGTCCATTCTGATCATATTGCTTTTCCGCCCCTCCCCCAGCTCCTCCTGAGTCTGCATCCCACCTCCCCCGGCCTCTCCCAACTTTGCATCCTTTTTACAAATATCCCACCAAGTCCATGTGTGCTACCCATATACTCATGGGTTCGGGGCCATCCACAGGAGTGTGCTTGACCGTCCAGGGGACACCCACCTAAAGAAGAATAGTCTGCCTTCCCAGAAGCCATTGGCCATCGATAGCGTCTCATTTAGGGTGGGGACTCATAAGACTCTCCACTCCATGTTAGAATGCTCGTTGGCTTAGCCTTGTGCCGGAGACCAGAGCTGCTGTGGGTTCCAGAAGACAGAGGTGCTGCCGCTTCCAGTGGTCACTGTTATACCTTGGTACTCCATGACTCCAACCCTTCCTGTTCTGCCACCCGTCTCTGCGAAGTCCCCAGAGCCTTGCAAGGGTGGGTGGGTGTTATCCTGCGAACAGCTCTCATGGAGTTAAAACGCTCACTGTCTTCCTGTAAAACACTCTCCGTGCTACAGCTGGACATAACAGAGCCTGGAACGATGTAGGCCTTGTAGCTCCGTGTTCCAGCCAAGTGACACCTCTGCTATGTTGAGAAGCGGGAAGAAGGCCTTAGTAGGGATTGGGAATCCCACTCTGCAAAGCCATGTGCTAAATAAATCTTTACTTTAAAAAAAATTGTTAAAACCTAGGGAGATGCACAGCTAGCGTGTTGGCAGTCAGGACAATGTAAAGGAATGGGTCTTCTTCCTCCACTCTGATGGCCCAGGTCATCGGTCTTGGTGGCAAGTGCTTTTCACCCTGAGTTCTTTGGTCTCCCTTATTGAGGCCGAGGATGTGGCCGAGTTGGAAGGATGCTCTGTTAGCATTCATGAGCCTCTGAGTTCACCCCTCAGAACTGGTGTAAAACCAGGCATGGTTACACCTTTCTCAGCCTACACAAGACTCTGCCTACAAAACCTCTTCCTTCTTGATAACTTTCCCAGTCCGAAGTACTCAGCAACTGAAAACAATGTGAAGCAGGCGCTTCCTCCTCTCCCTAGACACAGGGAGGACCTCCTTCAGGGATACAGTGAGTGGGCTCATCCATAGGAAACAGGATGGAGGCGATGGTTGGGAGAGCACAGGACTGGACCTGTCTTACGTGAGCATCTGCAGCGTCACTTGCAGGGAAGGTTTTGAACTTTATGTGTGTGCATAGGTGAATTATTTTAGGAACTTCGAGAAACCCAGACCCAAGAGAAGTGTATGTTTATTCTCAATTCTTTCCCACAAACTAAGTTCAAGGCTGTGCCAGGAGAGAGAGTCCCCTCCTCCACCTACAACAGGCCCAGCAGTAAGGAAAAAGCAGGGGACACCAGACTGGAAGAGGTGAGAAAATTATGATACACACACACACACACACACACACACACACACACACACACACACACACCCCTAAGTAAGATGTTAACTCCTAATACAATTAGCTGCCAATTGTGCATGAAGTCGAGGGTCTCCAGGATACAGACAAGGAAGTCAGACCGTTGCTAAGACATAGGGCAACCCACGGAAATACAACTGGAGCTGAGCTGGACACTGGTAGGCAGGGATCCACACCTCATAGTTTCCACATTCTCTGGAATCTTACACACACGTCTACTTAATTTTCCCTTCTGTTTTTCTTGCAGCTTCTCTAGGCTCTAAGACAAATTTTTTCCCAGTTCCCACGGTCCTTAGAGACATCACCGTGGGTTATGGCAATGCAATATTTCCATCCTTTTTGTTTGACAGATTATTATTTATTTTCATCACAGGGTCTCACGTAATCCAGGTGGCCTCAAGCTATCCAAGTACCATTTGTAACCCTGATCCTCCTGCCTCTCCTAAGATGCTACAATTACAGGCTTGTGCCGCCATGTCTACCTAGAGTTGGCTTAATTTTAAATATCTAATTTGTTCTAGAACTTGACCTCTTTTATTGCCAGCAGCTTAGGTCCCGTAAAGCCAGGTAGAGACAAGAGATTTTTGTTTTAGATGCTTTCCAGCTTCCCAGGTGAGCTCTGCAGATCCTTAGAGATGTCATACACATGGCATCAGTTGTGCCAGTGGCTAAGTGAGCTTTTCTTTAGGTGCGTACACAGTGGGGGAAAATAGCATCTTAAAGGCTTCCTGATTTGGTCTTGCTAGCTCAGTGGATTCCTATTCTGTCATGGATGTTTTAAGGATGACTGTATTTTGTTGTCATTGTTCCTATAGAAGAAGATGGTGCAGTGTATATCTTGCAAACAAAGGCTTTTCAAGTTCAACACACTTTTGATTGTAAATGTGTTAACTGAACAACTCGATACTGTTATCCTAATGTAGAAACCAGCAAGACACATTTTAGCTGAAACGTAACATAGGTTTTCTGGTCTTAGCATGTGGTTTCATCGCTTCATTAATAGTAATTTTCTTTCCTTAATTAAAAAAATATGTCTTTAAATGTTGTTTCAGGCTGGCAGATCTTTGGGCAAAACCCTAATTGCTGTCAAGGAAAACATTGTTTTGCAGCCAATGTGCGAGCGACCGCAGTTACGCTTTCATGTAAGTTGTGTACAAAACTGTAATGTTGAGAAAGGAAAGTTTTGGTCAATCTGGTGCCTCTGGATTCCAACTGCAGTCACATAAACATTGACATTTTGTGACTAATGAGCAGGAAAAACAGCTACTCACACTCGGAGTCCAGCTTAGACACTGTTCACATATTGACCGGTAGAATGGCCAGTTCTAATTCTCCCCGTGATTTGAACCATGATGATCTAAGCCAGCAGCGGGATAGGATGGGGAGCCGACATGCCTGGTCTCTTGCTTGATCACGTGGGCCAGACCCAACCTCGGACTCCGTGACCTTAGTCTTGGCTTTCAGGTCACAGAGGTAGATGAATCTTCAGAAGCGGTCATTATGGAACATGTTATAGGGTGCCGAGACGGGCGGAGGCTTGTTCATCACAGGGAGATTTTTAACAGGGACGTGAATCGAAGAAGCTGATACCAGATTCCATTTTTCCAAGCAATAAAGAGTGGCGGAGGGAGGGTGGGGAAATTAGGGTTACTGGGTACACAGATCTCTTTTAGTATTTTACATGGATTTTTTTTAAATGAAAAAAAAAAACATCAATAAGATTTAGTTTAAAAAGCATTTGAGGGGCCATGGAGATGGTTCATTGGCTGAGAACATTTGCTGCTCCTGCACAGGATCCTGGTTTGGTCCCTAGCATCTGCGTAGCCGCTCACAACCACATGTAATTTCAGTTTCAGGGGATCAGACACCCTCTTCCGGCTTCCACGGGCACACAAGCACACAGCACGCATACATCATGCAGGCCAATACTCATGCACGTAACATAAACGATGACCTTTTAAAAAAGCATTTGAGTTTTAGAAAATGCAGAGATCCATAGCACGTTTTTATATTTCTATGTGTAATAAAGGGAAACCATTATATTAAAGATTTGCGCTAGAAATTTAAAACAAAACAAAAGTGATTTGGGATTACTAGCAAATGGTTGCTGTTATGTTTACTTAATCTATTTTTTGCGATGTTGGGGAATGAACCTGGTCCTCACCTACCACAGGCAAGCACTCAGCTATTGAGTTTTGACGCTTCCTAAGGACACTATCTAACTAAGCATGACTTTGAACTTCAGATCCTCTGCCTCCACCTCCCGAGGGCTGAGATAACAGACATGCACACCATCAGTTCTGGGAACTAAACCTAGGGCCTTGTACAAGGTAGCCGAACACCCTAACCACTGAGCTATCATCGACAGGCTTAGTCTTAAGTGCCATTGCCTTCTGTGTGCCTTCTCTGGATGTGGTCCCCTAATCTCTAGCTCATACAGTATAGACTAATGAAATGAGCAGGATACAGGCATCCATCCTGATTTAAGAGATGCATCAGTGTCCTGCGCTTTCAAACACATGTGGGTGGGTCTTCATGAGACTGGCCTATCTATGTGTGTATGGGGGCTCTGCTTTTCCAAGTTTAGGCTTTTCTCTCTAGAGTTGAGACATCAGAAGACATAAGAAGTTATGTCCTGAACACGCCCCAGTTAAGCTTTGAGAGAAACTGCTGGTGAGGAAGGAGATTTGCATCCCATACCCTTCAGGAAGGAGCAAGTCTTCCAGCCCAGCCTTTCCAAAGAGCTACAGGTTCTAAAATGCCAGACAAGGATGAAGTGTGACAACAAAGGAAGGAGTGAAGCCACCAAATGGAGTCCATCCAGAGGCCTCTTTGGTGAACTGCTATCTCCTAAGGTGTCTGTTTTGCAATTGAGACCACAATGAGGGCACTACACCAATTTTCTATGAGCGCATCTGGGGCACCCTAAGGAGCAGAGCCTTAGGTAGGTAAGAAGCTGTTGTGTGGGGCCGCCTGGTGGGAAAGCTGTGGGAAAGCCAGAGGCTCTTCAAGAAAGACACTGGGATGACTCTGTAGAGCACATAGGGCCAGTTCAAAAGCTTAAAGTCTACAACTGTAACTCACCCCACCCAGTTCTTGCTTAGCCTCTACAAGTAATGTGTGTTTGCTTCAGTGTGAGGAGATAAATCACAGTATTGTTTAAATTGTTAAGTGTGTGCACGCCAGGCAGGCACAGACCTGAAGCCGGGCTTTGAAGCTTCCCAGTGGCCACTGTAAGAAACTCAGTCCAGCTTGGAGAAAACCACAGGCAGGTTTTGGTTTGGATCAGAACCTTCTTTTCATCTTTCAGGTCACAGAGTGCAAAGGGGTAAAAAAAAAATCTGTAAATATTTTTATATTCTGAAGGACAGTTTTATTTTTCCCTCTTGCAAGATTATTTGATTTTTGTCCAAAGGATCTAGTGCATTCTAGAAAAAGGGCTGATTGCTTTTCAGTAGAAAATGATCTCTTTCTCTTCCTAAGCTTTTTTAAATATTTAAAACAAATCACTAGCACATTTTAATTATGCCTAATGATGACACTCATTATGACTTTTTGTATTCCACAAATTTTGTTGTGGAAGCTGTAGTGTGTCACTGTGTCCCTCAGTATACCCTCTTGGTCACACATCTGAAGCTGCGGTGTGTCACTGTGTGTCCCTCAGTACATCCTCTTGGCCATATGTCTTTGCTTGCAAAAATGTTTGTTGCAATGACTCGTCACATTGATTTTCAATGATGAAAAATGGAGAGTCCCTGTTCTAATGTTATACAGAAAACGCAAGCCTGCTCTGTGCGGGTTCCAGTTTCTGATTAAGACATTCTTGGAAATCACAGTTGTGATTTCCCTAGTAAGAAAGATTTGTAGAGGATTGGGCCCGTCAGCACCTCATCACACAAGAAAGAGGGCTCATGGGTGTCCACCCCCTCAGGAGGATTGTTAATAAGGGAGGGGGAGACTTTGCTATCGGAAGTGTAGCTATTGGCAAGGTGCCCATATGCCTGTAAACAACTTTAATGACATTTACTGGGTCACACACACACACACACACACACACACACACACACACACACACACAAACACACACACAAAGACATATGCACACACATATGCAAACATGGAAGCACACACACACACACAAACACATACAGACAAACACACCGACACACATGCACATGAATATGCACACATATAGACACACACATGCATACACACATACCCAGACACACACATACAAACACACATAGAGATACACATACAGACATACATGCACACGCATATGCACACATACAGACACACATGCTCACACACACATGGACACACAGACACACAGACATACAGACATACAGACATACACACACACACACACACACACACACACACACACACACACACACACACGCACGCACACAAGATACAATAACAGCAAAGTTGAAAAGTCTATGTGGGCATACAGCAGTTTTCCAGCAGAACACCAGCCAGAATCTGTTGCTCTGAATATTCAACTGGGAAACAACGACCCCATTTCTTTTGTATTTCTCTCTCTCTCTCCCACCTCCCCAGCTTTTTTTTTTTTTTTTTGTACACTGTAGTGTTTGGGGTCCAACTTATTGCTGGAGTAAATCATAGCAAATAGAATTTTCTTCGAATAATTTTAAAATACAAGAGCCATTACCCTTTTTGTGTCTTTCCAAGATTCCCCCAAGAGTCAGAACTCTTGCTCAGGCTGTTTGGAAACATCCATGTGTGTGCAGATTGGTTATTATGTTTTTATTTGTTGCCAGAAGGAGTGAGCATTATCCTTAGATGAAAGGAGCTGGGAGACAAGCGTTGTGTGTGGCTGTACCCAGAGTAGAGGGATCAGAGAGTTTCTAGGCAAACATCATAAAAAGCGTCCTGTTTTAACTAAGTGAGTGAGGAGTGCGTTTCTTGAACAGTATTTTTCAAAGCTTAACCTCGTGCTTTAACAACCCCAGATGACTCAGGTTGCCGGCTTTCATGTTTCCTGGTTCCCTTTCAATGCCTGAATTCAGAAAAAGGAGAGATGGAAAAACCCCCTTGGGTCAGCCAGTTCATTTCTCTAAAGGAGCTCATAGATACATCTCATAGCACACAGATGCCTCCTGTGTACTAGACGGGCGAGCAGCAACGGTTTCTTTTTTTAACTGACATTTCCATCTTTATTGAAATACAAATGAGTTATATAACTGGATGTAGGATATACGTTTACTTTGACAAAATCATTTCCAAATCATTCTGTAACGTATTTTTAACATAATCGTCTGTGAGACACGAACAGGGTTTCCACCCTGTCTTTAGCCCACCTCTTTGCCATGCGTCTCAGCTGTCTCAGCCACTTCCCCTCACTCCTGTGCTTCATCCTTGTTTGTTTGTTTATTTATCTTATTTTTTTTCCGCAGGTTTGTGTCCTTGCCTTCCTTCCTACATCGCTAAGTCATTATACTATCTTAGTAATAAAATTCCACAAATGTTGCTTAAGATGCTAAGACATATTAGCCTATAATCTCTGACAGTCATAACTGAAATAGACGTCATGACACTGACAACGTGGTGCCAGCAGAACTCTATTCTCTTAGGGCCGTGCCCTTCAACCTTCCCAGTGCTGCAACCCTCTAATAGAACTCCGCACATTGTGACCTCCAAGCATATAAGTTTGCTACTGTTATGAATCATAACGTAAACATCTTGAGTTTTCCAATTGTCTTAGGTGACTCATGTAAAAGTGACCTTTGACCTCAAGGGGCTCACGACCCACAGGTTGAGAACCGAGACATTACAGTCTCTTCTGAAGCTAGCTCCAAATAGGCTGTTTTGGTAGCAGCTCCTCCAGGACTCTCTGGTTGGCCTCTTTCCCAGGAAGAGATGATGACGGAGAGGTTCTAGTTACTCCCAGATGCTGTGCTGGTTTGATGAAAATATTATTTTCCAGTTTTTATGCAATAGAAGTCTCCTTTCCATCTGTATAATGTTTCCTTCGGTGTTAGCTCTTGGTGGTGGTAGTTCTCACCTCCCAGAAAGCCATGGTCTGTGAAGGTTAGAGCTGTGGCTGGTTGCAAGGCCACCACTAATGTGTGCTGTCTCCCTCTGAGGGATTCCCTGCTCTCAGCTTCCCTAACTCTCAGCATTTCTGGTGACCCCAGTGTCCAACTTACCTGGAGTCATACAACCCCACTCTTGAGTGTGGTGAACTTAGCTCCCTTCATTGTCTTTGGGTTTGCTTCATCCGCCTACTATCACCGCTCATCTGAGAAGTAGCAAGAAATGCATTACCGGGGCATCAAGGTGGTTTTCTTTCTTCTATGGAAGCCCTGTCTTTTCCTGATGGGCAGAGTTGATTACCCCATGAGGAAGACACTGACTTCTTTCGCCACCCAGCCTCCCAGTGTGAAGGATCCGAGGTTCCCAAGTGTTTCTGGAGTTATGTGAAACTCTTTCTGTGTTCTGTAGTGAGAGTGTCCACTGTATGTGAACCAGGCTCTCCAGATATATTGATTAGAATCAGAGTTGAAGCTCTTTTTTTTAAAATTTTTATTAGGTATTTTCCTCATTTACATTTCCAATGCTATCCCCAAAGTCCCCCATACCCACCCCCTCCCCTCCCCATCCACTCCCCCTTTTTGGCCCTGGCGTTCCCCTGTACTGGGGCATATAAAGTTTGCAAGTCCAATGGGCCTCTCTTTCCAGTGATAGCCGACTAGGCCATCTTTTGATACATATGCAGCTAGAGTCAAGAGCTCCGGGGTACTGGTTAGTTCATATTGTTGTTCCACCTATAGGGTTGCAGTTCCCTTTAGCTCCTTGGGTACTTTCTCAAGCTCCTCCATTGGGGGCCCTGTGATACATCCAATAGCTGACTGTGATCATCCACTTCTGTGTTTGCTAGGCCCCGGCATAGTCTCACAAGAGACAGCTATATCAGGGTCCTTTCAGCAAAATCTTGCTAGTGTATGCAATGGTGTCTGCGTTTGGAAGCTGATTATGGGATGGATCCCTGGATATGGCAATCACTAGATGGTCCATCCTTTCGTCACAGCTCCAAATTTTGTCTCTGTAACTCCTTCCATGGGTGTTTTGTTCCCAATTCTAAGAAGGGGCAAAGTGTCCACACTTTGGTCTTCATTCTTCTTGAGTTTCATGTGTTTTGCAAATTGTATCTTATATTTTGGGTATCCTAAGTTTCTGGGCTAATAGCCACTTATCAGTGAGTACATATTGTGTGAGTTCCTTTGTGATTGGGTTACCTCACTCAGGATGATGCCCTCCAGGTCCATCCATTTGGCTAGGAATTTCATAAATTCATTCTTTTTAATATCTGCGTAGTACTCCATTGTGTAAATGTACCACATTTTCTGTATCCATTCCTCTGTTGAGGGGCATCTGGGTTCTTTCCAGCTTCTGGCTATTATAAATAAGGCTGCTATGAACATAGTGGAGCAAATGTCCTTCTTACCAGTTGGGACATCTTCTGGATATATGCCCAGGAGAGGTATTGCGGGATCCGAGTTGAAGCTCTTAAATAGGAATAAACCCAGAGTCTTTTGCTTTCACACTTTAGTTGCTGGCTCCCATGTTCTCATCAGAAACACTACAACAAATGTTCTCTGGTTCAAGGCTGTAACATTCTACTTAGGGGTACTTAGTTTGTGGGGAGTCACAGGCTAGACCCCCAGCTCCAAAGTGTCAGGGATGCCTGTGAATTAATTACTGGTGAGGGAGCACGGAAGAAGTTTATCTAGCAGTAATCAGATAGATGATGGCATCTGTTTCAGAAGGTCTGGAATGAGGCCGAGTCCTGGCAGGTGAACAGATACAGACGCAGCCTAAGAAAGGTGCCACGGTTAGGGATCAAAAGAATTCAGGAGAGAATTTTGAATCATTAAAATTTTACTTTAGCTAATTTTGTTGAGTTGAAGAAGAGACAATCATAAAGCCAGGAAGTGCTAGCATGGATACCTTATACCTCATGTGTTGAGCAGCTTTGGGAAAAGATTTGGAAGAGGGCAAGGTGACTTCAGTGGCTCACTTCAGGTGGACACCTTCAGTAACATGTGTGCCCCCCATACACACACACACACACACACACACACACACACACACACACACACACGTAATTAAAAGTAAAGCAAATCTTTAAAAATAATGATAAACGCGCACTGTGCAATTTATACCAAGGGTTGTATCACAGTTTCCTCCGATCGAGGCCTTGTTTCTAGAGTAAGACTCGGGAGAGGAACAAGCTTCGCCTGTCCGAGGTAGTTGCCACAGAGGCTCAGGAAGGCTGACGCCAAGACTATGGAGGCAACAAACAAACATGGAGGGGTGGCTGACCAGCTGTGCTGCTGAGAGGAGAGTCCCCCACACAGTGAGCTGCCTGCAAGCTCGTTGGGGTGGGCTTTACAGTGATGAAACTACTTTGGAGTTGTCTCTACTTCTTTAAGTGACCCTCCTCCCATACTCCTGTGTCTGACCCCAATAGAAACTCAATGGTTCGTAACATTGACCTGTCATGGGCTCCCTACCTTGGGTAGTTAGACTTGCACGTGTATGTGTTTCTGTGTAAGTGCATGTATGTTATGTGTTGTGTCTACTAAGTAAAAAAAATCACACACCATACCAACTTATGGAGATGCTCAAAACTGGATTGTGCATAGAATGTTCCCATATGTGACTATGGACAAAGTTGGACTGAAGTCTTGCCTTCGTCTTGCATTATTGTCTTTTCATTTCATTTTCTTTTTTTTTAAAAAAAGATTGACTTATTTATTCTATCTGAACGTATACCTGCGTGTCAGAAGAAGACATCAGACCCCATTACAGATGATTGTGAGCCACCATGTGGTTGCTGGGAGTTGAACTCAGGACCTCTGGAAGAGCAGTCAGTGCTCTTAAGCATGGAGCCATCTCTCCAGCCCCATTTTTCTTTTTCTACATGGCACCGTGGTGATTTTGTTTTTCTTTTTAGTTCACGGGAGATGGGGAATCAATGAAGCATACTCTCTTTTCTATGTGGTTACACCTCCACACAACAGTACCCACAAGATCAACACAATCTCCTTCTCTTGATTAGGCTGGCTATGACTTAAAATATCTTAGCATCCCCCCCCCCCCCCCGGCGCAAAAGAAACCTGACTTCACAAAGTGAACGTATCAAACCAGAATTTTATTATATATAAACACACTTCTTAATACTGTTCTTTCATTACTTTCAACCCGCAGAAGGAAGGAGTGGGCCAGCCAGCTAGGAGATCATGTAAGGAGCAAGCAACACATGCGTGTCTGTATACTTCAGTAATGCTACTGCAGGAGATATAAAACGAAACTCCACAACCAAATGACTGTTTCTTCGCGCTAATATTTGGCTCCTCGGCGCTGCCTGAAGTAGCGGTTGTAGGCAGCGTTGTAGCCGTAGACCATGGCGTAGCGCTCACACAGCTTGTAGTCATCGCAGGCCTCTCTGTTGATCTCGTAGGCAGGCTTGTTGCGTTCCTGGACTCTGGAGAGTAGAGAATAAGACACAATTGAATGGTAGAAAGACAATGGTACAGTCAGAAAAAGGGGGACTGGAGAGCTCTTCCCCCAGAACAAGAGATGTCTGAACAGCAGGCACAGGGTAGGGGCAAGCAGGTTTTGATTTGGGCATTATTTTTATGAATAGAAGTAGAAGTTTTCTTTCGGTCCCCTTTTCCTTCCTCCCTGTCTCCTTTCTAAGTCCAAAGCAAAACAGTTTCTAAGCGTTCTGGTTTTTTTCTGTGTTGCTTTTCATATTCTTTGAGTTTGAGACATAGAAATAGTGATGAACCGTCTTCCACACTCTGTTCCGATCCAGGCTACAACCCTGGAAATAATGACTACTCCCGTCGAGTTCCAGTACCTCTTTTGGGCTTTAGCTCGCCACCTCTGCTGAGGGGACATAAAGGTGTTGGCATTTCTCCTGTTGATGAAGGGACCTAAAACAGAAAAATAAACAAATGCTCTTTCATGGGAACAGCTGATGGAAGTATTTTGTAAATAGTCTGAGGGCCAAAAACATCTGAAATCTCATTAATCTCCTGTGTTTTACATAACCGGAGCTAGGCAAAAATATAAAAAGAGTATAAAGCAGACGTTATAAACTGCATGATCAAAGGAAATGAATAACCGTTTATGTGTCTTGGGGACTTATGACACAGGCCACAACAGTCTCATGTGCTTTGTCTTTGTGGAATCCTTTGCTGCTTTTGGTAATACCCACTCAAGGTGTTTTTAAATGTAATTAAGAGAAGTGTTCTCACCCCTTGCACCACCAGCATAGGAACAAGTTAAACCGTATGAAAATGAGGAACAAAGTAAACTCAAGATGGAGGCCCTGTAGGGCAGGTAGGGGATAGGGGAGATGTGGGGGATGTGGGGGACGTGGGGGTCACACCTGTCAGCTCACTGCTTGGGAGGTGGGAGATGGAGGATGAGGAGTTTAAAATTACCCACAGTTGTGCACTGAGTTGGGGGCCAACTAAGTTACAGGAGACCCTGAGTCGAAAACCAAACCAAAAAAGAAAAACCCTTCCAATTAACCAACCAAACCAAACATGAGACTGCCATTCTCCACCTAGTGTAGCCAGACTTTCTGAGTCCGTCACTCAGGCACACAATCTGATGCCGACGCCTGTGGTCTCCCAGATGGCGGCTCCCTCTCTGTGCCTCCTCGGTTGACATTACTCCTCATTTTCCACTCATGTGGCTCATGTGATGTCAGCTTAACATTTTCGAGTGTTCTGGATGCAGTTTAATGTCATATTACACCACTTAAAGTGTTGGACATTGTTTCCTTGGACAGTTTCAGTCACTGAGTTTTAAAATTCAGTTCTCCCAAAGAGGCCCACTCCTCCCCTCCCTCTCTAACACAGACCTGACCAGCACGGTAGCTTTAAAAAGAAATGGGGTGGTATTCTTTAATGCAAGCAACTGAAATAAGGTAGCCAGGCATCTACTTACTGATTTCATAGGACTCCATGCTTTCGTGAGATTCTGGAATTAAAGAAAGACTCATTTTAGGCTTATTTGTCACACGCTGTCACTGTCTAAATGTAGACACAAAAAGATGGGAAGGGGTGCATTTAGCAAGGTTGTTGTCAGGAAATTATGGTCATATAAGAATTATTTCTTTATTTCCACCTTTGCTTCGAGTGTCTCTATCCTTGCCCATCTGCTGATATTGGAGGTAGTTGCCAGTTTGGGCTAAGATTTCCTGAGATTGCTGAAATGTTCAGGCATAAAGTGTTCCATGTACCATGGAGTTTCCAGAGTGCCCTCTCTTCCAATGTATCCAGGGGCCAGTTTGAGACTAGACTCAAGGGAGTTAAAGGTGGGTGTGCAGCAGCCAGGCTTCTCCAGGCAAGGAGCTCCAGGGTGGTTATTGAGCTACGTGACCCAGACAGTTTCTAAGAGGGTTCGGAATGGCTCTTAAGAATGGGTGTTAAATTGGCAGCCTCAGAAACCACTGGCTCCCTCTCCTTCCTCAAAACTGGGCACAAAGCCAGGACAGAGAGAACGTCAAAGCAAATGTTTCTGCTTTCTATGTCTCTCCTGAACACATCGGGCAAAGCGGGAATAAGAGGCTGTGTTTATAAGCGTCTGCCTGCCCGAGAAGTGAGAAAGGGAGACAGGAGAGCAAAAAACATATGCAGAAAGTTTATGAATAATTCAAAAATCGAGAGGCATAACATTAGAGCTGTTCATACCATTTAGATTTTTTAAAGACAACTAAATATAATCAAAACAATTTAAGCAGACCAATGTAAACAATTTGACTTCAAATCTGTGAACAAATCACATATGACGTAACAACATATATGTAGCAGAAAAAAATGCATCCTTTGTAAAAAAAATTGTGAAATTGATGCTTTTCTAAAAGTTCAGCTGTAAAGTTTCTTTTAAAAACAAATTGGCCGAATAAACACACTAAATGCATGGTATTTTCTTCTGTCCCTAAAAGGACTCTCTCTAACACTTGCCGTGAGAACTTTCTTAAAGTAATCGATTCACTAAATACCCTTAATCCATCAATATTCAAGTCTGAATAACCGTTCTTAAAGGTAAGGTTATAGGGGCAGGAAATTGATGCATCCCTGAAATATCTTCGTTTCCAGGTGTGTAGATTTATCCCTGAAAGGACTTCACTGTTAAAATAGCTCACATGCATTGGAATATATAGGATATAAAACATGCGCTGGAATGACAATGATCATGGAAACAGGGAAGACTACTTCGTGGTACTTTGGCTTGTAATAGAGAACGGGAAAGATGAGGAAGAAGGGGAGAGAGACAGTGAGGAGCGTGAAGGGAAGTCCAAGGTAGGGAGGGAAAACCCACAGACAGCAGGGAGAGAGGTTTCTCACCGTAGCACAGGGTTGCCACGGCCAGCGCAGCCAGGATGGCCAGAGGGAGCAGGCTCTTCATGGTGTCTCGGGTGTCCTGTGAGTCTGCCTCTGTGTCTGGCGCAGCAGCAGCAGCAGAGGGGAGAGGCTCCTACATGCTGCTGGGGAAGGCTGGGCTGTTTTTATAGGAACTTGAGCAGCTGAAAGGGGGAGGAACCGGCGGGAGGGGGCTGGAAAAGGTGGGATGGCTTGGCACTAAACTTGCCTTGGGATTTGGCCCAAGTACTCATTCCTTCCAGATAGTATCTACACAGCGTGGGCAGCTCCCTCCACTTCCAGGCCTGGCTGTGCTATAGTAGGATGCAGAAATTGTGGCCACCCTATGTTTGTGAGCCAGACCCCGGGCACAAGTCCACAGAGAGGGCAGTTACCACAAACACAGGTTTGCCTTTCGAATTCCTCCTCTGATCTACTTGCTGGCCCTGACCACTGGCCACTGGGGCTTGATCCAAAGACAGAGCTGTAGTGTTCTCCTTGCTACCCAGATGGATGGAGGAGAGATGCTGAGGGTGAAAGAACCCACTCTTTACGCTGTGACATCCTAGGCATCTTCACAGTAGGGCAGAATTTTGAACTCTAGACCAATTGAGCATTTATCTGGCCATAGGCACGTTGTGCAGTTGTCCAAGGGTTCAGTGGGGGTAGAGATGTGGTACCCTAGTTTTGCGCACGAGCTGCACAATAATTTGATTTTAATTTTGTGATATTAGTCTAGTCTTGTGCCCTAACGTTCTCTCGGGCTGATGGCACTGCCTGAGCGAGTAAGGCAGGGCTGAAGATGCTTACCCTCATCTTCTCAAAGCACTGTCTCGCTACTGAGCTAACGTCCCGGGCGGCTGAGAAGGCCCTCAGTACTGAACTTAAGTGTCGTGTGCTAGCTACAGACCAACAGGTCACCTCCCCGGGGAGTCAGAGACAGCTCGGCCTGTGCCGTTTACCCTTGACTGTACTGTCCCCTCCCGTGCAGGTTTCCACAAGTCTGTATTTCTCTATACCGTGAAGTCTGGAGGTTGTTGTCTATCTTACAAAAAAAATTTCAATATGGCACCTTGGCGAGCTGGAGGCTCTCTAGCTCTCTCTCTCCCCTAGGAAACTTTTCTACCCCATGGTGTTTTAGCTGTTTGGAAATCTGTGAGTCTTCTTCATGGTCCAACAGTCTTGGGTCTCAGAAGCACACTGCAGAAGATCCATCTTCTACACCCCCCCCACACCTTTATATGTTTTAAAAATTGTTTCAGTTTGTTTTTTTGTTTTGTTTTGTTTTTTGCTTTGCTTTTTTGTTTTGAGACAAGGTCTCACTGTATAATTCTCTGTCCTGGAACTCACTATGCAGACAAGGCTGGCCTTGAACTCATAAAGATCTGCCTGCCTCTGCTTCCCGAGTGCTGCTCTCTCTCTCTCTCTCTCTCTCTCTCTCTCTCTCTCTCTCTCTCTCTCTCTCTCTCTCTCTCTCTCTCTCTCTGTGTGTGTGTGTGTGTGTGTGTATGAAGGCCTGAGGCAACTTTAGCAGTCAGTTGTCACCTTCCTTCTACCTTGTTTGAGGTAAGGCATCGAATGAGCTTCCTGGTGATTCCCCTATCTTTCCTCTCCCATCTTACCATAGGAGCATTGGGACTGTAGACACCTGTGGGTTTCAGGGATTGAATCAGTATCATCAGGTTGTGTGGCTGGCACCTTTATCCACTGAGCTATCTCCCCGGCACCAAATTGGGCCACTTTTAATAAGGGACTCTCAGATGTCCCTGCCGTCACTTCTGTGCAGGGGATCAGATCAAGGTAATTGGTGGTTTTCTGGCTTTATACACTCAGTTCCAGTGGCCCCCTTCTCTGTCCCCGGGTTCAAATGGCAACAGTGCTCTTTCAGCCTCTCATAGCCAATGTGTCTTTTTCCAACCTTAGTGTCTCAAGTGTTCTTAGTGTGTTCTTAATTTGTGTGTGTGTGTGTGTGTGTGTGTGTGTGTGTGTAGAAGATGGATCTTCTACAGTATGCTTCTGAGACCCAACACTGTTGGATGGTGAAGAGGACTCACAGATTTCCAAGCTGTCAAGACACCATCGGGTAGAAAAGTTGCTTTAATGCTGCTGTTATCGGATCCCTCAGGCTCGACAGCTTCTGTTTCCACCATCTAGGGTTCACCTTTTCTTTTGGGCACTGTCACTTCCTGGCCCCTTCTTTTCTTCTCACTGTTAATCTACCTCTGAGTTTCCCGTGGTAAACATTACTCACAAGCCACTCATAAACACCATGGCTGTTTTAGAATTCACTTTCCTGCTTTCCCTGTGACAATACCATTCCCATCAAAACTAATTTTGTAGACATCAACTTTAATCATGCGATCTGTTTGTTCCTCTGCGGTGCTGGCCCTCCACAGCAAGTCTCACACTAGGTAGGCAAGGCAACCCCTCTGCCATTGCACTTATCACCCACTGCAAGTCAGTCATATATGTGCATATACAGTGTGTATTACCGTGTGTCTGTGTGTGTTGTGCATGCATCTCTCTCTGCATGTATGTGTAGCTGTGTATATGGAGGCTAGAGTATGATTTTGAATGTCTCTCTCAATCGCTCTTCATGTTATTTCTTGAGACAGGGTCTCTCACTGAACCTGTAGCTTGCCAATTTTGTCTAAGTGGCTGACCAGCACACTCTAATGATCCTCCTGTCGCTGCCTCCCTACCTCTGACATTACCACTGCGCCTGGTGTTTTATGTGGGTTCTAGGAGATCCAGCCTAGGTCCTCATGCTTGTGTGGTGAACCCTTTAATGACTGAGCTATTTCCTTACCTCCTAATGATTGTTACACAGAGGGCTTGGGCCAACTTGTGAAAAGGCGTGGACTCTACATTGCAAAGGGCCCAGACTGACCCAACTGAATAAAGAGAAAAAAGAATGGCAATAGAAAAGAAGTTAGGGAGAAAGAGAATAGTAGACCTTTGTGGGTTCAGTGTTTATGGTGAGGTTTAGATAGAGTTTAAGTTATAGAGATGAAAACTTTTAAGATGCCCTTAGATGTACTGAAGAGACGAAGACAAAAATGCTCCTTTGGTTATTAACAGGATTGTTTGAGATTACTAATTATCACTTGAGAATCACCTGGAGTTATTTGAAGTTTCAGAATTCATTTTGGCTGACAGTACATGTTTTCCTAACTCAGATAACATAAATTCTGAATCATCTGTCACTCCAACTCATGTTTGGATTTAAATAATTATAACTGATGTCATCTTTCCTTAACCAAAAGGAGGTGCTACCTAGTGGAGGGTGACTGGCACTCTCATGAGCACCTGTTACTGTAGAAGGCAACCACGCCAGTGCTAGTTTTCCTAATTTACAGAATCTTCTCAAGCAAGACTGGCAGGGTAGTAACCAGGTGACCGAGATCGCGGAAGAAAATAAGATCTCCCAATCCACTCTCAGGAGGAAGACAGAATATCATGGTTTAGTCAAGCATCAATTTGCCATCCACCCACCAATCTATTTATCTACCCACTCACTCATCCATCTAGCTATACATCTGTCCATCCATCCATCCATCCATCCATCCACCCACTTGCCTACCCATACACCTATCCATCTATCCACCTACCTACTTATCCATCCATCCATCCATCCATCCATCCATCCATCCATCCATCCATCCATCCTTCCTCCCACCTACCACCTATCCAATGTATTGAGTACTTCCTGTGTGTAATTCTAGGATGGAAATTCAGAGAAGGAAAAAAGTACCACTATGCTTCCTATCCTTGTGCATTCAGGAGCTTTTAGCATACAGATTTAGAATAGTGTCTCTCTTTATCTAAAGTCGTTTGCAGCCACTAGTGGCCTTAGAGAAGACAACATGACATGCATGGCTTATCATGGGACTGACTCTTCCTGGCATCTGAGTGCATCTCTATATCCAGAGCACCAAGACAAGCACTGATGACCATCAGGGAAGATCAGAGAGAGAATGGAAGAAAGTTGTCAGCCCTTCCTGTGGGAGGATGCTTTTCAGAAAAGCATTTGGAAGAGAAGTTATCACCAAAGAGTTATCCTACTTCTTTGGTATTTATGAAGCTATAATAATGACACAGGAATTATAAATGTAATATATTTTCTCTACCAACCCTCCACTCTTTCTCTTTCTTCTTCCTCCCATTTCTCTCTTTAATAAGCCCCTGTTTCTGATGGCTAAGCATTTTGTGTCTAAAAAAATTTTCCTGGCTCCAATAAAATTAAAAAAAAAAGTCTTGCTGTGCCATGAGATTCAACTTTATTTGCAGAACATTAGCTTTATAAGTGCATTAAAATATTTTTGGTTGAAGAACAGAAACTATTACCCTTTCTTGAAAAAGAAAAGGCAAATGAGAAGAGAGGTAGCAAGCAGAAGCCCTGAGACTTAAAAACAAAAATAAAAACAAAGCAACAACAGAAGACACTTTCTAGGATATTAAATGACAATGACTGAGAAAGAGAAACAAGGCCAACTTTATTGACTCAAGTCTATATTTTAAATAAGATTTATTTATTTATTTTATGTACACGAATGCACAGTCTTCAGACACACCAGAAGAGGGCATCAGATTCCATTACAGATGGTTGTGAGCCACCATGTGGACCTCAGGACCTCTGGAAGAGTAGCCAGTGCTCTTAACTGCTGAGCCACCATCTCTCCAGCCCTCCAAGTCTATTCTTTTAACACACTGGTTCTCAGCCTTCCTAATGCCGCCGTTCTTTAACATGGTTCCTCAGGTTGTGGTGACCCCCAGCCATAAAATTATTTTCACTGCTACTTCACAGGTGTAATTTCCCCACTGTTATGAGTCATAGTGTAACTGTGTGTTGGTCTTATGGACCTCCATGAGTGTTGTTTGACTCTCCATGAGGAGGGGTTGAAACCCACGGGCTGAGAACCACTGGTTTACTGGGAGTTTCTTGAATGAATTCTGTCTCTGACTCCTTGACCGACTTAATTTTCCAGACATGGAATAATAATTTGCTTCTTTTCTTGATTTGTCTAAGTTGAACTAAGTGAGAAGAAGCATTTGTCAGCCTCAGGCCGGGTGCATGTGGCCGACCACGGACAGATGTTTCCAGGGAAACCTTAAAGCAAAGGAGCTGCGGGTTAGGACAGATTGACTGTTCTTTACCCGGTATTAAGTCAGCCATGTGCTTCCTTCTTATGGAAGGTTTCATTTCTCAAAAGAAAAACGATGGTACTGCAGGTAGGGTGGTGCTGTAGGAAGGCCCATAAAAGGCTTGGTCCTAAGATCAGTGCCAGGGAAAGGTGATGGGGCAGTTAGTGGTGGATGCGGGTGCGGGTGTGGGTGCGGATGCTCTGGTCCCTGGGGTACCTTGGAGGGGATCGCGAGACTCCTGCCTTTTCTCTGTCATTTTACCCCCTGCTCTGCCAGATAAGCCATTTTGTTTCACCACGCTTTCCCACGGAGAGTTGCTACCTCCTGGCAGGCCCAAAGAAACATGGCCCGCTGACACAGACCGAAAACTCCAAAACAGTGTGACTCAGACGCCTAGCAAGTTGATTATTTCGGATATTTTGTGGTAGTGACAGAAACGACGAGCACAGAGAGTAAATACCAGATAAGGATCACTCCCCGTCCTTTTGATAGGATTCTGTGTTGAGAATTTGCTCTGTTCTCATTCATCTTATTGTCTACTTTTCAAAATAATAGGCTATTATCCACATCTTCTGTGTATGAAAGCTCTAAGAGTCTCTATAGTTTTAAGACTGCACGGTAAGTATGTGGCAAATGAATTCAAGGAATATGATTTCTCCGTAGATATAATCATTCAACATTCCTCAAGCATCCGACATCCTCACAAACCACAGATTGTATCCACAGAGCTAAAGTTTGTAAATTTAAGCAAAAGGTTGTACATATTAAAAATAATAGTTTCCTCAATTTTTTAAAAAAAATAGAACAAGAATTGATGACTTATGCATCACCATGGAAACCCAGAAATTAGAAATTAGGAAGAAATTAGAATTAGGAAGCAGACAGGGATGAACTCGGTGTTGGATCCACCCCCCACGCCTCCACTCGTACCCCTGTATTGTCTGCCCAAACATGTTCCAGTTTAAATATGTGACATTCCAAAAACCTTTCAGCTCACTTCAGGAGTCACCACGGACGTCTCCTCCCAGTCTGGGAACTTGTGTTTGCTGACTGTCATCTGACACTAGCTCTCTGGTTGGTGTACTCGGGCGGCCATTTCCCAGTGCCTATAAAGCCAGTTTCTACAGTTACTTAGACCTCAAAGCGTGAAAGGGGGGGGGGGAATGTAGGCTTAATTTACAAAATGCTCTTTCAAGTCAAGGCAAAATAGACAGCAGGGTCTGTTACCCAACTTGGCTACTGATGAAGGTAAGGCCAGCTAGCTCTCTGCTTACTCTTTTGACCCTAGCTGTTTTCTCTGGATGAGAGGTAACGAAGATGAAGTCTGGGGAATTTTTTCTGGTTCCAAGGTCCTAGCTCACTGGGACTTCTCTCAGATATCCTGTTGTTGCCCTGTGTCTTGAGTTCCTATACTTTTGGATATGTTGGACCACCCTTTCATGTACTCCAGGAGTTCATCAATGGGGTAGATGTTGGGGTGGACCAATTCAAAGCCCTGGATCTGGGCATGAGAGGTATCTGAGCTGGTCAGCCTACTGGGTCTCCTGGTCAAATGATCTCAGAGGTCTTACCAGCAGCCCCTGCAGCCAGGGCCATCTCTACCGTGCTGCCCAGATGAGATGCAGGGCCAGCTCTCCCAAGTGCTGCAACAGGTGAGAGGCAGTGCCCACGGTAGGTGGCAAAGGGTGAGGATGGTGAGGGCATCTCTCCCTCGCCCACACTGCCCCATGGCAGACAAATTGCAGGGTCAGCTCTCCCAGGCTCACATGCTCGAGGCCATCTCACCCATGCCTCCTCCATCAACATCAGCTCTACTGTGCTGCCCAGGTGAGGGGCAGGGCCTGCTCTCCTGAGTGTTGCAGCTAGTGAGGGTAAGGGGTAGGGACAGCTCTCCTGCTCTCATAACTCCACTGAGGCCAACTCTCCTTCCTGCAATAGAAGAAAGGGGAGGTCTCTCTCCTTGCCACCACTAGAGCATCCTTTATAAACCCTTTGCTGCCATCCCAGTCTCTGCCAGATCCTTAGTCCCTCCTTACACTGGTCCAGTTCACCAATAGTCTTAAGTGGTCCTTCATGGGCTGCCTGCTATTGGAAGGTCCACTCTTCAGTCTGCAAACTAATAACAAGGTGGCCTGCAAAAACCCTGTTCAGATCTCTGCCTGTTCACACGTTCTGCTGCAACTTCTCAGTCGTCAAATAACTGCAGGGACAGACTTTGAAACGCATGCCACGAGAAAAGCAATCTTTTCAGCCAGGGTTTGGTTCCTGAGAGAAAACCCTCCTTTTCACAGAAGAGATTTAAAACTCTGTAATTCGTCTCCTTGGCTACATAGTTTAATTACTGCAAACTAAGAGGTTAGATGGGGTCCATAGAGGAAACCGAGGGAGGATTCAGAGGAAACCCTTCCAGGCTAATATTTAACAGGGTAGACTACAGGGCTGTGCAGCTGAGAGAAGAGTGTCTCCATATCTGAGTCTCACAGGTAGCATTATGATGGAAAAATGCAGAGAAGTGGGGTTTTAGCTGAGCTATGGGGACTCATTTCAGCCCTGCCCTCCAGAGTCTGGGCAAGAGTTGTATAATCACCACTCATTTAAGTTTGGATGCCCCCCTGCTGGCTCAGAGTCTTCTAACTCATCATTCCCCAAGTTTTCTGTCTTCTCTTACTCCTTCATTATTTACTTCTTGACATAATGACATTTTTGGAAGAAAGTTTTATTTTGCTGAGGGGAATGAGTGTCAAGTTTTTGCTGGGATCCTTTGGGTAGGAGAAACATTCATGGGGGTGGGGGATGGGCGGAGCCTAAGGGAAAGGAAACAGATGGAGGGGACAGGCTTCAGTGTGATTCCTTTCTGCACTCATTCTGTTTGAGAAAGCAAAAGAAGGGCTTGAGGACCGGGTCCAGAAAAGGGTGTGGTGTGAGTCAGAGTCCAGGGGATACTGGCTGATCTTATTGTTCTATCAGATGGCGAGGTCCCTGAAGACAGCCTCTGGGTTGTATTAATATTTAATTATTTGTATTATTTATTTATTTATTTATTTATTTATTTATTTATTTATTTATTTATTTTTGAGACAAGGCCTCGTTATATAGCTCAAGCCAGTCTCAAACTCAGAATCCTCCTGCTTCAGCCTCCCAAAGTGCTATCACTGGGGTGCTGCAAGGTCTGCTACCACCAAGGACCATATTTGTCTTTAAAGAACGCAGCACCTTCCTGTGGCTTCCTGAACTATGTTGCAGGAAATATTAAAAAATGAATCTGCCAACTCTCAATGGGGCCGGACCACACTTCTGCACTCTTGCCAGTTGGCCAACTCTCTGGCCATGCCAGACCATAGGGCTCCCACCCGGCCATCTCTCCAGTGCCCCACCCTCATCCCCTAGTTCTTCTCGCTATGACGTGCACCCCCGGTCAGCCATCACATCACAATACCCAGTACCCTGGTAGAATCAAGACTCTTAATGCTTGATTAACCAATCAGATTTATGTATCAAAAATATCACAATTTATAAGATGGCAATACAATAATTTCAGAGCCAATTGATAATGGTAAAAGCTTCATCCCAATATTTCTACCCTTGTGAAATCATAGCTACTTGTGGCTGGAAAACACCACATGGCTAGATGTCCAAAGCCATCTTTCTTCTCCCTTCCCTGAGACCTGCGTCTCTCTGCAACTCTTAGCTCTTGCCTTCCTTTTCCCTGTCCAATCACAGGCCTCCCATTTTCCTAATGTGATTGGACAGGGAAAATCCTGCTACAGAACTAAGCTAATGTCATTCTTGTGTGCAGTCTCAGTTCTGCCATGGTGTGATGGGAGACTGAGAAAGAGCCAGAGCTTTGGAGTCAAGGGGATGCGCTATGAACTTAGCATAATGCATCATTTACTGATCTCTCTCATCTTTCAATGCCCCCCTTTAAATATTTGTTTGCTTTTTTGAGATAAGGTTTCAAGCTGTCCAAGTTGACCTTAAACTTAATATGTTGCCAAAGCTGACCTTGAACTCTTATCTTCCAGCCTCTCCTTTTTTTAAAAGATTTATTTATTTTGTTATTTATATGAGTACAGTGCAGCTGTCTTCAGCCACACACTAGAAGAGGTCATGGGATCCCATTACAGATGGTTGTGAGCCACCACGTGGTTGCTGGGAATTGAACTCAGGACCTCTGGCAGAGCAGTCAGTGCTCTTAACTGCTGAGCCATCTCTCCAGCCCTCCAGCCTCTATTTTAAGTGCTTGGATCACTGATGTGGATCTACATGCTTGAGCTCATTTGCCTTTCTTTCTTTCTTTCTTTCTTTCTTTCTTTCTTTCTTTCTTTCTTTCTTTCTTTCTTTCTTTCTTTCTGTCTGTCTGTCTGTCTGTCTTTCTCCTTTTCTTTTTTCACTTGGAAGAATGGAGGTAGTCAAGGGAAAGTTCTATAGTTGTCATTGGGATGAAAAGAGACAATGTATCCTTAACCTGTTCCATGAAGGTAGCTGTTATTATTTCTGATTAGCTGTGTCTATTAGTGTTCCATTGCTGTGATGAAACACCATGATCAGGGCAATGTACAGAAGGAAGGGTTTACTTAGGGCTCACAGTTCCAGGGGAATCGGACTCCATCACCATCATGGTGGAGAGCATGGCAGCAGGCAGGCAGCATGGTACAGGAGCAGCAGCTGAGTGTTTGATCTTGATCTACAAATGGCAAGCAGAGAGCACCCTCAGATGGGAATGGAAGCCTCAAAGCCCATCCCCAGAGACACAGCGCCCCCAACAAGGCCACATTTGCTGACCCTTCCCAAACGCTCTACCAACCTGAATTCAGACATCAAATCTTTAAACATATGAGCCAATGGGGCCATTCTCACTGAAAACATCATACCATGTGATCCCAGGTAAGTGACTTTCCGATTGTAACACATGGATGACACTTGTTCCGTTGATTGTTGTGATGATTCAGTAAGATTAGCCTTGTGAAATGTCGAGTGTGTGGGCACCTTGCTCCATGCTTATTAAATGACAGTCCCCTTTGTCTATCCCCAGCCATCCTTCCCACTCTTTCTTTTCACGATTTCTCTTCCCAGAACACATCCTCCAGGCAGACTAAGTACCCCTTCTAAGATGTCTCTGTCTGACCCCTGCTTATTTTTATAAAAATCATCTTCTCCTTTCCTTGTTTCCTATCTCTGTGGCAACCCCAGGTACACTGTCTCACCTGCACAATTTCCAAGCATTATATGTGTGTCTGGTGCTCAAAAAGACAGAAGAGTATTGCATTGCCTAGGACTCTAGTTACAGATAGTTGTGGGCTGGTGTATGGGTGCTGGGAACAGAACCTGGATCCTCTGGAAGAGCAGCCATTGCCCTTAACCACTGAGCCATCTTTGACCTTACTATATTGCAGAATATTCACACTGCTTCCATGGCTGCATCCTACTGCAGGATTTGAGATTAGGCTTCTCAAAGAGAATACCAGACTTGAATCTCTTAACTTTTATTGAAAATATCCTTATCTTTTAAGTAATTGACATAAACAATTAATATTTTAAACTTTAATTTCTTTTCTTCTTCCTCTCCTCCTCCTCCTTCTTTTAAATTTTATATCTGTGGGTATTTTGCATGCAAATGCTGTAGTTTGTGTACCACATGTTTGCAGTGCTTGACGAGGCCAGGAGAGTGCCTCAGATCGCTCTGGGACTGGAGTTACAGACGGTTGTAAGCTGCCACGTAGATGCTGGGAATCGAATCTGGGTCCTCTGCAAGATCAGCCAGTGATCATAACTGCTGAGCCAACTTTCTAGCCCCAAGATGAAGATTAGTTTTGAGACAAGGTTTTACCTTGCAACCCAGAACTTGTGATCATCTTGTCGCAGCATCTGAAATCTAAGATGTGAGCCACCTGGCCTGACCTCTATTAGGACAGGAAGTGGTTAAGGTTGGAAATGCTAAATAATGATATAGTATTTCATTGTTTGGTTTGTGAACTACATAGCAACTCAACCACTTGATTAAATGACTGTCCTCTTATGAAATAGTAATATTCCTGAAGAGTTTTTAGATAATGACACTGGAAATTAAATTATAAATGTATAATTTCTCTTTAAGGAAGAGATCAGTGAAACTTCTTGAATAACAAGAATTCCTCCAGAATAGCATATTATTTTGGAAAAGTCTCCTTCTACTGTGTTGGAGTATCAAGTCTCCATATAGGTATTTTTCTTTACATGCAGTGTAAGCACAAAACATGAGTAGGTTACAGATACAATCAGTTCAATGGGGGAAAAAAGCCTCACAAATCTAGGCATGGTGGGACAAGCTTATAATTCAGGCACTTGAGAGGCTGAGGCAGGAGGATTGCTGTGAGTCTGAGGCCAGCCTGGAATATATAGTGAAGTTTTTGTCTCAAAAATTGTATATTCACACACATATGAATATATGTATGTATATATGTATGAATATGTGATATGTGAAATATATAAAATATAAATATATAAAGAGTATATGTATTTTTCATATATGTATATATAATCTTTAGATGTTTCTACATGGAGCTGGAAAGATGGCTCAGGGACTAAGAGGACTTCCAGCTCTTACAGAGAACCTGAGTTTGGATTCCAACCCATGTCCATTTATGACTCCAGCTGTAGAGGATCCAACACGTCTCTTCATGACTCTGAGGGCACACTTGAGCTCAGAGTGCACATAAAGTCACACACACCCACATAAGATAAGGAAATGAATAAACCTTCAAATATTGGTATATACCATTAGTGGGCTCTTTTCCCTCTTACAGATGTTACTGAAGCCAAGATAACTTAACAACAGGTCATTGGCCATGCATGCACAGATTCACTCAGAGGAGTGCTGGAAGGCTCAATGTCTTCTTACTTTGCTCTTAATCTCAGGACACTCAAAGTGCCTTAGGACTTTCCTAGTGTCCTGTGCTTCAGTTCATCTAACCATCTACTGCATCGAAACCATACTCTCAAGTCAGCAACAAGTGCTGTTGCTCTCCTGTGCGATAGGAAGGCAGTGAGTTAGACTTTTCACTCCTCTTTGAGCCTACACAGGAAAAGTCTCCACCAGGCTCTGCCTGGCCCTGGAAGGGGTGAGCCTGAGTACAAGACACATTGTAAAGATCAGACGGGGGCAGGGGGCTGGGAAATCACAATGAGTTGCCAGTTTAGCCAAGGTCAACACTGACGCCCAGTTGTTCCAAGAACATTTTTATTATTGTACTGCTGCCCGTTGGATTCATTCCTGGCAAGGAAACGTGAAGCATTCAGTCAGGCACTGCTGTGACAGAGAGCAGCTCTCATCTGCACCGGCTTCCACGCCTTCCCAAGATCCTCTGGCTCCAGAGCACATGTCTTCCGCAGTCTCCAGCTCTCGTCCTGACCTTGTGAGAAAGTTCATATGGCCACTGGCAGCCGAGGATGAGAAATACAAGATTTGCTCCAACAAATACACCACAGAGCCTTGGAAAAGGAGGAACATGGCAGAGTTTTCTTCTTTTTCAGTTACTCAGTAAATGTGTGATTTTTTTTAAAGGAAAGAAAAAAGAAAGAGAAGTATTCTTAAAGAATGGAGTGACTATGGGAGGTCCATGCATTCTTCATGAACTGTCTCTGTATCACTTATAGACACTGAATTCATATTTTCCTTTTAACTTAAAAATTGTTCCTGGGCCCCTAGCAAGTTGAGTAAGCCCAGTGGATGGCCTCATGTAGGAACATATGTGCACCATAAATTGGACTGGATGAGTTCTAAAAAAATAAAGCACAAAGTCGGGAGGGGACTGGGAAGAAGAGCAGTGAATGAGATCAAACTATACTGAAGGAAATTCTCAAAAACATTACAAAATAATCTAGTTAAAAATGTGCTGTGTTTGAAGCTATGTAGCATAGATGAGAAGTTTGCTTGGGGGTAGACCAGGAAGAGAGAGAAAAGAAAGAAAACACCACACATTAGTTACTAATTACTATGTTAATATAGTGAGTGCATTATATATGAATATATAAGTATATTCATAGATTAATTAATATACTGAGTATAGAGATCTACCTTCTACTTCCTAGTTACTGGATTAAAGGCATACATCATCAGACTCAGCTCAAAAAATGTTGTTTCATTTATTTGTGTGTGCATGTGCGTGTGTGTATGTGTGTGTGCGTGTGCATGCGTGTGTGTATGTGTGTATGTGTGCATGTGCATGTGTATGTGCACACAGGCGTGCGTGTTCAGCATGATATTCATGAGGAGGCCAGAGGATACCTTCATGAGTTAGTTGGTTCTCTCTTACTATCATGTTAGTCCTGTTGATTGGATTGGGAATGCTGCTTTTTGGTTCTGCCCCGGCCTAGCACGTGCAAAGTCCTGAGCTGGAGCTCCAGAACTGCAATAAATAAGCAGACACACAAGCAGAACTGTCCTTGGCCTCTGAGAAGGCTGGAGTGATGTCTGGCCTTGGCCCCTCCTTCTGGTCCATAGATGCGTGGCTGTGCCGCTTGATTGGCATATGAAGAGTGGAAAGGGAAGGCTCCCCACTGGACGGATAGTTTGGGGCGACTGCAACAAAAGATCCCTGTTAGACTCTTTCTTTCTGGCTAACAGTTTTAAGCAGGTTTTACCCATTCCTGTAAAAGCATAATGGTAATAATGGTAACGGGAGAGATGTAAGGACACATCTAAGTCATGTGGCTGCACACCTAGCATGACCTCCTGGGTGCAGTGTGCCCATGGCTACCCCGTGCTCTGCTCTGCTTTCTGGTTCCGCAGACCCTTACATGTTACACTAAGTCTCAGCACAGACATCATTCTTTCTTTCCTTAGACTTAGTCACAGCCCATTTTTTAGTGTAAGAGCCATTTTCCTGGCATCACTACAATAGCATTTTTTGTTTTCATTTCAATGTAACATTCACTTTCAGTCAGTTTTCAAACCATGTATTTTTTTTAACTTCCTAGTCTGCGTAGGCAGGTTTATGCATGGGAAGCCAAAATTCTGTTCTCACGGAGATGAATTCTGTAGAAGCGATAAAGACTGGGCAAACTAGATAAGGGAAACTCTCATAGGAGGTGATGTTGGGAAGAAGGGCAAGGTGGAAGGCAAGCTTTGAGAGTCTGCACCCGTTCCATAGGAGTCTCTCGATGCTCTTTTGGGTTAGCTTCCCTCCATCTATCTCAGCAGATATCCGTTCATGCTAACAAACAAGGGTAGGAGGACTCTTCCTGGAGGGGAAACATTGTGAAATAAGATAATATATATATATATGATTATGAACTCTGATAAAATTAACAAAGGAAAAATACAGTTAAAATTTAAGTCCGTATCAGAGGCTCCAAATATAGTTTAAGGGGGCTTTAAAAAGAAGAATGAGCAATCCACAGTTTCAGTTAGGAACAAGAGCAAACTGAGCAAATGGGCAAAGGCAAGTGAAGAACAGAGTCTGGAAGATGGAAGGAAGGGTGCCTAGCAGGCTGAAGGCAGAAAGAGACTCTGATGGTGATGGTGACGGTGACAGTGATGGTGGTCAAGATGGTGATGGTGGTGGTGATAGAGATGTTGAAGTAGACCAGACCCAGGGAAAATGCAAAGGTTTAAAGGAAACCTTAAAGGAAATCACAAGTTATTGAATAACTTTAGGTGGGAGAAGAGAGACATAATCCTATTTCAGTTTCTGTAAATGGTCAGATAACTTTGTTGGGAATATATTAGAGGGGGAGGAGCTAGTGCAGACAGTTGAGGGGGCCGGAAGGGGTGTGGCATGGGGATGTTTATTCAGCTTCTGGTGATGTCACGATGGGAAAAGGAAGAGCATGGAATGGCATTTATTTAGGGGGCCATGCTGACTCAGTTGTCATAGGAGTGGATGATGTCTGATATCAAGGATTCCACCTTCATTTCTGTGTTCTACAATTACTGATACTCTTGAGCAGTTCAGTTTTCAGGGGGAAATAAGAATGGGTGTGTGGAGTTGAGATTGTTCTGTGATAGCTAGAAATAGAAAAATATGTCATTGACCCAAAGCTCAAGGAACATGGAGGAGGAGAGGGCAGAAAGATTATGAAGGACCTAGGAATGTCTTCTTAGAAATTGTGTCTCCTATTTAGCCCAGGAAATGTACAGTCATGAACTCTCAACATACGGCTTCCTAAGCAAGGCATCCACAGTGACAACACTGGTTGATATGCTAGTGTAGACAGGAAAATCTCACAAGGCCCCATGCCTACATGAAGAGCCATACGCGATTAGTGGCTACTGAGAGAGAAAGAATCAGTCTTACCCAGGCATGATCCCCTTGATAATTTATCCACTCCCAAGTAGTCAGGCTTAAACATATATACATATGGACAACATTAAATGGACTCAGCAGGGGACATGTGCTTATTCATGTATGGGTGCATAGATCCACCACACTTATAAGAAAATAAAGAGATAAAGTTGAGAGGTCATGGAAGGCACAGGAGGTGTTGGAGGAGCGGAGAGGGAGGAGTGGGAGTGATGTAAACATGGTACCCAGGTATCAAGTTCTACAAAACAAAAGTAAAATAAACCATTGAGGTTGAACATTGGATCTGACTCAGAAATACAAACTTAAGAATTATCAATTCATGCAGAACCCACACATGTCTATTTCCAGCATGAATGGATCTTTCCTTCTTCCTAAGTGGGTTTCTACTTATTTGTCCCTGTGGAATAATCAGGTGTTTTGTCCTTCAGTGGGTAAAAGGAGGACTTCTTATGGTGACTGTCATTTCTGGTGACTTACTGTTCTTATTCCTCCATGAGTAATAATAAAACCAAACAATATATTGCATAATTTCAACAAAACGGAGTTAAATATAGAGAAGTCAAAACACATGAATCCATGGGGAGCGGGGTGGTTCTCATAGAGTGGACATCCTGGTTTGACCAAATCACACTGAGAATACTGCTAAATGACTTTCTTAGGGATGGCTTATCTTTGAGTTTGTGTAAGTCCTTCACATCACTGAGGCTGACTTCAATGACAAAGGCAGTTTAGTGGTGTTATGACTTCAGACCCAAAGTTTCAACCTGTCATTTCGTCTTTTGGGTGCGGTGAGCCTAATCGGCTAATGTAATTTGGCAAACACAGAGTGTCCTCCCCCCACCCCCCAAGAAGGGCAATGTGGGAAGAATGCTATGCTTTTGTAAAAGATTTTTGCCTTTTCTAAACGCCATATCTCCCCAAATGCCCTACTTCAGGAAAATTTGTATTTTTCCATTCTGTCACTAGGGACCAAAGACTTGATATGAACCCTGGCCAAAATAGGCTCCTGAGATCAGTTGGAGGAGTCTGGAGGGAACCAGATCAGACAAGCTGAGGGTACTGTCACTGAAGGGGGTGAAACCGTAGGAGCAAGCCCAAGGATTGGTTCCCAGGTAGGGTGTGAGGCTGTAGATAGGAAATGTGGGCAGACAAGAGTTGAGATCAGCAGCTCACTCACTGCAAGATGTCCAGGAAAGGACACTTCTAAGAGGCTGTGGATATAAAGCTCTCCAGAGTTTCTTCCCCCAGTACCAGGTGGGTGTTGGATGGTGTCAAGACCACCCCAGACCCTAGTCTCTTTGCTTCTTCTCAATGCATTCTTCTGAAATGTGTTCCTTTGCTCCCCAGCGCCTTCTGGTTTTCTGTGTGTCCACTGATAAGCTATTGAATTGTCCTTAACACAGTTGTGATATAAATCTATTTCCTAATGAAAATAGCAAAGCATTGTGCTGCGTGTATTTCTGAAGGGACCTTTGAAAGCCCCTGTGAGTCGCAAACATCCTTCTCTTTCCCAGTCATTTCGGATAAACGTACTTAAGCTGCTTTTTAAAAAATCCCCAGGCATTTTTTAGGAGATAAATAAATAAATAAGTAAATAAATAAACTAATTAAATTTCCTTTTTTAAGTTCACGTACCACATGGTTGTTGTCTGGGAATCTGCTTGAGGTTAGAATTGTGCTATGTTGCCATATATAGTTTGTAAAGCTAATACCAGTAACCACCAGCATTTCCTTAACATTTAAGTCAGTGGTGCTCAACCTGTGGGTTGTGACCCCTCGGGGTGTGGAATGACCTCCTCACAGGGGTCACCTAAAACCATCGGAAAAACACAGAGATTTACATTGTGATTCATAACAGTAGTAAAATTACAGTTATGACGTACCAATGAAAATAATTTTATGGCTAGGGGGTCACCGCAACATGAGGAACTGCTGTCCATGGGTCAAAGCATTAGGAAGGTTGATAACCACTGGTTTAAAGGCTTATTATATCCTAGACACCCAGTTTATTCCTAATTTCCATGGAAAATTTTCTGGGTAGGAATGTTGCTTTTACTTTAGGCTTAGAAAGCGTAATATGTTTGTAGACAGGTTACGATCAGAACTCCACTTCTCCGGGTTACCCTTAAAGCTGTTTAATTCCATTAAAGAATTGTTGTTCATGTAGTTCCTAGTCTTCAACCCCTAGAGCATCTCTGATCATCTCCAGAGTTGGACACCAGGAGAGGGGGTGGGGATATCATGGGCCTTTTCATTTCACAGCAGAAACAAACCCCCAAGTGTTTGTTTTTTTGTCTATATTCTTTTTTCTCTCTGTTAGTCTTGGCTCTCTTTGTTCGCAAATAGGAAACTAGTTAAATTTCAAAACATGAATCTGCTCCAAGGGGCTAATTTGTATGATCATCCTGCGAAGTACATATACATGGGCACATGAGATTTTACATTTCTGTTTTATTTTAAATGATACGTCAGTGTCTGCATGGGTTTGCCTCCATGATTGCAGGCATGCAGAGAAGAGGCCCTCAGAACCCCTGGGACTGGAGTTGTATGCGGGCGTGAGTTGCCAGATAGGAGCGCTGAGGCCCTAACTCAGACCCTCTGCAAAAGCAGCAAGCACCCTCCACCCACTCAGCCAGCTCTCCAGTCCCTACACACAGATCTTTTTAAAAATAGTTTTTACAAGCATTTTTGAGATTATAATATAATTACATCGTTTCCCCTTCCTTCCTCAAGTCCTCTCACGTGCCTCCTTCCTTCCTTTTTCTTTAATTGTTGATATACATGTATATATATGAAATATATATATATATATACATTCATAAATACATAAATGCAACATGCTCAGTCTGTGTAATGTTACTTGTAAGTCTGCTTCAGGGCATTTGGTATTGGGTAAGCAGTTGGTGTGCCCGACCCCAGAGAGAGCTCCTTCTGCTGCTCCCAGCATCCTTAGTGGCTCACAGTCTTTGTCCAGGGCTGAAGCCTCCGAGCTTCCCTTCTACTGTAGCGTGTCTATTGGTGCCAGTTTTGTTTGGGTCATGTTTAGGCAGCCATGTTGGTGAGAGTTTATGTGTCTACCTTCTGACATTTCTATGAGACACACTCTCACAGCAAAATCTCTATTTTTCTGACTCTTAGAATCCATTCTAAACACAGGTTTTTTTGTTTGTTTGTTTTTTTGTTTTTGAGGAGAAAACCAAGGCATTTTAACAAATTTACTCTTGGTGGTAACCAAGGTAATTTTCTTTGCTTTCTTGTGTGTGTGTGTTTCTGTGTGTATGGTTATGTGTTGGTGTTTGTAGTTATATGTGTATGAGAGTGTGTGTTATGTTGTATGTGTTGTTGTTTTGTGTGTGGTTATGTCTATGTTGTGTGTATGTGGTTATGTGTGCTCTTGCATGGAAAGCCATGGCAGTAGCCCAGAAGGAGAGCCAAAGTCGAAAGTTGCAAGACTCAGATAAAAATGCAGCTCACTCCCTGAATTGATTTGCCAACTTGTATAACAGTAAAACAAAAGGCCCTGCGAGGGAACAGGTCGTGAATTTTCAGTGAGCGCTCCAGGCCTTGGGGAATGAACTTTGTTTACTCTTAGCTTTATCATTCCCAAAGGGTCAGGTGTTGAACGGGATCCCCAGTAATAAGCACATGTTGGAGCCCCGGATTCCAGGGCTTTGGGGAACAGATTGGCAAGAAAGAGTGGAGAGGAAGCCGAGGGAGGATGTTTGTTTGTAGTAAAGAGACCCTGCCTTAACTTCCTGAACTGAAACCAGTCTAGACGTTTTGTTTTTTTTTCCATTTTTACACAATGTCCGAAACAGAATAAATTTATTAAAACCAAATAAACTGGGGGCTGAGTTTTGGCATGGAAAGCCAGACAGGGTTAGAGTCAGCTGCTTTTGAGTTCAGTCCACAGACTGATTTATAAACCAGTCGTAGATTGAAGCTACTTTGGCCTTAACTGAACTGAAATTATTTTCATGATTAGAGGACAACCAAGCAGCCGAGCATCTGACTCCCGTCAAGGACTCCTGGGGCCTTCCATTCAGCTCTGCTTTTCCCTCAGCCTTCAAAATCCAGGACATTAGTGGGAAGCTTTCAGGTCCTTTTCTCACGACTTTCTGTGTAGAGGAAGCTTAGTCCTGGAGGAGTTGTCCACCCCGCCCTTCATAGTAGTGGGTGTGAATAAACATAACACTGAGTTACCGGGGTCTACAGAGGGGAGATCCAGTTCCTCCCCTCTTGTCCTAAGTGGGTTTAGGGACTTTAGGATCTGGGTGGCAGTGGGAACACGTTTAGGGAGTGCTAGTTCCTGGGGATTTCTGAGCACAAGCCAAAGTCAGCATGCACTTTTATATTCTGGATGCTTCCCATCGCCCATTTCCTTTTGTCTCCCATGTGGCACAGAGAAGCCTCACTTAGCTCTGTTTTGCCTGAGGGAAGAATGAGGCACAACAGTAGCCTCAAGTTGAGGTTAATGGGAAAGACAGAATTAGAACCCAAATCTCTGTCTTGTTTAAGTTTTCTTTATGACAAGGCATGGTTTTCCCCCATTTTCCTCCATTAAAAGGAATTAGGAAAGTTATTTAGTAAATGAGTACTGAAAGGCACCTGGGCTCTCTCTAGTCATCTCTGCAAAAGATGCTTTTAATTCATTTATATAACCACCCCGGGTTAGTTTTTGAGTAAGGTATACCATGAAGACATAATGACATTTTCGTTGGACTCATTTGTCTTGACTAGTCAAAAAAATCATTCTCAGAATGAAAAGCTTTCTGCACCATGTCTCTGCAGAAGAATGGAACTGGACCCTTCCCTCACCATAGAAACAACTGCCAACTCTAAATGGATTAAAGACTTAAATGTAAGACCCCAGGCTCTCAAGTTAGTAGAAGAAAACATATGGGGAATTCTTTAGGATATTGGTCTAGACAAAAAAATTTTTTTCTTGCATATGAACTAAAAGTATAAAGCATAACGACAAATGTTGACAAACAGGATGGCAGTCAGCTGAGACACTTCCGACCATCAAAGGAAACAAACGAATCGGGAGACAGCAGAGTGGGAGGAAATATCCATCAAGTACGCATCTACCAAGGACTTAATATCCTGGTTTTATAATGAATTTCCAGTAACCCAACAGCAAAGCAAGCAAAATCCGACCAAATAAACAAAATACTCTAATTTGAAAGTGGGTTTAAGGGCAAAAGGGCTCAGAGTGTGTCCACTCAAGCAGGATAACCCGAGTTTGATCGCTGGAATCTGCAATAGAGAGAGAGAACAGCTTCTAAACTGATGGGCCTGACCTCCGCAGGTGCAGCTGCTGGGACACACATTTGCTCATGCACACATCCCCACACAGAGAAATAAAAATTTAAGAAGGTTTAAGGACTGAATAGATGATTCAAAAGAGAAAAAGGAAGAAAGAAAGAAAGAAAGAAAGAAAGAAAGAAAGAAAGAAAGAAAGAAAGAAAGAAAGGAAGGAAGGAAGAAAGAGAAAAGAATGGAAGAAAGGAAGAAAGAAGGAAGGAAGGAAGAAAGGAAGAAAGGAAGAGGGAGAAAGAAAGAAGAGAAAGGAAGAGAAGAAAAAAGAATTATATGGTCAACAGACATATGGAGGAAAAATGCCCACCACTAACCTCAGGGAGACACGAGGCTTCCTCCCCCAGTTAGGATGGAGAGAATGACAGCTTCCAGAGGGCATAGGGATGATGGTGGAAATGGGAGCTAGTGTAGCCATGTGGGAAACAGAGTGGGGACTTCTGGGGAGATGTAAATGGCATAATTATATGGCCTAGCAATCCCGTTCCTGGGAGCAACCCCAAGGCAGAAGTGAATCAGCCTATAGGAGAGACAGCTGTATTCTGGTGTTCATTGCAGTACAACAGTACGGAGTCTACCTCAGTCCATCAGCCATTGGTTAAACAAAAAGGTACCCCATTGAAGCCAAGAGAAAGAAGCCAGACAGGAAGACAAGCCCCTCACAATCTCACACCCTCACTCACTGGTGGAATTCAAAACACAGTTGGTCTCAAGGACGTTGAGAGCAGAGGCTGAGAACACTGGAGGGACTTTGCTGGTTTTACAATCTTAGAAGCAAGGAATTCTGCTGTCTGGGGCACAGCAGGGTTAATTCCAGTGACACAAATATGTTGAGCATCTCAAAACAGCACACACCAGGAAAACAATCCACGATTAAAGTGATGGGCATGCTAATTACACATTGATTCAATTATTATTCTGTCGTTCCCCCATTATATATATCTCACATTAAATACATATGAATAATTATTGTTAATGAAAATACTCAATCTTTGAGGGTTGAGTTTATCCTTATTTTGTTTTGTTTTTATTTTCTAGACAGGGTTTCTCTGAGTAGCCCTGACTATCCTGTAATTAACTCTAGAGACCAGGCTGGCCTTGAATTTACAGAACTCTTCTTGCCTCTGTCCTCCCAGGGCTGGGATTATAGACGTGCTCCACCACCGCTCAGCATCGGTCATTGACTTGTAATGTCTATCTTGTTGTGACAGATACAGAAGTCTAGAGGTTTGGACTTGAACTTTGTGATAGCCCTTCTGAGTGCTGAGTGGAGGAAAGAACCCCAGTGGGGTCAGTTTTTTCTTGGGAAAAAACTTTATTCTTAGGAGATTTCTCTATTCCCCTGAAGTATTTCATTTTCAGACAACTGTGAACTTTAGTCTATCCTCAGAGGTTCAAACTCTCTATAGGAAAGAAAAACAGGATGCTAGTCACAAGGGGTTTTGAACATCCTTTGTTTCTGGGGTATGTCCCTTCCAGGAACATGCTCAGGAATTTGCAGAGGAACATGAGAGGCTGAGATTTAGTTCCACACACACAAAACAGCCTTTGGTGCGGCTTGGATCCAGATCTGCTCGGTGACTAAGATCTGTGGTTACTAATACACGCCCTTTCCCAAAAATGTTCCTTCTGGGATCCTATCTGATGGTTATCACAGCTTCTCATATATATTCCCCGGGTTTCAAAAAAGCACACATTTCTTTTAATTTTGGTCCTAAAACTTCTCTCTCTCTCTCTCTCTTCAGAAATTGGAAACATTGTGCTTAAACCAGACATTTTGAAAGCTAAGCACTTAGTGAATTCACTTTTTCAAAATGACCACACTAAGAAAGCAAATTGTGATTAAAATGAGCTGGGGATGTCAGTTTTCAAAGGGTAGCTTTAGTAAATCAACATTTTAGCACATGGTCTGGCCAGCTTGGATCTGTCTGGATGGGATGGATGTACTGTCAGCCGTTTTTTGACAGTTACCAGCTGGATCAGAGAGAGCAACACTTCCCGACCTCCTAACTCCCACTTTGTACATCAGCAACACCTCACTGGCGTTTCTTCTTGCATTTCACAATCATGTAGGCATCTTGCCACAAACCAGCGTGCCCTTCAGAAACACCTCCCACTTCTATTGCTGACTGATGGCCCCTTTCCCTCTCCAGCTCTGCTGTATCATTAGTGGTGCTCACAAAAGGCTTGTGAGGTTAAAGACTGGGTCAATTCTAGGGAGGCTTCACATGGGAGGGATTAGATCACAAGCATCAATTTCTCATTTTCACCGTGATGTGTTGTGAAAGTGTGGTAGAGTATTTGTTACACGCATCACACGGGTAGTCTCTTTGGAACCAACATGATTTTAATGGCCATAGAAATGTCAGGAAAAGCCAGAACCTTTTATGAACTGTTCAACATGCATCTATTTTCTGTTAGAGCCTTCCATCCCTAACTACTCTTCTCTGTGCTTAGCCATGATGTTATCACTCACCAGGACCTTTTCTCCATTAAAACTGTGAAGGCTAAAGTTATGTTTTAAGTTAAAATTGCTGTGCTTAAGAAATCTATAAAACAACAACAACAACAAAAAAATGCCTCCAACCTGTGAACCCCACAGGTAACAGAATGCTGGGGGCTGTTGTTCAGGTAAGATAAGTCACATGTCTTCATTTCTGTAAACAAGCTTGGTTGCCCCAACTGCACAGGAAGTGCTCGACCACACATAGGCAGAAAGCATGTCAGGATGTATGCTTGCCTCCGTTGGATGAAGGAGGGAAGTGAGTAGCCATGGGGTACTTTCTAAGCATCTGTCTAACAATTCTCAGTCATTCTCTAGGAATTCAGGATATGGTCTGTCCAGTATTTAATAAAGCTTGATTCAAATTTGGCTCAAAAATTGTGGTATTGAACTTATTTTTACCCAGTGGGATTTACAGTACATCCTAGGGAGAGGAGATAGAGAAAGGCAGAAACAGGAACAGGAAGTTGTTACTGGCAACACTAAATCATGAGTGTTTATCTAGTTGGTATAAATCAGCACCATTGTTCTGTCTACAGCCAAATCTAACACCAGTGTTTGCTAACTTGCAATTTGCTGTTCATGTTTCTGCTTTTCTCTTTATGATCTGTTGTCATGATCAGAATATATGGCTACTAGTCTACATACTTTAGAAATTCAGAGTGCTTCTCAAAATCCAGGTGATGGAGGAGAGAAGGGAGTGAGTCATCCGGACGCCATCTTGGATCTCATTTATTTCCTCATGTATCTTCCCTCCTGGTAGCCGCTCAGTAAATGCTTGAAGTGGTGAGTGGGGCCTCCATTCTGCCGTTAGAAGTTTGCTCTAGGGCTGGAGAGATGGCTCAGCGGTTAAGAACACTGGCTGCTCTCCCAAAGGTCTTGAGTTCAATTCCCAGCAGCCACATGGTGGCTCACAACTGTCTGTATTGGAATCTGATGCCCTCTTCTGGTGTGTCAGAAGACAGCTACAGCATGCTCGTGTATATACTATAAAAAGTTTGCTCTCTTTCTTTCCTGCTTGTTTCTTTGCTTTTGGGGATAGGTCCCATGGTGCCTTATGGGCCCCAGATTGGCCTGGTGCTCCACAGGTGCTCTGAGGTTGACCTTGAACTTCTGTTTCCTCTTCTTCCACCTTTTGAATGTGGAGATCACACACATGAGCCACCATGCCTGGTGTATGTGATACTGATGATCAAACCCAGGGTTAAAAGTATTTCATGACGGTAGGCACGAAGTCTACCAATTACGCTACATCCCAGGCCCTACCCTAGTCCTTTTTATGATGATAACAAAAGCATGTTTTCCTCCAACCACAGCCAATGGTATTCTGTGTTCTTTAAAAGATATACAGCTGATTCATACTGTCCTCAGGAGTTGCAAAGCATCTACAGGTGATGGTCACTATTGGGGTAGGAAGGCTTGATCCCCATGTTCCAACTTGGGACAGTTTTACAAGACATCATAGCATAAAGCTCCCCACGGGATTGCCTAAGAAGTTATTATGTTTTTTTCTTCTGTTCAGACCTACTTCCATTTCAATACAACTCCCAAGAGCTTCCCCCAGTAAACTTCCTGCAAGGGAATAAAGTCTCTTAGCCATCTCCCTGGGCAATATGAGCTGTATGACAGCCTGTTTATTATTTTTAAAATTCTTACCTCACCACAGCTTGAATTATGTCAAATATGTTCTTGCTTTTCTTCCTTAAGCCTAGGCTAACACTATGTTGCCATACTGAGACCAGTGGGTCTCAAGTAGGAATGGAATCCTGCCGTTGTGACTTGAGTAATTATTTGGGTAGTTGAATATTAACATGTAGCCTCCACATGACTATTTATATCCTACAGGAACAGCCGACCCTGCCTTTCTCTTCTCTCACCCACTCCTCCCCACCATGACTCAACGTTTTCATAGTCAAGTTCACAATAATACTGAACTGTGGTTTCAGAATAGGAAATGACTTATCTTAGAAACAACACTAAGGGATTAAGTCTTTCACATGTGCAGGTATGCTTTTTAAACTTATTTATTTCTTTGGTTTATTTCTACAGTTCTTTTTCTCCAGGGGTTCAGATTCCAGTAGTCAATGGACCTTAGCCCAAAATTTTTCACGTTCTCCACATCTTCATATAAAGTCTTTGTAGTGAGAAACTAGGGGGGTCAGGCCCAGTCCACTTCCTGGTTTGTTTTTTATCTGCTTAAAAGACCTGGTATGTTTAGAAAGGTAAAGTAAACAGGGTTGGCTCCTATTGGGGATTGGTTCTAATGCTTTGTCTTAATTGGACTCCCAAAGCCACACTTCCCTTGGTCTGGGGCGGGGGAGTCCCTGTCCCAGCTGGTTTTGATTGATAGTAAAGTATTGCAATACAGTTAATGGCTGGGCAGAAAGATGGAGGCAGGACTTTTAGATTGCTCAAATAAGAGAAGAGAGAGAGGGAGAGAGGGGGGAAGAGAGGGGGAGAGAGGGGGAGAGAAGAGAGAATCACCATGACTTGGAGGGAGAGGGACCAGATTTTTTTTAAAAGATTCATTTTATTTTATATATATGAGTACACTATAGCTATCTTCAGACACACCAGAAGAGGGCATCAGATCCCATTACAGATGGCGGTGAGCCACCGTGTGGGTGCTGGGAATTGAACTCAGGACCTCTGGAAGAGCAGTCAGTGCTTTTAATCGCTGAGCCATCTCTCCAGCCGAGAGGGACCAGATTTAAGAGCTACAGAAGAAAACCATCCAACAATGCAGGTGGAAAGGGAAAGAAGCCCTATGTGGGGGGAGGGCTGCCCAAAAGACAATAGGACAGTGAAGAGAAAACATAGATTCAGGTGTTAAGCCAGGAATACCAGAGGGAAATGTATGCTAGCCTCGGGGAGGATTAGAAATGCTCAGTCAAGGCATATCAAAATTATCTGGTGGTGCATTAGTGTCTTTCATTCGAGCTCTTGGGTGGGTGCTCAAAGTTTGTTTGTGAAATGTGATTTTCTGCACCGAGCCCCTTTCCTGATGAACTTGCCACTGTGGCTCTTCCTCCATCCCTGGAGACTCCTTAGCCATTGCCCGCTTCCTATTAATTTCTCCCCACAGCATACCTCCTCTCCTTCCCACAGCTTCCTCTGTTCTGTGGATCTCTGTCCATGGCCCAGACACAGTCTGATGGCGTCCATGTCCCACTGCAACAGGGAATTCTCTGCTCCATGGATCTTCCTCTAAGGCCAAGCTTACTTCCCTCCTTCAGGAGTCAACCCTGCTTGGCATCCTCATAGCCAGTTAATAAGTATTTAAATGAATGATTGAGTATATGAATAAATGATGCTTTCCCATACTGCCTAGTATCCATCCTACCCCTTATCTTCCCAAAACATATGTATTTATACAGGTCTAATGAAGACAGTTTTCCTTTGAGTCCCAACCCAATGAGGCGAGCTCAGAGAGGAGAGCTAAGAGAAGTGTATGCATGGTAGAGCAATTCATCGGATGCTTCGACTTCAGAGACCCACTGTCCCTAGAAATTCTGACCTTCCCAGCAACCTGAGCATCGGAGAGACCAAGAGCAATGAAATATAAATGTTACCTGGTTGCCATGGTCTCATCCAAGCATAGGATAATGTACAATATCGTTTATCCTAAGCCCTTTATAGTAACCTGCTGGAGTACTCGACTCTTCTCTCAGGAAGTGTATGGTGGCTATTCGTGGTTGTCAACTTGATTACATCTGGAAACGGAAGTCATGCTTGTAAGAGATATCTTGTTAGATTTGAAGTGGGCGCACCCACGTCTAGTCCGGACCTTTGAGGTAGGAAATCACATACCTATGATCTGGATCTTGAGGTGGAAAGACACATCTTTAATCTGGGCCACACCGTCTGCTGGAAGCCTATATAAGAGCTTGCAAGAAAGAGGTTGGTCTTTGACTGCTTGTTCTTGCCTTGCTAGAAAGTCCCTTCCATCACTGGCATGAGAGCCTTCGTTTTTAGGATTCTAATTTCTACTGAAGACCAGCGGAGACATCCACCCTGTGCACTGAGCAATTTCTAGATTCTTAGACTTTCTGTTCATAGCCTGCCATTATTGTATTAGCTGTACTGTAGCCTGTAATTGATTCCAATGAATACCCCTCCCCCAGAGAGAGCTTCATTCTATAAGTTCTGCTACTCTAAAGAACCCTGACTGATATAGTTAGTTATCTCTGGACCTCAGGGATGGTGAGGCTGATCGCCTGTACTTAACCTTCATTATTGTTTTGGTTTCACATTTGGTGAAATTATTTCTTTTCCTCTGTATCCTAGAAATACCCTCTCAATTCTTAGGGAATTCCACATTAATGTGCATGAGATTAGCGTGAGTGTTTCTTCAACCTTTGAGGTCTCTCTATTTCAACACCAGAGAGTCAGGAGCACTTGGCTCCCTTGGCGGGTATCCTGTCCTCCTTGAGAGTGTAGCTCTTGTCTTTGTTTCAACAAATCAGCTCCAACTTAGGTTTCTGTGCTTGTCTGAGGAGATAGACATCTTCTGGGATCTTGGAATACAAGGGCACCAGGGCTAACCAGTTCCTAGAAATAGAAAATAAGCCATCCGCCATTCATGTTTCCGATGCAAACTAACTCAGAGACCTTACTGTTGCATGTAGCTTTCTAATACCCTGCCTAAGGTCTGGGATCGGGCTGTGCTACTGCCCCCAGCTTCCCTTGAATCGATGGATAAAAGACACAGACACACAGGTGTTCAATTTCAATTCGCCTTCTTGGCACAATTGCTTGGCGCAACTATCTCCCGCATGCTCTTATCAATATTCTTAGCTCTGCACATCCCACCTGTCCTAAACTTTAGTTGCTAAACTCCCCTGACCACTTGCTTGTAGGAGCAGCCTGTGTGGCAACTCCTTTTCCAGATCTCACATGGCTGGTCATTTCTCTATCAGAAACCTGACAAACTTTCTCTCTCCTTCCTTCCCATCTGTCTGCCTCCTCCAGGGACCCAGAAGTACTGCCCCCCCCATCCCTTCTGCTCCGCAATTGACCATTGCTTCTTAACTGACAGATCAAGAACCAACTGGGGAACAGGACTGTAGCATCAACACTAACTACCCCTACAGCTTACCCCACCTACTTTCCTGATGAGATCTTTTGCTCTAGCAGCTGCCCTGTTGTCTTACTCGCCCCAGGGTCAGAGTCTAGGCAGCTAAGGACAGTCTTTAAGGCCCCGAGCCTGGGGTACCCTCCTTCACTCTCATTTGTCCTTGCCAGCCCTTCCTCAGGGAAACGGCTGTGAAGGCTTTTGCCCACATTTCCCTGTTGCTCAATCCGCCTCATCAGTGATGGCGATACTTCACTTGAACATCCTCCCTCATGGCCAAGTGAGCTCTTATTTCTTGTGAGTGCTCATTTTAACACTGGCAATTGTTTCCTGCTCTGGTGGCCTCACTGCATTGAGAAATAATGAAAGCGATTTAAAGATAGTTATCCCCAGAATTTCCCGCTGGGCAGGCTCTTTTGTTTAAGGAAGTTAGTAAGTGATGTCTTTTTGTTTCTGTAAGCTGTGACTACTGGAGAAGTGACATGATGGGGGGAAGAAATACAGTGTCAAGGCTTTGATGTGTGCCTTCAGCCTAGAGTCTCAAAATATCCTATGTAAGTGACTTTATTATCTTCAACAAGTTTGAAATGAATCTCCAGAGACAGAAACTGGTTCTCACAAAGTCCAGGAAGGAGTCAAAGGCAAACTTTCCTAACATGCTTTGTTCTGCCCATGTGCACCCCCTCCATCACAGTTTCCCAAATCTTCCAAGTTATTTGTGATAACTGCAGACTTGATACCATGGAGATAGGGTATAGTTTTACCAGTGGGAGCTACTGAATGCATCCAGGCACAAACCACCCAAGATGTCCCCAACAGGAGTGTAGACTCAGGGAATAAATATGAAGTCTTGAGGAATGATTAACCAATGACAAGGAAACATCTAGAAATGGCAGAAATTTTAGTAGGCACCAGCGTTAGCCAACAGAAACCTCTTCTTTTGCCTGTTTTGGTTTCACACACTTAAAATCCCAGTCCTTCAGCAGCAGAGGCAGGATGGTCTTGACTTTGAGGCTGACTGGTTGAGTAGGAAGGAACCCACAAAGGCCTCAAATAAACACACAACCCCAAAGCTCTTCTCCCTAAAGGAATTTCATGCGCTGGTTTTGAGCCCTGAAACCTAATCAGCACTGACAAAGACATGGGGAATTCCTGGCTTTCAAAGAGCCATGAGGTGATAAGGAATAATCCAACTCAACACTACAAATACACAAACACAAGCACCCGAGATACTATGGGACAGAATTGCTACAAGACATCATCAACTAGAAAATCAGCCTCCATCTTGTTATTATCTATGGAGTCTGTGCTGGCTATCAGCATGTGTGGAAGAGTGTGAGGATATGTATGGTAAAATTAACCCTTTATTAAACATGCTATGATGTGGGGCTTTACTAAAGCTTAGGGCACTATCATTTTAAGCAAAAAAATAAAGACAGTTGAGGAAAAGGGAAGAGAGAAAATGATTGAGTGATGAACACATTGGAAATGAAAAGTATAAACGTTTGGGTTGCATGGAGGACCTGAGACCATGTAAATGGGCTTAAAAGAAACAAGGAAAGGGGCTAAGAGTGTAGCTAACTGGTAGAGCTCTCAGATAGTATGCCTAAGTCCCCAAGTTCAATTCCTAATGCACCAAAAAGAAACAGAGAAATCCGTGGAGTTGAAAGTAGCCTTAGGCTAGTGATTCTCAGTCTGCGGGTTGTGACCCTGTTGGCGGTGTTGACCTTTTCACAGGGTCACATAGCAGATGTCCTGCCTATCAAATATTTATATCCTGATTTACAACAGTAGAAAAATTACATTTATGAAGTAGCAATGAAATAATTATAGGGTTGAGGTCACCACAACATGAGGAACTCTATTAAAGGGCATCAGCATCAAGAAGGTTGAGAAGCCAAGAGGGCTCATGCCTTTGACCCCAGCACTCAGGGGGCAGAGGTGGGTGGATCCCTGTGAGTTTGAGACCAACCTGGTCTACAGAGTGAATTCCAGGAGAGTCAAGGCTACTTGGGAAGACCCTGTCTCGAAAAATTAAAATAAAATTAAACGGTTTAGAAAAAAAAAGGTTGAGAAGAAAGCACAGCCTCCTGGGGGGTTGGGAAACCTCAGTAGGGCATCAGAAAGAATTCTGGAATGTAAATGTCAAAATGCCCAGAAAGCATTCTGGGATGAGCTCGTTTTGTACCCCTGGGCTTGTGCAGCTCTGGGGCGACCTGGTGTCCCTCAGCTCCTGGTTCCTTTGTCACTGCAAGAGTTACTTTCACAGTCTCCTTTCCAGCCACTTTCCATGCCCAGGGGCCACGGGGTTATCCCACAGCAAGGAACAAGCAAGCCTTTCACTCCTTGTCCCTCACTTGGAACCTTCCTGCCGTACATCCGTGGTTTTTCAGCTCTTCAACACTTAGTCGCTTTTCTTTAGAGCCAAGGGCCTGGAGTGGGTGGGAAGGGTGTGACAATGTAGCATCTGTGTGTTGACAGTAACAGCCCGTGGGCCAGCGACCCACAGTCAAACGCGCCTGCATCTGCTGTGTGCTGGACCGCACACCTTACTGGCAGTAACCGTGGTTAACCCCAGCGCGTCCTGGCGCCAAGTGCCCCTCTTCTGTTGCTCCCCAACATCTTACATAATTGACTCCCTGGCTCCTTTGCCACATTTGTACCAACTCTCACGCAGGATGATCTGGTCCCACCACCCATCCCACCCACACAGAGAACAACACATCAGTGGGTCACGACCTAACAGGACACAGAGCCCTGGAGGGTAGGGCGTGTACCACTGAGCTGGGCAGCTGTGTTTCCCTCCAAAGGGTTTGGCTTGCAGAGATACTGCTCTGGGTTTTATTTACTCTACGGGTTGCTGATTTACACAGGGAATTGCAATCTCTAAATGAGCGTAGCTTTTAACATGCTCTGTTTCTGATGCGTTCAGAAACTTGGAGACATCCTTTAACTTTTGGGAGAAAAAAAAAGCTCCAAAGCAAAAAGACATTTTTGTTCTTGGCCCCGAGTCGGAGAAGGATATTTGCTTATGAAGGAGGGGCGGGTCTATCCTCTGATGACCCCAAAGGAACAGGAACAGTTGCATAAGCCATGTGCAGGGTACCAATTCAATGTCAGTGACACACCAGAATGTCCTCTCTCTAGGAACGCTTGCCCTTCACGGAGATGCATGTCTCTGAAGCCCATGTCCCGTACCGTCCCGTCCCGTCCCGTGTCCCCCCACCCCCCCAGGCTCTCAGGCACAGTGTGAAGCTAGGCATGGGGAGAGGGGATAGGAAATTGGAAACAAGAGGCAAGCGGGATGTGGAAACAAGGCCAATGATTGTGATCCTCCCGCCCCTTGTTAGAACGCCCGATGATCGTGTGAGCGTTGCAGGGATTTGAACAGCTCCCTTTTATTCAGTATAGAATAGACACAGGGCAGGCATCGGGCACAAGTTCCAGGGAGCCATCAGAGCTCCTCCTTCCCGGAGTCTCCTTCAGCTTCGTGATCTCTCTGAAAAGAACATAGCAAAGAGTGCACTGCTAGTGACTGGAGAAGCCTCACATCCGCCCTAACTTTGACCTGCTGACCTCTTCTGTTACGCTGATGCTGGTTTTTGTTTTTTAAAAAGAGTTTTCACTACTCAGCTCCGGCTGGACTAAACTTATTATGTACCCCGCGCTTGCTTCAATCTGTGGCGGTCAACCTGCCTCAGCCACCAGAGTACATGGCGTGAGCCACCACACCTCATACATGAGCTCTTTATCTGGGATTTAAGTTATTTCCCATCGGCCTTTCAATTTAAAAAAATGGAGAAAACCCAAATTCAGTTTGTGCGTACAAGCCCTTCGTAAATCGGCATCTCTAGCTAATAGAGTCCCATGAATCATGTGTTCAGAGTCACCCTACTCTGCCCTCTCCATCCACACCCTCTGTTCTCACAGGGCTAAAGACCTCTGATTCCTTCCATGAGAAACGGAGCACACGGAGAGAACAACACAGGCGTGTTTACTCGAAGCCCGACACTCACCTGCAGCAGCCCCTTTAAGAATCCCTCGCAGAAGCCTCGGACCTTCTCCACCGTAACCTCTGCGATGGGCAGTGTGTCCCACTTGTCATCCACAGACTCATAAATGGCCAGAGCTGGCAGCTGAGACTCTTTTAGTTTGAAATAGGACATCACCTTTCCATTTTCCCTTTTGCCGCTGTCCACCAGAACAAAGAGAATCTGTAGAGGGAGAGAGGGGTGAAAGAAAAGGGTCCAGCTAAGATCCTGGGGGGCAAAGCGATGCTTGTCATTACTGTCACTAGGCAGACTGGATTTATGCTTAGTGTCACATAACATAAGTTAGAGCCTGGCTTGATGGAGTGTTCAGGACACTCTCATAATTCTAGCACTTGGCAGACAGAGGTAGGAGGACCAGAAGTCCAGAGTTACCCTTAATTACAGCAAGCCAGCAAGTTCAAGGCTGGCTTGGGCTATATAAAAATCTCTCTCTCTCTCTCTCTCTCTCTCTCTCTCTCTCTCTCTCTCTCTCTCTCTCTCTCTCTCTCTCTCTCTCTCTCTCTCTTGTTCTCCATCTATCTACCTACCTACCTACCTACCTACCATCTCTCCACATACACACACCCCATCTTGATTAAATTTAAGTGAATTTGAAGTTTATTTTTTTTTTTTGCTTTGGCATTTGATCCTTTAGTCAAATGTAACTACATGAATTTTGGATTTGGGGTTAGATCAGTGATTCTCAACCCAAAGCCGCCACCCCCTTAATACATTTTCTCATACTCTGGTGATTCCCCCCCACCAACCATTAAATTATTTTTGTTGCTACCTCATAACTGTAATTTGGTTAGTGTAATAAATCACAATGTAAACATTTGTGTTTTCTGATGGTCTTAGGTGACACAGGCTGAGAGGTATGGGGTTTAAAGAGATGGCTCAGAGGTCAAGAGTTTATACTGCTGTAACAGAGGGACCTGAACTTGGCTGTTAGCACACAGTACCAGCAAGTTCGCAGCACCCTGTAACTCTAGCTTCGGGGGATCCAACTCGCTCTGATAGTCTCTGGGCATCCTCACCCACTCCCACAACCTGATTAAAAATAAAAAAATAGCATTGTAAGAAAGAGTTTGGGCTTTGAAGACACTATGAATTTTCCTTAAGCAAGAGAGTATAGATGGCCCTGTAACTAAAGGCAGAGAATGAAGTTAAGTCCGAGTCTGTCTTCCTGGCTGTGTGATCTGGAGCAACTTAGTTTCTTTGAGACTAAGTTTTCTTGTTTGTAAAATGTACTGGTTGGGGTTGGGATAAAGCGAGACAGTGTATTTAGTGATTGTTGTGTGTAGCACGTGTTTGGCAAATGTTATTTTCTAGCCCTATTTTAAGAACCCCCACCTCAGTGGCTCGCTAGAGTCATGGATGTGCTCTTTCTTGCTGTATGTACACATGGTGACTCTCACCTGTCCCTGGAAGAGCTTAGCTGCCTCCCGATATCTGCGCATGCTCTCTTCATACTCTGGGGAAGTCTTCTTCATCATCAGGAGAAGATGGGTCTGAACCATGGTGTTAAATAAGCCAGCTGCAATCTGGAAAAGTAAGGTTTGCTATAGAAGAAGAATAGGAAGAGGGAGAAGGAGAAGGAGGGAAGGAAAGAGGGAAGGAGGAAGGGAGGGAAGGAGGGAGGGAGAAAGGGAGGGAGGGAAGGTCAGAGAAGCAGAGATACAGAGGATTGCCAGTGCAATGAACAGAATAACACAAAAGCAAATAGCCTCTAAGATGGCTGTTAAGTACCTCACCGCCTGGAATGTATTCAAAACCCATTGTATACATGTGTGGAATTGTCAAATAACACAAATAAAAATATTTGTAAGAAGTCAAATCATTGACGATCGGAGAGATGGTTCATAGGTTAAGAATACATTTAATTTTTTTAATCCTTCTTATAGAGGACGTTGGCTTGGTTCTGCATTCTGTCCAGAGACCCTAAGGCAAAAACACCCAGCCACCCCATGCCCAGTGGCTGACTCCTAGGATCTGTGTGAGATTTTTCTAGCGCAGCTGGTCACAGAAGGGCCATGGGCAGGCAAGCACGGTCAGATGAAGTGCTTCCTAAAGACGTTTGCTTGGGCTTTAACAGCAGGCTCGGTTCTCACTGGGCGCACTGTGTGGCAAATAATTGATTCTTATTATGATAAGATTTGTAATTATAGTAACTGACTCGTGCTACTTAAATACAGAGTAGGATCCAGTTTGTTAAAGCAGAAAGAATTCTTGGGAAAAGTGAAGAGAAGAGAACCAAGGAGCCAAAGGCATGGGATGGGGGTGCAGAAGTTTTATCTGGCTTAATCTCAACCAACACAGCAAAGCCACACATGGAGTGTGTACATTAACTGTACACGCAGGAGCAGGGCACGGCTGTGACTTTCTGCCCAGCTTTTCTAGCACAGATGTTTGTACCAGCATGGACAAGAAACAGCAGTTACTGAGTTGGCAGCTCTCCAAGTGAGAAGGGATGACTTCAGATACGTGAGAGCCCCATAAAAGTTAAACATGCCGCTCTAGAGAGCTTCTTTCCTGAGTTTCTCTTGATGTGATTTGCTTTCTCTACTAGTGTGAAATTTTTAAAAAAGGACACATCACTGTGTGTAAGATAACAGCTGGGGACTTCTGGAAGATGTGTCCTCACACTGGCTGGCATCCAGGACACCATGACACCAGGGTTGTGTGCACAGGGAACATTAGGACATCTTTTCCGAGTCCACATGCAGTCCAGCGGACATAACAGAGACAGTGGTGATGCCCCAGAGAAAGAAGACTATATGGTTACGCTTGTGTTCAACTTGATTGGATCGAGAACGCTCCCAGTCATGTCTGTGAGGGTATTTCTAGATCTTCAAGAGAGACAATCAACCATGAGGGTGGGTAAGCAAACCAACGAGTTTCAATCCTGGACAAAGGGAAAGGAAAAGCAAGGGCAACGTGGCCCGTGGACTGTACCCGCCTCTTCGTGCTTCTTGGTTATGGATGCATTGTGACCAGCTTTACATTCTTGACTCAACAGCGCGATGGACTGTATGTCTCAAACCGTGAGCCAAAAGAAACCCTTCCTTCCTTAAGCTGTCTCTACCACAGCAATGAGAAAAGCAAAGAAGAAAGAAGCTTTCTTGATCACAGGCTGAGAAAGGTGGTTTTGCAGCTGTCTCAGAGCCAATGACCTCCAGAGAGCACACTTACACAGCAAGACTCCTGATTCGGAAGGTTTTCATCCAGATACATTGTATTTGTATTTTGTTTTTTTCTTATGAGTTGTGTTATAGGCCACTTAACCTTTCTGTGTCTGTTTCTCTCTTTGTCCCACAGGGAGGGAGGAAGCCATGCATCTTAAAGTGTTAGTAAAGATAGTAGCATAAACAACAGGCTAGGTGTTCAGTGAGAGACGGGTACCAGCAGTCGAGAGAACATCTCTGTTCCGGGGGCAAGGACCCTTCCTGACACCAGAGCATAAGACTGGCCACAGGGACCAGTGTTTACCATAGGACTGTACTCTGTCACCCAGTGGAGGTTGTTCACGTGAATAAAACGGCTCAATTTGGCAGCATCGAGATTTTCAATGTCTTCAGCATTCAAATGTAGTTGTTGATCATCAACCTGGATTAAAAAAAAAACAAAAACAAAAACAAGGGACAGAGTGGCCCCTCTCGTGCACATTTTGAGATCATTGATAAATAGCATTTGATTATGAAGATGAGACAGACACTGAGCACAGCTCCAAAGACAGGAAATAAGTTTCCCACCCTCAGGGACTCTTTTTTTCTCTGCTTGTGTTTTAAGGGCTATTTTTATGTAATATAATCACTGATATATTGAATTTCCCATCAGTGCAGCTGTTCTGAATTCCATCTTCTTAACTTCTGGCCTATTCTGCATTTAGTTACTTCCCAAGATTCCTTCCTTGGTTGGGAAGTTTCTCAGACTTGATTTATCCCTTTAAGGACTGCCAGCATGCATTATGGGATACGTAGCTTCTAACATTCCAGAATCTAGGATCATCGGGCAGCTACATCTCCCTGTTGAACATTAGAACATACACACAAAGATGAAGAACTAAAACAAAACAAATAAACAAAACCTTATGAGACTATCTTAAGCAAATTAAATTTACAAGATAATAAATGCAAAGGTATAGAAAATATACTTCTGAATTAGAATTTTTGGGGAAAACTCCACCCAAAGCCCTAGATACTGTAAAAACATGAAGTACAGGCTGGCAGTATAGGTCAGTGGTAGGGCCTTGCTTGCCAGGTATATGTGAGTTCCTAGGCTCAGCTCCTAGCGCAAACACACAGAAATGGCACTAGAGATGTGTGGTTTGGCTGGTAGCACGCTTATGTGGCATGCAGGAAGCTGTAGATTTGATCTCCAGCATCACATGAAATAGCCATGTTAGTGTCTGTAATCCCAGCGCTCTAGAACTAGAGGCAGGAGGGTCAGAAACCCAAGGTGCCTCTGCTACACAGTGAGTCTGAGGTGAGAGGTGAGAGGAGATGACGTCATTCGGTACATATGCAGGTGTGCTAAAATCCACCATGTTCTCACTCTCGGAAGAAACACTGAGGAAAAGATAGAAGAACAATAGGAACAGGCTCCGGGGACCTTGTTCAGCTTTGTAGTCCTAATATCTACACCAAATCATAAAAAAGTAGAAGGCTGCTGTGGTGATTCATGCCTTTAATCCCAGAATTTAGACAGACTAGGCAGGAAGATTTCCAGGAGTTCAAGGCCAGCCTGGGCTACATGGGAAGTTCTAGGTCTTCCTGGATGATAGAACAAGATCTTGTCTCAAACAAACAAAACAAAACAAGGAGTTAGAGAGTGGTTGAGAGAGCTTGCTGATCTTTCAGAAGATCTGAATTCAGGTGACTCCTAGCAGTTTATAAACTCCAGCTCCAAGGGGACCTGAGGCCTCTGGGCTCTGCCAGCACCTGTCCCCATGGGCATATATCCACACAGAGACACAGAGACACAGAGGTATTCGCAGAGCCAGCTAGCCAGGCTGCCAACCAAAGAGAAACAGACTCAGGAATCAGAGAGGGGTGGGGTAGGGAGAGAGAGAGAGAGGGTGGGGTACGGAGAGGGGGAGGGGGTGGGGGAGGGGGAGAGGAGAGGAGGAGAAGAGGAGAGGAGGAGAAGAGGAGAGGAGGAGAAGAGGGGAGGGGAGGGGAGGGGAGGGGAGGGGAGGGGAGGGGAGGAGAAGAGAAGAGAAGAGAAGAAGAAAGAGAGAGATTAGACAGAGACAGACAGACAGACAGACAGACAGACAGACACACACACACACACACACACACACACACACACACACACATACATGCACAGAGAGATTTTCTCTGTTGCTTAAGGCCTGGCTTGCCAGCTGGCAGAATATCTCACACTTAGGACTTTGCTATTACAGCCCACTCAAGCCATTATTATCATAATCAAGGCCCTCTTAATATTGACTAAGTCCAAATGCGTGAGGATTATTTTTCTAGGACGTAGAAGCCTGGCATCTGTGCGCAGCTGGCCTGGCAGCACGTGGACCAGGAGGCCCCGCCCACCCGCCCCGCCTGCCCGCCTGCCTGCCGCCTTTCCAGGCAGTTTTTCGGGTTTCCCAGAACTGGTGAACTGGAGGCGCCAGGAACTCCAGGTGTTTCTGAACAAGGGAATGCAGAGAAGGGACAGAGCATGTGCAGCAAAAATAAAGTTTCTTCCCTGGGCAGCAAGGGACCTTCAAGAAGCCGCCCCCTCCCCTGCAGGCTCTCCGATTACTGGGGTTCTTCCAACAAAGTGTACCTGATTATTTCATTATTTCCTAAACTAATAAACCCAGGAGGGTTCGTGTGTAGGGTTCCTGGAGGCAGTACTTGAACAGGAAGCATGCTTTCTGCCAAGGGAATCGTTTGCATAACGCACTGCAGAGAAAGCTCTATCCTAGCATAAGGCTTTGGGGGACGTTTTAAACATCTATTTTGCCAGGGTTTGGAAAGAGTTTTACTTAAGCTATCCTCCCCAAGGACAGAGATGCCCACAGCAGAAGAGAACAGCTGGAAGGGCTTTGAGCTCAGGACTGTTGGTTTAGTGCCCAGCGCTTTGCTAGGAGGGGGTCTTCCTTTGCGTTCCAGAGAGCTCTCTGACCATCTAGCTTTCCAGAAAATGCATTAAAACTCATCTTAGTTTATTTATAGTCTTTCTTTTTAATTTTTAAAAATTTATTTCAGACAGGGTTTCATGAAATGAGGTTGGGTATTAGTTTCCAATGCAGCCAAGACGAATCTGAGCTCCAGCCCCTTCCCGTTCCGCCTCCCAGTTACTGGAATTACAGGCTCACCCCACCATGCCCTGTGTATCTTCCTTTATACTGCGCTACAATATTTTATGACAATTGAGTCATTGAGTCATAAAGTAACTTGGGTAGGGCTGAAAAATGACTTGAGCGTTTGCCTCACATCTCTGATCACACACACACACACATACACACACATACACACACACGCACATGCATGAACACACTTTGCTCAGCTGCCATGTACTTGTAGATATATACTTTTGTTTGTTTGTGTCTCCTGTAGCCCAGGATGGCTTTAAACTTGTTGTGTAGCCCAGGATGACCTCCAACTCTTGGGTCCTCCTGTAAGTCTCCAGGTATGGGATCACACGTATGCACCACCATGACCAGCTAAACACATACTTTATAAAAGTGTAATCACTTGATTCATATTACTTCCCTCTTTTACATAGTCATTTCTTCTGACTCATCTGGTATGGTGCATCTCTTATGCCAACTACTCAAAAGTCACTGTATGGAGGTCAAGAATGATACTCTGTCTCTCATATCTCCCTGGGTCAGAGTTGGGCTAACTTTATTTCTTAAAATAGAAGTGAATAAGAAAACCCGAAGTAGTGCAGATATTCAAATAGCAGGGCAGGGTCACGGTCCACTGACTCCAGGAGTTGGATCTCTGTGAGGATTACATCTCTGTGGGACCGTGTGGAAACGCAGAGGGTCTCCATGCTGCCACACCCACAGGCTGGGTCCCTGACAGCCACACTGTCACCTGCAACTTCTTACTGTTCCTTGACTTTTGCTTAGGGCTTTCGGGGAACCTTTATAAGAGTCAGTCTGCACTAGTTTTGGAGAGTAGGTTCCTTTCCTACTTTCTTTTCGATTGCTGTGCTGAAAACCGTGGCCAAAGCAGTTTGAGAGATGAGGAGAGGGCTTCTCTGGTCACAGGTCACAGTCTATCATGGAGGGAAGCCAAGGAAGTGAATCGAAGACTGTGGAGGAGTACTGCTTACTGGCTGGTTCTATCTGATCTCTGTTTCAAGTTCCTGCTTTGAGTTCCTGCCTGGGCTTCCGTCAGTAATGAACAGTCGTCACATTCAACCAAGTCAACATTCTCCTCCACTCACAGAAACTCTGTGACAGAAATCAGTACCAGCATAGACGACTTCTGTGGCGGATATGATGTTGTTGTTATGGGGGGATTGTGAAGGATTTGGGGAATTTGGGGCTACAAAAGCCATTGAGTGTTCAGAGCCCTCTATTCTGTGGGAAGTTTGGGAGAGAATGCTGAGAGCAATGGAGATGTTGGAGGCCCGACTTGTGAAGTTTTGAGGCACGTCTGAGAGTGCTTCATGTGATATTTTAAATCAAGACTACAGACTTCTGGCCAACTGGGGCTAGAGAGTCAGCTGCTGTCAAGAAGAGACCGGCATCACTGAGGTGAAATCTTCTGGGAATACTCCCTCAGGGTTATCACCCAGAAGCTGTGGTTAAGAGGGGCCCAGGCTGCATCTTATGCTGGCAGCCAGACCCCATGATGTATGAGTCTGCCTCGTGTTACTGATTTTGGCAGCATGAAAGGGTCATGCAGTGCTGTTGAACCTTGGCGAAAAGTGACAAAGTTAAAGTCCCTCAAGAGAGTCCAGGAAAGGCCATGGTGAAGATTCAGTCTCAGCTGCAGTGGAGACCCCAGCATATTTTCGATGCCAGGACTGGGTGATGACCAGCAAGTATTATGAGACAATATGAGTCTCCTGGGCGAGCCATGCGTGCTATGACAGGGACGGATGCATAAATGACAGAGCCACAGTGAATGCTTGCCAGGCCCTCTGGAGCCCAGAAGACTGAGTGCCAGACACTGGGCAATGAGTTACTGACAATGTTGAAGGGCTTTTGCTTCGATTTGATTAGGGCTGTGCCCTGGTTCTCACCTCTTGGAATAAGAAAATGTTTAACTTTTAAATATTATTTCTTCCACAGAACTTTGGAGTATTAGAAGGACTTTGGTTATTTTAGACTTTGAACTTTTAAAGAGGCTTTGGATATTTTAAAGAGACTGCACTCTTGAAGTGTTTGAAATTTTAAAGGCTGTGGGACTTTAAAAGTTATTTATGTTTTATTTTGCAATGTTAGCATTGATATGAGATTTGGGAGATGAACAATAACCCCAAGAGTGATACATTTATGTGTCTAGTTGACAAGGAGTCAGTTTTACTGGTTCATTTTTTGCCAACTTGACACGAGCTAGAGTTGTTTGGACAGATGGCTCCTTAAGGCCAGCGTATAGGCAAGACTGTCAGGCAGTTTCTCGATTAATAGTTGATGTGGGAAGGCCTAGACCACTGTGGGCGTTTCCTCTTTCAGGGTGGTGGTCCCGAGTTGTATAAGAAAGCAAGGTGAGCAAGCAAGCATGGAAAGTAATCCATTAAACAGCACCGTCCATGGCTTCTGTTCCGGTTCCTGCCTCCAGGTTCCTGCCTCGAGCCTACCCCAACTGCTGTACTGTAATATAAAAGTCGAAGGTGATACAAACCCTTTCCCAAGTTACTTTTGGTCATAGTGCTTCACCACACAATAGAAAGCCCAACGAATAGAAAGCTGTGGTTTCACACACACGGCTTTTACAGGCCCAATCACAATGAGCCAGTGTTCTTTTACTCGACCATTATGTCCTATTATCTTTACAAATATTCGTACTCTTGTGAGTCCAGTAACCCTAAATTCTGAAAATTTGCTACCACACTATATAATATCTAAATTAGATTCTGATATATAACCCCTGGACTTGATATATCAATACCAGGGGTTTAGGGAAATGGTTTGGGATAAAGTTTTGAAACGGAGACTTCAGAATAAGGAACATTAAATAAATACAGCCTAGTGTAAAAATAGAGATTTTCTTCTGGGGCTAGAGAAATGGTTCAGTGGTTAAGGGTGCTTGGAACCCCTGTAGAATATCTGAATTCAGGTCTCAGTACCCACTACAGATGGTTCACAGCTGCCTGTAACTCCAGCTCCGGCGGGTCTGACACTGTTTTCCGGCCTTTGTAGCACTCAAAAGAACATACAGAGACACGGACACACAGAGACACATGTGTGAATGCAAACAAATCATTACTAGAGCTTTAAGAGGACTGTCCTTGAGTGCTCTAGAGAGCCGCTGTAATGCAGTAGACAGGGGACGCGGAGTACGGAGTCAGGCGCTACCTGACGGTTGTGAAACTCTGGCGAGTTGCTTCAATCTACCTGATGCTTATTCAGTATTGAAAATTCATGGCTCATAGTCTCTCTTCATATTTTGTGAGAACTATAATAATGGCTATCATAGATTAGACACATACACACAGATAGGCAGATGGACAAACAGACAGACAAACACACACACACACACACACACACACACTCACACACACACACACACACACACCAAACTGCAGAAAAAAAATAAGCAAACTGTGGAAAACTGAAAATGATAAAATGTGGATCTAAGTTGAAAGCCTTTCCCAGAAAGTTTGCCATAGGCTTCTGTTCCCCAATGTAAAATAAAATGGTTCCCCCCCCCCCCCCCGTTTCCCTTTGTTACAGTTACTCTGAACTCCTGAAGGATAATCTTATTAACATATGTAGCCAACCTTTGGAAATGTAAACTGAGAAATGTGTTTATGTAACAGTTGGCCTTTCCAGCCTTTCCAAGCACTGCCAAGGAGGTGGCACAAAACCAGCCTGTTTATTTTCTGGCATGGCACATAAATTTTGTCCACCAAAGTTCCAAGACTTCACTCAAAGTAGGGCTGTCACTAGTGGTCGACATAAACCAGATGCTAAGGAAGGGGGCAGAGCCCAAAAGAGCCACCAACAGGGCTTTATAAAGGATACATTGTAAGCAAAGTTTACACTACCAGCAGGATTGCTCGGCTCTTTTGTGTGTGTGTGTGGGGGGGGGCTTGAACCTGTGGTCCTCTTGCCTTAGACTCCTGACTGCTGGGCTCACAGGGCTGAATCTCCTAGCTTGGCATAGCACCTTTTCTATTACTTCTATTGCTACTTCTCCACTATAAATTCTTTATGTCTATTTAAGTATATATGGGTGGATATTTTGCCTACGGGTCAGTCTGTGACCCACCTGTGTGCTTCATGTTTGAGAAGGCCAGAAGATGCAGTCAGATCCGGATCTGAAGTTGAGAGATGCAATGTGGCTACTGGGAATGAAACCCAGGCTCTCTGCAAGACGTCCAGCACTCTTAGCCTCTAGGCTGTCTCTCCAGCCACTGCAGACCTTCACTAAGCGTCACGAAGTCCATTTTGCTTAGCTAGCAAGGTCTCTCACTTCGCATACCTTTTTCCTAATAGTCCATCTTATTCTTTGTTTCCAAAATAACCTTGCTAAAGCTCACTCCTGTCCATGCTGCTTTACTGATCCAAAGGCTTTCCAAATACCAATCAAGTTAAGTGCAAATCTAAGGCGCTGGTACTGTGGTTTTAGCACAAATGTGGTTCTAATAAACCCTCCCTCTCTTCTATGCCTTTCCCTGTACCCTGTGCCTTGGGGTCACGTTGGCATCGTTGATTCTTAAGTACATTTAGTTTTTCTCCTTTGGCCATGATCCTTCTTTAGAGTACCCTAGTTTCTCTAACATACACTTCCCAGTTTAGCTGTCCCCTTTGTATTGTTTATATATATATATATATATTCACACTATTTCCACTCCTGTAACACCTTACCTATTGTGGCGTTCTGTATTAGATTATAATCTTCACTCTGATGTAAGATCTATGAGAGCAGACAGTATATTCAATATGTTTTTATCACAAGCTCCTTCCACGTAAGAGCTGTCTAATAAAATGTTTGATAAACTTAAGTCAAATGCTCAGCATATGAACAGATAAAATTATGGGGCCGGGCATGTAGCTCAGTTGATGGTGCGATTACCTAAAGCACATGAAGCCCTGGGTTTGATTCTCCGGCGCTGCGTAGGTGGGGCACACCTGTAATCTCAGTAATTTAGGAAGTGGAGGATAAGAAGTTTAAGGTAATCTTCATCTATGAATCGAGTAGCCATCCTGAGCTACATCAAACCTCATTATATATGTGTATATATATATGCACATGTATGTATGATATATATCATAAAACTCCTGGTCTCTGTCTGTCTATCTGTCTGTCACACCATCCCTGGTGTGTGTGTGTGTGTGTGTGTGTGTGTGTGTGTGTGTGTGTGTATGTGTGTGCACTTCCCTATTTAACATGACCTTGGAGATAATACGGTCAGACCTTTTATTCTATAGCTATAAGAAGCTAATACACACTAAACAGCTGACCCACTCCGTTTCTCTGGCAAGGGACCAAGCAGCACCTTTACTGCCCCATCTTGGCTCTCAGTTCCTGTTCTCTGCAAGCCGCATCCCCACCTGCTTTGCCAGCCTGAACTGAGTCACTCTCCTGGTCAACAATGTCCCTGAACTTGGCACCAACGTTAGTGTCAAAGACAAAGAGTTCTTTCCCATCTCACAAGGGAAAACTAGAGGAAGGCTGGAGCTGCCAGCCCGTCTTACCAGTCGAAAGAGGCAGATGCTGTTGCTGGTGACATTGTAATGGGTCAGGACCTCAGAATGGTTGCTGATTCCAAACGATACATCTTGGAACTGTCGTGCCATGCTCCGGAACACAGACACGATCGGTATTTCTAAATCCTAAAGACAAAACAAAGCAAACAAGTGAAGAGACATAGAAGGAAGAAAGATATGCTCATGCCAGACGTTATCCTTACACATGCAGGCTATACTTGCAGTGTCATTTTTGAGTGTCCCAGGCTCTGTGAGAATATTGGTTATTATCAAAATTGTGTGGGCTAGTCGTACAGCCTGAATTCTACCTGTAGCTGAGGGATGCCTTGGTGTCCAGAGGTCTGTGAAGATGGACGATATAGCCATTCAAGCACCCAGAGAAGCAAATGTTTTGGGAACAATTTGTGGAGGAACAGGAAGATGTAACATAAAGGAGCAGGGGCTTAGCATGGTCCTCAGGAGATGTGCAGGAGCTGAGGTCATGTCCCCCCCTTCCAGGGATCCTTTCAGGCTTGCGCATGAGGGTACTTAATGGCCTGTGCACCTGTTGTACCCCAGGCCCGCAGTTAGGAAGCTGGGAGTCCAGTCATTAGTGATGGCCTCTCTCCTCCCACGGACACTACCACTGTAGTCCTTGCTGTGTCAGGACGGCTGTCCACAGAAGCTCCAGGAAGTACACAAGAGTAAACCTACATCTCACTGAGCTAAAGGCCATGTGAAAGGAGAAGGGACGGTTGCTACTCTCGAGTCTGGGATCACAAGACAGAACTGGAGACTCGCTCTTTTGAAAGGAAGAGGGCATTCACTTAGAAGCTGTGGACATTTGTTGGAGGGCTCCCTGGTTTGTAATCTGGGCTTTGGAATTGAATTGCTCAAGGACCCGATGGCTCCATCTGGTGGTCTCTTGTGTTACTACACCCTTCTCATTCTTTGCTCTTTCCTTTCTGAAACTCAGTCCCTTAGCACCAAAACCGGACTCCTGCTGGCACCCCATCTCAGCCATTTCCAGCTGTGTACACGGAATGGACAGGGTGACTGTGGGTTGGAATCAAGGGATGGAAGTAGACAAGAATGTCTGAAGAACGGCTGGATTAGCTGTGAGGATTGCCATCTGCTATTAGCAGAGCGAGAGGGAAAGGCTGGGATGAGACCCTCTTGTGTGTGACTGTCTACGTGTTAGCCTACAGCCAATGAGGAAGCTGTCAGTTATCCTGTCACCTTCTTCAGTATTCGGAGAAGGCGAGAAAGACGAGTGAAGGCCTCCCTATTTTTTTTTTTTTTTTAGCACATCCTGTGAAAAGTGTTTCCAGGTTTTATTGGTTTGGCCTGAGTGTGTGGCATAGTCCTTTTAGACCACTACTCAGGAGGCTGAGGCAGGAGGATTGTCCATGTGAGAGAAGCACAGGCTACACTGCAAGTTCTAGGCTGGCCTTAGTTTTGAGACCCTATCTTGAATAATAAATTAATGAATAAACGAATAAAATTTAAAAGTGCCTCTACTTTCCCTTCCGCCTGTGAGCAGGGTTCTATGGGTCCAGACTCAGGGAGTTTAGGGCATTTAGGACAACGATGAGATTTGACTGACTCCCTGCTGACACCTGCTTTCTTTCAAAGTGTCCACAGGTAAGGAGATTCAGCCATGAGACTCAGAGACCCTGAAGCAAGCGAGTGAAAGACCTCATGCGGAGGGCAGACAGCTTTGAAACAAAAGAACCTTGGATGATAATCTGAAAGCAGAGTGTGTGCCCTCTCACTCCCAAATGTCACTAGCCCAACAGGCCCCTGGATTGACTACCTTAAAGCCAAGATGCCCGATTATGGGTATGCAGGTGGGGTGTATCACAAACCTGGAAGAAGCCTATGACTGCCACTTCAGCAGCAGCGATGAGTTCCACGGTGGCTGGGACGTCTGTGAGCCATATGGGTTCCTGGGTAGTGCTGAGACCATCTGCAGTGAGAGGAGAGGAAGTGTGGGCAATATGCATCTTAACCCAGAAGCGTCTGGAAAATTTCTAGTTTGGAATGAAAGCACGCATGGTATTTTCTCGAGTCCCTGTCCCTGTCTTTTCCTCATGGCAGCTTCACTGTGGCCACACCACTGCCCCACCCCCACCCCTTTTTTCTTTTTCTATTTTTCTTTCTTTTACCCGTGGCTTCTTCCACATCTGCTGTAACCTCTGGAACCAGCCCACACACGAGGACAAACGAGAGGATTAGGCATCTAGACCTGGTGATTTTCATTGTTGCTCTCTGGTGCCCACTGTAGATGTTGAGAGTGGGTGCCAATCCAGGACAGGCTGGTGAACTGAAGTGGTTGTGTGTTATAAGAGCTCTGGGAACCTTGCAGCTGACTCCAGGGGGGAACTTTCACCTTCTGTGATAAGTGGCTCACAGTGGAAGAGCTCTGGAACATATCCAGCCAGAAGGAAGTCGGGTCCGTTCATTTAAATAATAAAAAAAAATATGTAGGTACTCTATGCGGCTTATTGATTTAAGCAGTCTATAAATATGGCTGTGAGCTGACCCAGTGCCTCTCAGCTTACGTTTGTTTTTGTTTGTTTGTTTGATTGGTTGGTTTTGGTTTTTTGAGACAGGGTTTCTCTGTGTAGCCCTGGCTGTCCTGGAATTCACTCTGTAGACCAGGCTGTCCTCAAACTCAGAAATCTGCCTGCCTCTGTCTCCCAAGTGCTGGGATTAAAGGCGTGCGCCACCACTGCCCAGCTCAGCTTACATTCTTGATGGGAGAGGTGAACACAAAAATCCATGATTTAAACATGTATCAGAGAGTGGTAAAACACAGAAAAATTCATAGGCTGCTGTGAGAGACACGGGGAACTCTTAGGGCCATGTGGGATTTGATGGAGGATGTCTGCCTCGAAGTCGCTACAGACAGAGGCCTGGGCGAATAGGCTCTGGGCATCAAAATGTGGAACGGACTTGTGTTGCTTTTCCCTGCTGTGAGAAAATATTTTAAGTGACCAGAGCAACCTAAAGAAGGTGGGGTTTATTTTGGTTCCCAGTTTGAGGGTGCAGTCAATCACAGCAAGGAAGGCACCCGGCAGGGAGGAAGGCACCCTGCAGGAGATCGAGACGGCTGGTCACACTATACCCACAGTTAGGAATGATGATGAGGGATGGTGGTGTTCAGCCTGCTTTCTCCATTGTAATATGTCCCGGCACGGAAGGACACCACCCATAGGTAGGGTGAGTCTTCCCACCTCCATGAACCTAATTTAGAAACTCCCTCACAAGCAGGCCTCGGGGGCTCTTCTCCTAGGTGGCTCTAGAGTCTGTCAAGCTGATGATCACTATTAACCAATCACAAGGGATTTAACGGGGAAGAGCCAAAAATCTAGAGGTGAAAACAGAATGTGAAAGAACTTTAGTCACTGAGAATCATGGGAAGGAAGAGAGTGATCCGTGTGGAGACCATCTTGCGATAGGCCTTTATGTGACGTAATACAATGAAGTAGCGTTGACGCTTCCACTTCTTCATCAGTAGATGTTGGGAGCCCACGAAGCAGGAGACAGCCTGATTTGACCCACGAGTCAAGGCTAAGAAGAGGTTTCTACAGGCAGTGGGGTGTTCATCTCAATCTTAGATGAGGCCATTCTAAGAAAATATTACACAATCAATGAGATTTAGAATGTTCATCCTCTGTATTATTAACATTCACTGACCATTATATTGTGACAACCCGTTGGCAAAGACATACATATCCCCTGTACCATGGCTCTCATCCATACGCCCATGCATAAGACAACTCACAATGTGGGCTTTCTGGTACCATATTTATTTAAGGGCAAAGGAAAGCAAATGAGGTTCTCAGTCACACACACAACGATTTTATTCTTTTCCTTTGGTGTTGTTTACAGTGTCTCCCACAAAAGGAGAGCTCCCCTTGGCAGAGAAGACAACGGGGTTCATCGAACCGGAAGAACCCAGTGGCAAGAATAAACTTCTGAACAGAAGGCCAAGGAGGCGTCAGCCGGAGCTTGCCCATTTCTTGACCTTCAGGACTCAAGGTGGGAGAAGCCAGGGTTTTAAGTCTCATTTGCAGGGAACACTCTGAGAGATGGGGTAAGATAAAACATATTGGTGATGAAATGTGTGTGTGTGTGTGTGTGACAGAGAAAGGGCCTAGCTAGGAACAGGGAGGGAGGAGGGAGTTTGTGATGATCAACATGGTCGGGAGAACTCTTCTGGTGGGTGAGGAAGGTGACAGGAGGGACGGACAGACGCACTCATTCTGTCCAATCCTTCTTAATGGCCAGGTTCCATTCCCAGGTGAGGTGGTCCTGTTTGTCGTCATCCGTGAAGAAGGACTTGTTGTGGTAAGTGCCTCGGGCCAGCATGCCCTTGGGAGCTTCCTCTACTGGAGTGAGGAATTCGTACTCCTCTGGTCGGGGCCCATAGCTGCCAACCATGAATGTGGCTTTATCCACTGGGAAGAAAGAAAGGGCTATTAGTGTGAGAGTCTGGTGTCAGAAAAGAAACTAAAAATGGGAGAGCCTGGTACGCAGCTCACATGGGCAGAAGCTGAAGCAAGTGTCCAAGCCTGGCCGAACATCTCTCTCTCTCTCTCTCTTTCTTTCTTTCTCCGTTTCTTTCCTTTTTATAACTAAGCCAGGTGTGCACAATTCCATTTGTAGTATCAGGGAAGCTAAGGTACGAACAAGTTTAAGACCAGGTCGAGCTGCATGCACACACAGGAGACCTTGTCTCAGAGCCCAAACAGTCCCTCCAGACAGATATACTAAAGCATCCTTAAGACCCCAAATTCCTTTGAAAAATGTGACTCATTTTGCCCCTCACTCCCCATACTTGGGGGGTGGAGTTTCAGTAAAAGTGTCAGAGTTGATTCTGATTATTAAGCCATAGTATGGCGTGACTTAAGTCGGTGGGCCTGAAATCTCTTTCCAGAGATGTAGCAGATTGCACCGTTAAAAACTGACAGAGGACAGTCAGGTAGGCAAACAAGTTGAGAGACCTACATTCTGACCCCAGGTTTGAAGCAGTTCAAGATTGGCAGCTTGCAGGGCGTTCTTTCTTTCTCTATATTACAGACTTCAATGTCATTCTATGAATGTCTTAGTTAGAGAGAGGGTCACTGTGACATCTGGGGATCAGGATATATAGAATTTAGGAATCTGAATGTTAGGTGAGAGGGGAGATCAGCAAATTGGTCAAAAGTTTAAAAAAAAACAGAGAATTTGGTACATGAGGTCAACCAACTGTACTTACGAGGGAGGGGAACGCTGGGGTGTGAATTCAGAACAGCTGGGGTTTAAATGGCACAGAGAGCTGGGAGGCGGGTACAGCTACCCTTCTAACTGCTGCACACTTTAGAGGGACAACTGCACACATGCCAGGGGCTGCTCGCTGACGTGAGTCAGCGCTGCCTCTGGGCTGGGAGGAAGTAGGAAACTGAGCTGGGTTTTCACCCGAGCAGACACTAGCAAGGCCAACAGTGTGTCTCAGGCCCCCAATCGTCTCTGGAATTTGATAGACTGGTTCCCATGTCCTGCAATCACATCAAATCATAACTTCCCTTGGCTCTTCTGTGGCTTTGGGGACTGGGCTCTGTCATATTGTTCCCGCATCTGGCACAGAGAGTAAGAAGGCCAGGGAGGACTGTGGGATTGTTTGGGTTACCTTCCTGCCCAAGATACGTCCAGAATGACATCAGAAAGAATATGCGGTTAGTTATATACTTCAATTACACTGCTTTTTCTCAGGCCTAGAGAGAGATGTTCCTCTTTTCTTTTTTCTTTCTTTCTTTCTTTCTTTTTTTTTTTTTTTTTTTTGAGACAGGGTTTCTCTGTGTAGCCCTGGCTGTCCTGGAACACACTTTGTAGATCAGGCTGACCTCGAACTCAGAAATCCGCCTGCCTCTGCCTCCCAAGTGCTGGGATTAAAGGCGTGTGCCACCACTGCCCGGCTCCTCATTTCTTTGTTAAGAGACAAGAGCACTGTCTCTCTGCCTCTCCTCCATGTTGCACCCCTGATGCTCACCTCAACACATTACCTCCCTGCTCCTCCCGCTCCCGTGGAACTCCTGATACTCACCCCTAGGACACAATCCCAGGGCTCCCAGTTCTTGTTTTTCTGATGTGGTTTCACACTGTGAACTGCTCTCACTTTTGAATATCTGGTGTATGTGTGTGTGTGTGTGTGTGTGTGCACATAGTACGCATGTGTGCAGGCCAGAAGTTGGCCTCAGGTGTTCTTCCCAGGCACTAGCCACCTTGGTATTGTTTGTTTTGTTTTTTTGAGACAGGCCCTTTTCACTGGCCCTGAACTCACCAATTAGTCTATGTTAGCCACCCAGTGATGCTCTGGGGTCCTCTTGTCTCCACATTTCCAGGCTGGGATGTATACCACCAGGCTGGCTTGCTTCTGTTGATTCCAAGGCCTTAGTCTCAGGAATTGGTGCAAGCACTTTACCAAGGGCTATTTCTTCCTCCACTTCTTCACTTTTGATGACTATTTTTGACCTTGTCTTCAATTCATCTTGATTAATTTCTCCATAGGAGTAACAAATTTAAATCCAGATTCCCAATGTTGAAGGCCAGTAGTTTGCCTTGTCTGAATGATGTTCTCAGCATCTTGGTCTGATGTGCCTGTCTCCCTTTCCCTAAAGCAGACATGCCATCTACCTGTACCTGTACCTGTACCTGTACCTGTACCTGTACCTGTACCTGTACCTGTACCTGTACCTGTACCTGTACCTATACCAGCTCTTGTAAGTTTATAAGCAAACAGAAGTAGTTGCGGCCAATCTCTTACCTCTCATGCCAGTCCGGTATGTGTGTTGAACATACTTCAGGCCAGACACAATATCCTTATTCACCTGTAGGTGAGAAGCCCACAAGCAATTCAGATTAGAGACTCTTTCTGGTTTTTCTGTTTTGTTTGTTTGTTTGACTACTTCCTACCCTTCCCATCTAGCTAAACCGAAATCGAAGAGACCCAATCACAAGACTTAACGCTGCCAATGCAGGTACATCCTTGACTGTTGTAATATTTGTCCATCTAACTGCGTTTGGGGACGGTGTTAATGAAAACAGTGTCTCAGTATTCTTCACCATATTTCTCCTTCTTTGGTGGCTTGGGCAATAATCTCTAGCTAGTGAAAACACGGCCCCCATTTCAGAGAAGGTTATGAAAATACCAATGGAAAATTATATGTCAGTCTGTGAACACCATATCCTCAGAAACGATCCACCTAGCCTATGATAAACAAGCAAAAGGGAGTGAAGTGGTAATGGAAAGTCAGCTAGGAGAGGCTGCGTAATCGAGACTGGAGCCTAGAGGGAAGGTTATGGGTCACCAAAACACCCTTTCCTATTAATAATGGATGGAGTCCACTGGTGCCCAGTGCGCACTGCCAGACTCTCTCACCATGAATGTTATCTGAGCTGTCGCTACTTTCCCTAGATGCTCAATGAAAATCCACCAGATGGAATGGAACTGCAGACAGTCTAGCATTTTGTTTTCCATGACTCATTATACCTGGGCCAGAAGTAGGCTGTCTGTTAGTTTTTCACTGTGGTCATGTCTATACAAACAAGTTAAGGAGGACATTGACTCATAGCTGTAGGACTCGGGGAACGTTCAACTGCAGAGGAACGAAAGCATCTTCAATAATGTCCTCCATGAATAATTACAGCTGTCTGTACACATAGTGGGTACAATAGTTAAGACCAAACCGCCAGGGTTGTCCTTCATTCTTCCGATGGTGAAATTGCCCAAGAGTGAAGACTGTCACCTTAGAGTCTAAACCACCTAGGTTAGCATGGGCGATAAAGCAACCAAAAGCAGCTGGAATGAAAACAGCCTTACAGAGAGATGGTGATGAAATGAATCCCCATTTCCTATCACCCCCTCTCTTACATCTAGTCCAAGGGAATGGGAGGAAATGAATGCATCTTTATATGACCCTTCAGCCTGACCCTTGGGCCCAGTGGGACTGCATAGCTGAAAAGACAATCCAGCAATAGCAAGAATTTTAAAAAGAGGCATCTGCTGTGTGACTAGTGATTCACTTAATAGAAACATATTTAGGGCAGAAAACACACACACACACACACACACACACACATATGGCTACTGTACATCTCACCACCCCCACTCCCAAAGCAAGAAGGTTTGATGACATGAATGAACCTGAGAGCTGTGGACGTCAGAAATGCTTCATACACTTAAGAGGCAGCATACAAGGGGTGGGGACCCACAGAATCACCCTCGTCCAGGGTTCTAGGGTGCTGTCAATTTTAGGATAAGAAGAACCCTGAGAGAGACAGAGTGCTGGAGGATCGTAGGGAATTGCTATTATAAACGTAGTATCCTTGAACATTTGTCAAGAGATGTCAGTAAAGGTTTAAATAGCTCTTTAATTCCTCTTTACTGTGACCAGGGTTCCTTCTAACTGTAACTCCAAGCCGGGACAAGCTAGAGACTCATTCAGGTTTACTTGGGTACAGACAGAGTGGTCTTAACCTCGGTGGAGCCTGACGCCAACTTCAGAAGTGGATTTGACTCAGGGGCTCCTATGCACCCTGATGTGCTACCCAGGCATCTCTGGAGTCACCCATATTCATAGATCTCTGTTCGTCTTCGTATTCAGTCAAAAGCTGCTGGTCAGATTTCATTTGTAAACACGAGTTTTCTAAACTGACAGCACAGCAGTGTAAATGTAAGTTCTAGACTGGTGTGAAGTTTTTCTGTGCATTTTAAATGTGAGGCTCTCCCCCAAACTCCAGTTGCTCTGGTAGTAAACAGCATGGCAGGAAGCAAAGCCATCCACAGTTCAAGTGATGGCTGTGTTGGTGTCAACAAATATTTCCAGAATGAAGAGACTTTAGGCATTTTAGTACATGGGAGAGGGTGGCTGACGAACCACCTTGAATCATATCCTATGCCCAGTAGAAAGATGAGCCCAGTGTGTACCAGAGAGAGCATATGGGGTCTTCCCTGGTGGAGCCCTGGAGAACATGACTGAGTGGAAATGACGAACAGCCAAGGCAAACAAACCCTGAGATGCAAAACAGTGCGTCTCTTACTTATTTGCTTTCAAAGTCAAGGTTGTTTTCCCGGGATCCGTAATTAGTCACATATGTCTATTCACGAGCAGTGAGCTTATGTCTTGTTTAACTTTGCTATTATCTGGTCCCCTGATCCACAAATGCCACTGAGATTCCTAGCTACTTTGTTAAGAGCACAGTTCCTGTATCTGAATGGTAATTGAGCAGTTGGGGAATCCTGGTGTTTTTTTTTTTTTTGTTGTTGTTGTTGTTTTTGTTTTTTGTTTTTTTCTATTTGTTGAGTCTTTGTTTTGTCCATTTCTTGCCATATACCCATGAAGACCTGCCATTTATAAAGTCGTGTGAAACAGTGGAAGGGAGGGGCACACAACTTTAGCCTGCCTCTGGGTGCTTAGGTTGCGGAAGGAGGACTCGGCAGGACACCCAGCAGTGTGTGCCTCATGGATGTAAGCAGCAGGAGTTCCGAGAAAGGGTGATGATATCCCTGCTAGGTAAAGATGGGAAGTAGGGGTGGATCTCCACAGGAAGAGCTCAGAAGCGGACACAGCTTAATCCAGAACCAAGCTGGAGAAAGGACAGCAACAACCACCACCAAAACAACAGTGACATCAACAGAATACCAGCACAAGGATGCAAGAAATGGGTTATAGGAAAGATAAGAGCCCGTGGGGGAGATACTTACTTTGAAGTTAATTTTCACCCTGTATTCAATGCCTTCCTTTAGCACAAATGTATCCTTTTTGAGGGCCTCGAGATCGCCTGTAGAAGAGGAGTTACAAAGTTACTATCCCCAAGAAGAATGAAAGCCAAGCTTCGGCATCTTCTGCTCGGCCCACCTGGGTTACGTGATTCATAAGAGTGTGAGATTAGTGTAAACACACACACACACAGACATACACACACACACACCCTATACTGGCTTACAAATCTTACAAATTAGTTATTAAAAAATCAAAACTGTAACATAGTAAAGGGTTTTCCTACAAGTTTGATGTCTATGCCAAAAATACAGTTTTTTTCCAATAAATAGTCGTGAAGATAAATCTTTTTTCCCCCCCTAACTTCTAATCAGTACTCAGGAAGATAACTATATTTTATTGTTGTCAATAACAAAAAAAGTGTCAATCAACCAACCAGCCTAGAAGAAATTGAGCTAATATTCTGTCTATTAAAAACTTCATGTATATACATAGCTAGATGGAGACATGAGGATTTCTTTCAAAGAATTATAAAAATATAGATATATAAAAGCATCAGCCTTTGGCTTTCAAAGAATTGATAGGCTTCAAGAAAATTTCCCTCCATCAATTCATACAATTGATATTAACAATTGATAATATATGGTATTTCCTAGCTTTAACAGCTACTTTTAGTTTTTATAATTATTTAAGTAAGTGCTCACTTTGGACTCACTAGACTTGCGTTTACAACATTTTTTTTTAAGGAAGAACATTCTAATTGTAACAGCTTTAGGGTTCATAACCCTGAGATCTGCCATTAATTCTTAGGCCCTGCTTAGGGAAGCTATGACGATGCTTTCTTTAGTCTTTCCTCCAAATACTCCTGCATAGCTCAGTTGTGTATGTGTGCATATACATGTGCATGTGTGTTCACATATGTATGTATGTGTATGTATACGTGTATACTTCGGGAAAGTGTTTGACTTCATAAACACTGTTATATGACTTTAGCTCAGCGCTTTCTTTAGGACAGAAATGCAGGTTTTCTCTTCTGAGAGAGGAGGACAGAGACCAAGCTCTTCTGCCTGGTCCTCCGTCCTGTCTGGGCATGTCCTCAGCAGCGCCAGACCTACTCCTGCAAACTGACAGTTGTACCTGGCCACGTGACACAGCCGAGTGCAGGAAGAGGCCTGAGTCTGGATGAGAGAATGAGTTTCTGTCTGGGGTGATGCTGCAGCTCGGGGCCATGCATGTGTGCGTGCAGGGCGGGGCCATGCATATGTGCCTGCCGGGTGCCTGCTCTACTGATTACAGTTGAACAGGAAGCCTGTCTTCTCAGGCCCCGATTTCCTCCCCTTGACAGAAATATCCATATAAGGCAAAGCACACACGCCCTGTGAGAGGAAGCTCTGCTGCTAAACTTACTGCTCTCGACCCGTGCTTTCCTCTGGCTTCTGTAAAGCTTTGACTTTGGTGACAGATCTACCTTGGATGCCCCTGATTTGGATTTATGACCCCTTTCCCAACCCCCAATAGGTGATTATTTTCCCATGAAGCCCCCCTTCCCAGTTTCTGCTCATCTCCTCAAGATCTGCCTAATGAGAGCAGTTGGCTGTTAGTCACAAAAGGTGAAATAAACACCAATTATTATTTTGGGGTTTTTGTCAGAGAAATTGTTTAGGAATAGAGTTTTAAGCTTTGGGTGTGCGGAGCAGGGGAGTGTCTGTCATTATTCAGGAGGTGCTGGGCTTTCCTCGCCTTCTGCTAAGGCCATAGCTGGGATAAGATCAGCGCTTTCGCTGGTGTTCAAACCATATAAGTACTGCGAGTCTAGCCACGCACAGCATTTCCACCTGCATTGTCTCCTACAAGAATAGCTGTTTCTTCTGTTACCACGTGGAAGCACAGATCTGAAGTCAATACTGCACAACTGAGTAACTGAAGGCTGAAGAGATCGCGCGATCAATAAAATGCTTGAAGAGATCGCACGATCAATAAAATGCTTGCCAGGCAAGCACGAGTATTTCCTGAACCCACATTTAAAATGTTCTGAGATAAATAAATAAACAAACAAACAAACAAACAAACAAACAATATCCCCCCCTTATTAAATAAAGCTGTGCATGCTAGCTCTGGAGCAAGGGGGGGGGGCAGGTGGAGCCCTGGAGCTCACCAGCCAGGCAGACTAGCTCACGTGAGAGAGCCCGAGGTGCCCTGTCTTGATTGATGCTTGCTGCGAGAGGACCCAGTTCATATGGACAATGGTTCCCCTGGGCTAGTGGTCCTGGTGCTTTGAGGAAACAGGCTGAGCAAGCCCATCCGATAAGCAGATCCCGAGGTTAACTTGCATGCACACATGTACTCTTCATATGAACACGAATACAGAAGCAGAATAGTGCACAAATACTCACTTACCCACAAAAGGTGTCCAACTCTCAATTGTTCCACTACATTGAGTCAGGAGCTGGGTTTTTTTCATTAAATACAGAAAGCAGTGGACACTGGGAATGCAATGGTTGTGGCCTGGTACGAGTGCATGCATCTCCAAGAGCCACCTGACTAGTTTTCTCCAGTGGGAATTGGGGACAAAGATCAAATTTTCCCTGTGACATCTTAGACCCCTCTGAAGAGTAGAGATGTGTTCACTTACCAGTAAGGTCCATGGTGATGGGTCCTGGTGCACTGTCACATACAAGGCTAAGCCGGGTAACAGTCACGTTGGGAACTGTTGGGTCTGCAGGGTTCAAAAGAAACCATGAGCACACAGAAGGGCATTAAGTGGAGAAGAGCTCGTGAGTGCATGCATGGGAGTATGCGTGTGTGCACGCATGTGTTTGTGTGTGTGTGTGTGTAGATACAAATGTGTGTATGAGTGCATGTGTGTGCATGTATGTGCGGGCATGTGTGTGTGTACACATACAAATGTGTGTATGAGTGCATGTGTGTACATGTATGTGCGTGTGTGTGTGTTTCATGCTGTGGATGATAAAAGAGAATATAAAGAGGAATTTAAATATGTAGCAATCAAAACAGAATGGCAGACTCGCTATGTTTACTATTGATTTCTATAAAAATGGAAGAATTAAGAATTTTCTAATTCAGGCATTTACGGATTGTGTTCACTACTTTTAGGTCAAATCGGCACAAGCTAGGATCATTTTGGAAGAGTGACCCTTACTTGAGAAAGTGCTCCCACCAGACTTGCCTGTGGGCAAGCTGGTAGTGCATTTTCTTGCTTGATGATTGCTGTGGGAGGGACCAGCTCATATGGACAGAGTTTCCCCTGGGTTAGTGGTCCTGGGTGCTATAAGAAAGCAGGCTGAACAAACTCTGGGGAGCAAGCCAGTGCACCCCTCCATGTCCCTCAGCTTCAGTTTCTGTCTCCAGGTTTTTGCCCAGAGCTCCCAGCCTGTCTTCCCTCACTGATGCACTGTGATGGTGGAAGCATAAGACAAATAAACACTTTTCTCTCCAACTTGCTAACTAAGACACAGACTCATCTTAATTATAAGTCTCAAATACTGAGACATTGTCTATTCAGGCCTGTCGCCATGTCTTGTTCTGGCAGTGTGTGTGTGTGTGTGTGTGTGTGTATGTGTGTGTGTGTGTGTGTGTGTGTGTGTGTGTGTGCTAGAGAGAGAGAAAGAGAGACAGAGACAGACAGAGACAGAGGAATAGTTAAGAAACGTCCAAGAAAGAGAGAGAAAAAAAGTAGGGACTAGTGGAGACCGGAATAGAGTGCAGTTGTGGTCTGAAGTTCTACATGCTCCATGTGGGTAATTTTTGTCTGCTTCACCTCTGACTCTCACACAGGCTCCAAAGAAAACATAATTATACAATCCATGACCTTAGGCAGCAGGTACAGATGGTGCCTCACCCACCTAACCAGGAAGCCCTTTGCTCCTGACTGTGGGTGACAGCAATTGCATGTCTCCGTGGAGGCCTTGCCCTGACCCATCCCTACACGCACACACCTGCTACCACAGGGACATCTCCCAGCAGTGTTTTCTTGTACTTGGTTAGACTCTCGTCATCCTTGTCCATCTCCTGCAGCTCCTTCAAGGACTTCTGAGGGGGTGGCTTATAATTGAGCTTGCTGTCCAGGTCGTCGTCCGCCTCTTCCAGCTGTGGCTGTGCATCCTTCTCCGTCATCTTGATTGCTCTCTATTTCAGAGAGAGAATGATGGTTCATTAGGCGCTGGGGTTGCTACTGGTACCACCTTAGTGGAGATCTGTATTCATCGGTGATTTTCAAATTGTTCCTCAACACAGATATTCCATGAAATAGATAGTATTTCCAGTCATTTCTCTGACTTGTCTTAATTTTTGCTTATAGAATAAAGCTATAAGAATGAACAGCTTTTCTGTGAGCCATGCACTACAGTGAAGAAAGGTAACATAAACAATCCCAGCGATCGACCATTCTAGCTTAGCCCCATTGCTATTCCCAGTATGCGCAATCTGAGTTTTGCTGACTTCTGGACACTGGTCAATTATCTGTGGTCAAAAGGCTGGTTTCTTCTTATTAATGTATTCTTTCGTTGAATACTTATCAGACCTTAAAGGGGAACCCTGGGGAAAACAGACCTCTAATGCCTGCCTGGCGGGTATGAACGGTTCTGCTCCATGCTGTTAATCATAGCTTGAGAGCAGATACCGGGTGGGTTCTGGGTTCTTCTTGAGTGCCAACCCCACCCGTAACGCCTGCACAGCTCTGCATTTTATGATTATCATCGGTGATTGCTTCCTTTCCCTCTGTATCTTATGTTCTTTTGTCATGCCACAAAATAGCAAAGGACTCAAATTCCTCCAGGCAAGATGATAATTACACATTTGTTATTAGGGGCCTTCAGCCAGCTTCCCATTTTTCTTTTGTATTTCCCTGTATTTCTAGTAATCTCATGCTCTCTCTACACACTTCAGGTTAATTATGAGTGTGGCCTAATGCAAAATCATCAGCTTAAAACATTATGAGATTTTTCTTTAATTTTTTTTTTCTTGATGGCATGATTCTTGAACATGACATTTATACGTGACAACACTGTGGAACTTGTCAAAAGGTTGGACACACCCACAAAATCTCACATAGGCAGATCATGATATACTCCTCTAATCAGTGTCTGCATTTACTTGACTTGTGCAAACAACACTGAGAAGGAAATGGAGTAATATTATCTTTGTGTGTGTGAGTGTTGATGAGCACCTAGCAATACTGCTTTTTAGAGTTCAGACAAGGTTAAGAGGTAAAATAGTTCACCTTCTCACTGAATCACTGGGAAAATTGAGTCCCGAGAATTAAGAGACTGGTTCCTCATGACACAGCTGCGACTGTCATAGCATGTGTCTGCAAGCCACGGGAGATGCTGCCTAGGTGAAATCCAGGCAAGAATGCCAAAGCCTCCATTTCTTATAAGTCACACACCTAAGATATTCTTCATCACATCATCTCATCCAGAGGCACTGGGAACGTCTGGGAATTCTCTGGGGATGAGGAAACTCATGGACCAATGTCACTGCAGTTCTGGGTCTTAATGTTACTAATGCAACAAGAAGGAAAATAATTTAGAAATGAAAACTAACAAAAGCAAACTTACGGAACAAAAGAAAGAGAAATGGTGAAGTGTGCAGATGGGATGAGGGAAAGGTTGCGACAGAGGAAGGGAGAGGGAGAAACAAGGGTCCTCTTCATTTGTCTTCCAACAAAACATCAGGCCAAACACCAAAGGCCCTAGTAGCTCTGAAAACTACATTGCAATGCCCAGGCCCACTTCCTACACAGAAAGGAAGCAGATAGGCCAGTTGCTATGGTAACCCTTGTCTCACTTAAACCACTGGCATCGCTCAAAGAGGAGACTCCAGAGATCAACAACCATGGCTCTGGAGATCACCAGGGAAAACATAAGGACTAACCCAGCTCATACTCCAAACAGCACGCAGAGAAAGAATAGAATGAACTGGAGGTAAAAATAAAGAATGATGCAGCTGGTGGATGTTGCAGTTTGAGGACAACCTTTAAGGGGCTGATGCAGAACAAGTTAGAAAAGACGAATCAGATGAGGCACATTCTTATCTGGTGGTCATGACAGCCTAACGGATAGCCAGAGTGGAGAATCCATAACCAACCCGTCAGAGCATGAGGCTATTGGCATGGAGAAATGCAGCTCAGCTCACAGGACAGAACCTTCTGGAACACAATTCTAACAGTTCACCATTGAGCACTTGACTGTTGGATGGTGTCACTATACCCAGTCGTTAGTTCACGATCTCATGGCCCTGCAAAAGCTGTGGATTCTCATTCTTGAAAAGAGCAGGAGAAAGAGGGAGGAAAAGATGAAGGGGGAGAGAGAGAGAGAGAGAAAGAGGGAGGAAAAGAGGAAGGGGGAGAGAGAGAGAGAGAAAGAGGGAGGAGAGGCTGACATAGGACTTGCAAACTTGTAACTGTGTGGATGTTGCCAAATCAATTCTTCCATCCGGGTTTTAATCTTATTATTAAATCTAATTATGCATGATTTAAATTTATATTATTTAAATTGTCATAATGAATTGCAAACTTATAAGTATCTCATAAAACCGAGACAACTTTTTGAAGACGTTGAAGGGTAGAAGACAATGTATGGTGTCTGGAACTGGAGCAGGAAAAGCAGGAATTTCCGAGCCACATTACAATGATTTGACAAAAATTGTAGCATAAGAAGGAGATATGAGACCAGATGATCCAAAGTCACTCACTGCGGAAAGGTGGCTATTACGGTAATAAACACAAAATAACTGAAGAGGTGATTCGCCATCAAAGCCGCAGGAAGGTCACAGCTGGTTGGTGAGCTCCGAGAGTTTACAAACCCCTCCCTCCAGAGCACGCTGACATTTAAGTTGCTGGTCAGAGCCAGGGAAGAAATCGAAGTTGGTAATTTCTACAAGGTCCAGCTGGTCTGATTGTTGATTCTTCACGTTTTGGAGATGACAGGACTCTTTTAAAAATCTGCTAAGCAAAGGCTGGAGAGATGATTCGGTGGCCTGGAGCACCAGCTGCTCTCCCAAGGGACTCAGTGTTGATTCCCAGCACCCATGCGGAAGCTCACAGCCATCTGTAACTCTAGTTTAGGAGATCCAGCCCTCTCTTCTTGCTTCTATGCTACACACAAAAGCACGCATGCAAAACAGCCATACACATAAAAGTAAAATCAAAAGAACTCTTTAAAAGTATAACAATCATCCTAGTCTTTAGTCCAAAGAGGAAAAGAATAAGGTGATGATTCTTTCTTTCTTTAGTCCACAGATTCACAGACCCTGAAGTCCTCCATAATCTTATCACTGTCTAAGACAATGTCTAAGGTTAAACATGACCTTGAACCTGTAACTTTCTGGTGAATGCAGTCCAGTTGATTGCTGTAGAGAAAGCTCCCTTGCTCCTGAGGCATTGCTGGATCGTTGAGATTTTGAACCCAAAAATCGAGGAGGTAATTATCCACCTGAAATGTTGGATGCACAGGACCAGAGGATATCAGGTGGTATCTGTGTCTTTGAGTGTAGCCCTGTGGCTAGTGGTTAGATCTACTCCATTTGGGGGTGATCATCTCCTTACTGAAGAGCCCCCCTCACATATGGAGGTTGCTTCTGGCTCTCTGGCAGTGAACTCTTGGGCACATGTTTCAGCAACGAGGACTCTCCTTTCTCTACCTTGAGAGATGGTCTTTAGATGAGTCACCATCCCCAGCCTCTCTCTATATCTCACTGCCTGCAGGTGAGTGACCGCTGAGTCACTGTTCAGTTACTTCGCCTCATTAGTGTATTTAAGAGAAGAGTAGAAGTGTTTAATTATTTAAATTTCATACTATTTTCTCAAAGGTGCTACATTTTACATTATTGACAATTCCACTAGGTTCCACCCAACAGCTACCTAGCAATAGCCTGTGGAGCCAGGTGTATAAGAATGCTGCTCTTTCATTCTCTCTCCCTCTCTCTCTCTCTCTCTCTCTCTCTCCTCTCTCTCCCTCTCCTCCACTTGTTCCCAGCTGGCATCTTCCTCTCTTCCCCTCTCTCTTCTCTGTCATTCTGTCCTTCTCTGCCCCCTTTCTGTCTCTGTCCCTTTTCTAGGTCCCCCTTCCCTTCCCCCGGTAAACTTCCTTTGGTACTAGGCCTGTCTTATGATGGCGATTCCTCAGGGGAGCACCACGGCAGGGCCCGTGGAGGTGCTTCCTCCCACCTTATTATACCACAATTTTATAAAACACAACATAACCTACTCCCCCCAACAAGATGTAAATCATCTTTCTTTTACCTAAACCTTTTGCATCACAAGACTATCTTAAAACAGTTACGGAACTGTTCTGAGTCAAAACTTAGCAAATTAGACACTCGGTGCATCCCGTGAAGGAATTGCAAGGAATCACCAGCCACCGTGCAGGAGACAATGTGAGCCACAGGTTATAGGAACAGAAAAAGACAGGAGGAAATCGTAAATACGACTTAACCTTGAGTCAGTGCACACATGTCTGGCTGTTAATATAGCTTCATACGAGTTGCTGGCCATAAAAAAAGAAATGAGATCCTACGTTTCTAGGAAATTAATCCCACCCCAGGTGAATTTAACAAAGTGACCTACACGTTTGACAAAGCATGAACTTTGAGGAAGGTGGACCAGGGGTCTCAAAGCCTGGCTCCAAAACCAACTTCTTATAGGACCTAAGCAAGCTATTAACATCCACCAGAGATGTAGGAAAACTGAGCCTTCCTCAAGGTATCAAAAGGCTGGATTGGAAGCTGGATTGGCCAGTAGATGTTTAATAAATATTAATTCTTTTCCTTGCCTTCCTTCGTGGCCCTGTCATTATGTGTTTTGTGGGACCTAACGTCCTGAGGAGGAAGTGCTTCCCCTGGGTATAACTGATCCTCTGCGCCCTTCCTCCTCAGGATGCAGTCTGTTTCTCTGCGGAGGAAGGACGGGACCTTGAAGGTTAGGAACTTGTGAGGATTATTTATAAATGAAATCCAACGCAAAAATGGGACAGTGACTACTGCATTTCTTTTGAAATACCTCACATTAACAATTCTATTTTCGATCTTATTTCTTGACCCTTCGCCTGACAGAAGGTTCGCTCTGAATGAGATGAGTCAGCGGGCTCAGAGAGCAGTTAGTGGACACACTGCCTCTGGCTAGGGGAAAATGCAGGAAGATCTCGCTACGTTGAAAGGCTGGGTTGGCCGGGGTCTTATCCTGCACCTCTGAGTCACTAAGGGGAAGACATGGAGAGATGTGTGTGTGTGTGGTGGGGGTGGGAAGAGCAGGAGCAGGGGATTTCCCACAGGAGGGCCAAGCGCCCAGAGCTAGGTTCTTGCTGAGAACTGCGCATGTCACAGCCTGCCCTGCCGCCTCTGCTGCTGCCTGGCGTCAAGAGACCCCAGATTGTCTGCCAGGACACCCACAAGGCCTCTTCTCTTGCTTATGGAGAAATCCCTTCAGTATTTCTAGTCACGTGAAAGATCTGGCCCTTTCTGGGGCATCCCAAGGCCATTTTCTACCAAGGCAGCCGCATGGGCATCCAAAACTGGACAAGAAGATCCAAGCTAGTGATTGAGAGGAACCCATCTTGTATGACGCAACGAAGGGGACATGGTTCTAGAAAATCTCCCTCTCCTCCCTCTCCCTCTCCCTCTCCCTCTCCCTCTCCCTCTCCCTCTCCCTCTCCCTCTCCTCCCTCTCCCTCTCCCTCTCCCTCTCCCTCTCCCTCTCCCTCTCCCTCTCCCTCTCCCTCTCCCTCTCCCTCCCCCTTCTCCCCCCCATTTAAAAAATGCCTCCCCCCCACCTTTTTAAAAGACGGGGTCTCACTCTGTATCCTTGGCTGACCTGGAACTCACAGAGATGCCCTGCCTTTCAAATGCTGGAATTAAAGTCGGGCCTCACCACTCCCACTGAGGACCACAGACTCTTCTTTCCTGCCTATGCATTCCAAGCGCGCTCTTCCAGCTCTGTTTTTCGGTGCAGAAAGAGATAAGAGTACGAATCACTATGTTCCCCCCCCCCCCACACACACACACACTGCGTGACGTTCCTCTTTCACAAATACCACTTTAAATAATCTTAAAAGACAGCTGCACTCTGGAAGCCATGACTAGGCAAAAAACTAGACACAGTCACCAAGGTTCTAAATTAATGTGAGACGTCAAAGACAATTTCATGGACACTCGAACTTAGATTATTAGACCCCCGAGGAATCCCCTGTGGAGTTTTAGTCAGCTTGGGTTGAGGAAACCAGAATATTATCAATAAAGGGCAACCTGGTAAGATCTTATTGTATGGATGAAAGTACCAGTGATTTTTCAGGAGCAATCAAGACCCGAGGCCTGCAAAACTCTACCTGGGACTCAACCCACCATCCACCAATGTAGTCCATCTCAGCAGCGAGGCTGCTGTGCAAACAAAGACATTCCACATGTGGGATTAGAGAAATCTTCTTCCACAGACAATGTCTAAGGCTATCAACTCTTTTACTGTACCACTATATGAACTGCTGAACACTTCCTTAATATTCTTCTCCATTCTCTCAGTATGAAAATCGTGAGTTTCTCAATACCAGGCTTGGCACACCAGAGGGCTCTGAGCCAACCCTGGCTGTCTTTTCTCTCTGCTTAGTTTTCACCCCACAGGGCTTCTTCTCCCTTCCTGTTAGCTCAAGTTTGTCACGGATCATATTCCCGTAAATTCCCCTCAGAGTAACTCTGCTGTTCTGAGCTTCCAGTGGAAACCAAACTGTGCGCGGCTGAGCAAAGCCTGTCTCCCTGGGACAGACCCACACTCTCCAAAATGGTGAAGGACCAAATTCCGAGGGCAAGAAGATGCCCATGAGGTTTAGGCCGGCTAGTCATGGTTGTTTCTCACTGGCAGAGTGTGGGCCACGTGGAAGGAGAGTTGATCATGTTCTATCAGAAACCTGAAGGACTCACAAAAGAATAAGCTCATTTTGTCAGTAAACTTGCACTGTGTTTGAAACGGGCAGGGGTACACTCTTAGAAATGCCACAGAGAGAAATGGCACCTGTTGGTGACAAATTCCCAGCCAGCAGGTCACCGCTGATCTCTTCTTGAGTTCTCATGTGGGGAACCCAGTGTGCTAAGCCTGACTTCAGAAGGCTCTTAGTGTCTTTGTGAAGGGGTGGTTTGGGGGCCTTCCTGTAAGAGTCTGACTCCCTCACCGCCTAGTGAAAAACTACTCAGAGCTTCTCAGACCCATGCTACAGTTACCCAAAATGGGGCATTTAGCACTTGCTGACTGGAAAACCTGAGAAAGAGAGGAGAGCATACCAAGTGATGCCTAGAGCCCTTCTAGCAAGGCCAAAGTTCAGACCACGACAGCTGGAAGGCCCACCGACCACGTTTATAGCTGGGCCCACGCAGACTCTCCTAGTGCCTCTCCCACAGTTTTCTCCACATCTTCTGGGTCTGCATCAGTTCCCCTTGATGTGGAGGGCTGCTTTGTTTTTTGGCAGTCACAGTGAATATCTTCCTGCCCAGCCCACTGCAGGAATTTAATTCCCCTGGTTTTTGCTAAGGGCTTAGCATTTGACAGCTCTGCACCATATTTTCTCTCCTTTCAAACAGTCTCTTTAAAGTGTGCTCAAAAACAGGAAACCACACATCTCCACCCCAGCACAAGCCGCCATCCACAGCACAGTCAGTATCAGAGGTAGGGTTTTCCTTTTCCTGAGCGCAGCCAAATTCCAGCTCCTGCCTAGCAAGGAAACCACCCAGTGCTGCCCCCCACTCCGCCCCCATTCCAGGTATCCCCAGAGCCCTTCTCTAGAACATTCTGGTAGCAGGGTACTCTCTCCTACCTCCTTCAGCTTGTCTCCCCTTCTCAGGGCTGACTTCCCCTTTTCTGCTCCAGCAATCTCTTTAGCACTTTCTTATCATGAAGTTCGGTTTAAAGAACCGCCCTTCCTAAGAACAGCAACAGCTCCTCTGGCAAGGGCAGTAGGGTGGTTCTGAGATTTCCTACAGGACTCTGCGCCCACCTGCAGCCTCCCCACCTCAGGCATTCAACTTACATTCCAGGCTCCAGTCGGCCCTGTGTCTCTGGAGGTTACCTCTGTCTCTCAACTCTGACTGAGGACTGGCAGAACAGGAAGGAAGTTGAGAGAGAGAGAGAGAGAGAGAGAGAGAGAGAGAGAGAGAGAGAGAGAGAAGAGGAAAAAATGTTTTAAACCTACTTGACAAGGAAACCCTGGGCTGTCTCGATATCCTGCTCTGCCTATCTTCCGATCAGCCGTCTGAGCAGCATTCTTGACAATTAATGACACATGTGGAGCAAACCAGCCCATGTGACATAGATGCATGAGTGTGCATGCTGGGGGAGGGTCCCTGTAGCTGTGTGTGCTTTCAATGACTGGGTGTGCGTGTCTAAAAGCCATAATCTCGGGGAGAGACATAGGGCCCCTAAACAGAAGTAATAGGCTTTATTGTGTACTACAAACTTCTGCTCCTCTAAGGCTCCTGTCAGCTTTCTTTTATTTATAATTCATTTATTTATAGTAAGACAACTTGCTGGTAGGAAATGAGGAGTAGAAATTATGAATGTTAAATGTATATACTGGGTGCTCAATTTAAATAATTTGTCTTCAGACAGAGGGTTTTTTTTTTGAGCTTTATTTATTGGTCCTCATTTGAAGATGTTGCTGTGTATTATTGCACCACAAGCCTTCAAACGAAATAAACAAAAGTAAAAACAAAAGCAAGAACAAACACTGTTGGTTATATCTAGGAATGTAGATTGTAAATGCAGCTTCATTAATTCCTCATCTAACGCAGAAATCTGTGACAATCACATGGATGCTAAAATTGACTTTGCAGCTATTTGAGGAGTGGCTTGTGAATAAATTTAAATGAGAACAAGCTGCCAACACTGTGTGCAGTCCCGTTGGAGACAGGGCTGCGGTGTCTGCGTTTCGATGCTTTCTCTAACTTGCTCCTAAGCTGCGGTCAACAAGGCATGCTCGTTTATACTAACATTTCAATAATCAGTATTTGTATTAATATGCGTAGTGACTGCTACCTCAACCAAGGCACTTGGGGAAAATGGCACTTTTCCTCTCTTCATCCAAATAGGCTGCATGCTCTTCAGTTATTTTGAACGTCGCTGTGAGTTGTGTCTGGTGCTGAGATGTATTCAAATGCTAAGTACTGGCCACCAAGATCTGGTTGTCCCCCAACATCTTCAGTAGACCAAGTGATGCTATGTAAATCTCATTCCCCAATTGAAAACTATTGGCTAGATAAAAGTGGTTACAGCCAATTACCAGGTAGAATAGAGGCAAGTGGGTTTTCAGTTACCAGGATGAGGGTCGCAGGTAGGGACCATGGGAAAAAAGAGAGAAGGAGAGGAAGAAGAGAGGACGAGGAAGGAGAAAGGAAAGAAAGAAAACAGGAGGTCTCCATTAGACATGATGAACCAGGAGTATGTGGCCGTGAAATGCCCCGCCCACCAGGATAGACTGATGGAGCAGAAATAACCTGGGATGTGTGTGGGGGGCGATGGGGGAAGACTCAAACATCAACTACTTGTGGAATCACAGTTTGGAAAGTAGATAGTCCAGTGTATAGAAAAATAGATTAGATGTGACCCCACCCACCCACCCAATAATTGTGCTAAGCTGATTAAATAAACTCATAGGACTTTGCCTTGATTATTTGGGGGCTGTCTGAGTCATATTAATAGACAATAGAATTTAATAAAATTAATTGAGAGACTACATTATGCCCTTAGAGTAAGGAGAACTGGAGTGATCCTGAGACTGGCAGTCATATGGTCAGACATGGGCTTCTGACCTAGGGAACATATAAGAAGGAAATGAGGGAGCATTGTGGGCTGTGTGCTGGACAATTTTATGTCAACTTAACACAAGCTATAGTCAGCTGAGAGGAAGGAACCTCACTTGAGAAAAATACCTCTACTTGATAAGAAGGGCCCAGCCCATTGTGGGTGGGGCCACCCCTGGGTTGGTGGTTCTGGGTTCTATAAGAAAGCAGGCTGAGCAAGCCATGAGAATCCAGACAGTAAGCCACACCCTCCAAGGCCTCTGTACCTCTTTCTGACCTGGATCTTGACATGGAGCTCTTGAGGCATAGAGGCCCAGGCAAGGTAGTACATGCCTTTAATCCCAGGAGACTGAGGCAAACAGATCTCTGAGTTCAAGACCAGCCTGGGACAAAGCAAGTTCCAGATCCAGGCATGGTGGCACACACCTTTAATCTGGGCCACAGCTTCTGTTGGAGGCCTACCTAAGGACAGCGGAAGAAGGAAGACTCACTCTTCTTTGCCTGCTTGCACTTGCCAGCTCATCTGTTGGTACCTACTTCTTGAGGATTCCAGCTTATGCAGAAAGCCAGCTGAAACAACTAGCCTCGTGGGATTGAGCAACTACTAGATTTTTGGACTTCCCACTCATAGCTGTCCATTGTTGGGATAGTTCGACTGCAGACTGTAAGTCATTCCAATAAATCCACTTAATATATAGAAACTTTCCATAAGTCCTGTTACTCTGGAGATCCTTGACTAATACACGTCCCAAGTTATTTTGGTCATGATGTTTCATCACAGCAATAGCAACCCTAACTAAGACAGGGTACAAGTCTGAAAACCAGCACGCAGGTGGCTGAGGCAGATCCGAGGTCGGCCAGGGCCACATGGCTATATAGTAAAGCCCTCTCATTAGTGACAGACAAAGAAACAAACAAACAAACAAGCAAAGAAACAGAAAACAGTGCATAATTACACTTAACAAAGTTAATAAAACCGCAAAACAGAGCTATTGTATAAACTGCAAGATAATATGTAGGTAGTTTAAATACAGTGGTCAGTTGTGCTCTAAATAAAAAGGCCCTCTAATTGGAGTTAAGGTCTGCTCAACAGGAGGAGACTAGGCTGCTACTGGAACCCTAGCTAACAACCCAGTGCTAAGAAGTCGTGGTTATAGGTGGAGAATCTACAAACACCACTTGACTAAAAGAGCATAATTCCTGACAGCCATCTGTAAACATTTGCACGTAGTACACCCACAGATAAACGGAGTCCTCACCCGTCATCAAGCAAACTTCTCCTTGCAACAGACAGAGATCACTACAGAAAACCACAGCCCATCAAAATGCAGAGCTGTGGAGCTCAGTCCCGGTGAACACATCTACACAACACCCCCACATCTACGGCTCAGAGGACGCTGCAGAAGAGGCTGTGGAATGATTATAAAAGCCAGGAGGCCTAGTAACCTCAGAACCTGCACCCGTAAAGCCTCACAAATATGACTGCCTGAACGGCAGCCTACCAAGAACACCATCAATGGATGTGCTGAAGTGGACTGGGAAAGGCCCACAAGGCCTCACTCAGCCCCACACAAAGAACTACAGGCAACCAAGGAGAGCTGGAAGCAGGAGAGGTGCTCTTCCCAGAGAACAGCACACTGATTGTCCAGTGTCGAAACAGTTCTGAAAACACAATGCAAGTAACATACGACCGAGCTGTCCATATTTAGGAATATATGTATGCATAACTCCAGCTTTCTGCCCAGATCATGTGAGGGAGCCATTCTGGAAGTGATGAATATAGTCCAGGCTGACACCTTGTTAAAATCTAAGACCCTGAACAGAAGCCACCCAGCTGTGACCTGAACTGACCCTGAGACATCTTCAGAAGAGACAACATCATTATTTCTGTCTTGTCCATTCAAGCTGGGGCTTGTTTGTCACACGGCAGCAGCTAACTAATACACTTACCTCTGGTTCCTTGAATAAACTCATCCCCACACTCGTCTGTATACTGTTTACTCCTTTGCAAGCTCCCGCTCCTCTCGTCTCTTCACCAAAAGTTGTTTTCTAGTGTGGAAAGCGATTTTCTCTGCAGGATGGAGGAGTCTTTCCCTGGATTCCTGTACGCAATTTGTTTCCTGTCTTTATAGATTCCTATCCAAATATTAGGCCAGCAAAGAGGCCCTCTCCAACTACAGGTCTAAAGACTGGAGGGACGGCTCAGTTTTTAAAGGCACTTGTTGTCAAGCCTGACAGTGTGAGTCCCAACCAGACAGCAGAGGAAGAGAATTGACACACACAGGTTGTATACATACTCACACACATGCACACTCTCACACACATATACTCACATGCTCATACACATACATACTCACACACACACACACACACACACATACTCACATGCACACACACACTCACATGCATATACACACACATACTCACATGCACACACACACATACAGGCACATACTCACACATACTCACATACATACTCACATGCACACACACACACACACACATACTCACAGGCACATACTCACACATACTCACATACATACTCACATGCACACACACACACACATACTCACAGGCACATACTCACACATACTCACATGCACATACACACTCACATGCACATACATACATACTCACATACACATTCACACTCACATACATGGATGCACACACATGGATGCACACACTCACACTCTCTCACACACACATACACACACACACACACACACACACACACACATGCCATAGCACACACACATGCACAGTTCTCCTCCCAAATAAATGAAATAGAAAATTAAAACTGTGCCCTCTTTGTACATTTACCCAGTTTATTATCATTTCTCCTTGAGAGTGAGAGCTCTCCTGCAACAATGATTTTGTTCTATCCTTTATCAGGGGCCGGAACACTGCTCACACTCATCATAGGCTATCAACAAACATGGCAGAATGAGTGTTAGAGAATAATACACTGGGGAACAGGATCTCTGAAAGCAGAAGTTGTAGGTAGCAGCTAGGGGAAGAGGAGGGGCCCTGGAGAGGGCAGGATGGCTTCAGAGAAGCAAAGGGAGAAGTGAGGCCGGGCAGCCATGCCAGCGAACCAGATCGCCCACACTCAAGCTTGAACAAACATTCATTTGATTGCTTCTGTGTTGATGTTTCTTTATCTTCTTGTTAAATCCTTTAGGACCTTTTCGGGACATTGTGTTTGTAAGACAGTGATAGGCTTACAACAAGCTATAAAGAAGCACGCAACCTCTTTGGCTGTGTCTGCCATCCATGGTCATAAGGAAGGGAATTGAGAGAAAGGCAGAGACAGAGAGAGACAGAGACAGAGACAGAGACAGAGAGAGAGACAGAGACAGACAGAGACAGAGAGAGACAGAGACACACAGACAGAGACACACAGAGAGACAGAGAGAGAGACAAAGGGAGGGGAGAGAGAAAAAAGGAGAGAAGAGAAGAGAAGAGAAGAGAAGAGAAGAGAAGAGAAGAGAAGAGAAGAGAAGAGAAGAGAAGAGAAGAAAAGAAGCCGGCCATGAGCACGTGGAGAGAGACTGGGGGCGGGGGGGGGGTGAGGAGGGAGGGGGAAAAGAGGATAAGGGAGCAAAAGATAGAGCAAGAGCAAGAGAGTGAGGCGGGGGCAAGCAGCCCCTTTTATAGTGAGTCAGGCACACTGGCTGTTGCCAGGTAACTGTGGGGCGGGGCCTAGACTAAATGCTAACTGTGTGGGTGGGTGGGTGAGTGTGTGTGCGCGCGTGTGTTTCTGAGCCTCATTCAGGGCTGGATGTTCAGTGTTGCATGGTACAAACATACCACAGTTTGTTTACTTGTCAGAACACTGGGTAGGTTCCAGTCTGGGGCAAGTATGAATAACGCCACCAGAACATTTGGGCATAAGTTTCTGGGTGAACTAGATTTTTACTTCCCTAGAGAAATTGTCTAGGAATGCAATTGCTAGGTCATATAGGAAATTCATATTTAACTTTAGAAAACTTATAAAACATCCACCAGCTGTTTGACAATACCAAAACCAGTGACTGGAATATTTTCTATTCTACTTGCAATATACAGGCAGTCCAGTTTTTCCACATCCTTGCCAGAATTTACTGTCTCCATTTTTAAAAAAAGAGATTCTCATTGGTCATATCTTACAGTTCTTCAACATATCCATTAGTGAACATCCTATGTGCCTGTCATGTATGAATCATCTTCTGTGAGGTGTCTGGGCTTCTTTGTCCCCTTCATGGAATTGACACCAGTGGTATACATGTCCTGTTTAGGGCAGAATATTCAATTGTCCCTTGTTTTCAGAGCTGTGGGGAGACAGGAGTCCCCTGCATTCACTCCCTGAATTCCTCTTATTAAGGCTGAGATTAGCGGTTGCCTAACACACTCAGGTGTCTAGAAGGCAGTGTGATGCCATTTCTATTCTGTAGAACAGCAGTAAATTCCCCTAGGGCCTATGACCACTCCAGTCACGAGCTTTTAAAATCCGGTTTACAGTACCAAACATGAATTCCTTTCTGTGGACTGGGCCTGGAATTCAATTAGAAAGCTGTTACTCATTTCCATAACAGTTGGGCCACTATTAAATCAGTGGGGAAGCCATGCTGCCTGTCGGGTGTTCTGGGTTATGAGAGAGAATTGACTGTGGTGGTGGTGGCTGTGGTGGTGGCTGTTCAGCCTCTCAAGGACTGGATGCCAACCCCATTTTGCAGAGCCTCTTTACTGTACAAAAGGCATTTTTAAGCAAGTCAATTTCTGAATACCAAAACCTCTTATCGGATTTAGGGGTTGTCTTGAAAGAATCATCATCGCCTTAAGCAATAGTCAGCCACAGGAGACTTCCTGGTTGGCCATGTTTGCCCCTAAGTTATGTAAAGCCTGAGAGAATCCCTAAAAAAAGAACAACCCCATAAAATCTCTGATGATAATTACTAACAAAAGGCTTCTTCAAAACCTAGGTGCAATCACTTAAAATTCAAGCCAGATACAGCTACGATTCTGCTACACCTTGTCTCTTGGTTTGATATTGGAAGCTGTGGGGTTCACAGCTGGGTAAGACCACAGTGCCCTTCTCCTGCCCCAAACCCCAGCAGCCTGCATTTCACCTTCAGTTATGAAAAGCAAGTACCAGGGAGGACCTTGCCAGCTCAGTTCTAGTTTGATTCTTTTAAATCTGACAATCAGGGCACAGGATGTCTTCAGCTTTAGGGTCTTACCATACAGTTCTGGTGGGTGAACAAGAGAAATGGAGAGAGCCACTCTTGTTTTGGGCTCCTTGAGGCCTCCTGATAAGCAGTGCATAAGGATGTGTATGGCTTTTTCCACACACCCTTGCTTTTTTGTTATCTGCCCCCGAAGTGCTTACTTCATCAATGAGTAGACCACATCAGTTTTCTTCTTTGCTCTGTTAATAGGATGAATTACATGGATTGATTTCAATCAATCGCGTCATTCATCGTATTGTGTTTTATAAAAAGAGAAGGCCAGGGATATGTTTAGTGGAGGCAAGGTAAGGTGCGGAGGGGTGGGGGTGCCTCATGATGGTATAGTATAGAAAAGAGTTTATTCAGGGCATGGGGAGGAGAGTTGAAAGAAAGGCAGAGGGGTGGGGTGGAGTAGAGGAGTAGAGGCTGGTCATGAGCCTGGGGGGGATAGGGAGTGAGGGGGAGCAGAAGCAAGAGCAAGAGGAGAGAGCAAGAGAGCAAGAAAGTGACGAGGGGGCAAGCAGCCCCTTTCATAGTGAGTCAGGCACACCTGGCTGTTGCCAGGTAACTGTGAAGTGGAGCCTAGACTCGATGCCAACACATCCGTGTACTATTCTTTACATGTATTAGATGTGTTAAGCATTTTTTTTTTGTCTATAAACCCATTAAAGGCACTGGTTTGTACATTTCAGAGTTTTTTTGTCATCTATTCTGATTTTGATGCTTTGGGAAATCAGGCCTCATAGAAGGACTTCTGATGTACTCTCTACCCTCTCTTTTCTAGAAGAGGATATTACATTTAAAGCAACAAGTTTCCTGTTTTCAAGATGCAAATTTCTATTCTGGTTAATCAAAATGTAGAACACTATGTAAAGAGGGACCCAGGCTGTAGGCTTCTCTTTTGTGTTTAGAATGCTCCCGTTGGGTTCCATGTGCATTGGTAAAAGTGGGGAACCCTGTCTAGGGGGCTCCAAACAGGAGGAAACATGGATTGAACCCTTGTTTTCATGGATATTTTCAGAAACACCAAAGAGATCTTAGGGATTAACCCTGAAGTTAAGCATCTTACAGTGCAGCTAATCGTTTAACTACTTGCTACCTGCCCTGTAATGACTTCCCGACACTGAATCAACAATCCTTCTGTCAGAAAGGATCAAAAGTTATAAAGATTAGAAATGTATGGCACATGGAGTTTTAAACTCTATGCTTACTAAATTTACTTTTAAAGGAACAAAATTATAATTCTTTCTTTGTGGTCTACTTTTCTTGGTATGTACATCAGCTATATATCAGGTACCAGGTTCTCTAGCCTCATAATATCCCTTTTGTTTTCCCTCTGCTGTACTGACTACCTTATGCAACCTCTGGTTTATTTTCTGGGGCTGTAGTTCTGACGTGCTAGAATGTTACCATTGAAACCAGAGAGTATAGATATCTTAATGAATGTGAATCATATACATTGTAACTATCAATAGTCTCCCTAACTCCCCCCCCCCAGACACACACTTCTCCTTGACTTCCTTTTTTGTGTTTTGGTTAATGATATCCCTGTCAGTTTTACTTCTTGATACAAAATCATAGATACTTGCCCATCTAAAACCCTCTTAGAGGAATTCTATACTGATTGGTCACCTTGCTCAGAGTCCTGGCCTCAGTACCTGGTTGATAGATCACATATAACATCACCTAAAGACTTCTAAAATGACACTAGCCAATGACCAATGATGTGAAGCATAGAATAATTCCATCCAACAGAGATAGCACTTATGGCTGCCAGTGGGCCAGCTTGAAGTAGAAACTTCGGGGTTCTTTGGAAAGTTGGTTGGACGGTGTTTTGCTGGGTCAAACATGTGAAGGAGTGTTTTGTTAAAGTGGACACAGGTGAAAGACTAAGGCAGACTTGTGAAGAAATGTTCAGCTGAAGCAGACACAGGGGTCTGAGTGCTTTGTGTGATGATTCTCAGACCCCAACATACACAGTTTTGGTTACCCACATGCTTAATTGTTCTTTGCCTTGGTGTCTTTATATCCTGTTAGTTCAGTAGGATACATTCATTCCATATAGAATTTAAGGTTGTTAGTCTTCTCTGTAAAAACTTGAAGTCTGTGACCTTTCTGGTTTCCAATGAGAATCCCACTGTTATCTGAGGTGTTTGCTCCCTAATGGGAAGGTGTTTTGCTTCTTCTAGTTTTTGGTTTTGGAAGACAGCCTCCTGACACTTCTGAGATCTGGTTATGATCTACCTTGGCATAGGTTTCTTTGAGCTTAGTCTGTTGGGGTTTGCAAGGCTCTTGAATCCAGTGTGTATGTCTTTTACCCAGTCTGTGAAATTGTCGCCCAGGCCTTCACTCCCTTTTCTGTCCCATTCTTTGTTCTCTTTCCTTCACAGATGCAGACGGTGTTGCGTTCTTTGTTCTCACAACTCTATGAGTTTGTGTTAAGCTATCTGGATGAATTCCCTGGCTTTCTTCACGTGGACTCATTTCTATAGCCCCCTTTTTAACCTCCTTGGTCCTGTGTTCTGTGGCTCGGCTTACACATTAAATACATTTTATTTTATTTTACTTTTTAAGTCTAAAATGTGCATCATATTTTAAATTTTCTTTCTATAGATTCTTTATTATTTCTTTCTATAGATTCTTTATTATTATTATTATTGCTTACTGGAGGTAAAAGAAATAAAATCAAAATTTCACTTAAGTGTTACTGACACTATTTAGGTGAAGGAAAAAGAGGGCCCATGAGGATGGGCTAGATAGGAAGGAGCTGAGCCAGGACAGAGCGTGGGTCCTCCTCTCCATCTTCCTGAAGTCTCATTGCCACGATGTTTGATGGCAATAGAGATTACATCTACATATTTTCTGTCATGCTGGACTGCACTCATCCTGCCCATTTGTCTAGAGAGATGGGCTTTCGGAGAGATCTGTTCACTGCTTTTGCAGTGTTTTGCTTGCTGCACGTTCCCAAACACAGGGCAGGATCCACAAAGCAAAAAGAAAATACAGGAACTTTAAAGCCAGATTGTTCCTGGGGTCCCAAGACTTTCCACTGGTCTTCTGGCTCTCCAACAATTTTTATTTATTTATTTATATGTGTATTAATGTATTTATGTTTTATTAATGTATTCATCTTTTATCCATGTATTTTTATATTTTTATATTTATTTATCTTATTTATATGAGCACACAGACACACTAGAAGAGGTCATCAGATTCCATTACAGATGGTTGTGAGCCATCATGTGGTTGCTGGGAATTGAACTCAGGACCTCTGGAAGAGCAGTCAAGTGCTTTTAACCGCTGAGCCATCTCTCTAGCCTCTGTTTTTATTTTTTAATTAAAACATTATTTGATGTTTATCAAGAAAAAAGTTCACACACCAAAGCTCTGGAACTTCCTACTGGATTTTACACTTTCACTATTAAATACACGTACCCACCACTGAAAAGTGAAAAGTCCACCACAGAGTTAAAGCTAGAAGAAAGTGTCAGCTGTGTGTTCTCTCCTATGGCCACGGGCTGTCCTAAGAGTGCTGGATGGACGATCCTGCTGCTGACAACCATTTCTTTTACAGATGAGAAGATGGTGACTCTGAAAGGGGACAGTCTTCACCCAGAGCAACACATCTCAGCCTGTGGACAGGCCTGGGACAGCACTTCTCAAGTGTTAACATGCTAACGGGTTAGTGTAGGCCTTGACATTATGCAGGTGGATGCAGTAAGTTGGCGGCAGGCATTGAAGCTCACCCTGTTGTGTTTTATAAAAAGATAAGGAGAGAAGGAACATGTTTGGTGGAGGTGTAATCAGTGTGGAGAAAGCAGGTGCCTCCGCAGACCCATGCTGAGGCATCCCTTCCCCCTGAGGGACCAGCCACACGATGGTATAGTATAGAATAGAGTTTATTCAGGGCATGGGAAGGGGAGTTGAGAGGGTAGTAGAGACAGAGAAAGGCAGAGAGAGAGAGAAGTAGAGTAGAGGCCGGCCATGAGCACATGGAGAGAGAGGCAGGAAAGGGATGGAGAGAGAGGGAGTAAGGGGCAAGAGGACCGAAGGAAAGCAAGAGAGCAAGAGAGTGGGGAGGGGACAAGCAGCCCCTTTTATAGTGAGTCAGACACACCGGCTATTGCCAGGTAACTGTGGGGCAGAGCCTAGACAAAATGCCAATATACGCTATCAGGAGTCTGGGAAGTACTGTACAAGCATGCATGCATGTGTGTATGTGTGTGAGTTTTGTTAGCACATGTGTGTTTGTGTGAGCATGCACGCCTATGAACATAGAGCCCAGAGTACTTGCTCTATCACTCTCTGCTTTATTTCCTTGCGTCAGAGTCTCTCACTGAGCCTGAAGTTGACTAGTGGCCATCAAAGCTATGTGTGCATCCTGTCTGTCCCCAGCAGTACTGTGGATACAGACACACACTCGACCACGCCCAGTTTTTCCTGGCTTTGGATATTTGCACTCAAGCCCTCATGCACGTACAGCGAGTACTTTTATCGCTTGCTCAACTCTCCAGGGTTGCTGCTCTTTGAGCAACAGCATTCTGGAACACCTACCTACTCACCTTACAGCTTTCCACGCCGCCTTTGTGAATTCATTTCAGGAAGTGAAAAAAAAAATCAAGTAATCATCTAAGCATCATGTTCCTGGAGATGCGAATGGACCTGCAGCCTCTGAGGAGGAACCCAGCCCAGGATTGAACCCTCTACTTGTTCTACATAAAAATTGTAGCGTTCAGGATGGCTCTAATGTTGGCAAAGAGCACGGGAGAGCATACAAACAACTCTTAAGCTGCTAAGCTCCTCTTGTAATCTGCTTGGGGCTGTGGGTTAAGAATCTTTCCTTGCCTTGGGAGGACAAATGGCTTTCTATCTTTGTCACCATGAGGAGTGCAGTTCTCTAGCAAGTAGAAATCTGAGGAAGGCGCACTTTAGTTCTAAGGCAAAGTGTAGAAATGGACAGAGAATCTGCATTTCCTTCCTTATCTGCATGGCTAGGAGATAGTCAAGAGACCATTGAATATCCAGGGTTTACAAGTATCCAACTTGCTCCAGATTCCAATACCAACCTTATAAGCAATTTTGAATGTGTTCCTGACTTTCTGTATGATAAAATTGTCAAAATGGTTGAGTGTCCTGTGAGCTAAGGTCTACATAAGATTTATGTAAGGCAGCACACAAATTGATACTAGTAGCTGAATGCCATGTGAGGACTGAGCCAAGAGCTGTAGTAATTAGATGACAGCCTACAGATCATAAAAATGTATGATCTAGTGATTGGTTTTCAATCACCTGTTCTAAGGTTCTGGAAATCTCTTGGCCTCATTCCCTATCAAATGTCACCGAGCTTCAATGAATAACCTTTATGTCTCATGTCTATGAGGAAGTACACACAATGCCATTTAACCAGAGATATTCTGTACTCTTACATTTTATCATTTCTGTGATCAGACTCTTTATAGTGGTAGAGGACATGAGAGTTGGCTTTCTCTAGATATGTACAGTCTTATAAGAATTATGCCTCGTGTGTGTATGTGTGTGTGTGTGTGTGTGTGTGTGTGTGTGAGAGAGAGAGAGAGAGAGAGAGAGAGAGAGAGAGAGAGAGAGAGAGAGAGAGAGAGAGAGAGAGAGAGAGAAACAAAAAGAATATTGAATCAAAACCTGAACATCTGCCCTGGGCTATCAACATTTCATGCATCTGTGAATTCAATGTGCCTTCACTGCGAGAAGATGCCCCTGTCATTTGGTAAAAGCATCCTTATCAGACAACTCCTAAGTCTGTCTCAGTCACACCCCCACCTCCCCCCACCTTCCTTGCATCTGGTTTGGTGCCCTAAGCCTATGACGCTGGGCTTAAGTGGCAGGAGGGATATATATCAGGATGCAAAGATCTTTGTGTCAGCGACTAGACAACTTACGGGAACACATTCGGCTCTGGGGGATTTTAACTCGTGGTAAGTATGAACACAATAATAACTAACTAAATGAGTTGGAGGGTTGATTGGCTGTAAAAACAACAACAACAGAACATACAAGAAGAGAACACTCTGATCTTGTGGGTCTGACCTGAGTTTAGGGGTTGAACTCAGGACAGAACACACTCAAACCTTTTCATAATGTCATGTGACAAACTGGTGCGTGGAATGCGGTTATTACCAGTTCACTGCAAACCTTGATTGCTGAAGTTGTTCACAAGGTACCGAGAAGGACCCTCCCTGTTTGTGGCTTCCTGGCAAACAGTTTTCTGGAAAAGGATGGATCTGAGGCATTAGGCAACCACAGCACAAATAGTTCTTTACTCCCGGGATGGCCTTGAGGCTGATGGGACAGTGTGAGCGTGGGGAAGAAAGCAAGCATTGGGGTGACCGCAGGGCAGCGTGGGTGACGTTGCCTTCTCCCTCTGAGGTCAAAATGTTTGTTTGCTCTATTCTGAAACAAGGTACATGCTGGATTGTCTTTTAGTGGCTTCATTTTGGCTCTTGTTTGGATCTTTAACTTGAATCTCTCTGTCTCAGAGAAACCATGGGTAACATCTATGGGCCTTACCTATCAGGGGAAGAAATGGTAGTGCCCTGTCTGGTTCCCTTTTTCACTTCATTAACCATGCGTCTGTTTATCTTTCTATTTATCTTTGCTGAGGAGGAGGTGATCTGGAGTTTTGGGGTGATGAAGGAGCATCAGAGAGCCTGTGGCAATCCCTCCCCAGTGGCTTTGTTTTTTGGTGCATTTCTCATGAAAGGTTGAGCTGTGTAATTCCACATAGCTGAGCATCGTTGCATTGGATACCCAACACATCGTGCCTTGACACAGCCCTTCTTTCTGCAGAAGAGCATTTCGTAATCTCTGAAGCAGGAAGGATGCATTAAAAAAAAAAAAGAAAAATAGGTTCTCATACAGGGATGGATTCCTTGACACTCAGAAGGACCTAAGTGTGAACTAAAGTCAAGTCTGATATTTAGTGTGGGCACATTAGACACCAGGACTGAAATGACACACACATATTCCAGAAGTCACAACCTTTGGTGATGTCTATAACCAATAGGACTCTCTTCCAAGGAAAGAAAGATTCATATTTGTCCTGATTTCCCCAAGGCTTTGCAGAGACCCAGAGGGTAAATCTGTTCCAGAAACTCCGTAAGGATCAATTGGGTTTCTCAGCTACTCTAAATTGCAGCATCCCCATCAAGCTCAGAGAGCAGAAGTCTTTCATGGAGCAAACACCAAGGGTCCACCTACTGTGGAAGTCTGCGAGGAGTCCTCATTTTTTAGGTTCTCTCTCTCTCTCTCTCTCTCTCTTTCTCTCTTTCTCTCTCTCTCTCTCTCTCTCTCTCTCTCTCTCTCTCTCTCTCTCTGTGTGTGTGTGTGTGTGTGTGTGTGTGTGTGTGTGTGTATGCAAGTGTGTACATGTGTCTGTGGAGGCTGGATGCCATGGATACCTGAGGCCAGGGGCACTGGATATTCCTGCAGCCGCTGATACAGGCGGCTGTGAATCACCTGATGTGGGTTCTGGTCCTCTGGAAGAGCAGTCCATGCTCTTCAGCATTGGCCCATCTTTCCAGCCCTGAGTCCTATTTACATAACACATTAAGCCTAAGACTAGACTTGAGTACTACTGTCCAAGCATATAGGTGCAAGGTACACCTTCAAAACTACATCAACATACAAAGGGAGTTTGTGCCAGAGGAGGAAAGATGCTGAGGAGGTGCAAATCCTAAGATTTTTAATTCCTGGGACATGCTGTGAGAAGTCTAAGCGACTCAGTGAAAGCCTCTTGAAGCAGAATTTAGAGACCAAATAAATTAATAGTTGGGGAATTTGAAGGAGCCACCAATGAGGGCCGATGACAGTTTCCACTACAGTGCAGAATGAGGCTGGGAAAGAGGGGACTCCGGAGGGAACACATGCTGCAGACCTATGTCTGTTCGCATGGTTTCTTGTTCTCATGAGGGTCTAGTATACACTTCCTAGTTTTGAACACTTTGGATCTGACACAATACTTACGTCAGGATTCTTTAATTTCCTTTGATTCATTTGTAAGGAATGGGGCCTAGAAAGGAGTGTGACGTTTGTCAGGGACACACAGTCAGTTTTGTGGAGTAGGAATTTAAAACTACATGTGTAGTTGACCCTAAAGAATTCACTTTCTCCTGCTATAACCTCAAGACGGGAGTTTGACCAATGAAAGTTAACCTAGTCCTTTATATTTTGAACTGTTTCCATGAAAAAAGTTTCCAGATAAAATATAAAATGCCCAGGTAATTTTGAATGTCTAAAAAATAAAAATTTAAATAAATTTTCACTAATTTTTTTTTACTTATTTATTTATTTGGTAATCTTAATTCTAGTAGGTTTTACAGACTTGGAGAGGGACGATTCATGATTTATTACTATTTTGAAAGAATTGGAGACTTTGATCTGAATTTGATCTGAGAGCGATTCTCCAGTCCCCCACCCCCACACCTACCTCCACCCCTACCCTCACCCCGTGGCTTTGGCACTGGTCGCACACCCTGAGAGCGATTCTGCCCTTGGCTGCTCACCACTGCCTCCTGTTTTCCCAACCACACTTTGAGAGAGTCACAAATCTTGTTGACAGGGGCAGAGAAGGCTCACTGCACAGGAATTAGACTCAGTCATTAGAGGAGCTAGCAATGTTCCCCCTAAAGCCACCGAGGGCATTGTGAGGTGTAGGCAGCTACTGTTCCCTCCGCGGTCTGATGGAATACTCACGAGGCCAGATCTCATTATTCACAGTCCAGGATGGTCCCTGAATCCCCACACTATCCACCCACTCAACCAACAGTCCTTACAGCAAACTCATTTAAATGTCAAATACGACTGCAGGTAGCGAGACTGTAGAAATGTCTCCTCCACTCTGAAAAGGGGGACACACGAAGGACATCCCAGTAGGATAAAGGCAGAAAGGAAGGAGAGCAAGAGCAGCCTAGCTCCTCCCCGGCACTGTTCTCAGAATGGAAGGCATGAGTGGTAGCCGAGAGAGAGAGAGAGAGAGAGAGAGAGAGAGAGAGAGAGAGAGAGAGAGAGAGAGAGAGAGAGAGAGAGAAGCAAGCACCTTGAGAGTCCAAAGAAAAGACCACGAAGTGGAAACCCCATATATGAGGTCAGAGGGCATCAGAGTGTGATGGGGACGTGTGGAGGAAATACCTGAGTTAAAGCCAGACAGGGCCAGGGCCAGGGCCAGGCTAAGAGCATCAGCAGTATTCGTGGAAGGTTAATCTTAAGCAGCGTGGCTATTTGTGAATTCTCTGGAGCTTTTCGGACACATCCTTCCCAAGGTCAACTTTCTTGAATGTCAAGAAAGAAAAGGAACAGCTATGACAAAAAATTTAGGTCGAAACTTAGCAGTTAAAATTTTATTTTTTGTTTTACTTTATGTTCATGGGTGTTTTGCCTGCACGTGTGTCTGTGTGTGCATGCCTGCTGCCATTGGTGGACAGAAGAAGAGGTTAGAATCCCTGGAACTGGGAGTTACAGATGGTTGTGAGCCTCCATGAGGGTGCTGGGAGCTGAACCCTGGTTCTCTGCAAGGTCAGCAAGTGCTCTTACCTCTGGGCGCTCTCTCTAGCCTTGAAGTTTTAATCTTTATGTTTACCTTTGTCGGTGTTTTTTCCTATGGTTTATGTTTATAGAGCGAGGTATAAGTCTGCAGCCAAATTAGTCTGGGTATGCAGTGTTATATAGGTCCATAGTTCGCACAGAGACTTTGTTGAAGGCAGATCCGAGGGAAATTTGGCTGAGGACTCTCCATGTGAACAGGGAGCCAGAGAATAAAGGCTAGCCAGTCCCCAGCATCCAATCCTCTACTTCTGCAACTTTGTTTCAGGCCACATTGAATGTAGCCATTATTGCCCACAGTCTAGAAATGCTTGTGTCCAGATGGCCATGTTACCACCCTCAGACCTGATTGAAGTCTCTGAGTTAATTGAGGATTTAGCAAAGAATGGAAAAGAAGAAGAGTACATTGTGGAAAATATCTTTTGGAGGTGGGCTAGTCTGTAGCTGAATGAAGAATATAGTTTCAAATCTGTACAAATATTATAATCATAGCTTTCAGATAATTTCCCTCCTTTTCCTGGGATTCCATTCAGAGGAAATATAATAATTAAATATTGGATTGTTTTGGGGGGGCATATACCTAGATTTTTTTTTAGACAAGGATTCATGTATTTGAAACTGACCTCAAACTAACTGTATAGCCAAGGACGACCTTGAAATTTCAGATCCTCTGCATCTATCAGTTCAGTGTGTAGATTACAGGTATGCACAATCAGGCCTGATTTTTCAGTGCTGGGAATTGAACTCAGGTCTTTGTATGTGCTGGGCAAACACTGTACCAACTGAGCTATTGCCCAACCCTCATATCTAATTGTTTTATTTTCAAAATCTTTTAGTCGACAAAATCTCTTAGTTAATTGTTTTCACTGCACTCTGTTGTATACTTTCATTGATTTATAGCATATTTTCTAACAATAACTTCTCCGGTTTGCGTGTGTCAACACAAAATGCCAAGCTTCTGAGTTAGAGTGCTCCAAATATCTGGTAACTAACAGTCTTCTCATTTCCTTCCATCTCCGGCAAGCCTGAAAGCAAAGCACGGGCCATTCAAGGACCGAGATGAGTGACAGCCCTTCCCTGAGTCCTCCAGCACCAAGCCAGGGCCCTACTACCCCACGCAAAGGGCCCCCCAAGTTCAAGCAGAGGCAGACTCGACAGTTCAAGAGCAAGCCTCCCAAGAAAGGGGTGAAAGGGTAAGTGGGAGATGGAAAGGCAGGGCTGTCGTCTTCTGGGCCCAACCACGCAGACTCAGCCGTCAGCCACGCCCTCCATCTTCCTCTCCAGCTCATCCTGTCGGTATTCCTGAAATCCCTTGCTTTGTAAATCCTGGGGGAGAATGGCCAGTTTTTAAAGGAAAATAGAGCTTTTCACAATGACCTTTAACTTGACCTCCCAGGTTTTTCTCGCCCTGTCTTTTGAAAAATAATTTTTAAAAGCTTATTTTAATTATGTGTGTGTGTGGTGTGTCTGTGTGGAGGTATATGCATTTGAGTGCAGGTGTCAGAAGCAGCCAGCGAAGGGTGCTTTGAATCCCCTGGAACTGGAATTATAGGCTATAGTGAGCTGCCCAACTCAAATAATGGCAACGGAAGTCAGGTCCTCTGCGAGAGCAGCAAGCGCTCTTAACCACTGATCCCGTACAGCTGCCCATTCTCTGTTCTTTTATGTAGACATAACCCGTGCTTTAACCTGGAATTCTAAATCCTTAGTCGTTTCCGGAAAGCAGTGGTGTGTGGTTTTGTTGTTGTTGTTGTTTGTTTTATTTTCGATTTTTTGTTTGTTTATCTTCATGTCTTATTTCTTAGGTCTCCATTTTACTCTCTTGTTCTTTGGAAAAAATGTATTTTCAACACATACCCCACATGCTAACTTCTCTTTCACTGCAGCTTAAATTACATCATCACTTTCATGTTTCTCTAATGATGCATTCAGCCATCATAGCTTGTGCTAGTTTATATTACACTGACTGATCTATGTCTTTTCATTGGGGCAAAGATCACTCAGAGGAAATTTGGTTTTCCTTCATTCTCTGTGTCTAATGTGATGCTGGGAATGCAGTAGATTAGTTAGTTAATGATTGTCTTACTGCTTAGCCACATCTATAAGTGGACATCTATAAAAGTGGAGATTGAGGGCTTGAAGGACGGTTCTGTGGGTAAAGGCACTTACTAAGCCATGCATGTGTTCAAAGTTGAAACCCTAGAGCCCACCCACAGAAAGGTGGAAGCAGACCTGACAGCGCAAAATGGTTGTTTGACCTCCACATATACAAGCATACACACAGATGTAGACATACACACACAGATGCAGACACACAGACACACATACAGACACAAATACATAGACACAAGCAGACACTAAGACACACACACAGACACATATACATACACACAGACACAAGCAAACACACAGATGCAAACACACCCACAGAGATGAAAGCAAAAACACACAGACACACATGCAGACACACACAGACACAAGCAGACACACAGACATAGACACACAGATGCAGACACACAGATGCAGACACACACAGAGATAGACACAACACAATACAAATTTTTATATGAAACTTGGGGTCAGTAGGTAGGGTGCTTGCTTGCCTGCCTGGCCTGAAGACAGCACTCTCTGTTCAGCTCCCAGCCCTGCATAAACTGGGTTTGGGACATATGCCTGTAACCCCAGAACAATGGCGATCAGGACAATCAGTAATTCAGGTTCGAGGGCATCCTCCTGTCTCATGCTGTCTCTAGGGGAGAGAGCACTGTTCCCTATTGAGAACACACTGAACCCCCAACAGAGAAACATCTTGTCTCTAGTTCAATGTGGACAAAATTTCTCAAATAAAACACTTAGGACTTCTTCTCCTTTATGAAGACAGCTTCTCAGGAGGATTTCTCGGGCACCTTGCCTCTGGTCTCAGCTGATATTTTATCTGTTCTACTCATCTGTTTCTTGCACAGGTTTGGAGATGACATCCCAGGCATGGAGGGGCTAGGAACAGGTGAGCTACAACACCTTTAACCGAGCAAGTGGCCTCTGACATTCCCATCTTCAAGGGACAGTTTAAAGTTACAGCACCCACAGCATAAGATCTTTTGAAGACAGAAAGACAGATGGCGATTTAATTTAACATTTTAAGTCTGTGGGTACCTAGGTGCAAAGTTGATAAAAGAAATGAGCGTAAGCCTGAGGTAATGACTTCTGTTTGTTTATTAAACAACCTTGAGTGCATGCTGCAGCCAGCTGTAGTCTTGTGCAGTATAAGATGCTTAGAGTTGATCCACTCCAACTTCATTTTTTCAGAAGAGGAGTCTGAGGCAGACTGAATGCCAGCACTTGAGGAACTGGGAAAAAAGACAGGGTCTAGAAAGTCCTTCCACTCTGCCCAGGGACCTGCTACTTACTCACCAACTTCTCTTCTTCACGTCCTATGGCACCAGAAACACGGGTACACACCCAGTAACAGGGGTGCGCATAGCATCAGGAACAGGGTACACACAGCACCAGGAGCGGGGGTGCACAGAGCACCAGGAACAGGGGTGCATATAATACCAGAAACAGGGGGTGCCCCGAGCACCATGAACAGGGGGTGCACAGAGCACCATGAACAGGGGGTGCACAGAGCACCATGAACAGGGGGTGCATGCAGCACCAGAAACAGGGGGTACACATAATACCAGGAACAGGGGGGGTGCACAGAGCACCACGAACAGGAGTGCATATATTGAGTGCATCTGATACAATCTTTTTAGTTGCTGGACTATTTCCCTTCACTAGATAAGACAGTGGCTTAAAAATATTAACAGCCTTGCTGGGTGGCGGTGGCGCACACCTTTAATCCCAGCACTTGGGAGGCAGAGGCAGGTGGATTTCTGAGTTCGAGGCCAGCCTGGTCTATAAAGTGTGTTCCAGGACAGCCAGGGCTACACAGAAAAAAACTGTCTCTAAATAAATAAATAAATAAATAAAAAATATTAACAGCTTTTTTTTTTTAAAGAAGTTTTAAATTTCAAGAAGAATTTAACAGAAGGCCCAGAGAACTCCTGTCACCCTCGCTCCTGCCTTTACACAGTTCTCTGTAATTAACACAATGCATGAGTCTGGCACATCCGTCAAGTGTGATGAGCTGCTACCTGTCAATCATTCTTGTTGTCTTAACAAAAGCCCATAGCACATATAGTTTGAGGCTCATTGGTGCCATATGGTTCTAAGGGTTTTAATGCTCATGTAAGGTTGTGCAACTGTCATCCTTGTGTCATATAGATTGTTTCCATCATCCTAAACATTTCCTCATCTCTACCCGAGCACCACTGGACTTTTTACTGGGTCTTATGTTCACATTTTCTGAAATGTTATTGAGTTAGAATAATACAGCGCTAAGCTTCCCTGTCTTAGCTTTTTCCATTTAGCAATATTTATCTAAGTGTCTTCTTAGGGTTCAATTGTACATTTCTTTTATTTACTTTCCTTTCATGTGCATGCTTGTTTACCTACATTTATGTATGTGTGTGCCTGGTGCCATTGGAAGCCAAAGGAGATAGTCGGATAATCTGGAACTGGAATTACAGACAGGTGTGAGCTACTCTACGGGTACTGGGAACTGAACCCAGGCTCTCTGAAAGAGCAGCCAGTGTTCTTAACCACAGAAATATCTCTTCAGCCACAATAGCTCATTCAGTTCTATTTTAAGGGCATTCTGTTGAAGGACATCTTGATTTCTTTCAAGTATTAGCATTCATGAATAAAATTGCTGTGTGCTTGCATGTGTGCATGTATGTGTGTGTTGTGTGTGCATGTGTGTGTGCGTGCGTTTGTGTGTGTGTGTTTCTTATGTGCTTATTTACATCCTCCATGGCTGTGGGGTCCTTGCCCATGCCTTCCCAGCAATGGAGCGTGCAGGAGTGTAACTGTTCCGAGGGTGTCTTCTTACAGGAGTGGGTCCTCCCACCGGTGAGTGGTTGGCTGAGGTTTTCTTCTGTCTCTTGCAGATATCACGGTCATCTGTCCCTGGGAAGCGTTCAGCCATCTGGAGCTGCATGAGCTTGCTCAGTTCGGGATCATATGAGGAGCCCAGAGGCTCGGCTGCTCTCGAGAGCGACTGCTGCTCTTGAGAGTGTCATTGCTTTACCTAATTGGTCTTTCTGAGTCTTGAAACCCAGTATTTGGAAGGACCGTATATGGCCCTGACCCATGAGTTATGGTACGTGTTCTTTCCTGAATGGTAGTTCAGTTTCATTGTTGAATAAAACGGCAGTTTTTGGGGGGTTTCCCCAACTTTACACCTTTTTCTATCTGCTGTTTTGAAGTCGTCCACACTTCTCCATAATCTGTTTAAATGTAGGCTGGACACTCCCTATGTTAGTAGTAGAATTATAGGATAGCATTAATACATTTGAAAGATTCTAATAGAATTTTTATAGATCTGCTTGGTCTACCTAGAGAGTTCCAGACTAGCTAGATGTGAGACCATCCCTCAACAAAAAAACAAAACAAAATTACAGTGTAATACATCCAGGGAAATCTGAACAAACATCTTTAAATCAACTGGGCCACCAGTGACACACAGGAAACAATTCCACTCAAGTTGAATTCACTTAATTGGTGACTTTAATTATGATTACTTCTAAGACTCTGAGTAAGGGGCTACTTCCAAGGCAGGGGCAACTTACAGGAAGTTATACCACTGAAGTAGGTGCCACCTTCTCCCCTTGAGAGATCTCTGTGAAGGGATGTTTTAAGGCCCAGTCTTTTAATGACAGCTGACATCATAGCCATCCTGATTTTAAGATGGCAGTAGTCATGTCATGTTCAGAGAAGAGTATTCTGTAATGGTTTACATCACAGTACTCCCTTCTTGTTTTTATTTTTGTTTTGTTTTTGCTTTTTTTTTTTTTTTTTTGAGACAGGATTTCTCTGTGTAGCCCTGGCTGTCCTGGAACTCACTCTGTAGACCAAGCTGGCCTCGAACTAAGAAATTCGCCTACCTCTGCCTCTCAAGTGCTGAGATTAAAGGCATGTGCCACCACGCCTGGCCAGTCCTCCCTTCTTATCTATAGAGGAATTTTGATTTTTATAGTGGAGCTGTGTTAAACACTGTATGCAAATGTCTAAAGGAGCCATGGCCACACAGGAAGTAGGTAGCAAGGCTTACAAAAGAGCCAGTCTAGTGTTAAGAGTCAAGAAATAATTCTGCTTTGCAATTGGGAAAATCCTTTACCCAGGAGTTTTACTAAATCCAAGTAGGTTACCTCAGAGGTTGCCTGCTGCTCTCACTCAGTCTTAAAGACTGAAAAGTTAAACTTAGAACCCTGACGATGTGAGCTTAGGGCTCTGGTTCCACAAAATTCCCTTTCATTTATTCATTAAAATTACTCTGCCCAATTACTCTGAGACTCACAGCTATCAGAATACCCATTGGTTGGCTTTCTGCAATCTATAACAAACCGCTTTTAAACCACCAGTGAGAAAACTCCCGAGGCTGTGAAGTTCAGACTCTGACACAAAAGCCCTCTAAGTAAAGTGCCGGTTTGCTTCACCCCAGAAGTTGTGTTAAAAGCCATGTGCACATAGCTGTCTTTCCACAACGTTTTTTAAAGGCAGTTGTGTAATGCAAGTGAGCGCCACCTGTGGTTTTAGGCTTTGTTGCTGAGAACGTGAATTTCTTCATTTCAGTTTTGTAATGTGTGGTAAAAGAATGGAGGAAATTAACTGAAGAGAAGGAAAAGAGGAGGATGGGTAGGGAAGGCTCGCATCTCTCTCTTGAGGCTATCAGTGAATTGCATGAAACTCACCCCCTAGACCCTCCAATTTGCCTGAATTCCATAATTTGAGGTTCACAGCGGCGGTAAAATAAATGGCTTTGTGGTCTTCAGTACTTAAGCATGAAAAGGGGAGACTCAGGAGAGGGACTCAGCTCTCATGAGCCTGTCCCCTGCCACCAGTGCTATGACAATTACTTTGTAATGGCTGAATAATCTTCTAGCCATAAAGCTAGAAACAGACGAGAAAAAGCAAAATATGAACTTGAAAGTGGAAGTGTTTGATGAAGGAGACAGCAGGGGAATGTGAGCTTGCACTGCAGCAGGAAACTCCCCGTGGCCTCCCTGTCTTCCCTCCAGACACCGTGAGTCAGTTGTGGCACCTGACAACCATCACCCCTTAGTCCTGCCTTGTGGTTGGTCTTTGGAGTAGGGAGGTCTAGTTCTTCAGCTGCACAAGGCCCTGGTTCACACTTAGTTTACTTTATAGATGGGATTCCCCCCCCCCTAAAGACGAAACAATGTCAACAAAACAGACTGAAGAAAAGGGTGTGTGTTAGCTACCTCTCTTATAGCCAGGACAAAATATCGGGAAACAATTTGAAGGGACTACACATATCTTGGCCAACATTTTTAGAGGATTCAGTCCATTGTGTGAGACAGTTCACATCATTGTGGCAGTTGGGAAGCAGGGAGAGAGGTGGGATACAGGGATATATAGGCCCCAAGGATGCCTCTAGTGATTTAGTTCCTCCAACTAAATACCGCCTCCACTTCCACCACCTCTCAATACACTCTCAGATTATATTATAATTTGATCATGGGACTAATCTGTTCAGTATCTCAGATCTTCATTATCGGATTGTTCCAGGAAACACTATCACAAACACATGCCTTTCTAATCCACTAGCTATCCCTCAATCTAGTCAAGTTGACAACCAGGACCAACCATTACACAGACATATCTAACGGCCAGGGAGGAGAAGGATCAGGGACATGATGCTGCAGGAGGGACAGTGGAAGGATCGATGACACAGAGCCTGGAACAGAAACTGGCAGCCACCTTCCAATGTTTGTGAAGTCGTAGTGAGGAGGCGGAATAGATGTGTCACACAGAAGGCCAGCCCTGCAGCATAGATGCGTCACACAGATGGCCAGCCCTGGGTGGTGAGCAGGCGCTGATGGAGCCTGCATCTCAGCTGTATTAGTCAGGATTTCTATTGCTGTGATGAAACACCATAACCAGAACGCAAGTTAGGGAGGAAAGTTCACCAGCTTACATTCCCACATTGCAGTTCATCATTGAAGGAAGTCGACAGGAACTCCAGCGGGGCAGGAGCCCGGAGGCAGGAGCTGATGCAGAGGCCACGCAGGAACACTGCTTCTATGTTTGCTTCCTATGGATTTCTTGGCCAGCTTTCTTTTTCCTTTCTTCTTTCCTCTCTAACTCTCCTTCCCTCTCTCCCTTTTTTTCTCTTTTTTCTTTCTTTCTCTCCTCCTTTTTCTCTTTCTTCTTTTCCTTCTCCTTCCCTCTCCCCCCCCCGCCCCCCCTCCTTTTGAGACAGGGTTTCTCTGTGTTACCTTTGCTGTACCAGAAGTAGCTCTGTAAACTAGGCTGGCCTCAGCTTCAGAGATTCACCCGCCTCTACCTCCTGTGTGCTGGGATTAAAGGCGTGCTTTCTTATAGAACCCAGGGCCACCAGCCCAAGGATGGCACCCTCCTGGGCTGGGCCTTCCTCCATTAATCTCTAATTCAAAACTGCTCTACAGGCCTCCCTGCAGCCTGATCTTATGGAGGCATTTTTCTCAGTAGAGGCTCCCGCCTCTTGGATGACGCTAGCTTGCCAAGTTGACATAAAACTGTCCAGCACAGCATCGAACTCAAACCCCTTTGTCTCTATTCTTAAGAAGCTCCAGTCCTACCATTCTCATTGTTGCTAATGAGAAATAGGCAACGCTTTACTGTAGAAACAGCACCTAGGGAAGCAGTAAAATCGTCTCAGCACTGGGGCGACAGAGGTGCCCAATTCAAAGAGGGTAATGCAGAGGTTTGAAGAAAGGGACTGGGCTGGGGGTGGAGAGATGGCTCCGAGGTTAAATGCTTGCTGTTTTTGCGGAGGAACTGAGTTTGTTCCCAAGTACCTCCATTGGGAGGCTCACAACTGCCTATGACTCCAACTCCAGTGGGTCTGATGCCCTCTCTGGTCTCTGAGAACCACCCCCACCCTTACTCCCCCCAAAAACTAAGAAAATGTTTGTTTGTTTGTTTTAGGGAACTGAAAGTAAAGGGCAGTACAATAACTTGGGTACAGCAACAGCACGGTAGCTAGAACTCCAAGAAACCTGATTAGCTGTAACAACCAGAGAGGGCAGGGCACATAGCTACAGGATGCCAGGGAATTCAACCCACTCCACTGATCCTCTGAAAGACCAGGAAAGGATGCCATGAAGCTAATTAAGGAACACGCTTCCCAGCCTGCTCCTGGGATTGGATAGAGGTTGAGGTTGGTGTTGCCCATAATCTACACACTGACACCTTTCCTAAACCCAATCGTACCCCAGACAGGCAGAAAACAGCACAGCGAGGGGGAGGGAGAGTCTGGGCTTTGTGTCTTTGTGGGGTTGACCCCTGCTGTGAGCTCAGGAAGAAGTTTAAGCTGAAAGAAGGTAGGAGAAGGTTCTCTGGAAAGCAAAAGGCTGATGTGGGGTTGGTCAGCAGGGGCAACACCTAGCCTAGGAGAAACAGGAAATGACACAGACAAAACCGGAAACGTGTGTGTGTGTGTGTGTGTGTGTGTGTGTGTGTGTGTGAGAGAGAGTGTGTGTGTGAGTGTATGTGTGAGTGTGTGTGTAAGTGTGTGTGTGAGTGTATGTGTGAGTGTGTGTGTGTGTGTGAGTGTATGTGTGAGTGTGTGTGTGTGTGTGTGAGTGTATGTGTGAGTGTGTGTGTGTGTAAGTGTGTGTGTGAGTGTATGTGTGAGTGTGTGTGTGTGTGTGAGTGTATGTGTGAGTGTGTGTGTGTGTAAGTGTGTGTGTGAGTGTATGTGTGAGTGAGTGTGTGTGTGTGTCTGTGTGTGTGTGTGTGTGTGTGACAGGAGTGGTTTTTTTAAAAGATTTATTTATTTATTTTATGTATATGAGTACATTGTAGCTATACAGATGGTTGTGAGCCCTCATGTAGTTGTTGGGAATTGAATTTTAGGACCTCTGCTTGCTACAGTCAACCCGCTCCCTCTGGTCTGCTCAGCCTACTCCGGCCCAAAGATTTATTTATTAATATAAATAAATACACTGTAACTGTCTGCAGATGCCCCAGAAGAACGCATTAGATGTTTTTACGGATGGTTGTGAGCCACCATGGGGTTGCTGGGATTTGAACTCAGGACCTTCGGAAGAGCAGTGCTCTTACCCGCTGAGCCATCTCGCCAGCCCCAGGCATGGTCTTAAAAGGAGAATCAAAACAAGGCTGTGTTGTATAAAAGCCCATAGAAAAAATGGACTGTCATGTGGACTGTCCAAATTACACATAAACTAGTAAAAAAATTTTTTTTTGCAGCTACAAGCTATTCATCGTTCTTAGCTTCCTTAGGCAGATAGAACGTTGCTGATTTGGGGTGTATGTTGGGGCTGGGGGAGCTTTGAAGCCTTGGCCTGGAACTCACTACCTAGCCCAGGTTGACCTTGAACTTGTGGCAGTTTTCCTGCCTCACCCGCCCAGAAGCTGGTGCTGGGCCCATCAGAATTTAAAAGCATAAACTAAAACTGACTGTAGACATGGGCCATGCAGTCGGCACTTGGCAGGGACAGTTAAGAGACCTGAGCTTTTCCTGGTTCTGCCAGTGAACATCTGTACAGCTGCTTAGTTCACTTACCTTCTTGAAAATAAAATATTTGAAAATAAAACTAGGGTCTTGGACTTGCCAAAGTTTCTCTGACCATAATTTCTAAAAGAAAAAAAATTTCAATAAATCTAAATGTGCTTTAAATATGAACAAAATGTTCCCTTTTGTGGCCAGAAATCCTCAGGCACAGAGCCTGGAGTTTCTTTTAGGAGTGTTTAATAATTTTCTTTTCACGGAGCCCAGAGTCAAGTCAAATCGTGTATAGTACTGCCACCTGGTGTGAGTAATGAGCACTTTCACACTTGGAAGTTGATTTGACTGTCAATTTCCAAGAAATCTAAAAAAACACCCCATAATCAGCATCCAAACGCTGACACCATTGCATACACTAGCAAGATCTTATTGAAAGGACCCAGATGTAGCTGTCTCTTGTGAGACTATGCCGGGGCCTAGCAAACACAGAAGTGGATGCTCACAGTCAGCCAATGGATGGATCAAAGGGCTCCCAATGGAGGAGCTAGAGAAAGTAGCCAAGGAGCTAAAGGGATCTGCAACCCTATAGGTGGAACAACATTATGAACTAACCAGTACCCCGGAGCTCTTGACTCTAGCTGCATATATATCAAAAGATGGCCTAGTCGGCCATCACTGGAAAGAGAGGCCCATTGGACTTGCACACTTTATATGCCCCAGTACAGGGGAACACCAGGGCCAAAAAGGGGGAGTGGGTGGGCAGGGGAGTGGGGGTGGGTGGATATGGGGGACTTTTGGTATAGCATTGGAAATGTAAATGAGCTAAATACGTAATAAAAAATGGAAAAAAAAGTATCAGAGAGATAATCTCAGATGGGAGATTCAGCCCACTCCAGCAATTCTCTGAAGGATCAGGAAAGGATGGGATGAAGCTAAACTTCGACTGCCAAATTTGACTGTTTGTGTGCTTTTCTGAACTTCACATTATTCCGAGATTTTCTACATCAAAGTCACTAGAAAAAAAATCTTACCCTAACTTTAATAACAATTCATATCTTCAAATACATGAGTTTCACCTCTGGCTTACACACACAGACACACACAGACACACACACACACAACCACTCTCTTGCATGTTGTCCTTCTCTTCTTAGACACTCAGTAGAGTTTCTTCAATGTTAGGCCGCTCCGCACAGTTTGAGTGTAGAATTCTAAGTTCAGCTGAAGCTACCATAGCTCAGAGGCCTGCCTTCTGAAAGTGATGACACTTCATAAGGCTTGCCTACTAGCGTGTTGCTTGCATATGTTTTACTGAGCTAGCAGAATTATTTTGCTCCATATTTTCAGAAATTCCTATCTTCGAAATGAATCTTTCTGTTTTCAATTCAGCACTAAGATTTTAGCAGATATTACCTTCTATTTTTAGTTCTGTTATATCATATACCGTCTTGGTAGGGAGTTGTAAAGAAGAGGTGCAATGATAATTATGGAGATAATTCATGAGGTTTTAGATTCTATTATTTTTGTTATTATTGAATAATTTTAAAAAAAGTCTCTCTCTCTCTCTCTCTCTCTCTCTCTCTCTCTCTCTCTCTCTCTCTCTCTCTCTCTCTCTCTCTCTCTGTGTACACATGTGTGTGGAAGCTCATGGAGGTCAGAAGAGGGCACTGGATCCCTTGCAGCTAGAGTGACAGACACACTGGAGCCTGAACTCTATCTAGTCCTCATGACTGAGAAGCATTGCCCTTACCTGCTGAGCCCTCTCTCCCTAGGCAGGGGGCCCCAAATTGTACAGGAGAGGAAAAACCGAGCTGAGCACAAGCTAGCGAGGGAGTGAGCATCCTTCACCTCCCACTGCTCTTGACTGCTGATGTGGTGTGGTGTGGTGTGGTGTGTGGTGTGATGTTGTGTGATGTGGTGTGGTGTGGTGTTTTGTTGTGTGATGTAGTGTGATGTGGTGTGGTGTGGTGTGGTGTGGTGTGTGGTGTGGTGTGGTGTGGTGTGGTGTGTGGTGTGGTGTGGTGTGGTGTGGTGTGATGTGGTGTGATGTGTGGTGTGATGTGATGTGGTGTGATGTATGGTGTGATGTGATTAGCGTTTGAAGCTCCTCCCTTGACTGTCCCACAATGATGGACCGATGGACCATAGCCAGGCACAGTGAGCTGTGGTCAAGTCCTCTTCCCCCTTAAGCTTTTCCCTCAGGGTACTTTATCATAGCAAAAGAAATAAAATTACAACATACAACCTCTTCACACACACACACACACACACACACACACATGCACGCACGCATGCGCGCGCACACACACACACCTCCCATGTATAGGCAAACATATGTCAGTATGTAGTGTGCGTGTGTCTTCTCTTACAATGCACAAGATAATTTATTTCACAAAGAAAGAAGAAATTAATATTTGACAACTCTTCATGCATATGAATTACATGAATCCTATTTGGGCATGATATCATCCTGAGTTCATTGATTCCAGTTTCCACAACAGAAGAATCAGACCTAATGACAGTTAAATAGCAGAACTATGATCAAAGTCTTGGTCACTAGATACTAATTGAAAAGCTCTTTTTCTTTTTTTTTTTTCTTTCCATTTTTTATTAGGTATTTAACTCATTTACATTTCCAATGCTACACCAAAAGTCCCCCATACCCACCCACCCCCACTCCCCCACCCGCCCACTCCCCCTTTTTGGCCCTGGCGTTCCCCCGTTCTGGGGCATATAAAGTTTGTGTGTCCAATGGGCCTCTCTTTCCAGTGATGGCCGACCAGGCCATCCTTTGATACATATGCAGCTAGAGTCAAGAGCTCCAGGGTACTGGCTAGTTCACAATGTTGATCCACCTATAGGGTTGCAGATCCCTTTAGCTCCTTGGGTACTTTCTCTAGCTCCTCCATTGGGAGCCCTATAATCCATCCATTAGCTGACTGTGGGCATCCACTTCTGTGTTTGCTAGGCCCCGGCATAGTCTCACAAGAGACAGCTACATCTGGGTCCTTTCGATAAAATCTTGCTATTGTATGCAATGGTGTCAGCATTTGGATGCTGATTATGGGGTGGATCCCTGGAAAAGGCAGTCTCTACATGGTCCATCCTTTCATCTCAGCCCCAAACTTTGTCTCTGTAACTCCTTCCAAGGGTGTTTTGTTCCCACTTCTAAGGAGGGGCATAGTGTCCACACTTCAGTCTTCATTTTTCTTGAGTTTCATGTGTTTAGCAAATTGTATCTTATATCTTGGGTATCCTAGGTTTTGGGCTAATATCCACTTATCAGTGAGTACATATTGTGTGAGTTCCTTTGTGAATGTGTTACCTCACTCAGGATGATGCCCTCCAGGTCCATCCATTTGGCTAGGAATTTCATAAATTCATTCTTTTTAATAGCTGAGTAGTACTCCATTGTGTAGATGTACCACATTTTCTGTATCCATTCCTCTGTTGAGGGGCATCTGGGTTCTTTCCAGCTTCTGGCTATTATAAATAAGGCTGCTATGAACATAGTGGAGCATGTGTCCCTCCTACCAGCTGGGGCATCTTCTGGATATATGCCCAGGAGAGGTATTGCTGGATCCTCTGGTAGTACTATGTCCAATTTTCTGAGGAACCGCCAGACGGATTTCCAGAGTGGTTGTACAAGCCTGCAATCCCACCAACAATGGAGGAGTGTTCCTCTTTCTCCACATCCTCGCCAGCATCTGCTGTCACCTGAATTTTTGATCTTAGACATTCTGACTGGTGTGAGGTGGAATCTCAGGGTTGTTTTGATTTGCATTTCCCTGATGATTAAGGATGTTGAACATTTTTTCAGGTGCTTCTCTGCCATTCGGTATTCCTCAGGTGAGAATTCTTTGTTCAGTTCTGAGCCCCATTTTTTAATGGGGTTGTTTGATTTTCTGAAGTCCACCTTCTTGAGTTCTTTATATATGTTGGATATTAGTCCCCTATCTGATTTAGGATAGGTAAAGATCCTTTCCCAATCTGTTGGTGGTCTCTTTGTCTTATTGACGGTGTCTTTTGCCTTGCAGAAACTTTGGAGTTTCATTAGGTCCCATTTGTCAATTCTCGATCTTACAGCACAAGCCATTGCTGTTCTGTTCAGGAATTTTTCCCCTGTGCCCATATCTTCAAGGCTTTTCCCCACTTTCTCCTCTATAAGTTTCAGTGTCTCTGGTTTTATGTGAAGTTCTTTGATCCATTTAGATTTGACCTTAGTACAAGGAGATAAGTATGGATCGATTCGCATTCTTCTACATGATAACAACCAGTTGTGCCAGCACCATTTGTTGAAAATGCTGTCTTTCTTCCACTGGATGGTTTTAGCTCCCTTGTCGAAGATCAAGTGACCATAGGTGTGTGGGTTCATTTCTGGGTCTTCAATTCTATTCCATTGGTCTACTTGTCTGTCTCTATACCAGTACCATGCAGTTTTTACCACAATTGCTCTGTAGTAAAGCTTTAGGTCAGGCATGGTGATTCCACCAGAGGTTCTTTTATCCTTGAGAAGAGTTTTTGCTATCCTAGGTTTTTTGTTATTCCAGATGAATTTGCTAATTGCTCCTTCTAATTCGTTGAAGAATTGAGTTGGAATTTTGATGGGGATTGCATTGAATCTGTAGATTGCTTTTGGCAAGATAGCCATTTTTACAATATTGATCCTGCCAATCCATGAGCATGGGAGATCTTTCCATCTTCTGAGATCTTCTTTAATTTCTTTCTTCAGAGACTTGAAGTTTTTATCATACAGATCTTTCACTTCCTTAGTTAGAGTCATGCCGAGATATTTTATATTATTTGTGACTATTGAGAAGGGTGTTGTTTCCCTAATTTCTTTCTCAGCCTGTTTATTCTTTGTGTAGAGAAAGGCCATTGACTTGTTTGAGTTAATTTTATATCCAGCTACTTCACCGAAGCTGTTTATCAGGTTTAGGAGTTCTCTGGTGGAATTTTTAGGGTCACTTATATATACTATCATATCATCTGCAAAAAGTGATATTTTGACTTCCTCCTTTCCAATTTGTATCCCCTTGATCTCCTTTTGTTGTGGAATTGCTCTGGCTAATACTTCAAGTACTATGTTGAAAAGGTAGGGAGAAAGTGGGCAGCCTTGTCTAGTCCCTGATTTTAGTGGGATTGCTTCCAGCTTCTCTCCATTTACTTTGATGTTGGCTACTGGTTTGCTGTAGATTGCTTTTATCATGTTTAGGTATGGGCCTTGAATTCCTGATCTTTCCAGAACTTTTATCATGAATGGGTGTTGGATCTTGTCAAATGCTTTTTCTGCATCCAACGAGATGATCATGTGGTTTTTGTCTTTGAGTTTGTTTATATAGTGGATTACATTGATGGATTTTCGTATATTAAACCATCCCTGCATTCCTGGAATAAAACCTACTTGGTCAGGATGGATGATTGCTTTAATGTGTTCTTGGATTCGGTTAGCGAGAATTTTATTGAGGATTTTTGCATCGATATTCATAAGAGAAATTGGTCTGAAGTTCTCTATCTTTGTTGGATCTTTCTGTGGTTTAGGTATCAGAGTAATAGTGGCTTCATAAAATGAGTTGGGTAGAGTACTTTCTACTTCTATCTTGTGAAAAAGTTTGTGCAGAACTGGAATTAGATCTTCTTTGAAGGTCTGATAGAACTCTGCACTAAACCCGTCTGGTCCTGGGCTTTTTTTGGCTGGGAGACTATTTATAACTGCTTCTATTTCTTTAGGGGATATGGGACTGTTTAGAAGGTCAACTTGATCCTGATTCAACTTTGGTACCTGGTATCTGTCCAGAAATTTGTCCATTTCGTCCAGGTTTTCCAGTTTTGTTGAGTATAGCCTTTTGTAGAAGGATCTGATGGTGTTTTGGATTTCTTCAGGATCTGTTGTTATGTCTCCCTTTTCAGTTCTGATTTTGTTAATTAGGATTTTGTCTCTGTGCCCTCTAGTGAGTCTAGCTAAGGGTTTATCTATCTTGTTGATTTTCTCAAAGAACCAACTCCTCGTTTGGTTAATTCTTTGAATAGTTCTTCTTGTTTCCACTTGGTTGATTTCACCCCTGAGTTTGATTATTTCCTGCCGTCTACTCCTCTTGGGTGAATTTGCTTCCTTTTTTTCTAGAGCTTTTAGATGTGTTGTCAAGCTGCTAGTATGTGCTCTCTCCCGTTTCTTCATGGAGGCACTCAGAGCTATGAGTTTCCCTCTTAGAAATGCTTTCATTGTGTCCCAAAGGTTTGGGTACGTTGTGGCTTCATTTTCATTAAACTCTAAAAAGTCTTTAATTTCTTTCTTTATTCCTTCCTTGACCAAGGTATCATTGAGAAGAGTGTTGTTCAGTTTCCACGTGAGTGTTGGCTTTCTGTTATTTTTTTTGTTATTGAAGATCAGCCTTAGTGCATGGTGATCTGATAGGATACATGGGACAATTTCAATATTTTTGAATCTGTTGAGGCCTGTTTTGTGACCTATTATGTGGTCAGTTTTGGAGAAGGTACCATGAGGTGCTGAGAAGAAGGTATATCCTTTTGTTTTAGGATAAAATGTTCTGTAGATATCTGTCAGATCCATTTGTTTCATCACTTCTGTTAGTTTCACTGTGTCCCTGTTTAGTTTCTGTTTCCATGATCTGTCCATTGGTGAAAGTGGTGTGTTGAAGTCTCCCACTATTATTGTGTGAGGTGCAATGTGTGCTTTGAGCTTTACTAAAGTTTCTTTAATGAATGTGGCTGCCCTTGTATTTGGCGCATAGATATTCAGAATTGAGAGTTCCTCTTGGAGGATTTTACCTTTGATGAGAACAAAGTGCCCCTCCTTGTCTTTTTTGATGACTTTGGGTTGGAAGTCAATCTTATCAGATATTAGGATGGCTACTCCAGCTTGTTTCTTCATACCATTTGCTTGGAAAATTGTTTTCCAGCCTTTTATTCTGAGGTAGTGTCTATCTTTTTCTCTGAGATGTGTCTCCTGTAAACAGCAAAATGTTGGGTCTTGTTTGTGTAGCCAGTTTGTTAGTCTATGTCTTTTTATTGGGGAGTTGAGACCATTGATGTTAAGAGATATTAAAGAAAAGTAATTGTTGCTTCCTGTTATTTTTGTTGTTAAAGTTGGCATTCTGTTCTTGTGGCTGTCTTCTTTTAGGTTTGTTGAGGGATTACCTTCTTGTTTTTTCTAGGGCATTGTTCCCGTTCTTGTATTGGTTTTTTTCTGTTATTAACCTTTGAAGGGCTGGATTCGTGGAGAGATAATGTGAGAATTTGGTTTTGTCGTGGAATACTTTGGTTTCTCCATCTATGGTAATTGAGAGTTTGGCTGGGTATAGTAGCCTGGGCTGGAATTTGTGTTCTCTTAGTGTCTGTATAACATCTGTCCAGGCTCTTCTGGCTTTCATAGTCTCTGGTGAAAAATCTGGTGTAATTCTGATAGGCTTGCCTTTGTATGTTACTTGACCTTTTTCCCTTACCGCTTTTAGTATTCTATCTTTATTTAGTGCATTTGTTGTTCTGATTATTATGTGTCGGGAGGAATTTCTTTTCTGGTCCAGTCTATTTGGAGTTCTGTAGGCTTCTTGTATGTTCATAGGTATCTCTTTCTTTATATTTGGGAAGTTTTCTTCAATAATTTTGTTGAAGATGTTTGCTGGTCCCTTGAGTTGAAAATCTTCATTCTCATCCACTCCTATTATCCGTAGGTTTGGTCTTCTCATTGTGTCCTGGATTTCCTGGATATTTTGAGTTAGGATCTTTTTGCATTTTCCATTTTCTTTGATTGTTGTGTCCATGTTCTCTATGGAATCTTCTGCACCTGAGATTCTCTCTTCCATCTCTTGTATTCTGTTGCTGATGCTCAAATCTATGGTTCCAGATTTCTTTCCTAGGGTTTCTATCTCCAGTGTTGCCTCACTTTGAGTTTTCTTTATTGTTTCTACTTCCCTTTTTAGGTCTAGTATGGTTTTGTTCATTTCCATCACCTGTTTGTATGTTTTTTCCTCTTTTTCTGTAAGGACTTCTACCTGTTTGATTGTGTTTTCCTGTTTTTCTTTAAGGACTTGTAACTCTTTAGCAGTGTTCTCCTGTATTTCTTTAAGTGAGTTATTAAAGTTCTTCTTGATGTCCTCTACCATCATCATGAGATATGCTTTTAAATCTAGGTCCAGGTTTTCGGGTGTGTTGGGGTGCCCTGGACTGGGCGAAGTGGGAGTGCTGGGTTCTGATGATGGTGAGTGGTCTTGGTTCCTGTTAGTAGGATTCCTACGTTTACCTTTCGCCATCTGGTAATCTCTGGAGTTAGTAGTTATAGTTGACTCTGTTTAGAGATTGTTCTTCTGGTGATTCTGTTACCGTCTCTCAGCAGACCTGGGAGACAGATTCTCTCCTCTGAGTTTCAGTGCTCAGAGCACTCTCTGCTGGCAAGCTCTCTTACAGGGAAGGTGCGCAGATATCTTGTTTTTGGACCTCCTCCTGGTCGAAGAAGAAGGCCCAAAACAGGGCCTCTCTCAGAAGCTGTGTTGCTTTGGCAGTTCCCAGAAGCTGTCAGCTTCTGTGGTGCAGACTCTCACCTGTGCAGACTAAAATCCTAAGTTCCAGGGAGTCCTGGAACCAAGATGGTGACCGCTGCTCCTGAGGCTGAGGCCGTCTCCCGAGCCAGGCGGACACCTGTCCTCTGGTCCGGATGGTGGCCGGTTTTCTGTGGCCCGCTCAGGCTGCTGCCTCAGCGGCTCTGTGCTTCTGCCCGTCCCAGAAGCTGTCCGGTTCTCTGGCGCACCCTCTAACCTGTTCAGACTAATTTCCTAAGTTCTGCTGAGTCCCGGAACCAAGATGGCGACCGCTGCTGCTGAGGCTGAGGCCGCCTCCCAAGCCAGGCGGACACCTGTCCTCTGGTCCGGATGGTGGCCGGTTGTCTGCCGCTCTTTTTCTTATAACAACTGCTTACGTAAGATTAAGTAGTACTTAAGTTAACTCGCACAGTTCAATTTATTAGTTGAATTATTAAGGAGTGTTCCCACTATATTTGTGAACAAGATACAAGTGACTTTAGTTTAAAATCTATTTAGTTGGGCTGGTGAGATGGTTCAGTGGGTAAGAGCACCCGACTGCTCTTCCGAAGGTCTGGAGTTCAAATCCCAGCAACCACATGGTGGCTCACAACCATCTCACAACCATCCGTAACAAGATCTGACTCCCTCTTCTGGAGTGTCTGAAGACAGCTACAGTGTACTTACATATAATAAATAAATAAATCTTTTTTAAAAAATCTACTTAGTTAAACAAAAATATTTCTGTTCAAATATTGTATAATTCCATAAACCTAAATATATACCTACATATATCATAAAATCTTTGGTATCAACTATATTTTTTCTAAATGCTAGTGTTACAGGTTGGCTTATGTTTTATGATAGGAAAAATACATTTAGATCTTTTTGTTTATGAATATAAACAGGGTCCTGAAGTCACTAAACTGAATCAAAGGTAGGCTGTAACCAAGTGTGGCTGTTTCCCCATGAGAAAAGGGATGTAAAAGATACACACACACACACACACACACACACACACACATACACACGCACACACACATGCACACACACTCGCTCAGGCAGGGGAGATGGTCATAAGAGAATGGAGTTTGGTGACAAGCTGCTATGACCAAACAGTGCCTAGGGCAACCAGAAGCAGAAGAGGTTGTTTTTGGGGTGGCCCAGCCTGGTCAGTGCTTGGATTTCATCCTCAAACCTTGCAGACTGGAAGAGAATTTGTTTCCATTGTTTTTCTGCCCATTGGTTGGTGATACATTATCCCTGACATGGGAAGCTAACATCCTGTGTTAGACCTTGACAGACATACAGAGGGTAACATTTCCTCTCCTTCCAGAAGTGGGAGGAGCCTGTTCATGCTGCATATTCTTGCCGGTGCCAGAATTTCAAAGAAGGAAATCAGGTGTGGTTCCTGTATCCACAGCATTGGTACTCTAGTGGAGATAAATATTAAACAAGAATGCACCTGGAACCTCAAAACACCACCTGTGTAGGGTCCGTGATTCTTTGTGGCATAAAAGACCACACATAGATGTAATGGAAAAATAACCAGGTAAACAAGCCATCAGGTCAGGCATCCTGTAAAGAAGGTGTTATGGGGCTGGAAAGATGGCTCAGAGGTTAAGGGTACCAACTGCTCTTCCAGAGGTCTTGAGTTCAATTCCCAGCAACCATATGATGTCGCATAACCATTTATGAGCTCCGATACCCCTTTCTAGTCTGCAGGCATATATATATATTAAAAGAAGGTATTACAGATGGGAATACACCAGGCAAAGAGAGGGCAACACAAAAGCCCAAGGCTGCAGGGAATTGGGCAAGTTAATGCAATTTCGGGGAGGCAGCGAGAGAACACACCGAGGAAGCCTGAGAGACCTATGGGGACAGGGTGCACAGCCCGTTAGCACTTATTCATCCATCGAGAATGGAAACCAGTCAGCAAGTCTATGCTGTGTTACTGTTCTCGTTGCTTTGGCTGCATGAAACAACTTAAAAAAAAAAAAAAGGACTGATTGCGGCTCCTAGTCTGAGCGGACAGTGATCCAGTTCACAATGGAGGGAAAACCACAGGGGCAGGCAGCCGTGGTGGTAGGAGTGAGCGCCTGCTCCCCCTCATTGCTTGTCTTAGCAGAACAGGAAGCAGAGAGCAGACAGGGACGAGGGACAGACCAGATAAACCTCAATGCCTGACCCCAATGGCCCACTTCCTCTGGTGAAGCCCACTTCCTAAAGGTTCCATAACCTTCCAAAACACCAGCCAAAACCCAAGTCAAGTGTTCAAACACAGACGTCAAACCACGATGCCAGGCTAGTCCGAAGCGGTAGACCAGGCTAGTCCGAAGCGGTGGCATGGTTGCTGAGGGTGGTGTATGGGTCCTTCCTGGCTTCCCCCTACTCGGATCTTCCTTCATCCTCAGCCCCCGGGAAGACAGAATTCAAAGTCTCTGTTGTTTAAATCGTCATGAAACACTTGGAGAACAACGGATGGTGAGCATCGGGAGACCCAGGCAACCACAGCTTCAGGGGCTCGCGTTAGAGCAATGAGCGCTGTGTCTTAGGAAGCCCAGGAGTAGAGAGGGAAGGGAAATGGCTAAGGAAACTGTGTCGGTCTGTGGAGGCCTGCAACATCTATAGTCCCCTGACTGTTAGGACAGATAATCTAGGTAGACCTGACTCAAGAACAGGAAAGACGTTTCCCCGGAAGGATCCCATGCACTGCCTGCAGTCTGCATCTTGTAAATATTTCAGCTGCCTTTCCTTTGACAACCTGCCTTGCAGAGCTGAGACCTGCTCAGCCAGCCTTAGTCATGATGTCCAGTCTAGCCTCTGGTTCAATGGGGACTAGTTTCTCGGTTTGCTTACATGCTATTTCTTATGCTTCTCTGGAGGAATAGTCACAGACACACACACACACACACACACACACACACACACCCCACACCCAAACTGGAGAACCCAACAATTTCCAAGAATTAGCTGGAGGGCTAAACATGCAGCCACCAAGAAGCCGAGGCTGGAAGACTGCAACTTCAAGGCAACTCTGAGCTACACAGGAAAGAGGGAGGGAGGAGGAAACAAAGTATTGGAGGGACTGGCTATAGGAGGAAGTCAGAGTGTCCACAGTGGACGGCAATTCAAGCTCTGTGGTTACTCTGAACACTTGTCACCAGGGTGCTCTAGCCAGAGAGTGGACAAGTCACAGGTTGTAGGACCGGGGGCTGCAGATGGGAGGGAAGCCTGAGGAGACCCTGGTCTCTGCGTGTTACTTAAGGCCTTAAACTATTCTTTCAACCATTTCTCTTGGTTCTTTACTCTGTGCTATTTTTAGCAACAATACTAGCTGTTTAAAAGTCCTAAGTTTGACTTAGACTGCCATCTTGTGGATGTTTGGGTTCACAACAAATAACAAAAATGCTAAAACTAAGTCCCTTTCCTCCTCCTCCTCCTCTTCCTCCTCTTCCTTTTCCTCCTCCTCTTCCGTTTCCTCCTCCTCCTCCTCTTCCTTTTCCTCCTCCTCTTCCTTCTCCTTCTCTCCCTCTTCTTCCTCTCCTTCCCTCCCCATCTCCCTCTCCTCTTCCTCTTCCTTCTCCTCCTTCTCTCCCTGTTCCTCCTCTCCTTCCCTCCCCATCTCCTCCCTCTCCTCCTCCCAGCCTCTTCCCTTCCTACAGACTCTCACTGTGTATCCCAGGGTGACTGAAGTTGGATGCTGATTGTGTATTGGGAACCATCCCTCAGCCCCCCCCCCCACACCGAGCATCCTCTTGTCTTTGCTGTCATCTCTTCTCTGTGCCTCATCTTATTGCTGACTTGGAAAGAAAGCACAGCTCATGGATCCTGCTCAGTTGGCCAGATACCAACACTGTGGTGACTGCTTGTTTTCCGTTTTCAGCCTTGAGTGCTTCTATTAGTAAAGTCAGAGCGAGTGATGATGACCTACTACCTCTTCCATTGTCAACATGTCCTAGGAATGTGTGTTCTGATGTCGGGAATGGAACTCAGCCCATTCCATTAGGAAAAACAGGATAGAATGAACTTAAACATAGACCTTCCACAGTGGTCCAGCAATCTCACTACTGGACCCAGAACTAAACTAATTATTCTGTCACAGAGCTGTCTTCCCTCTCTCATCTATCGTGTCGATGTTTCTCTTGGTCCTTTACTCTGTGCTACTTCTGCAAGTAAGACTAGAATGTCACTAGTAAGACTAGAGAAATAAGGAGTGGACCAGTGGGGACTTCAACAGAGGAACACATGTAAAGAAAAAGCGATGGACCAGGCAACAGAGTACCATCCGGCCTTGAAGAGGAGTGCAGGCCCTCATTTGTAACAGCACAGGTGAGCGTGCGTGTACATGTTCAGTGGAATAAGCCATGAACAGAAAGACAAATATTGTGATCTCCACTGTGGAAGGTTGAAAACAAGTCAGACTCACAGGAGCAGAGGGTAGAGTGTTGGCTTCAGAAATCAGCCGGAGGGGTTGGAAAGGTGGTGGATAGACAGATAACTTCAATGAGAGAACAAATAAGTTCAAAGCTCAGTTGTAAACAGTGGTGACAAATGTTAACACAAATATATTGCCTTTGAAAAATTACTGGCTTTCAATATTTTTACCACTCACAACATAAGTACGTGGGGTAATACATTTGTTAAGCATTTCATTGAGCCATTCCACAGTGTCTGTGTCCGAGTGTGTGTGGTGTGTGTGTGTGTGTGTGTGTGTGTGTGTGTAGTACCACCTGTCAATTTTACAAACATGCAGGCAGCTAGGTATAGTGGTTCACATCTAAATCCCAGTATTCAGGATGTGGAGGCAGAAGGATTCAGAATTCAAGGCCAGTCTGCCTACATGAGACCTTGTCTTAAAAAAAAAAAAAGGGAAAGGAAGACTGGGGGGGGGGGCAGAAATAGGAAGGGTGGATGGATGAATAAAAAGATGATAGATAGATAGATAGATAGATAGATAGATAGATAGATAGATAGATAATAAATAGATAATAGACAATCAGTCAGTCAGACAGACAGATAATGAATGGGTGAATGCCTAACAAAGCGTTGAATGTCTAAGCCCTCAATCTCTTATGCCTTATTGATTAGGGAATATTTTTAAGATCTCTTCCAAGATATTCAGTAGAATACAGAACGTAAGAAGCCTAAACGTTTCCGGAGACCAATAGAAGATGGAACTTGGTGAGTTTGAGAGGAACCAGATATAGTGTTGTGGGGACAGCACGGGCTTCTTGCTGGGGGCCATCTGAAAGCTGTGACCATTGTGAACTTGGAGCCAACCCAAAAGACACGGTTTGCCTGTGGTGTTTCAGAAGGAAGGCTGGCCTCTGAAGCATCACCTCTGGTTTTTAATGTCATCTAAAAGCCTGCTCGAATGCTCATTGCTAGATCTCTTTGAGAGGGGTCACTTCAGACACCCACAAGGTGTGCCTGGGTCCAAAGGACATGCGGGTGAGTGCTTTTCTCTGTGCTCGCCGACACTCCTCAGTGTTCAGAGATGTTGCTGGTGTGGACTTTGGTTCTTTCCAGATTTGTGGTAACTGTAAGGTCTCTTGGTCTCTCTCTCTCTCTCTTTTTTAAATGGGACACAAAGTTAATGAGGCTTACTCGACATGAATTGCTAACAGTTGAAGTAATGGCCAATGCACAAGAAAGTTAATATAGAATATTAATCCCCATGAGTCGAGATGATCACTGTTAATTAGCAACTTGGGTGTGCTTGTCATATTAGGAAAAGAAAGTGGATCGGACGTGCCTTGGTCCCTACAGACCTTTAGTCTCTAAGTTTATACCACTTTTCTCACGCACAGTGTGTTTGTTTGTTGTGTGTGTTCCCTGTTAGAATAGTAGTTCCTTAAAGACACTGTATTAGCTTCTCTGCTGTAGCTGTGCTAAAAATACCACTAAAAAAAAGCAGCTTAGAGGGGAGAGAATTTCTTAGGCTTATGGTTCCAGAGACACAAATTTCATCATAGCAGGCAAGGAATAGCAGTAGATCGCAGAGTTCGAGGCTGGCCTAGCAGTCAGAAAACATCGATAGCACATTTCATCCACACACAGGAAGTGGTGAAAGTAAGCAGGAGGTGAGGTCAGGCTGTAAAGCCCACCCATGGTGACCTCTGACCTCCAGCAAAGCTCAGCTGCCTAAATGGCCCACAGCCTCCTGGCGCAGTACCATCTGCAGGGGATCAAGTGCTCGGATCCTCGAATGACCCCCCACTGAGCAGAACCCACACATTGATTGTTCTACGCACAAGCATCTTACCACCTAAAAAGGCAGCAGGAAACAGAATGAACCCAAGAGACACTTCTTGGGTCTCTTGGGTCAATAAATGAACAGACAATTGTTTTTATGTATGGCTAATGACAAGAGTCATTATGCTGTCAGTAGAGTTCCTCTCTCCAGCCAAGGAGACCTGCAACTTTGTTACAAAGTTAAAATTTCTGTAAACCATAGTTTTTAGTAGAATATCTTCTGGGGCTTTAGAAAAATCTATTTTAGTTTACATGGAAGATCGTCTCAGAAGATACAGCACTCATTTATTAAGCCACAGAAAGTCTTCTCCAAGTCAGTGTGTGCTTGGCTCTGTGATGCTGGAGGTAGGGCCACTGAAAGTATCTGTTGGGTTCCCTTAGGCCTCTCTGGGTGGACCCTGGAGGCTGACGTCCTTGTTCTTGTCAGCATCCTAGCAACAGATTCCCTGTTCCATTATGGGAGGCTGGTGGCTGCCCCTCCTGTTCTTTCTTGCCTCCCCACTAAAGCCTTAACTATGGCTGTCAGTAAGCTTTCCTCTGAGCAGATAGGGTGTGTATCCAGCTCCTCTAGGCCCTTCCAACCCACATTCCCATCAGTTCTGCTTCGCTAGAGTGCACATTACATCTGGAGTCACCTCTGTATTCCTCAGGGTCCCTCCTCTGCATCCTCACCCCTGTTCTCAATTCTTATTCATTCACTGTGATTAACGTGTGATAGTTCCCTGAACTAGAATCCGATGTTTAAAAATGCCCTTCAAAGCCCCGATTCTATAGCTACACATGCCTCTATGAATTGTATACTTCATAGCTCTAATAACTTGCTGCAGACATTCAGGGCTTGTTTTAATTTAAAGTACAATTTTATGATTATAAAGTATTTTTCTAATGATGATTTAAACTCATGAGCCAAATAGGAATAAATTTAGAATGTCAATACTATATTGCTATGTATCCTTTTAAAAATATTATTTATTCTTTGTGAATTTTACATTATGCACCCCAGTCCCACTCAGCAGGTGGGCTTCTGGGTGGCTGCATATCAATTTTAACACATTGAAATTGGATTAATGTTCTTTTAAAAGAAATATTTGTCTTTATTTTATGTGTATGTGTTTTGCCTATCTCTATGTCTGTATACAAGTTTCATACAGTGTCTGAGGAGGTCAGAATAGGGCGTCAGATACACTAGAAGTAGAGTTATAGATGATTGGAAGCTGATCTGTGGGTGTGGGAAATGAACCTAGATCCTCTGGAAGAGCAACCAGTGCTCTTAAACACCAAGCCCTTTTCTCCAGCCATATATATGTATATGTATGTGCATGTAATTGTACATGTATATATATTTAACCTATTCCTTTTTTAAAAATGTACCCCCTTCCAAGGAAATGATCCACCCTTCAGTGATTCATAAATGACTCGTGAACTTGAAGAGTACACCTTTCTATAATATTGAGGTGGAGAAATATTTTCTATAGGTTGAGAATTCTATCCCCATACAGGAGTAACAGTTAGTTGCCAGGTCACGCCCTGATTCTCCACTGGGGTGGCCAGAGCACTGCCTGGCATGCCACCAGAGAAGGCAGGGCAGAGTCCATAAGGGGTGGTCCACAATCCCCGTTTTCCTTCACCAGACTAGAAGGAGAAACAGTAGGATCTGGGATGAAGGCTGTGTTTCCCAGTTTCCTGTGTACCTGGATGTCGCTGTCATATTGCTGGGAGTCGAGAATGGGGGTCCCTGATCTATGCTCCCTCTCAAGGCATCCATGTTGCTGGGGGCAGGAAGGGGAAGGCAGAGTTCGAGATGTGGGCGGGGCACGGTTTGAATCCACGTGAGGGCGTGAGCATGGAGGGGCCTGAAGACAGAAGGCTTTCTCCAGGGGATTTCGACATGGCTCATTATGATGAAGAGACGATTCTTGCTTGTTCAGACTGCTTTATTTGACCCAGGAAGAGCAGCTCATTGGCTGAATGCGAGGGGCCCTATCTAGATACCTCATTATTATGGAGAACTCCCCGTGTTTATGCTACACAACCCAGTGTCCAGGGACCTCAGTGGGAGTCATGGTTACAGGATCCAGAGCAGGTAGAGGTAGGCAGGGAGCGGCTGAGATTCCCCGGGTTTGAGCTCATTCAACCTTACCATTTATTATGCCTGTCTGGTAACAAGGTCCCACATGCCCTACATTTAGTCATTTAAAAAATATTTTTCCTTATATGGGATACTTTGACTGGTTTCCAGGCAGCTTGATTTTATGAGCCCACTTGCATCTTCCCAAAGCGGTATGCTCACAGCAAGAGGGATGGTGACATGAGACACGTAGCGTTGGTGAATTGTGGGTTAGGATGTGTCTGCTATCTGGGGCAGAGACGACAGCTTCAGAGAGGGGACTGTTTGACGGAAACACCTTGGAAGGAGCCACAGTGGGGATACACGTACTGCTACTTAAGATTGTCGAAGTTGTTTGTGATTTATTCACAGTCACGTCTCCAGCAGACATCCATTGACCTGGGGTCCAGCAACCGCTCTGATGCTGTTAACAGCAGCATTTTCTCATGATCTGCAAGAGCTTGAAAAGCTGCTACAGCCGGGACTCCAGCCGTCATGACTGACGTGGAGCACGCGTACCTCCCTCCTGCTCACGTTGCTGCAGCTCCTGTCTGCTGCTTAGCTCCTCTCACTGACTGGTGTTATACTCTCATTAGTCAATTCAGTCTTCACAAGCCTGTCGAGCTGGTACCACAGCGACAGTGTTTACCATGAGGGTTGAACTAAAAATGGAACTCCTCTCAGGACAGGTGGTGGAACTGGCTCTTAGTTAAGTCCGAGTCTAACGCCAGATGTTTTAGCCTGATTTCGCCCCTCCCTCCCATTATAAGCCATAATGTGTGCTCTCATATAACCTTGCAGGAGTAATCTACGTTTCTACGTTAACGATGGCTGTATAAGACTCACACCCTTATGGTCTAACCTTCCATGTTTCTCTCATAGGATGCCCTCTTTTATTTGTAGGATAAGTATTATGAAATGTAGTATAGAGTTTTTGTTTGTTTTCTTTTTTGAAATAGGGTTTCTCTATAGAGCCCTGGCTGTCCTGGAATTTACTATGTAGAGCAGGCTGGCCTCAAACTCACAGAGATCCCCCTGCTTCTGCCTCTGAGTGCTGGAATTAAAGGCGTGCGCCACCAAGCCCAGCTCATCAGTATGGGTTTTAAAGGACCAACCAGTTCTCAGATTCTTCACTGAAAGCATCCTTCTGACCTCATTCTCCTGTTGCCTTAGCAACTGTGAGTGATGATTGGCAGAGCACGTGTCTGGGGCCCTGGTACTCCCATTGGTGAGTTCCTGAGGAAAGCGGGTGCTGCCGCAGGCCCCGTGAAACCCAGTGAGACTGCATTCGTGGGCTGCCTACCAGGCTGGACAGTTCCTCGTGATCCAGACCTGTCAGCTTATCTGTGAACGATCTAAGCTTGTGCCTGGAGTGTGTGTGAATTCTGATTGGATGAGGTGGGGTGGAGCTAGAAGGAGGAGTCGGCAGCGAGTAGTGAGAAGAGTTTAGCCCTTGCTGCAAGATGGATGGAGTAGTAGAAGCTGCTGTTGTAAGTGGTAGAAGCTAGCTGTTGTAAAAGAAGCCAATAGTAGTGAAGAGAGTTTTTTAGCCCTTGCCCTAGGTAGAAGCCAGAAGTAGTGAATAAGAGTAGCTTTAGCTCTTGCTGTGAGTAGTGGTAGAGTAGTGAGTAGTTTAGCCCTTGCCCTAAGAAGAAGCTGCTGGGGAAGAGAGCTGTAAAAGAAAAAGCCTGAAGTAAAGGCATTGCTGCATGAACCCAACTTGGTGTCTGTGTCATTCTTGTCGCCACTGGCCAGGAGTGGAGATGACAACGACAAGTTCCAAAGTCAGCATTACCATTTGATGGCTATAGAATGGTGGTATAGTATTAGCTGACACCTTCTAACCTATGTAGGAAAGAGGATCTTTTACTATTTCCTTCTAGCCGCTGGCTTAGTGCATAACACTTCTTTGGTTGTTAGCAGATATTGTCCAGTAAATGCATTGATAACTCTGGGTTCACCAAACACATACTGGACTTTGCCTTCCGTGCCTACGTTTACCCAGAGGAGTGTCTATCCGCTGAGAGTGACAACATATCCACAAATGAACAGATGGTGGCTGTCATGTTGGTATTGTTGTGGGTGAGGGTGACAAGCTCCTGTGGACAAATAGTGTTTGCAATGATCTAGAGGAGTAAAGAGAGACACTCTGTCCAGGCCCTAACATAACTGTGTTTTGCTGAGTTTCTTTTGGTTGGTTATTTTGTTGTTTGGTACAAAGCCCGGTCATACCAGCTTAACACACAGCAAAGTTAAACATTTTTGAATGTTACTTGAGAATCAGAGCATCACAGACAGTTTCAGGCCTTGATGGAGCCTAAAGCCTACCAACCTTGTGTGGGTCTTTCGTGACACAATCCCACCAGCCTTTTTATTCCCGTTCCCCACCCCCTGCCTACTATTTGCACACAGGCTCTCTTTATTTGAAGAGAAGGCAGGAAGACCAAGATAGGACTGTAAATGAATGGTTCCCACAGCTCATCGACACAGAACCAGCAGCTCTTTGAAACATTTGGAAAGGCAAATATTCTTGGGCCCTAACCTAGACCCAAAATAAGATGCTCGAACAGTGGGGCCAACATTCTCTGTGTAAGCAAACCCTCCAAATGATTGAAGTGTGTTACAGAACTTAGAGTCTGTGATTACTAACAGGAAACTGAGGTCTGAGCTGAATGGTCATCCTCCAGCAACATTCCCAGTGAAGAGGTAGACATGCATGGTAGGTGACACCAAATGTGAGGACTTTGCTTGGAACTCCTCTGAGATACAAGCCACTCACTTGCAATCACCCTAATTAGTCCACCTCAATTATACCCCCTTTTCTTATTAAAAAGGACAAAGTTGCACAAATTATGATACTCTCTGATAAATTCTACCTCCAGACAGAGAAGAAGGCACGGGGATCTGCACTGATCAGAGGAGACCATTCCCACCCTAGCTCAGAAGTCCCCAAGAGCATGGCGACTTTGACACTGTTTTCTTTCACTCCTTAGCACCAGGCCACCAGGCTCTTCCCTTTCTGAGGTTAGTAGGGAAGCTGATGAGTAGGGACTTCTTGGTGGTCAGTTAAAGGAAGGAAGTGAATGCTAGAAGTCTCCTCCGAAGCCAATCGTGGATGAGAACAAGAGCCACAGACCCAAGGAGGAAGAAAACAGTCCAAATTCCTTGTATTCTGAGAATAGAGGGGCCCCAGAGACTGCAAAGAGTCCTCAGGGACCCCAGCTCTCTCATACTTGTAATTACTTGTCCAGGTCACTACAGAACGCTAGGCCCCGCCTTTTCCATCATCTCAGATATTAATTATCTTCGTTCCTTTTTGGGCCTTTAGGGTTTTTTGTTTGTTTGTTTTATGTATGTGAATACACTGCAGCTGTCTTCAGACACACCCGAAGAGAGTATCAGATCCCATTACAGATGGCTGTGAGCCACCTTTGGGTACTGGGAATTGAACTCAGGACCTCAGGAAGAGCAGTGCTCTTAATTGCTGAGCCATCTCTCCAGCCCAGGCCTTTTGTCTTAAAAAAAAAAAAAAAACTAACTCCCTTCTTCCAGCAGAATTGTGCCTATCGGAGTCATACAACGACTGTCCTCTCTCTCTCTCTCTCCTCTCTCTCTCTCTCTCTCTCATATCTCTTTCTCCCCCCTCTCTCTCATATCTCTCTCTCATCTCTCTCTCTCTCCTCTCTCTCTCCTCTCTCTCTCTCCTCTCTCCTCTCTCTCTCTCTCCTCTCTCCCTCCCTCTCTCTCTCTCTCTCTCTCTCTCTCTCTCTCTCTCTCTCTCTCTCTCTCTCTCTCTCTCCCTCTGTTTTTCGAGACAGGGTTTCTCGTATAGCCCTGGCTGTCCTGGAACTTACTATGTAGACCAGGCTGGCCTTGAACTCAGAAATCCACCTGCCTCTGCCTCCCAAGTGCTGGGATTAAAGGCATGCACCACCACTGCCCAGGCTGTCACATCTCTTGACATAGCAGTTCAGCCATTCCAGGGTGGCCATGGGAGACGGCAAGATCTTAAATAATGGTTTGAATAAAATACTCCCAGTAATTATTCTAAAGATAGTAATGTCATGATCGCAAATGTTTATTGGTCTCCTATGACAGGCTAGGGCCTGCTGTAAACACTTCAACTATGTTAAGTCATTTAGTTTTGCAGCTATTATTTATTTTATAAGGAACAACTGCTACCACTTGCTCAACTAAAGAAGATCCCTTTTTTTTTTTAAGTTAAATCCACAATGTTCTGTCCTCCCAGCAGGTTATCAGTCCTGGAGATAAGGCCACGCCTCCAAATCTCCGCCAAAACAGAAGTTGTTTGTCCCTCCCTTTTTGTGGGAGGGGCATGGAGCAGTGTTTGTGGGCGTTTCCTTGTATGGAAATGAGATCGACACACAATGCTGCTCTCTATTGAACCCACATGGTGGAAAACAATTTCTTCTTGAGGTACACTTTCACCTACTGGCCCTGTACTACCGTCCCACTCCTCTCTAAAATTCCTTAAACCCTCTATTGTGTGTCGCCTCTTTGACCCCCAAGCCCCCAACCCTCGAAACTATGCGCTTCTCTGATTCCCGGAAGCTGTGCATCCCTTGTCTGACACCCAGGAAGCCGTGTATCCCTTCTCTGATCCCCGGAAGCTGTGCATACTGACCTCCACACACTACATCTGAATCTCACTTGTTGAGGTTACTTTTGAATTTGTCCTGGTCTTTAAGGTCTGGTCAGAATGTTCTATTATATTTGTAATTCTGCTTGCTGATTAGCTGATGAGCTTAAAGATTCTAATCTGAGCAGAAAGTCTGACATCATTTTATAGGAATCAGTTTATAAACTTTATTTAAGACGTGGCAGACACATAAATTTAGCAGCCACAGAGTCACGAGAGTGCATTACAAAGAAGCTATTAGCTCTCTCTGAGAGATAATATTTATAAATGGTATATAATTACGATCCCAAGCCTCAGGACTTCCAAAGACAGAAGCAATAAAGTTAATGAAGTAACGAATTTCCTGTTTGATCTCCGGGGAGGAAGGGTTCTCAGGGAAACCTGGAGCAGGAAGGAAGATTAAGAAAGCAATAAGGTGAGGCTCCTTCACAGCGTGGGTATGTTCCAGACTGTTCTATGAGAACAGAGAGTGTCGCCAGAGGGGAAGAATGTAGCCCCCAAGGAGGGGGGATTTTGAAAAGCATTTTCCAACCTGATAAAAACGTTCTCGTGGGAACGTCTTCTCCACAGATGTTTTCCCAAAAGATGCTTTCTCTCATTTTTTCCCAGATAACTGGATATTTAAAAATTAATAATAACAACTCCTACCAACTAGATAATACGTAGCCTTTATCCTTGACTTGGAAACTTGGGTCAGGAAGCTTTACCGAGCAGTTGCTGTGAGCAACATATTTTATTTGGTACTTTTGAGAGATAGCCAGATGGATAACTTTCTCCTTATCCTGAAAAGGCATAAGGCCAGGATGAAAGGGAAGACACATTCTAAAGGAATTATGAATATCAGTTATTGCTGCATCAGGCGTTGTTCTTCCTGCTTTTGATACAGAAACTTATTTTTGTTGCCATGGCTACCCTGCAAGAAGCCATGGTTTTCATTTTATGGGAAAGGAAACTAAAGTCGGGTGGCTTTACATAGCATCTTTGATGCCACATAGCTATAAACAAACAGTAAATTGTATCTGCAGGAGCTGAACCGTTTGCCTTAACGTCACAGAGCGAGTCCACCATCTGAGAGTCTGGGCTGGAGTTAGTCGAAGGCCCCAGATTGTCAACACAGGCTCTCTTTCTTGTGAAACTATAGTCTTTTGGGGTTGTTGCTCCCTGTTTCCGTTCTTTTATGAGACCAGGAGTTGAAGTTCCATGCAAGACGTAACACTTGCTGACTCAAAGAAAGCAATCAACTTGAAGCCTAGTGTTGTTTTCCTACAGAGCACTGAAAATACCCATTGAAAAGTTTTATGAAATCAAATGAAGAGTCGTTTGTACAGATAATAGTGTTTTGAAGGGCTTTTCTGGCCAGAGCCAGGGCAAACATGCAGCTTTGATCGACTTTATAAGGCTTCTGTGTGAAGGGTTTTTGGGTTTTGTTTTCTTCACTTCTTCACTTTTTGTACCAATGAGGTTGTGCCTCAGGCCGCACACATGCTGGACCAGCACGTTACCCCTGAGCCAAATCCACACCCAGATCCTGTGTTACTTCCAGTTTGAACTAGTATGTCAGAGAACTGTCTAGGTTGACTTTGACATTGTGATCCTCCTGCCTCAGCTTCTCAAGTAGCTCGGATAATGGGCCCGAGGCTCATTCTTTTAATGAGTGCTCCCTTGTCTACAATGCAGGCTTCACTTTAACAGATATCGACTCCAGGAATATTGACTTACATGCACAAAATGTCTAAAGCATCGTAATAGAAACTCGTGAGCTAGAGAGATGGCTCAGCAGTTAAGAGCACTGACTGCTTGCTCTCCCAGAGGTCCTGAGTTCAATTCCCAGCAACCATATGGTGGCTCACAACCGTCAGTAATGGGAACTGATGCCCTCTTCTGGTGTGTCTGAAGACAGCTACAGTGTACTCACAAACATAAAATAAATAAATAGATAAATCTTTTTTTTTTTTTACAAAAAGAGAAACTCCTGAGATAATTTATAAAGCATCTTATAAGCGTGTTACATGACCAGTAGAGACAAGCAGAGCAGAGGCCAGTTAACCTGGCCCTGCAAAGAATGTAAAACAGAAAAAGCACAGAGCCTCTCGCCAATGCTTTCCGCCCTGCTCTCTCTACTGCGCGCTTTCTCCTCAGATGCTGGGCCAGCACTCCTGTCCCCCTCCCTGCGCCCCGCCCCCTCCCCCAGACACTTGCAGTATCTCACTCTGGTACTTTTCTTGGAACCTATTGAAATTTCCCTCTTTAAACCCAATGCATTTTTGAGTGTTCAGTGGGAGAGCACGTGAGCCGTCTGTGACCGTGGATGTATTCATTTCCCTAGAAGCCAGTAACAGCACCACATGTTGAGTGGTCAGAAGCAAAAGAACTCTGTGAGTTCCCTGGAAATGCAGGAAGCTAAAAGCCCAGCATCAATGAGATGGCAGGGCTGTGCTTCGCCAGAGAGCTCCAGAGGAAGGCTCTGGTGGCTTCTGGCAAACCTTGGCATCTGTGCTTTCAACAGCAGTGACTGTCACAGTTGTCACATAGCATCATCAGCTAGGACTCCTTTTTGCCTAAATATCTGTCTTAGTTGGGGTTTTACTGCTGTGAACAGGCACCATGACCAAGGCAAGTCTTATAAGGATAACATTTAACTGGGGCTGGCTTACAGGTTCAGAGGTTCAGTCCATTATCATCAAGGTGGGACCATGGCAGCATCCAGGCAGGCATGGCGTAGGAGGAGCTGAGAGTTCTCCATCATCATCTGGAGGCTGCTAGGAGAAATCTGACTTCTGGGCAGTTAGGACTAGGGTATTAAAGGCCAATCCCACCGTGACACACCTACTCCAGCAAGGTCACACCTCCAAATAGTGCCACTCCCTGGGCCAAGCATATACAGACCATCACAATATCCCTTGCTCTTCTCTTACAAACATACTAGTCTGGAGCAGAGGAGAGAGCTGCCCTGCACACACAAGATGCTGAACTTGGTATTCAAAAGTCTTATAAAAAGACAGTTGTAGCTACACACGTGTCAGGACAGATCTTGGGAGGCAGAGAGAGGTGGATCCCTTTCTGGCCAGCCAGTCTAACCTGCTTGCCAGCTGCAGACACCAGGTAGAGACTGTCTCTATAAACAAAGTCGATAGAGCCTGAGAAATGTCTCGGACAGCCAGTCTTTGTCCTCCAAATGCATGCACTTATGTATGTACAGACACCCTTAGTACACACAGAGCACACATACACAGACAGACAGACAGACAGAGAATCATTGATTGGATTTAAGCCCTCTCTACCTCTCTAGTTTGTTATGATTTCATTTTAACATTGACTCTGCAAGATTAGACTTTGAAATGAGGTCATACTCTGAGTTTGGTAATAGACATGAATTTGAAGAACACTCTTCAACTCAGTACAGCAGGTTGATAATAAAAGGCAGGAAAGAATGTCTAATCATCTTAAATGTTGCTTCATTTTGAGACGGGTTTCACAATTCCATCTCTCCCAACCCCCTGATAAAGTTTTAACTCCCGTTGGTGGCTAGGAAGTATTCAATGACCTCCTTAGACCTCAGCGTATCTTAGAGAAGCCACAGTGACACATGCAAACACTGCCAACAAGATGGAGTGTTCTGTCAGCTCGGCTAACTCATCAATTACCTTCTCCAAAACTAAGCTGGACCAGACATAGCCTTTAAATGGAATAATGATTTCTGCAAAGAAAGTAAAGAAAATGGAGCACTGTGGGGATATCTGAGTCCGGTGTGTCAGACGAGCCTAAAATAAATTCTCAGGGCAGCTATGGACTCTCTTACTGGGGAATCACTAGCCATGCTCTAGCGGCCACTGTGGAACAATTAAATCCACATAAAAGTTATTTCAGGATTGAATAAAGCCATGAGCATGTTAAAATACTGATGCATTCCCCACCTCAGCAGTAAATAGTAGGGTCTACTAGTAACAAGGTTGGTACCAAAATGTCACCCTATAGCCCATGCCCAACCTAAGCATGGGAGAACCCACAGGAGTTGTCAATAATCAGGAGGAAGTTAGAGACTAGGAGTGTACCGCTGAGGTGACAATGAGGCACAGAGCCCTTCTCTCTTCCTTTCTTTGCTTTCTGGCTACCCTGAAGTGAAAAGCTTTTGGTGCCCACACCTCCTCCATGATGTATGGCATCTCGACAGGCCCCAAAGCAGTGGTGCCAACAGATCACAAGCTGACACCTCGGAAATCAAGAGCCCAAAATAAAGCACCCCCCAACAGTGGGGTTCATCAGATATCTCATCACCGTGACGGAAGGGGGACAGACACAGCTGCTATTGCTCCATCAAAACACGGCTTCTAACATGCACTGGTCTTGCTATCTTTGAGAAAGATTAATATGACAGCCTGGTAGCTTAGAAGGTTGAGGCAAAAGATGTCAGTGCTGATGAGGTACCCATGCTTGCCATTTCTCTTTCTCCCATGTAAACTAGGGTTGAGTTCACCCCGATTTCACCTTGACTGACTCCCAGCCTGCCCCCTCTCCTAGGTTACACAAATCAGGAACTCTGGCCTTTCCTTGAACCACGATTTTGTTTTGTAAGGAGGTGGAGAGGGGATTTTTTTTTTCCTCTAAGAAGACAGCGTCTCACACTATAGTAAAGGCTGCCTTGGGACCTGCTATGTAGTTTAGGCAAGGCTCCCACACTCCTCGTTTTCGACGCTCCCATCTCAGCCTTTCAAGAGTGAGGACTGCAGTTGTGTTCCGTGTAGTTAACGCTGATTGTCAATTTGACAGGATTTCTGATCGCTGTGGAAACAAATGCCTGGGCATTTCGATGAAGGATTTTTCTAGATTAGGCTAACCCAGATGGGAAGATCCACCTTAAATGTGAGTAGCAGAACTCTACAGGCTGGGGTTCCGAACAAAGGGAACCTGTACCCATCTGCCCCTCTTCCTGACTGGGTGCAACTGACCAGCTCCCTCGCTCCCTGCGCTCCTGCTGCCCTGCCTCCCCCACCACCATGCACCAGACCCTTGAAGTGTGAGCCAAAGTGCTCCCTTTCCTGAGTCGGTTTTGTCAGGTGTTTTGTGGAATCAACAAGACAAGCAATTCACGCACAAGGTATCACACCTGGTCGCCTGTTCCATCCTTGGCTTGCTTTTGTGGTGGTGTCCTTGCTTTGCAGAGGTACGGAGAACTGAGCAGAGCAAAGCAGTGTGTAGAGTCAGCCAGACAAATTCTAACTCCTCAGCCAAGGAGGACGCTTAACAAGGTTAAGGGGTAAGGACAAGCCACTTAAGAGAAAGGGGGTGCATGTAAGGTGGGACTTTCCTGAGTAGCCATGGGCCCTGGCAGCCAGGATTTAACCTTAGGCGTGGACCTCAAGTTGTCTTGTCTGCCGCCAGGGGGCAGAGACTGCCTTGCGCCCACTTCCGGGTGGTTAGTCCCTCATTTGAAGTGACCACTGGGCTTCTGCCATGATTTAGACTTGGCTCCGCTTTAAAAGTACGTACATCCAACAGAAAATCCACTTCCTTCTTCCCCTCCTTCGGCTCATCTTCCTTCTCTTCCCCCTCATTTTCCTCTGCTCTTTCCTCCTCCTCCTCCTTGTCCTCCTCTTCCTCCTCCTCGTTTTGGAGACATATTATTCTGTTCCTGGGCTAATCTAAAACGCACTATGTAGCCCGGGCTTGCCTTAAACTCACAGCAATCTGCCTGATCCAGCCTCCCAAGTGTTAGGTTTAAGGGAACTTTGGATAACTAGCTAGCCCATTCTCAACAGTGGTCCCCGTTTTCGGGCCCTGGCTTTGTGCTTGGGGGCTCGTTGTCAGATTTCCTGTCTCTTTTGATTCCCTTCTGCATATTTCTCCCCTCATCTGTAGGCTCTGAGCCTTAGGTTTGTGGCACAAAAGGCTTAGGTTATGCTGTGTACCGGGCTCCTGCTCCCTCCTCTCATCTTTCCATAACTAAGTAATTTTGTATCTCCCTTGGTCTCTCTCTGTCACTCTTGCCCCCTCTCATTATTTTCTTGAAAAACAACAACAACAACAACAACAACAAAAAAACCAGCTTAACAAAGAGCAGCTTGCTAAAAGGCTTAAAGCTTTCGCCTGTTCTGTCTGAATTCATTGGGTTTTTAAGCAGTAATTTATTATAAAGGTTACATGCATACTTCCGCATGAACTTCTTATCTGACTATTGTAATTAGCTCGTCTACATGAAGCAGCCGGCTGGCAGAACTTCAAATGGTATTTCCCTGGACTCCTTGGAAAGCGAAATAGACAAAGCTCTCACTTTGTGTCAAAATTACACCTTTATTTTTCACATTTTAAGTGCCCTGCTTGTTTTGTTTTGTGAGGGAAAAGCCAAAATGAAGTGAAGCAGAGTCCCCCAGAAATGTCCTGTCACAGCTTGTCAGTCAGCTGCCTTTGAAATACCAAGAAACAGTGAACAGGAAACTGTGAAAAGAAATTCCTTGCTGAGGGGAAAAGGGACCAGGCACAGAAGGAGACTCAGAGTGAGTGAATTCTAACAGACCCTGGACTCCATCTCTCCTCAGCCTTCTCCTTCAACTCTGAAACCTGAAATGGAACCACAGGGTGGTGGCTGCTTTGTGTGCACTCACTGCATTAGCTAAAGTTATGGATCATGTCTTGTTTATGACAAACGGCTTCTATTGCATGCTGCAGGCTGAGGATGTTGGCTATGTTCCAGTGGACTTATCAACATGTTAAACTCAATTTGAAAAGTATCCAGGTGACATGTCCAGTGACTGATTTTTCAGTGTTTGGACTCTTCAAGCATTTTGGAGGTTAAGCCCCTGATAGATGGATACCTGGCACACTCCTCCAAAGCCCCTCTCCCTTTATGGAGCCGTCTCTTTACTCTGTGGGTCACTCCATTTGCTGTGCAGAAGCATTTTAAATTCAGTTTAATGCAAGCTATCAGTTCTTGCTGTTATTTTCTGAGCTGATACAGCAGCGTTCCGAGAGTAATTATCAATGCCCAGAGTGACGTATTTCCTGTATGTTCTTCTCTAGTATCTCCAAAGCTTGTGTCCTTTTCTTTTGTGTAGGTGTGTATACATGTGTGTGTGTGTGTGTGCATTCACATATATGTCTATTAATACATGCATACCCTGGGTGTGTTGATCTACCCATTTCCACTTTGTGTTTTTGGCAGGGTCTCCCACGGAACCTCAGGCTGGCTGGCTGGTGAGCTCCAGTGATCTATCTACCTGGGACCCTGTTTCCAGTGTAGGGATGTGTACCCTGCTTTTAGCTTTGTTGTTGTTTGTATGTGGGTGCTGGGAAGAGGAACTCATATCCTCATGCCTGTGTAGCAACCACTTCGCTGACTGATCAGTCTGCCTGCCCAGTCCCATCAGCGTGTCAATTCTTACTTAAGGTTTTAAGCACATTTTGAGTTCTGCTTGCCACAGAGACACCCGAGTACCCATTTTCACCATTGCAGTATTCACAATATTATGAAAATATACATATGTATATATTATGTTATATACAAATATAATATATAATATGATACATATTATCAGATTATGAAATAATCTCTGATGTCCATCGATGAAATAAAATACAGTACATAAATAAACTCAATTATTCAGCTATAAAGAACAAAATTCTATCACCTCCAAGAAAGCTAATGGAATCTGAGGTCATCACGTTCGGTGAATTAAGCCAATCTTACAAGAGCAGGTATCCCATCCTTTCTCTCACTCTGAGATCTAGGAGAAGAAGAAAAGGACAGAGGGGACCATTGTGAGTGTGGGAGGCGAGAGGGAGGTGAGATCACAAGAGTGCTGGAGGTTGGGAGTAGATGAAAGGACATTATGTGCAAGTATGGAAATGTCAACAGGAGCCCTTTGCTTCATGCAATTAATAGATGCTAAAAATAAGGGTGTGCGATGGGCTCCGGCTTCCCTGTTTCTGAAATGCCGTTGGAGAGCACAATTGTAGAGAGTTGGAAACTGAGAGCTTAATTGCAGTAGAATACAGCAGTGTGGGAGTCAGGCATCAGCCGCAGAGACACCACAGTGCGTTCTCTTTGTTTCTGGCTTTGGCTTGAATGCTAACCTTCCTCCCCCTCTTGTACTTTCTCTGTTTCCACCCTCGAAAACCAGAGAGTGGAGCTTGTGTGCAAACCATCGCTATTCTCAGATCTCATAGTAAGAAACCCCAATTCAGTGACTCAAGGAAGAAAGCAGAGAGTGCAGAAAGCCAATAGTGGCTCCAAGAATGGCAAAAGGTTTCAAGGTAGGCAAGGCCTTTAATTGCCATAATTTGCTTTATTTCAGTCAAAATGCTCCGATCTCAAGACTCAGCCCCCACAAAGGCAAGCTTCGAAGAAGGAAAGGGTTAGAATCTAGTGGTTAGATTTGTGGAGGGATGGGGTGTGGACCCTCCAAGTCAGAGGGTCCTGCTACTGAATACTTTCTTGTTTTCTTTTTCTTGTATGTATGTGTGTATGCCTTGTATACCGGTAACCACAGAAACCAGAAGGGAATATCTGATCTCTTGGAGCTGGAGTTACACTGAATGCTAGTGTCAGATATACAGAGGAAGGTTGGCTGAGATCAGGAGAGTCCTGAAAGTCTTGGTTTGGTGTGGAGTGAAATACACACTAGCCAGCATGGCCACACAGTAATTAGTATAAGTATAAAAAGAGGGGAAGAGATGGGTTAATGGGTTAAAAGGTTGGTGTATCTTCTAAGATGACCACTCTAATGGCAACATCACATTGAGAATAGTATTAAGATGTGAATGATGATGATAAATGAGCTATCCCCACTGGTTTGAAAACCCTACAGTGTACTGGGAAGGAAGAATTCTTGCCCGTGAGATAATATGAGTCACATTTTGAATCACTGTGACAAGCATCTGGTGTGTGAAACTTAGAAAGAGAAAAGGTTTGGGATAGCTCTGCTTTAAGTCTCAGATCTTGAGTGATTCGTGCCATTATTCTTGTCCTTTGTCAAGGAAGCACGCTGTGGTAGGAGCTTAGGGATGCAAAACCACTCACCTCATGTCCAGGGAGCCAGAGAATGCAGAATCCCACAACCCCCTTGGACAGCATGTCCCGGATGAGTTAGGACTTGCCTCTAGGCTCAACCTCTTAAAGATCCTATCAGCTTTGTACAGTGTCCCACTCAGTTCTGTCCACACGCATCTGGGGAGCTTTCTAAATCTGTTCCGAAGCCATAGGATATTACCTTTGCTCCGTCTGTCTTCCCAAGAGGGGACTCTGCGGAGGAGTGCACAGGTCTGATGTGAGAATGTAGAGTGACATAACTACTTCCCCCCGGAGTGTGGGAGTGTGACCGAGCACACTTCAGAAGCAACTCTGGGGAGGGTGGTCTTCTTTTGGCTCATGGTTTCAGAGCGATTTCAGTCCACCATGGCAGGATGGCCACTGCTCCCTGTGGCTCTAGAGTGCTGGAGACAAAAGGCAAAGCATTTTACCTGCGAACAGATAGTAAACAGAGAACACAGGCCAGAACCAGGCACAGACAGGTCAAAATCCCCTATTCTCACCAGCCAGGCACCACAAGGTAAAGACGCCTCAGTCCTCCCAAACAGCGCCACCTGCTGGGACTGTCAAAAACACATGCGCTGTGAGCCTTCTACATTCAAACTCTTTTTTTGTTTGTTTTTGGTTTTTTGGTGTTTGTTTGTTTGTTTGTTTTTGTTTTTTCAAGACAGGGTTTCTCTGTATAGCCCTGGCTGTCCTGGAACTCACTATGTAGACCAGGCTGGCCTCGAACTCAGAAATCCGTCTGCCTATGCCTCCCGAGTGCTGGGATTAAAGGCGTGTGCTACCAAGCCCGGCTCTACATTCAAACTCTTAACAAGTGAACACTTCTAAGGGCCCCTTGGAGAATGTAGGAATGGTGGGGAGGGGGATTTGGAACAATGGGAAAGAGCTTTGGACTTTAAATTTCTTACTTAACATGCCAAATGCTTTCCTTCATTTTAAGAGATCTGTTCTATGCCGGGCGTGGTGGCGCACGCCTTTGATCCCAGCACTCGGGAGGCAGAGGCAGGTGAATTTCTGAGTTCAAGGTCAGCCTGCTCTACAAAGTGAATTCCAGGACAGCCAGGGTTATGCAGAGAAACCCTGTCTCAGAAGAGAGAGAGAGAGAGAGAGAGAGAGAGAGAGAGAGAGAGAGAGAGAGAGAGAGAGAGAGAGAGAGAGAGAGAGAGAGAGAGAGAGAGAGAGAGAGAGAGAGAGAGAGAGAGAGAGAGAGAGAAAGCTGTTCTACTTCAACCGAGATGTACAAGGCAGATCGTTGTTAGTTATTTTAAAGCTCTATTGTGTGAGAGCCTTGGCCTCATCTTCTCTACACTGAGCCATATCAGGGGAAATGCTACAGAAAAGAAGTCCGATAAGAGTAATCTCTGCCTCGGGCAATGTTTTTCTGCCAAATCTGAAAGAGAGAGAAAAGAATACATCTCTATCAGGGACAATGAGACAGAACAAATTCACAGAGCTCGGGTCCTTTGTCAGAGACACAGAAAGCAGCAGAGTGAACAGGTGATCCATGATCGCCTTTGACACAACCGAAGCTCTGCTGTAGCCCGGGACTGAGCACGGAATTACACTGGGGTGGGGTTGTGCAAAGGCTCTAAGCTGTCTTGATGTTCCTAGCGCGACAGAATATAATCAGATTCAACAGTGCTCACAAAAGCCAGTTATTGGGAGAGCAATTCAGAGAGATCCCTGTCCGTGCAGGAAGATTAAAGCAGAACTAGGCAGTCCCTGCTCTGCAGCTAGGCTCACCTGGGTGATGGCCTTCAGAAAGACTTTTTCTCCCCCCCCCCCCCGCAAAACTTTTCCTGTTAAGGGGGGGTTCTGCCATAGTTTTCCACCCCAAGTCATTTTCCCTTTTATCCTCATAACAGATAGACATAGTGGCAAGGAGGGTACGCTTAACTGTATTTATCAAAAAAAAAAAAAAAAAAAAAGAAAGAAAGAAAGAAAGAAAGAAAGAAAAGAAAAGAAAAGAAAGAAAAAAAGAAAGCAAAACCTATATAGGCTGTCTCCTCTTGAGTTCAAGGAGTTTGCAATACGATGTAATGGGGGCTGCACTGGAAGTTGGAATGCATTTCACTGCTGCTATACCCTTTGCTTCATTAAGAGAAAGCAAACAGGAGAAAGGAATATGACTTCTCACAGCTCAATGGTGGAGGAAAGTAAATAAGTGGAATGTCTAATGCCCCTGAAATTCGCTGGAGAAAAACCAGTTTCACCACTTCAGCCAAGCTTCTAATTAAATACTAGCCAAGATGGGTTTTGGTCAGCTGAGTTTTGCAGGGGCTTATAAATGGAAAGGCCATGATGTTTTCCCATGAGGCTTTGTTACTTTCTAAGAACTACAACTCCCAGCATTCCAGGAAGTTACTTGGTTCCTGGGTGGGTGGGGCTTATAGGTTAACTTCAGGTTTTACACATGGTCTTCAACTGGTGGTGCTAGAACACCTGACTTTTAAAGTCTGTAGACAGAAGGCTCTGAAGTCACTACAGACATGGGGAGGAGGAAGTTTATTATAGATTCGTGGAGCGAGCATGGGCAGAGTCAGAGCTGCTTGAGAGAGTCTAGAGTTGACATGACTATACTGAGTTGGGGCATGCTGGGAGAGGGTAAAGATGGGAATCAGGTGTAGCAGCAGCAAGGAGCCAAAGGTACAAAGGGGCGGGTAACCAGACTGTCTAGATGATAAGGATGAGCCTGTGGGGGAAGGGCAGCCCAGACCCTAGGCTGGAGAATTCTGGGTAGAGCTCCAGCCATACCCTGTAACAGGTAGGGACTGGCGGATGCTGAGAGACCCTGGAAGCCAGAACCACCTTGCTATGTTAAAGAGGTACCTCCGCCTTTTACCCTGGGTTTGAAACTTAACACAGACTTCACCCTTTATGGCTACCTTTGGAATCATAACACCATTTGCCTACTGTTCTGAATCAGAGAAGGAAGCCTGCAGAGGCTCTGTTTACACCACAGTGATCAAAGTCACCTCACACTTGGCTTCTCGGCACCCGACGGAACTCAGCACACAGAAGTGGGAAGGGCAGGAGTTCAAAGTTATCCTGGGCTACAGTAGCCAATTAGGTTGAAGCCAGCCTGCACTAGAAGAGACCCTGTCTGAGGAAAAACAAACCGGGAACAATACATACATAAGTTTGAAACCCAAGCGCAGCTCCGTGAATCTCATGAGAAGCCCAGTGGTCCAGTCTTTGCTATTGACCACTGTGAATCCGCTGGCTTGCACGTTAACAGCCACGGCTCTGGTAACATTGCTGTAGAAAAACATTTACTCCACAGAGCGGGAGAGTGCAAGGGAACATAAAAAACCAGAAGTGCGAAGCTGAGCCTGCAGCATTTTACCTCTCTGTGACTGTATGCCTGTGCTATGTGCCTGTGCTGTGTGCCTGTGCTGTGTACCTGTGCTGTGTGCCTGTGCTGTGTGCCTGTGCTGTGTGCCTGTGCTGTGTGCCTGTGCTGTGTGCCTGTGCTGTGTGCCTGTGACTGTGTGCCTGTGCTGTGTGCCTGTGCTGTGTGCCTGTGCTGTGTGCCTGTGACTGTGTGCCTGTGACTGTGTGCCTGTACTGTGTGTGTGTGCTGTGTGCCTGTGACTGTGTGCCTGTGCTATGTGCCTGTGACTGTGTGCCTGTGCTGTGTGCCTGTGACTGTGTGCCTGTGACTGTGTGCCTGTGCTGTGTGCCTGTGACTGTGTGTCTGTGACTGTGTACCTGTGACTGTGTACCTGTGCTGTGTGCCTGTGACTGTGTGCCTGTGCTGTGTGCCTGTGACTATGTGCCTGTGACTGTGTGCCTGTGACTGTGTGCCTGTGCTGTGTGCCTGTGACTGTGTGTCTGTGACTGTGTACCTGTGACTGTGTACCTGTGCTGTGTGCCTGTGACTGTGTGCCTGTGACTATGTGCCTGTGACTGTGTGCCTGTGCTGTGTGCCTGTGACTGTGTGCCTGTGCTGTGTACTTGTGCTGTGTACCTGTGACTGTGTACCTGTGGCTGTGTACCTGTGTGCCTGTGCTGGGGGTTGACCTCATACATGCTTGGCCTGCACTCTGCTATGGAGTGACCACCCCTTTATATGTAGAAATTTTGACAATGTTCAAATTTAGCATTTAGAGCTTAGAAGATTATGTGTCTGATGTACTGACAGAAGGAAGGGGAAAAGTAGCTATGCAATATTTACTTTTCTCCAACTAGAGGGAGATATTAGTCACTCTTCTGTTGTGTTAAAACACCCTGAGCAAGGCAGCTTAAGGAAGGAGTTTACCTTGCCTTACAACCCCAGAAGGTCCATCACAATCAGCATGCGTGGCAGCCGGAACAAGAAACTAAGAGCTCACCCTTTGAGTCTCCAGCAAGACAGCAAACTGGAAGTATGATGAGGTTTATGTTGTCATAGCCTACCCTATGTGACATACTTCCTTCGGCAAGGCCACACCTTCTAAACCTTCCAAAGCAGTGCCATCAATTGTGAGGGACGGGGAAGATAAACCACTGCATCCTTTGTGGGGCATCTCTCATTCAATCCTCTGCACACAGGTTTAGCATGGGAGTGGGTTTCTTAGCGTTCCCCAACATCAGCCCACCCCCTACTAGATGGCATAACATCTAGGGCTCTTTTTAATCATAGAGATACTTTTCGTGCAGATTCTGCGGTTGTAGAATCAAAATCAGAGCAGACTCTTTCTGGAATAGAATAGACCGGTTTTGAGGTTTAAGTTTAACCCTTGGTCCTGGGTTTAGCTACTAACGATGCCATTTGAAAGTTTCTCTATCATCAAAGGCATCAGTTTCCCGTGCTTCAAGGGTTCTTCTGTCCTTGTCATGTTCAAGGAGGAAGTTCCCCGAGTCCAACTGAACAACTAGTCACGTATTTGATGTACCCATGCTCTGGGAATTTCTGCAAAACATTTTATAAATTGGTTCCTTAGTCTACGTGAGTGTCGGAGGCTTTAAAGCTGTAGAAATTTAGGTCTCACTCGTGCTGAGCAAATCAGAATTTCCACAGGCAAAGTCGAAGACTCAGCACTTTGAAAACCAGTTCAAGGTGATGTTGATGGACCAGACCTGGGCAGGCTAATGATTTTTCAGACATTGAAAGTATCTAATGAAGTCCCTCATTAAGCTGAGGTTTCTAACTGAGATAGGCTATGAGGAATTCCCAGGGGATAGGATGTGGCTGCCCTAAGCAACACTGTGCGTATTAAAGGACGACCAAACCTGATAGCATACATACTCTCTTTCTGTGTCTCCATCCCTGACAGTGTGTGTGTGTGTGTGTGTGTGTGTGTGTGTGTGTGAGTGTAAAAGAGCATATTACTGAGCTGAGTGGAGAAGGCTATCCTCACCAGCACGGCTGACAGGGCTCACATTGAAGAAAAAGGCAGAGGAAAGATGACTTTACTCTCTCTTCTAGAGCAAGGATGTCAGGACCAAGGGTGTCAGATCTCCTGGAATTGGAGCTAGGAAGGGTTGTGAGGCACCATTTGTGTGCTGAGAACCCATCTGCCTTCTCAGATATCATGAGCTCCAGGCTGCAGACCCGCCACACCAACTCTCGGTGATTTCCACAACAGATTCACGCTCAGCCTCTCTCTTTTTTTATCTTTGCTCTTATCTAGGGAATCCTGACTAATACAAAGTTTCTGAAGTAACTGGTTGACCCTTCGAGGTGGGGAAGGGGCATACAGTCACGTACAGATCACTATAATTTCAGCTTTCCAAGGGATCAACAACACGGAAGTACACAGAAAACGCTCTACTGAAACTTTTATTTGGCCTAGTAATCTCATCCTGGGAAATCCATCACAAACATAAATTTAAACCGGAAAGGCAAAGCACACACAGGATTATCCATGCAGTGAACATTTGTAATAGCAGAAGACTTGGAAGCACTCACAGATTTGCCAAGTCTGCTGGTTGGGTAATAGAATCACAACACCATGGATTGATAGACAGCTGTTCAAAGGAACAGCTCTATCAGAACACTGCATCATCTATGTCAGGTCCAGAGACTGTAGCTAGCCAGAGACCGAGGTATAAGAGAGTGTCTATGGCATGCTGTGTCTATGGCATGCTGTGTCTATGGTATGCTGGGCTTTGCAGAGAAAATCGATGAGGACAGCTCCTTCCTCCCTACACATTTGTAAAAGTTAAAAACGGAGGAAGGGTCTGGAGAGATGGCTCAGTGGTTAAGAGCACTTTCTGCTGGAGGAGAGGAAGGCAGTTCAGGTCTCAGCACACAAATGGTGCCTCACAAGTCTCCCTAGCCTTCCTAGCTCCAGTTCCAGGGGATTTAAATTTCTACAGCTTTCAAGCCTCCGACACTCACACAGACTAAGGAACCAATTTATAAAATGTTTTACAGAAATTCCCAGAGCATGGGTACACCCTTGCTCTGACATCCTTGGTCACCGTCTGCCCATGGTGCACAAATACACATGTGGCAAAACAGAATTATACACAAAACATAAATAAACCTAGAAATAAAAACCTCAGAGAAACACAAAGTTGAAAAAAGGATCCTCTGAATAGACCTGATTATGTTTTTTTCAGTTTGTAATCATGTAAATATTTTACAAGAAATATATCAAGTAGGAGGTTAATGAAGAAAAACAATTTTTATAACATTCAGATTTCAAAACAATTTGAGAAGAACAAAGATTGCTGTATAGTAAGTTAGTAAGAAGGTCTTAGAAGGATATGAATTACTCTACCTGGCTTGAGAATATAGTCTGTGGCTGTAAGCCCTAGGCAGCACATGACTCAAGGATGGAAAACATGGGCGGCACATTTTTGTAAGGTAAATTACCTTGCTTCACAAAGCTAATGGCTGCCTTCCAATATATAAGACCTTATTATACCTTCGAGATAGCTCAACGGGTACCATCAAGCCTGAGGGTCTCAGATCAGTCTCCATGACCCCCAAGGTAGAGGGAGAAAGCTGCTTCCTACAAGTTATCCTCTGACCTCCACACTTGTACCAAGGCATGTGTGCCACCTCCAGCACACACGAAATAAATAAATACGTTTAGAAAAGCTTTAAAGTCCTTTTTAAAACGAGTTTGGATTATTATAAATTAAGAAACTTAAGGTTGTAGGAGATCTACCCCAATCCACTGGCCCAGAGGAGCCAGAAGAAAAGACACAGAAGTGCCAGTAGTAGGTGCCATTGTGGTGCATGAATAAGCGATGGAGAGATGGGAAGGATGGAGCATACTGCGGAGAGATGGGAGAGAAAGTGAAGCTGAGGGGTTTGCACACTGTAGAGCAAGGTGAAACTGGAGACTCTGACAGTAGTGCGGAGCAGGCAGACGTAGGGAGCCTACTCAACAACCCGCGGCCACGGTGATACACTGGCTTTGTGTGCATCAAGCCCGTATGTGGGTTTGTGGTCCTACTGCAGCTGGGGTCTGCGTCAGTATCCATGGCCTGAGTTACACCAACGGCCATGTGTATATTCATGGTCTGGGCTGCCACCTGAGACCGTGCGGATGTCTGAGGACTTTGCTGTTGCTGAGGGAGATCTGATCTGAGTGTCCTGTGCTGCCACCTGAGGCCATGACGACTTCCAGGCTCTGCTGCTGCTGGAGGCCGTGTCTGGATCTAGAGTCCTATCGAGACTGGGGTCTGTCTTGATATCTGAGGCCTACGTTGCCATCAAAGACCATGTAGATGTTTCAATCTGGGCTGCTGCCTGAGGGGAGGCCATGTTGCTGTCTGAGCACTGTGCAGAGTGGGCCCTGCGCCTCTCCTGGGCTGGCTCTGGTGGCATGGTTTCAGGAGGTCTGGTCAGGTCACTAGTTCACTGTGAGGTAGCATGGGTGAGGGAGAAATGCCCCTCACCACCACCTGGAACAGGTGGGAGAGCTGGCCTTGTCCTTCACCAGCTATCACACTTGAGAGATTGAGACCTGCACCTCACCTGGGCATCACAGTAGAGCTGGCCCTGGTTGTGTGGGGGCTGGTGAGCTGGAGCGCTGGCCCTGCCTGTTGCCAGCTGTAGCATTAGGTGAACTCGCTAGGGTAGTGTTGGAGAGTTGACCCTGACCATAGATCGAGCTGGTGTAGATATGGGAGAGCTGGCAGACTGGCCAATTCAGCTACCACCCCAGGCTCAGATCCAGGTGTTTGTGTTGGCTCACCCCAACATCGACCCCATCTATGAACTGTGAAGGGGCTGGTCCTGCAGATCCAAACCATCAAGATCTCCATGACACAGGGTCACAACAGGGTATCTGAGAGGAGTCCCAGTGAGTGTTAGCATTCTGTCTAAACACCACCCCCACAGTTACCTGGCAACAGCCAGGTAGGTCTGACCCACTATAAAAGGGGCTGCTTGCCCCCGCCTCCTTCTCTTGATCTCTTGTTCTCTTGCTCTCTTCCCTTCTTGCTCCCTGTCCCCTCACCCTTCCCCACTCCCTTCCCCCTCTGCTCATGGCTGGCCTCTACTTCTCTACTCTCTCTCTCTCTCTCTCTCTCTCTCTCTCTCTCTCTCTCTCTCTGCCTCTACTACTCTCTTCACTCCCCTCCCCATGCCCTGAATAAACTCTATTCTATAGTGTACCGTCGTGTGGCTGGTCCTTCAGGGGGAAGGGAAGCCTTGGCATGTGCCAGCTGAGACATCCCCTTCCCCTATACCTCACTACCCCATCCATAGAACATATTCCCCCCTCTCTCTTTTTTATAAACACATCAGTGAGGATCCAGCATTGGTAGAGTAGCAAAAGCCAGAGGCCTTGAGCCAGACCAATGACTCATTGTCATGAAAATTTGCAAGTAAAGATGAGTGGACCAAAGGGTACACAAGGTGACACATTACAGGTTCCACATGAGGTGTTTTGTTTTGTTTTGTTTTGTTTTAAGTAAGGACGTTGTAAAAGCAGAGGTGTGATAGGAAGGGAGATGGGTGGGATTAAGGTTGCATGATGTAAATACACAGAGAATCAATAACAAATTTCAAAAATGGATTTAGGAGATAAAATAGTATAGCTAGCTGTAATTTGCATCTAAATGAAATTTATGTTATTTGGGGACAGTTGGGCACACGTGATAATAGACTGGGATTTGGATGTGTGGTTGATGTTCTGGGTGGGTGTGGTAGTGGAGCTTGTTGGTAAGAAACACCAACAGTCTTATCATTGCTCTTATTCTTCATAGATTTGTCCTCAAGTAAGGCAGGTGACTTCCCACAAGACCTGGGTTGACTCTAGAAAAGCTTATAAGTTCTGGGACAGACTAGAGGGGATGTCTCCGCACAGTTGACTGTCTAATCCAGGAGTCTAATATACTCTGTATTTTTGCATTCAATATTTTCCTTAAAATAGGGTATTATACACTTAGATCGGAGGAGGTCAGATAGAATGCTGGGTAGCAAAAGCCATGCCCTGATCCAGACTTAGGCTCCTCCTGGGTAGAGGACCCGTGACCATGCCATCATCAAAAAAGGCTGAGCCTGAAACCTGAAAGAGGTCTGAGGATGCGGCTGCCCACACAACCATCCCTGGCCAAACCAGGCCCTACAAACTGGTTACCTGGAGACAGGATGGTCATTCGGGTCTAGTGTGAAGGTGCTAGTTAGACTGACTCTGTATAAAATAAGATCTGCGTGTACTTCTGTATTGGATGTCTAAGTGAAGCAAGGTTGGTTCTGGTATTTCTTCAAAAAGGTAGGGAGAGTGTGTGATCGTTCTTCCTGCAAAGGAGCTCACTTTTTTGAGTTTAGTTTTATTACATTTACGTGTGTGTGTGTGTGTGTGTGCACATGTGTGTGTGTGTGTGCATGTGTGTGTGTGTATTCATGTGTGTGTGTGTGCATGTGTGTGTGTGCATGTGTGTGTGTGCATGTGTGTGTACCTGTGTGTGTGCATGTGTGTGCATGTGTGTGTGTGTGTGCACATGTGTGGGCATGTGTGTATGTGTGAATGCTCATGTTCACATATAATGATGAACATGTAAAGATCAGAGGACAACTGGGCGAAAGTCAGGTCTCTCCTTTCACCAGGAGGGACCCAGAGCTAGAACTCATGCTGACAGGCTTGGCAGCAAGCCCCTTCCTTACCCGTCTGCCATCTTGCCAACCCTGTGTTTCTGTATTTCTTGAAATGCATGATGGATGTACTCCTAGCCTTTTACTCTTCCTGTGCTTCCATCCCCGGAGGCCTCCTACTACCTTACTCCTTTCTGAAGTTTCGAAACTGTAACTGTAATTATAGAGTGCATCAAAATACCGTATAAATATCAGCAAGCCTTAAAGGAAAGATATTACGTATCCATGAGAAGCAAGGATTCTGCGCCATAACTAGGAGTCATAACTAGGAACTGTGTATCCGGATTGATGGACCTTGAAATTAGCCTGTGGCCCGACAGTGACTCAAATTACCCCATATTTGCAGCACAGGAAGCTTTCCTGAAATGAGCATAAAACAGGGTTCTGGAGGGAGGTATGAGGACACCCGTCCTCTCTCGTTCTGACCCTTTTCTTCTCTCTCTCTCTCTCTGTCTCTCTCTCTCTGTCTCTCTCTCTGTGTCTGTCTGTCTGTCTGTCTGTCTGTCTGTCTCTCTCTCTCTCCCTGTCTACCCTCCCTCTTCCCCTTTGCCGTCCTTTTCAAGTAAAACACAGTTAGGAAGTGAAGGGTTTTTTTCTTATTGTTTCTTATTTATTGGTTTGTTTGTTTATGTATTTATATAGAAAGCCCTCGCCAACCTCAGCAGGGCCTGTTATTTACATTCCCATTCAAGAGCTATTTGCAAGTGCTTCCCGACCCCCACTCTAGTCTGCACAGTCCAGACATCTGTAGCTTGTTCCCCACCCCCTTGTCCGGGATCTAGAATCTTCTTTCTCCCAGGAGTGGTCACACATCCATCCCGGGCTCCACTTCTTCCTCAATTTTAACTGTGTGGCTCTGTAAGTCCCAGAAGAGGTTGGAGACAAGATTTTCAAATGGTTCTGACTCCTTTGTTTCATGACCTCGGGGACATGGCTGCTCCTAGTTTTCTTTCTGCTTAGGAGGGAGAAATTAAGGCTGGTACAGTGGCTCAGTGGGTAAAGAGACTGTTACATGAAGATCTGTGCTTGGGTCCCCAGCACCTAGCCAGGCATGATGGCACATGTCTGTAACCCAGGTGATAGGACACAAACAGGAAGATCTGGCTAATTAGTCTAGCTGAGCATTCTGGTGTCCACTATGTGGTTTCCAAATTGTTTATACTCAGAACTTCATGCTTGTGAGACAAACACTTGATGCATTGAAACACCCCCTGATCCCGTCTTTCTTTTTTTTTTTTTTTTTTTTTCCTGGTTCTTCACTTTTCTCACCTTTTATTTTTTTATTTCTTTTTTTTTCCATTTTTTATTAGGTATTTAGCTCATTTACATTTCCAATGCTATACCAAAAGTCCCCCACCCCCACCCACCCCCACTCCCCTACCCACCCACTCCCCCTTTTTGGCCCTGGCGTTCCCCTGTACTGGGGCATACAAAGTTTGCGTGTCCAATGGGCCTCTCTTTCCAGTGATGGCTGATTAAGCCATCTTTTGATACATATGCAGCTAGAGTCAAGAGCTCCGGGGTACTGGTTAGTTCATAATGTTGTTCCACCTATAGGGTTTGATCCCGTCTTTCTTTACAAATTTTGGTTGAATTGGTGTTAGGTTAAGTTACTAGGACCGTGTGCACATACACATTGCTCAGTGAGGTGTGTGCTGTGCTCTATCTGCATCGCTGGTGTGAGTTTTCATTTCCCTATTAGCTAACACTCTCCCTCTCCCTCCCCCTCCCCCTCCCCCTCTCCCTCTTTCCCCCTCCCCCTTCCCTCCCCCTCCCCCTCCCCCTCCCCCTCTCCTCTTCCCCTCCCTCTCCCTCTCATATCTAGAAAACTCAGGGAAGGGGGGACTCTTGATTGTGAGTTATGGCAGCTTCTCTTTAGAAACCAGGCGAGACTGGTTCTCTCAGGGACACTTGCAGAGCTCACATCAGTGAGGAAGCTGTTTCTAGAAGGAAGGGTGCAGAGGCCTCTTTCAGGTCAGTGATCGAATGCTTGGCATCCACTCAAGTGCAGAAGCAGGAAGAGGAGCAGTCAGGGTAGCTCGGAGAGGCTGCATGTCTAAACCAAGGAGCTCTGCTTACAGGAAGCCTCCGTGCTCACCTGAGAAATAACACATTCATGATTTGATTCTGAACTTCGGTGTCTGTCCACAGCCTATAATGGATCAAGCCATTTTTCTCTTTCTCCTTTACACTCATATCCACCCCAAGGTGGCCTGGGACAGTGGGATAGATGTAGATTTTCCTACGTCTGGGACTTTCCTCCTAGGTTTTTGAGCATCGGAACCAATGGTTTGTTGGAGGAGTTTTACAGGTATCTGGCCAATGATATGATGTCAAATTTCATATTTTATGACAGGAAAAAGTCATACACAATTTTAAAGAAGAAATGACAACTTTGGAGACCCCAGCGGAGGGCAGACCAAGATCCAGTAGCTGCTGAAGCAAGCCCCATTGAATATCTTCTGACTTAGGTGCGAGGAGAAAATGGAATTTTATTTATCTTTAGTGCACCAGGAATTTAACTAGTAATCATTTGTGTGTGTGTGGGGGGGGGCAATGTCACATTTGGAGAATATTTGTATTCTCAATATTCAGGACACTGTGTTGTCTAGAGATGACATTGTTTTATGTTTTAGGATCTCAGGTAAGTTATAAGCAGATACATTGCTGGACATATTTTCTTCTTAATGTTGTGCATCAAATTAAAGGACTTGTACATGACAGGCTGGCACTATATTTCTGTGCTATATCCCAACACCCGTTGGCTATATTTTATATATAAAATTCAGCAAAGCTGATTTTTTAAAAAAGAAAGTATAGACAACATAACTTTCAGTTGAATAGTGTCTCTCATCCTCATGGAAGCACTTTTGAAGTCAACCGTTAAAGGGTCCGTGTCATGAACTTCAGGGGATGTTCAAGGGCACAAGAGGGACTGTGTCTTTACACCGAGAGAAACTTTCATGCTTCTGGTAGATTCTGGTAGACCAGATGTTTGGATATAAAACCTACTGACCCAAGGGAAAACACGTTGATGGAATCCTTGCACCACCGTCTGCTCCTGGGTTGCTCCTTAGACCCATAAGCAGGGGTATTTCTATTTCCTGTTCTGCTGGGAACGGGAAGAGAATGGCAGCTCATGTATTCACAGCTGCACTTGCTCTTTAATGGCGGATAGACATGGCGGTCTGTGCTTACAGTGGGCCAAGCGAGCCCTTTTACAGTGAGCCTGGTTAGCTTGATTTAAAAATGTCACCGACCAAGAAGAAGGGTGGGCAGCTTGTGTTGTTCTTTCCCATTTCTTGAGGGGGGGGGGAGGCTGCTCCTTGGAGCTCCTGCTATACCTTGAATTCTCTACCTCAGTTTTAGACTGCAATCGGGGGGGGGTACATTATGTCAGTTTTGCCTAATTTTGAAGGTGTCTTCAATTCAGAAAGTGGGGGAAATGGATTTCTGTGTTGCAAAAGAGGTTGTTTATGGTGACTCGTGTATTTCTGAAGTGTGCATGTACTGCAGTACATGTCTGAAGGCTAGAGGGTGGAGTCTGCTCTTTCCTTGCACCTGTACATGGGATCTACAGATTGGACACAAATTACCAGGCTTCCCCACTCAGCACCTTGCCCGCTGAGCCGACCCTCCAGCGAGAACGCAGTGCTTTAGAACTCTATCACCCGAGAGAGGGTAAATAAAGTGAGCACAGAGGCTCGGTGGTTGTCCTATCCTTGTGCCTATTTCCCGCTGTTTATGGGATGGTCAGCTTTACCTCCCCTGTCTTTAGAAAAGGCAGGAGTGACTGTCAGGGGACTAGGAGGTCATGTGAGCTATCAGACATGTATGGCAAACACCTCAGTGGGAAAGCCAGCCAATGAACATCTGGTGTAATGGGTCTCTCTCCCCTCTGGAATCATCTGGGGCATTTACAAGCATCTGTCACACAGCTCTGCTTTGTGACAGCTCTGTGGTAAACAGATTTGATTGAGCTGATCAGAGGGCCTTGTGGGGGTGGGGGTAGTATTAATGCTTTCGTAATCCTTCTAGAAGATTCTAAGATGTAGAACGAGTTGAAAAAAACCTGATCATGTGCCAAACATCTCACTCTGACTTCACATGAAATGGCTAGACAGGACCAGACAGTAACTGACCTTTAACCAAAGCTTGCTGTTTCCCCTATTCTTTCACTCCCGTGAGCTCAGAGAGGAGACCCATCACTAATGACTTTAAGATCTTAGAGCAGGCTGTGTGTCACATGCTTACAATTCCAGCACATGGGGTACTGGGTCTCGGGAGACTCAAAGGAACCCTAAATAATAGTCAATTATAGGCTTCATATGTTCCACAGATGTAGTGTCTCCATTGTCAGTAATCTGAAAGCCGTTGTATTTTCAACCTATAGAATATTTGAGAGCTGACTGTAAAACACCACACCTCCACACCAGTGAAGGGAAACGTCACTGATCATGCTTTCCCCACTCTGCTGCTTCAGCGCATGTCATCAGGTAAACAGTTTTAAACTCCCACCTTAGGGTTGTAGCATGTTTGTTGATATTCATTTCATTTGCAACCATCTTAGGAGAGGGAGGTAGGGTCAAAGTGACGTGATCGAACTCTGTAGTTACAAATCAGAGAAGCAATTTCACCCACTACTGTGGCTTCCCAAAGACCAGTAGAGCCATGGCTTACTCACTGAAAGAATGTTGGTTTTTGAGACAGGCTGCATCAACTCCACTCTCAACTCTGCTCTCTTTGTAACCTTGGCTTACCTTATACCCACATCCCTCAACTCCTTAGATGCTGTACTTAAATACTAATGACAGAGTTTTCTCAGAAGCCCTCCTCTTCTCCCACCTCTTTAGCTCTCCCAGTTTCTTGTCTTCAGCATCTCAGGCAGAGGCTGCCATGGTTCCAGTAGCCTAAGTAGGGTTCCTCATGCATTGTGAATTAGTGCATTGTGCATTCCCACATATTTTCACTTTATGATAGGATAGAAACTAAACAGCATCTAACTGCAGGTGTCCAAACTCATGAGACTTGGCAGAATGAGAAAATGCTGGCTGCAACAGCACATGAAGGTTTATGCACCTGCCCTTTGGGAAGGACTACGGTTCAGAAAACTCAAAACCTGTCAAGATGGCCACGGGCCAATCCTTGGAGGTCGTGTCTTTGAAAGTCTTTGCAGAACCTCTGCTGGCCAGTTTTCATGACTCTTAGAGCTGCCGAAAAATAAGCAAATGGGGAGCTCCCATGCTGTGCTAAGGACAAGCTGGTAGCTTGCTTGTTTTGCTGGTTTCAAAAGCAAATACATGCATTCAAGCCTTGTCTCGGGAAAGGTCACGAGGTCCAGAAGCTGCGAGAGAGGAGGTATTTCAGATTTGGCAGCGCTGTTGTTGTGTGCCAGGGACTGTAAAAGTATCTCCTGCTTAGATACCACAAAGGTCACTACATAGGCTCTCCATCCTTAATTTAGATTTCATCTGTGTACCTTCTGTCAGTCTTTTAAAGGTTACATGGAAACCACGGAAATATAAAATCTTCATGAATTTTCAGTATCACTGTTCAAGGAGATAAAAAAATGTCTAGCAAATAGGGCTAGAGAGACAGCTCAGCAGTTAAGATTCAGAGGACTGGGGTTTGGTTCCCAGCATCCACAAGGCAGCTCACAACTGTCTATAACTTTAGGCTCAGGGTTCAGCTACCCTCTATGGCCTCTGTAGGCACTAGATACGTGTGCTACGTAGACATACATTCAGACAAAACACACACACACACACACACACACACACACACACTACAGTGTATTGTCTTTGCTTTCTTCCTCTTTTTCCTTCCTCTTTTCTCCCTTTCTCTGTCCTTCCTTCCATCTTCCCTTCCTTTTAAACCTACAATCCACATAGCAAGATAAAATATTCGATACGAGATTCAAGGCAATATAATTGACAAACATTATACACTGCAAAGAGAAAGCATGGGGCTGGTGAGATAGCTCAGAGGTTAAGAGCATTGACTGCTCTTCCAGAGGTCCTGAGTTCAATTCCCAGCCACCTCATGGTGGCACATGATCATCTGTTATGAGATCTGGTGCCTTCTTCTGGTGTAGGCATGCATGCAGGCAGAACACTGTATACACAGTAAATAAGTAAATCTTTGGAAAGAAAAAGAAAGAAAACACAAAGCACACGGTCAGGCAAGGCTGCAAGGGAAGGGGTCACCAGAGTGACAAGCCTTGGAGACCTCACTTAGCAAGATCATCACAAAAAAAGAGGTAAACACCCACATGTCAGTGTCCAGCCTCTGCCAAGGAACACACATCCATACACTCATGTGCATTCAGTACAGTACACATGCACACACATTCTTGTGCATGTACTGTACAACACATGCATGCACGCACACATATTCATATGATGTTCTATGTCATACATACATATGGACACATTCATGTGCATGTACAACACACAGACACCAAAACACACACACACAAACACACACACATACACACTCACTCATGTGGATGTATTATACACTACACAGACACCCAAACACCCCTACACATTCATGAGTATGTACGACATACATGTACAACACACACATATTATACAACACACACATTCATGTGCCTGTTGTATACAATACAATACATACACAAACATATATTCATATTCATGTATTATATAAGCACACATAGATACACATTCATGTGCATGTTCTGTACCACACACACACACACACACACACACACACACACACACACACACACATGGTGGGCGGACCCCCATGCATACAGAATTGAAGTTTTGATATGTTTGTGGCCCAAATCATTTATTTTAGTTCACTAACATTTTTTCTACCAAAGACAATAAATGATACCTTAATTATAAACTACACTAGACTAATTATAACTTCCAAATTTCAAATGAGCTTTGCCAGTCAGTCTTTTATGAATTTTTCTCATTGAAAATGAATTTGCCTTCTGCTATCACCCCATCAATCGCCATGTCACTTCTGCCTTTCCCTTCAGCTGCACTTTAAAATGTACACTGTCCTCACTGTGAAGACTCGCTTTGAGCGCTGGATAGATGAGTTTGTGGTTAAGAACATATCCTGTTCTTGAAGAGAACCAGGGTTTGGTTTCCAATACCCACACTGTAGATCACAGTCACCCGTGGCACCAGTTCCAGGGGGTTTGATGCCCTCTTCTGCCTTCTCTGAGCACTGCACATACTGGTGCACAGATGCACACACTGGTGCACAGATATACACACATGCAGGCAAGCATTCATACACATAAATAGAAACAAATCTTTTTAAAAGAGAGACTTGCTTTGTGTCTAGACATTCAACGTTTTACTTTATTTTTTGCTTGGTAAGAAGGGGAAAAAACAAGAAGATAGATAGATAGATAGATAGATAGATAGATAGATAGATAGATAGATAGATAGATAGATAGATAGATGATCTTTCCCTCCCCTCCCCTCCTCTCCTCCCTCCAACACTTCTTTGTCTACTCTCCCCATCCCGAACCCTACCCCAGCACAAATAAATATTGACATTGATTTATCTTCAGGAGAATGTTATAAGGAACCATGAATAAGACTTTTCAGCCTTCCACATTTAAACCCTTTGGACACAACTTTAGACAAATTTGGCATATGCAAACCATATGTTTAAATGTCAGCCAAGTAGTTTGATGTCTGCCATTTAAACATAAGCTGCAAAGTTTAGAGTTTCGGTAGAAAACTGCTTCTTGTTCAGAGCTGGACTGTTTTGAAGAGTACCAGACACCACTTCCAAAGCACAAGGCTGCCTTTGCCTTCCTCTTCTAAATGTCTCTTTTATTAAGTTGTTTTGGTTTTTTGTTTTTTTTTTTTTTGGTAGGATGTGACAAAAATTTGCATGCAGAGAAAATTAGATTACTTCCAGCCCAAGGAAGATTAGGAAATCTGAAAGTTGCCAGTGTGACCGAGCACTTTGGTTGAGTGAGAAGTGATGTGAGAGAGAGGGGGTGGGGCTGGATGCTCCCATGCTTAAGAACTTCCACTTTCACTTGGGTCTCCAGTTCTTTGGAGGTAGATTGACCCACCCTAGGCTTCTCTGCCTTATTAGATGGCAGTAGTTATAGCTTGGGATACAGAACCACCAAGAACGTCCTAGAACACCAGGGAGCAACAAAGACTGTTGTAATTTAAGCAAGGGTTCATAGATGCTTGCTACTGAGAAATCTAACACACAGAGTGAAATAAGAACATGGACTTCGTGGAAAGCAAGCATAGGGCAACTCCTGCTGCTTAGAGCTACGTTGTCTCCTGTGGGTTTTCAAAAGTGGAAGCATTAGTTCCCTTCTCCAGTTGCCTTTGAGCTAAAGTGGGAGGGAATTAGCCAGTTCTCTGCAAACTGTTGAGGCACTATCTCACACACAGATATGCGGGTATGCGGATATGGGGGTATGCGGGTATACAGGTATGAAGGTATGCAGGTATGCAGATATGCAGGTATGTAGGTATGCAGGTATGCAAGTATGCAGGTATGTAGGTATGCAGGTATGCAGGTATGCAGGTATGCAGATATGCAGGTATGAAGGTATGTAGGTATGCAGGTATGCAGGTATGCAGGTATGCAGGTATGCAGGTATGCAGGTATGCAGGTATGCAGGTATGCAGGTATGGAGAAAGCCTCAGTTCTAACCACTTTCATTTGTGCTTATAATTAAAATGGCTACCTGGGCTAAACCATCTGTTTTTTTGTTAGATTACCTATCAGTTAGCTACTTGTGGGAATTCTAATTCCTGTACATTTTTGTTTTTTAATCTTTCACATAAGGAATTTTTTTTTAAATGTTGAGCCAAAGCTGTCTTGATTAGAAAGACACAACATTGAAAATTTTGAGTCATTCTGTTCACACTCGGGTAGAAGAGCCTCATTAGGCATCTACTACACAGACATTTTAGCCACACCGAGGTTTACTCCTCAAACAGACAGTTCAGCCACTGTCTCACAGGTTGGCTTTGCTTTAGAGCTAGGAGTTATTGATGGAATGGAGCAAGTGTGGGCTGGGAAGCACTGCAGCTCACTTCGCTCAGTGATAGAGGTGGTAAGGCTCAAAGCCAGCAACCTACAGCTGCTATGGTACGATGTCTGTGAACATCTCCCCTCTGCCATTAGTAGTGGTGTTTGCTGACACAGTAGCCAGGACCAAGTCTTTGGGGGAAGTTGTGGGACTCTCCTGAGGACTAGCATAAGGTGACTCATCATTAAGCAGTAGGGATTGGTATTCATGACATTCTCAATGTTCTTTAATCTTCCTATTCCCATCGCAGTGCCCCACCAGCTCTCATCCCTACACTTGATGAACGAGACCTCGAACCATTGTAATAAACCTAGTAAGAGTTGGTGTGCAACAAATTGTATGTACCCAGCTCAACCCATAAAGCAGCACTCTAGGTCATGACTCAACCCAATGCCGTTATTTAAACACAGCAATGGTGTGCATGTTCATCTCAGCAGTTGGGAGGCAGAGCAGATGCAGGCAGATGTCTGTGAGACCATGTTTGGTTATTTTTTTGTGTTTGTTTTTTTTTTTTTGTTTTTTGTTTTTGTTTGTTTTTTTGTTTTTTGTTTTTTCAAGACAGGGCTTCTCTGTATAGCCCTGGCTGTCCTGGAACTCACTTTGTAGACCAGGCTGGCCTCGAACTCAGAAATCCGCCTGCCTCTACCTCCCGAGTGCTGGGATTAAAGGCGTATGCCACCACACCCGGCTCACCATGTGTGTTTTAACTGTTATTTAGTTAAACATCTGTGCTATGGGGTTGCTTCCAGCCTATTTTTATGTTGGAGAAAGAATGTATACTTAGGCAATTCTTATCGAATCAAATACTTCTGAAAACACCAAAAAGGGAAACAATCTATTTTTGCCATTTATTCATGAGTTCCTCATGAAAAGAGGATAGTATTTAATATTCAAATGGAGTCCTCCCAAATACCTTGCTGCCTCAGACATTCATCAGGGTTGTTGTCTCCTGACTTAAGATAGTTTGTGATCATTTATCTTATCTTAATGTAACGCCTTGGCTTACATTTCTGTTGGAATCGTTATTAAGTGTCCTGGCTCCCCAAAATCACAGAATGTCCTATGACTGTCACTGCCATCACCCTGGGGAGCAAGATTTAAGCGTCTTAGATATCGCTGTAGAGTTTAGCACTTATGTTTATTTCCAGACTGTTCCCTGAGAAGGCAGTGAGGACAGGGCAAGAAAGAGCGCCATGCCTGGAGAGTCCACCTTCTTGAGACTGACGCTGATTCTCTCTACACTGCTGCCTCCTGTCCCAGCCAACTAATGCAATGTAGTCATTGGGATCTGAGTTAAAAGAGGAAGAAAGGTAGCTATTAAAGAAAACTGAACACAATTATCTGGGGTGCTAAACTCAGCGGAAAAACTTAATTTAGATCCAAGGAACCAAGTTTGGGTGATTTACTGAAGCAATTTTTATAGTGAGAACTAAAGAAGTTTTCATCGTGCATGGAACTGTGTTGCACAAGGATGTTTTCCCACTAATGTATATTTTAGGCTGAACACGTCCCCGGTCGCTGGCGACCCTCCCCTAGGTCCTTCCCTCTCCTTCCCTCTCCTTCCCATCAGTCCTTAATTCTTACAGATCCACTTCTGCTCTCCCATCATAGATGGATGTGACTTCATGTGTCTACATAAAATCTGCTAATTACATCTGAGGAAAAATAGATAACATTCGTGTTTGAGGCAGACCTAGTTTACTCAGTATGGTTATCTCCCATTGTGTCCTATACATGGGAATGGGCAACTTTGTTCTCCCTTGGGATGCAAACACCTCCTTGTGTGTAGGTACCACACTCCCTTCGTCCACTCCTCTGTCAAAGGACACCTCGGTGGGCTCTGTTCTTTAGTTTTTGTGAGCAGTGCTGTAGTCACGAATATTCACACATCTCTGATAGATGCCTTTGCAGGCCTTGTGTAAGTGCCAGGGAGAAGAACGGCTGGGCCATGTGTAGCTTTGAGCTTTCTGAGGGGCCTCCATGTTGATTTTCATGGTGGATGGACTAGTCTACATTCCACCAGCAGTGTGTAAAGGTCTATGAAAACATTTTTAGAACGATTTGAGGCACACCTCTAGCATAGGCATTCCATTTACGTCTCTGTTACGATTCAAACCCAGAGGGGGTCGCTGTCATAGCTGCCTTCTGAGAGCTGTGGATTTCAACCACAGGCTTTTTGATTTTATACAGTTCCAAATACAAAAACGATCACGCACACTGAGGAAATGCAGCACTCTAATTTACTGTACATACACTATGAATTTAAAGCAAGTGAGGGCAGGGCTAATGTGTTCCAAGTCTGGATTCACCTTCAGGTTTAGTTTAGATTGCTTACCTCTGATTCCTCCTGGGCTAGCTTTTCAGGGACTCAAACTGGTCTTCAGGCTTTTGATATTAACGGGTTTTAGGCTCATTCTTTTCCCTGGCAGGCGGTTTGATTGCACAAATATGCTTTTTTCCCCTGTGATCATAAATATAAAGGGTTGTTTTTACTTTCCCTTATTAAATATTCCTTCTCACTACGAGCCCTCATTTTCTTCTCTTTCATGTCAAAAAAAAAGAAGGAAAAAAGAACAAGAAACATAAGCCACTAGTGAGGCTGCCCCACACGTCTGAACCCTAAGCATATCATATTTTTCCCCTGGGAGAGGATTTCAGTTACTCGAGTCAGTAGCAAGGTGTGGCAGCTGTACCCTGTGGTACAATTTATAAGTCACTTTCATGGTCTTCGTGAGACTGTGGAAGAAGTCCCTGAAGCATAGTTATTTGTTGACCCCTAGCACATAGTAGGCTTCTGAAGATGAACTGGATACACCATAGATGAGTTCTATAAATAAGGAATTGAAGTTCTGAGATGTTCAAAAGGTCATTTAGGACTGGAGTTGGTTGTTTGTTTTAACTCTTGGTATAGGTTCCGCTCCCCCAAACCCCTGGTCCTTAACACATTAATTATATTTGCATTTTGAGCTTTTGCTATAAGTTGAAGTGTTTAGATATTAAGTGCATGATCCGAGGTTTTAACACCCCAGGCGAGGATTCAACATTCCAATTTCCCCATTTCCCCCCGACAACCCTTCCCACAGCCTCTCACCCCAGACAATCTCTGCTATGATTGTGATCTTTTAGTTTTGCCTGGTTACAACTCCCTATAAATGGGATTGCACGGGATATAACGTTCTGTCCTGTTCATTAAGTTTATTACTTGTGTCCTGCCATTTCATCCAGTATACCTGAGGATTTGTCACATGGTGGTGAGTGTGTAGCTGTTCCCTTTTATTGGAATGAACATTGGTGTGTGATGAGAGCTCACTTTGCTCTTCGGATCCACTGATGGAATTCTGAGCTCATTCTAACTTTTAGCTGTTCGAATTACTATAAACATTTTCATGCTCGCTACCCTGTGAACATCTTCTTTTCTCACTTTTGTGGGGAAATGCCAGCTTACAAAGTCTCTGGTGGGAGGCATGAGGGGCTGCCAAGACTTTGTACTTCCGTCAATGATGCCTGAGTGTTGTTTGCTCTGCATCCTTGTAGATGTCTGATGTAATAATTCTAGATTGTAGGACTTCTTGTTAAGAGTTGATTTTGATTTGACTCTCCCTGATTAGTGTGCTCTGTGCTTTCTATTGCTTTCGAGCCTCTCTCTGTCTTCCTGGGTGAGTGAACTGTCCTGTTCTTCCCAGTTTTCCTTAGGTTTGTCATTGAGTCAGAGGCAGTCTGTAGATAGACACCTTTTTTTTTAATATTATGATCATCATCTCCCCTCCCTCATCCCCTACAAGAAAGTCCCATTGTCCCACCTATCCAATGCCACACCTTCTCTCTCTCTCTCTCTCTCTCTCTCTCTCTCTCTCTCTCTCTCTCTCTCTCTCTCTCTCTCTCTCTCTCTCCCCTGTGGAGGAGTTGTTAGTGAGATCACATAGACCCCTCCCTCCAACTGTACATAGTGCTATTGCTCTTCTTTGGCTACCAGGACTTTATAGTAGGAACCTATTGCTAAAGACAGCATATGCTGGAGCCATCGGACATGGAGAAATCTAGTTTGTGCTAACTTGGATGCTTTATCCCCGATGCCCAGCACTAAAAGAAATATTATTACATAAGGAAAAATTTCAAGTTTTCCTTTTTTATTAGATATTTTCTTTATTTACACATCAAATGTTATCCCCTTTCCTAGTTTTCCCTCTGAACATCTGCTATCCTCTCCCCTCTCTCCCTGCTCACCAACTCACCCACATCTGCTTCCTGGCTCAGGCGCTCCTCTATACTGGGGATAGAACCTTCACAGGACCTCTCCTCCCATTGATGACCAACCAGGCCATTCTCTGATACATAGGCAGCTAGAGTCATGAGTCCCGCCATGTGTACTCTTTGATTGGTGGTTTAGTTCCAGGGAGCTCTGGGGTTACTGGTTAGTTCATATTGTTGTTCCTCCTAGAGGGCTGCAAACCCCTTCAGCTCCTTGGATCCTTTCTCTAGCTCCTTCACTGGGGACCCTGTGCTCCATCTAATGGACGTCTGTGAGCATCCACTTCAGTCAGGCACTGGCAGAGCCTCTCAGGAGACAGCTATATCAGGCTCCTGTCAGCAAACTCTTGCTGGCATCTGCCATAGTGGACAGACATCTTGTATCAGGTAGATATGGGTGGCTAGCTTTCTAATTTGTGCCTATTTGTTTTCTTAATAGCGTCTTGCTGACCAAAATTATACTTTGAGGAGTCTTGGAAGAAGAGTACTTAAGCTTTATTAATATTTTCAAAGGGGAAGGAAAAAGACTGGTTTAAAATTTAAATTACATTCCTGATTTTTATTTTATTGATTTGGATGTTTTTTTTTCCCTTTTAGTTTTATTTCCTACATACACCAATTAAATGCAAAAGAGATTTTAGGACGTCTTTGTTTTAGTCTGGTTCTATGTTGTTCGGAGAATACAGTCCATGAGAATACACAAGCCTCTCACAGCTTGTTCATGTGTGTTCTGTGCATGACACATGGCTCATCCTAGCAGTTACGTCTTTTTTATTGGAAGAATACATATAATTCAGTTGTTGCACATAGCAATCAATAAACACTTATAAGGGCAATTTGATTGTGGTCCCTAAGTCTCTTTCCTCCTACTTGAGTTGTATCCTTTTCATATCTGTTGTATACTGTTCATATCTGTTGTTTCATATCTGTTGTATCCTTTTCATATCTGTTGGTGGGAACAGGCTTAGCTGTCAAACCACATCTGGATTTCTCCTTAATTCTATTGATTATTGCTTCACGAATTCTACGGTTTTTACTATTAGCTATGGGAGCATTTGTTATCTGCTTTGAGTTCTGTTGCATTGAATGTCTTGTAATAACTTTGTCCTGAGTGACGTTATTCTTCTAAAATCAGCTTTCCTCAGCTGCTTCTCACTTTCAAAATTTTAGTTTTTCTACCGAAAGTGTATTTTGTCCAAGCATCATAGACTTGAACATTTCTTCTAATTCAGTCTAATCACTCTATCCATTTTTAGTTTAAGAGTTTAGACCATCACATATAATTACAACTGATACAGTTGCATTGATTTTCACCATATATATTTTCACTCTTTCCCTGTCTTTAATCATCAATGTTTCCTTTCTTCCCTTATGTTAGGCCAGAGGGAGACTCTCTTTAATACAGTTAGTTAGTTGGTGACCCCTAACCATAAATTTATTTTCATTGTTACTTCATAGTTGTAAGCGGGCCATTCAACCCTCAAGTGGGTCATCACCCACGGGTTGAGAACAGTGGTTTAGACCAATCTGTGTGCTCTACCTTAATTTTTATTAACTATTAGCTGTGTCTCTGCGTTATTTCTTTTAGTGATAGATTCTGGGGGCTTAAGACATGACATCTGAACTTACAAGAGCTCACTTTACCAGATTTAAACCATTCTGGAGTCAGAGACAAAAAGATCTCTGAGCTGGAAGCCAGCCTAGTCTACAGAGCAAGAACCGGGACAGCCAGAGCTACACAGAGAGACTGTCTCAGAAAACAAAAACAAAAGAACGTTTTAATATTCTCTTACCACCTCAATTTTACCAGGAGTGAAAAACATATAAATCCTTCAGTAGAAACTTATTTTTGCTTTAAAGATCTGTTTTTAAGTGAAGTCTAATGGCAAAGTTCATAATCCCAGCACTTTGGAGACAGAAGCAAGGGGATTGCCTTGAATTCAAGGCCAACATAGACTCCATAGTGAATCTCTCCCTCTCTGCCCCTCCCTCTGCCCCTAGTGCCTTACACATTGTGCACTGAGAAATTTTATAAAAATGAAGCAGTAAAAGCGATAAGAGGTGTCTAGAGCAAACAAAACTGGCTCTGGGAACTGCTGGCTTCATGGATTTATGTGGATAAAGAGAGGCTTTCTTGAGACTGAAAGAAAGGCCCAGGCATTTGGAAGTACTCGAGGCAGTGATTGCAAGTCCAAGTCAGGACTTCAAGGGCAAGGTTTCCAGAAAGGTGTGAGAAGACATAAACGCACAGTATCTAAGAACTGTGGGCCAGTGTGGCCTCTTCCATGATTTCAGAAGATGTTATGGGACTCAGGCAAAGACTCACCATAGTAATGAGTACACTGTAGAGTCTCTACCAGGGTAAAACTATTACTGTCCAACTCTAGGCTGAAAACCTAAAAGAAAGAAGGAAAGGAAGAAAGAGAGAAAGAAAGAAAGAAAGAGACTGAGAGAGAGAGAGAGAGAGAGAGAGAGAGAGAGAGAGAGAGAAAGAAAGAAAGAAAGAAAGAAAGAAAGAAAGAAAGAAAGAAAGAAAAAGAAAGAAAGAGAGACAGAAAAGGAGGGAAGGAGAGAGGGAGAGAGAGGGAGGGAGAGACAGAGAGGGAAGGAGGGAGGGAGGGAGGAAGGGAGGGAGGGAGGAAGGAAGGAAGGAAGGAAGGAAGGAAGGAAGGAAGGAAGGAAGGAAAGAAGGAAGGAAGGAAAGAAGGAAACCATAGGGAAGGCAGTGGAGGCCCAGCCCCAGCCCAAGGTTCCCAAGATATAACAAGGAGTCAAGATTACTAAATCCCCAAGTCCTAATGTTTTCCTTTTGGTTGTAGACTTGAAAGAGTTGTTCTTTCATCCCTCCTCCCCCTTTAGGAATGAGAATGTCTGTCCATGTGTGTCCCACTATTGTGTCCTGGGAGCGCAGAACTCATTAACTTCTCAGGCTCCCAGCTGGGGAGAAATGCGCTCAGGATGAGTCATGCCTCCAGTCTCATCCTTATTTGACTGGGATAAGAGTCTGGACTCCGGGCCTTTTGAGTCAAGGCTGGAGCTTGTGAAGCCTCTGGGGTTTGTGAGATGAAATGCGTGCACCGTGCCTGTGAGAAGGACCTGTGCTTGAAGGGTCATGAGGAGAATGACAGAGTTTGAATGTGTACCTGAAAAGGAAGGCTGGAAAACATGCACGTTTAACAGCGTTGGCATGCAGGACTTTCTAGAGATGGTTAGGACTTTAGGCTGTGCTCCCCATCCCTGAATTCAGGCCGCACACTTGAGGGTAGCTTAGCTGTGTGGGTGTGTTTTTGAGAAATGGGTGAAGTAGCTCCCTAGCCTCCAGCTTTCTCATCCTCTCTCTCTCTCTCTCTCTCTCTCTCTCTCTCTCTCTCTCTCTCTCTCTCCCTCTCTCTCATTTCCTCTCTCATGCTCCCATTTCCTCTGCCTCTCTATCTCTGTCTCTTTGTCTCTCTGCTCATGTCTGTGCTTCTATCTTTATCTCTGTGTATCACACTGTTGCTGTTTTCTCTCATTCTCTTCCTCTTCTCTCTCTCTTGCTGTCTCCTTTTTCTCTCCCAGCCTTTCTCTCTTTATCTGTCTCTCCTGCTGCTGAAGGGAGACATGAGTGGCACATCAAGAAAGCCCCCAGGAAACAAATCTAAGAGACCTTGGGCTTCCCAGACCTTCTTAATTTCTTTTATTTACAAAGTCTGTTAGTGTAGATAATCTACAATATTGCCTAAGATTTAATATTAAAGCCTCTAGAAATAAATCTGTGCCTTGTGAAATATCTAGACTAAGTTTTTTTTGTTTGTTTTTGTTTTGTTTGTTTTTGTTTTTAGAGCAGTACAAAACAGACTAAGACAGGCTGCCTAAGTTAGAGTTTTTATTGCTGTGAAGTGACACCATACTTGACTGTTGCAACTCTTATAAAGGAAAACATTTCATTGAGGCCGGCATACAGTTCAATGATTTAGTCCGTGGTGAGAAGCATGGGGGCATGCAGGCAGACATGGCGTTGAAGAGGTAGCTCAGAGTTTTACATCTTGAGCCACAGACAGCAGCACGAGTCTGTGTACCCCACTGGACATGGCTTGAGCGTGTATGATCTCAGAGCCTACGCCCACAGTGACATGCTTCCTCCAACGAGGCTACACCTCCTAATAGTGCCATTCCCTATGGCCAAGCATTCAAACACATGAGTCTATGGGGGCCATTCCTATTCAGACCACCACACAAGGGAAGAAAGTTTGTATAGAGTAATAGAAAGGACATTTAAAAAAGTGTATGATGAGGGTCTTAGGTCTATTTCTGATACTAAATTAAATTGCTATGAGGAGAGTTATGTAGCCTTTTAACATTTGTTTCATTAGCTTAAGATCAGCATGGCATTCCGGATCCTTCTGTGGAAAACCATTTCCTTTCTGCTGTTTGGAGCTTTGCTCTCCCCTGCATTGAATGTTTCTCATTTCCTTCTTCCTCCCCCTCTTCCTTCTTTATTTCCCTTCTTCTTTCTTCTTTTCTTTCTCTTTCACTTGAATATTTTGTAAGATGATAGATTTTTTTCAGTATATTGATCATTTTCTTCCCTCTTTAATTAATATGTTCTCTTCTCCTTCAAGAATAAACCTAACTTGTCATTTCAACATCCTCTAGCCGACCAAGCACGTTGGCGGTAAGTGGAGAGGTGAAGCCTCTGACTATACTGTGTTCACGTGCTAGTTGTAAATTACTCACAAGTAGTAAGATAGTTCCCCTCTATTAAACCCTGTGGCTGTAGAACTGCATGCGTAGTTATGGGATTTATCAGTTTTCATCTTTCTTGTCGGGGAAAAAAATCATGATGTATTCATATACATTTTCCCCTTTAAAGTTCCATATATCTACTCTTATATTACAAGTGTGCCTAGGCTCCTGAAGTGCTACAGTAAATGTAAAAAGCCAATTTTCTTATTTTCTTTATCTATTAGTAGATATTCATTGTGCAACATGATAACTTTGTCGTGACACTTTCGTACATGTATAATTTGATCTTCTTCATCTCAACTCAACCTCTCTTGTGCTCTGTTGACTTTCCTGCTGATGTTATTCCTCTTTCCAAATGTTGACTGCTTTTTCCACATGGCCTGTCTTAGTCTACTTTTCATCTTTAAAATCCAATCAGAGGCCTGCTCGTATACATTGTCATGCAGATTTGCTCCAACTGGTCTTGGTCTCTCCCTCTCCCTCTCCCTCTCCCTCTCCCTCTCCCTCTCCCTCTCCCTCTCCCTCTCCCCCTCTCTCTTTGTGTGTGTGTTGTCTGTATGTATGCTGTGTGAGTACAGGGCCCCATGGGGACCAGCAGAGGGCATCAAATCCCCAGAAGGTGGAATTAGAGGTGGCTGTGAGCTACCTGACATGGATGTTGAATGTGTCCTATGAACGAGCAGTGTGTGCTCTTGACTGCTTAGTCATCTCTTCGGGCTTAGTTTATATTCATAAATTAATGCATGACTATTTATTGCTTTATAAAACCACAGAGGGAATGCAATACCATCAGCTCTGGTTACTATGAGAAAATACCATAGACTAACTGGCTGGTTTAAACAATAAATGTTTACTCCTTATAGTTCGGGAAACTGGTAAATACTAAATATTGACTGTCATGCCTCAAGTCTAGTATCTGGTAAGGGCTCATTTTCTGGGGTATAGATGGACAAATCCTTTAAAAAATAATTTTTAAATAAACATTTAAAATTTTATTTATTTAAATCCAATACTGCTTCTTGATAAAATTCCTGGAGGGATTAGAGATACAAGGGACGTACCTAAATACAGAATGCCTATAGCCAATATCAGGTTAAATGAAGAGAAACTCAAAGCAATTTCACTAGAATCAGGAACAAGACAAGGTTATCCATTCTCTCTATGTCTCTTCAATATAGTACCTGAAGTTTTAGCTAGAGCAAGAAGACAAATAAGGAGATACAAATTGGAAAGCAAGAAGTCAAAATATCATTATTTGCAAATGGTACGATAGTATATATAAATGACCCTAAGGATTCTACTGGAGAACTTCTACAGCTGGTAAATACTTCCAGGCAAGTGGCTGGATACAACAACAACAGCAACAACAACAAAATCAGTAACCCTCCTATATACAAATGACAAATGAACTGAGAAAGATATCAGGGGACAATACCTTTCACAATAGCCTCAAATAATATAAAACATCTCCGTGTTACTCCGTGGAAGACTTGTATAATAAAAATCTTAAGTCTTTGAAGAAAGAAATTGAAGAAGACATCAGAAGTTGGAAAGATCTCCTATACTTATGGACTGGTAGGATTAACAGTAGAAATGGCCATCCTAACAAGAGCAACCTACAGTTTCAAGGAAATTCCCATTAAAATCAAATCCCAACCATTCTTAACAAATATTGAAAGGACAATTCTCAATTTCATATAGCAAAACAAAAAATTCAAAATAGGTAAAACAATCCTGAATAATGAAAGAACTGCTAGAGATATTACCACCCCCGATTTCAAGTTGTACTATAGAGCTATAATAATAAAAAAACACATGGTATTGGCATAAAATCAGAAACATTGATCAATGGAATCAAACTGAAGATGCAGACATAAAAAAACACATGTGGACACCTGATTTTTGATATAGAAGCCAGAAGTACACAATGGAAAAAAGAAAGCATCTTCAACAAATGATGCTAGTCAAACTGAATGTCTGCATATAGAAGAATAAAAATAGATACATATTAATCACCCTATGCAAAATCAAGTCCAAGTGGTTCAAACACCTCAACATAAAACTAGATACACTGAACCTGATAGAAGAGAAAGTGGGTAATAGTCTTGAACATATTGGCATAGGATTAAATCCACAGGGCAAGAAAACAGAGATTATGTTTCTCCCACCCTTTCTCCCTTCCTCTATCCCTTCCTTCTGTCTTTCCTTCTTTGTTTTTCTTTATCCTTCCTGCCTCTCCCTCTCTCTCCCCACCCAGCCTCCCAAGGTCTTTATTCCAACCACAGAAAGTACAGCCTATGACTTTATCTAAACTTACTTCCCAGAGACCCCACCTCTTAATACCACCCTTTGGGGAGTTATGTAAGAGTTGGGGGCAGGGGACAGAAAGATGCTCTTTGTAACCAGCATTTGATAAAACATTCCCTGTTTCCATAACCATCCTAAGTATTTTATTTGTAATCAACATTTGATCAAATGTCCCATTTCCATAAACATCCAATTTTATTAACTGTAAATATCACAAACATTAGCATTAAGTTCCTGTTTATATTTTAATCCTCTTATATGAAATCCAGGCTGTCTGAATAACAGAACTTTTGCTTTCTCAGGCAAATCTGTTTTCAGTAAAGTCTCAGACAAATCTGTTACCATGGCTACAAGTTTAGTTGCTCATCCATTCACTTATTAAATTACTGTGTAACAACAGTCATTGCTACATCCTGGCTCAGGGACATGATCTGACCTTTCATTTTGAATTACTACGTCAAATTATAAATTCATGTATTCATTCTCCTATTTGAGAACACTGCCTTTTATGTTTCCTTGGTTATCAAGACTGATTTTCTGGGTTGACACTACTCAATTTTATTAAATAAATAGCTAGGTGGAGTCGTGAGTTTTTATTGGTATCACAAGGAGTCATAAAATCTAATCGACTAGGTACAATAAAAACTGGAATTGTCTATGGGAGTAATGGCACCCTGATGAGTGTCTGATATGGATATTACTATGACGTGGAGCGTGGACTGTGGGAGTGTGAGATGTGTTCAAGCAGACAAGCTAGCAATAGCCAGAGGCGTTCCACATACTATACAAAAGAATTTTCTCAAATTGAGTTTAAGGTGAGATTACAGTTACTGTTTGTGTTTGCTCCGATGGTTACAAAGCTTCATATTGCAAGCAATGCTTTTGATGTAAGAAACTGATCTTTCCAATTATTTTGGTTACCTCATGCCTCTACTCTCCTAGAGGGAGTACTTTAAGGTGTGTAAGAAAGGTATTGGAAACTTGTGAGCCCCTTGGGGAGGATGGAAAATGATTTCACTAAATGGGATTTATTATGAGGTGACATAATACATATAAACACCGCTGCAGTGGTTGGCGTGACACACCAGTCTCTGGCACTAGCAGAAGTCAGGTTTCCCTTCATATAACTTAGGCTCTTCCCTTCTGGAATGTGCTCATTTCTTTTGAGAGATGCCTTTCTGAACGGACCTGTCTGAAGAATTGAGGAGGCAAGGGAAGGAGTCACCGTGATGCTATGCATTGCTGCTAACCACCAGCATGAGCCAACAAGACCGAGTCTGGCATGGGTGCCTCCGTCTGCCATGAGTGCCTCCTAATACAGTTCCTCAAAGGCTGGAAGGTTGCAGACCCATCTTTTCTTCTACTTCAGACACTGAGCCCCTTAGGAAAACCATGTTATTAGTTAGAGAGTAACTAATGATTACTTTATGCTATTTATAAATACTATTAGTTACAGAGAAGTTGAGTTGTATTATCTATGCTTCTTTCTGGCTCTTGATATTCTATTCTGAGTTTAACTAATAAGCTGTGGTGACCCTTCTAATCATTTGATACTTTAACTTCTCCTGGAAATCAGATTCAGAAATCCCAAGGACATTAGACTATGTTAAAATATGTCAGTTTGATCCAATCATTATTTTCCCATTTTTATTGTTTAGAATATAGTTAAAAAGGAAAACTTTTCAAATTAGGAAGTAAACATTTATCACTCCCCCAAGTGAGTTTTATACGTATATTTTATCTATTTATCTATCTATCTATCTATCTATCTATCTATCTATCTATCTATCTATCTATCTATCTATCTATCTATCTATCATATAGATAGAGTTAATTAAGAGTTTAAAAAGAACTCAGAGCCTGGTTCTGTCTGGACTTTTCCATATGATAGTAAGACTTAGCAGAGAAAAAAAATAGGTTGGGGGATATTTCAGCTCGTAACTCAGTCACTAAAGTGCTTGCCCCACAAACATTAGGACCCAGTTTTGATGCCCTAAACATATGTAAAAAAAAAGTCCAGATGTGTTGTCATGAGTTTGTAATCCCCTGCATTGCTGATGGCATAGATATGTGGATCCCTGGGGCTCACTAATCTATGAGCCTCAGCCAGGGAGAAATCCTGTCTCCAAAAATAAGGACAATGCTCTACATAAAAGACATCCTAAGGCCTTCCTCTAGCCTACACACATGCACATGCTACATGCCTGCACAAACGTGCACACACACAGATGTGCATACACACAAGCATACACACATTTACATAAAGTGTAAAAATAGATAAATAAGTAAACCAGCTATTTTGACAGCCAGTATTGATGCTTTCCTACATGCCAAAGACAAACTAGGAGTAGAGAGTGTTCCATTATCTGAAAGTATGAAAGTCTCCTTTTTCTTGCACAGATTTGGCACACGCCAACATATACATAAAGTAATAAAAGAAAAATAAATTCCGTTTTCTCGGTTCCCCTCTGTTGCCTTCAGCTCTGGCATTTTTATTTAACTAATGAGTAAGTTGAGGTGAAATAAAAAGATAAGGGGGTATTGTTGAAGCCAGCATAAGTAAAAATGACATGTGGGGGCTGGAGATATGGCCCAGCAGGTAACAGCTCTTCTGATCTTGCAGAGGACCTGGGTTCAGTTCCCAGCACCCACAGCAGCACACAACTGTGTGTAACTCCAGTTCCAGGGCATCTGATGCCATTCTTTGGCCTCCATGTGTACTGGACATGCATGTGATGCACATACATTCATACAAAACAAACACTTAAATGAACAAAAGCAAATAAATAAAGCTAAATGACTGGTGGACGGTAGTATCTTCTAGTCTTCAAACCACTTCGGGAATTCAGTGTTTGTCTTTACCCCTGTGTTTAGGACTAAAATAGGTTGTGGTCAAACGCAAATATAGGTGCCTGTGTTGCCTTCTTGTCTTCTTGCTGTGGGTGTGGCAACTTGAGGAAGGAAGAGTTACAGTGGGGAAGGGATGGAGGGAGAGTCCTCGGTGGCAGGGATGGTGAGGCAGCTGGTCACAGCTGGTCACATCTCATCACATCTGCAGTCAGGAAGCAGAGAGGGATGAAGGGTGGTGATCGACTTCTTTTCTTCCTTTACACTCTGGGGCCCTGCCTTTGTGAATGGCGTCACCAGCATTCAATGTGGGCCTTATCACCATAAGTAACTAAGTAACCATCTTTGGAAACAACCTTCCAGACATGCCCTGGGGTCTGCTTGATTCTACAGCTCCTTAAGTTGACAATTCAGATTGTCTGCTGCATACATGGCCTGGATACAAGTCGTATGGAGGGCCGCCTGGGCCTTGGGCAGAGTGTGTGTTGCTTACTGTCCAAGCTGAATCTCAATGAACCCAATAGCCAGTAAGGGAATCTACAGTAGAAATAGACGTCTTACAGGCTCCCAATGGCTGCCATTCTATTAGCTGTCAAGAGAGACAATGGGACTGAAAACTTCTATACATTATAATCTTCTGCATTACCATGGTGAGCTGGGTACTCACGGCCCCATTCCTCTAGGTAGAGGTATAATTGCAATGTATAAATAGATGAGAGGAATATTTAGCATGACTTTAGGAAGAAAACTTGATCAGAGATTTCGACAAAAGGTAGATGGAAGCAGATTTTGAAAGCATTGGAACATTTTAAATTCTTGTACTGTAACCACCTTGTGCTGGGCTTAATAGTTTTGTTAGCCAGTCTAGAGATGAATATTTAAAATCATCTCATGAATATTGATTGCCATATCACGATGACAAGACTTTGACAGAGAACTAGTTTTGCTAGAATAGTAAGTAGACTGCCATTAAAACATAGTTTTCTTTCTTTATTCTTTTCTCATACAGTCTATCCCAACCACGGCCTCTCCATTATTCTCACCCCTCCACCTCTGCTCTCCCCCAGATCGGTTGCTCCTCCATTTCCCTTCAGAAAAGAGCAGGTTTCTCATGGAGATATCCTAACACAGAATAACATAATAAGTTGTAAAAAGACAACACTTAAACTATCATATCAAGGCTGGATGAGGCAGCACAGTATTCTGGATTTTACCTGTTTGTTTGTTTTCTCTTTACAAGATCATCAAAGGTGTCCCAAACGCCCACGTGGAATGGGCATGTACTCTATCTTCAACACAGGGTTCCAGTCACCCTACTTCAAAGCTCTGAAATGCCCCAGGGCCATTCTGGGGCCATCTTGGGACGGTTACTTTACTCTCCTAGACCACACTGCACCATGCTCCCTCCAGTGCCTCCATTTCATCTTCCTTCTGTGTCAGACTCTGAACTCTGAGCTCAGAAGCCTGCCTCATTTATTCTTATACCTTGTACCTAGAATTGTGGACTACAGCTCCATAGTAAGCATGGGGACAAAGTGAATAAAAACATCAGAAATATCGCTTTTGCCCAGAGGGAGTCTCTCATTTGTCCGAGTTAGGAGACATGTGGTGCACATGTCTATGGAGACCAGAAGCAGATGTCCTTGGATTCCCCTGAGATAGAGTTGCAGATAGATGTGAGCTTTGGGTGCTGGGAACCAAGCTAAAACCCCTGCGAGAATACGAAGTGCTCTTAATTGCCGAGCCACCCTTCCGGCCCGGTCCCTCACTCTTCCCACTGTGTCTTAACACATGGTTTGGTTTACAGCAAAATAAAAACTTACCACATTTCACATTTAGCAAAAGACAGAGAGCATTTTTCTTGCTTAAAATTTGATTGTCTCAGAGGATAAATGATAGGAATGTGCTTTCTCACAAAGAGATTTATTATAATCTTTGCAGGCACCCAAAGCAAAGCAAGACAAATGTCCAGGTCAGAAAATCTTATTAGGAATCTCAATTTCCCCCTCAAATAAGTCTTTCTGAATTGACTTATATTCCTTTTAGTAATATACTCACAGACTACAGTAACATTTCTTGGGTTTTTCTCTCTCTTTGATTGTTGATGCATAGTATGAAATTTAGTTGAATTCTTCCTCTATGCTCCATATTGTCTTAGGTATCCAATAAGCTATGGTGGACAGGAAAAAGCCAAGATACCTGCCTTTGTAGGGCTTCTATTTAGACCAATGTTTCTTAACTAACTGGGTCGCAACCCCTTTGGTGATCAACTGACCTTTACACAGGAGTTTCATGCAACCATGGGAAAACACAGATATTTAGAGGTATAAACAGAAATTATTTTATGGTTGGGGGTCACCACGACATGAGGAACCATATTAAGGGTCACAGCATTAGGAAGCTTGAGAACCAACTCACTACACTAGAGTGGGGTTTTCCGGTGTGTGTGTGTTGTTATAAATATGTTTTCTAGTACATGTGCACATGTGGGTGTGCACATGTGGTTGCATATGTGTATGTACACATATGTATAAAGAGCAGAAGCTAGTTTTTGAAACTGGGTCTCTCACTCTGGTGGTTTGTATGAGAGTAGCCCCACAGTGCCACAGACAGGGCTCAGTGGGCCCTCCTCAATCCATGTGAATCAAGGTCTCAGACAGATGGGATGGGGTGACAGACAGACTCAACACACAAGAGAGCGTGTTGAATCTGAGTGTGTCCTCCAAATGAACACCAGACTTCTTTATACAGAAGAAAAAAAAATAAGAAAAGCCAAGCAGGACACATCCACCGAGTCACAGTGACACAAAACAAAAGGAATGTGTGCATCAAAAGATGGCAGGGACCAGGACGCTGTTTACCACTAAGAAGGGAGCCAGGTGTAATGCTAGTCTATTGTTAAGCCCACTACCAGGGATTCTTTTTGTTTTTGTTTTTGTTTTGTTTTTTTGAGACAGGGTTTCTCTTTAAAGCCCTGCTGGCTGTCTTGGAACTCACTTTGTAGACCAGGCTGGCTTCGAACTCAGAAATCCGCCTGCCTCTGCCTTCCAAGTGCTGGGATTAAAGGTGTGCACCACCACCGCCCGGTCCACCAGGGATTTTTAGTAAGTGCTTGATTATGCTGTTCCTTTGGGCCTAGTGAAGAAACCTGTCTCAATGGGGGATTCCCTAACTCTTTCATGGTGAACCCATTTATTAGCTAGGCCATTGTGTATTCCCTTGTTTGGGTGAGACTTGGCTACTGTCCTGAGTAATCACTCTGCGGACTAGCCCTGAGCTATTCCAGCTCCGTTCTTTCTAATGCCTAATTAGTTTCACCATCTCTACTAGAAGTGACTTTGAATGTTACTGAATAGGTAAACTTCTCACTGAATTCCTACTGAATTCCAAGCTCGTTGGCTTCAAGGATTTTCTAGGACTTTGGAACACTGGTGGAGGCTCACCTATGTTAAAATTCAATCTTTAAAGGCACTTGTAATAAAACAATACTGAAAGAGAGCATACACCATACTAACACAGGGATAGGGTTTGAGTATACAGGTTATGAGAATGCCAAGGTTCCAGGAGGCTGAGTTTCCTTGAAATGCTTTGCCTCATGACTGCCTCCAGGTCTTTTGACCTCGACAGGCAGACTTCACTGGAGTGGGCTTAGCAGCATAGGGTCATCTATTTGAATATTTGGCCCAAAGTTGGTGGAACTATTTGGGGAGGTGTGACCTTGTTGGAGGATGATTGTCAAAAATCCTCTCCAGGCCCAGTCAGTCTCTCCAGTTTCTCTCTCTCTCTGTCTCTCTCTGTCTCTCTCTGTCTCTCTCTGTCTCTCTCTGTCTCTCTCTCTCTCTCTCTCTCTCTCCCTCCTCTGTCTGTCTCTGTCTCTCTGTCTGTATGTCTCTGTCTCTCTCTGTCCTTTGTGCATGTGGACCAGATGTGTGCTCTCCGCTATTGCTTGGAGCTATGCCTGTCTGCTTGCTGTTATGCTTGCCCCCACAGTGAGCATGGACCCATGCTCTGAAATGGTAAGCAAGCCCCAGTTAATTGCTTTCTTTCACAAGTTGCCTTGGTCATGGTGCTTTGTCATGGCAGCAGAAAAGTAACTAAGACACTCATGGAATCTTTAATTCACCAATTCAGCTAGTCTGGCTAGGCATCAAATTCCAGGAATCCTCCTATCCTTAGCACTGAGTTACATATGTGAGGCTACACTCAGCTTTTTCCCATGGGTTCTTGCATTCTGAACTCAGATCCTTACATTTGTGCAGCATGCACTTAACTGCATCACAACCATCACCCCCTCGCCCCCAGCAGCAACCCCCACCCCCACCTGAGCCTACATCAAGACCAGAAATGCATATTTGCCCTTATGTCTTTCTATTATCATTGACTATTTAAAACATGTGTTTTACCAGGCCAAATACCACCCAATTGACTGTTGTTATTGAAATGAATGGGGATTTGTAACCACCCCAGCACATAAGAAAAACTTTGTCTTAAGAGCTCCTTGGAAGTACTGTGCCTCTTTCTCTGACTGATGTCCAGGTCTCAGCTTTCTTGCCTTTGATTTCCAGGGATCCATTACAGAAACTTTACGTCTGTTTTCCATTGCATTTGTCCTACATGAGAGTTCAGGGTAGGTATCTGTTGCTCGTTGGATTTGAAAATGTGCATACTGTTATTTTTCCCTGTCTCATTGTCTTTCCTCTTTGAACTCTGATTGCAGATGCAGATGCTAACACAATGCTCTGCCTTGTTTTACTCTTCTCCTTTGCCTTCTCCCTGTGCTTCTTGTTATCTTTCCAGTTGGCCCAGGATTGTGTTTCCAACCTTGTCTGCTGCACTCTAGCTGTCTTAGGGTTTTACTGCTGTGAGCAGGCACCGTGACCAAGGCAACTCTTATAAGGACAACATTTAATTGGGTCTGGCTTACAGGTTCAGAAGCTCAGTCCATTATCATCAAGGCAGGAACATGGCAGCATCCAGGCAGGCATGGTGCAGGCAAAGCTGAGAGTTCTACATCTTCATCTAAAGGCTGCTAGCAGAATACTCACTTCCAGGCAGCTAGAATGAAGGTCTTAAAGTCCAAGACTACAGTGACACACCTACTCAAACAAGGCCACACCTCCAAATAATGCCACTCCCTGGACCAGGCATATTCAAACCATGACACTAGTTATCCACTAACTTCCTCCCAGACTTATTTTGGGAATCAAAAGGTAGTGTTATTACTCTTTTTATTCTATATCTACACTTAACTACTCCCTCTTTTCTTCCAAGTTTCCGTATTTATTCTTCTATTTCCTTACCACATGAGTTAACGGTTTAAGTCTGGTTTGTTATCCCTACATAATGTAGACTGTGTAATTTGTGAAGGAAAAGAGTGCCTTCATCTCATTGTTTTGAGGGTTGGAAGGTTCAGGATAGAAAGAGTTTTTATAGAAACAATCAAATCAGAACACAATTTCACATGTTAAACACTACATGTCAGTCATTGGTAGGTCTTATTATTTAGTCTCTAATAACCTTTTTCTTCTACTCAAAATTTGGGTGATTTATTGTCAGTCTCCACATAATTTTATCTTTCACTACAAGTGTTGAATATTGTTCTGACAGTAAAATTATTGACAAATCATTGTTGTCACTTGAAGACAACTTCTAGGCTTTGCTATGGCAGGTCTATGGCTAATGTTGTGGGTGCATATTTTGGAGTTTGTAACCTACAGACTAAGGTTTTCACCAATGTTTCTGCCCTTTGACCAAGCTCAAACACTGACCTCTGTCTTCTCAGAAACTATGTAGGATCCTTTAACGACCTTCTTCTAATTTTATCCTGAGGTTTAATGTCTTAGGGTCCTCCCAAAATCTCAATTAGAATTTGGATTTTGGGGCTGGTGAGATGGCTCAGTGGGTAAGAGCACCCGACTGCTCTTCCGAAGGTCCGGAGTTCAAATCCCAGCAACCACATGGTGGCTCACAATCATCTGTAACAAGATCTGACGCCCTCTTCTGGAGTGTCGGAAGACAGCTACAGTGTACTTACATATAATAAATAAATAAATCTTAAAAAAAAAAAGAATTTGGACTTCTTCTGTGGTTCTCAGCTCCAGGACCTGATCCTCAAATCCATCTGCCTTGTCTTGACTTCCTGGCAATAGGATCATGGCCCTCTTCTTGGACTCTCTACCTGTTCTGAGGTCTGGAAGATGCCTTTGGTGAGAACAAAGGAGAATCCAGGATTTACTTGGTGTCCCTTTCTCCTCTCAAGAATTATTATTATGATTTAGTGTTCAACAGCTATAAATAGTAAGTTGTGAGTCTTCTATACTCTAAAATGGTTAAGTAAACAAACATTTATAACAACTCTGATGACTAATGGTTGTTGAGAAAGAATTTGGGATACAGAAAAGGTCCCCAACAGAAGTTGGGTAACTTGCTGTTGTTTTTCTTTTGACCAAACAATAACCCAATGCTACCTTTTTCTTTTTATTTACTCCTCTCTCATGCAATACATCAGGACTTCAGCCTCCCCTCCCTCCACTCCTCCCAGTTTCTTCACCTCCCCTCCCCCTCTCCCAGATCCACTGCTCCTCTGCTCCCCTTCAGAAAGGAGCAGGCCTCCCAGAGATATCAATACTACATAAAAAGATGCATAAAATTAGACACAAACCATCCTATCAAGGCTAGATGAAGCAAACCCTTTGGAGGAAAATGGTCCCAAGAGCAGGCAAAGGAGTCAGAGACACTTCCATTCCCACGGTTTGGAGTCTCAGAAAACCCCCAAGCTAAACAACCACAATATATGCAGAGGACCTAGCATAGACTTATGCTCACTCTGTGACTGCTGCTGCTTCAGTCTCTGTGATCCCCGGTGAGCCCTGCTTAGCAGATTCTGTAGCCACATTTTATTTTACAATTATATATCTTTAAAGATATATATATATACACATATATAGATAGATAGATATAGATATATATATAGATATATAGAGAGATTTGAGTTGAGAGAGAGATTGAGAGAGAGAGAGAGAGAGAGAGTTGAGAATTATAACCATAGGGAATGTGATGCAGCTGTCCCTTTAGGGATGAGCACTTTATAGTCACCTATTCCATGCACTCTGAGTAGTGGTGGCTCTCTGTGTGATCCTTGATTAAAATCTTCCATCAGCTTTCCCGCTGAGCAGCGAGTCCTGTAGTAATCACCTGAGCCCCTGAGTGCCAAGCATGAAGGCTTCTGGGCACAGAGAAATCCATTCTATGATGGGAGTGTGTTTGCCTTGCTTGAGTATGGAAGCCTTTCATCGCTGACAAATTCCCGGTGAGTCTGGCCAAATTCATGATTAGTTTGTGCTCTGCTCTGTGCTTTGCTTGATTTTGTTCCTCTGAAGAAGCAGCACTTGATACCTGGACCAAAAGATCAAGGACTTGGAAACCAGGCATCAGGAGTCAGTCATGGCCACAGAACAACATGCAGGACTCTTCAGTAGTGCTTTTATGGATAAGACTTATCCATCATTTTGCATTGAACACAATGTTCAGAATGGTGTGTGCCTGATTCCTCAGCGACAGTGCCTTCCCCCAGGTTCCATGGACGAATTTTCATCCAGTGCACTTTTGCATTCTTCTAGGTGCTTCATTCATTTTGTTATTGTTCCCTCCCTGGCTTATTTGTTGCAGGTTGATCCTTGCTGGGCCCTGAAACTGGATTTCTAATAAGCTCCACGCATGCCTCTTCTTAGTCTCACATTTCAAACCAAAGACCAAGTCGCTTTTATAATGATAAACGATGAGTTCTCTCCACAAAAAGCATCTCAAGGACACTTAGTTCTCAAATACCTAAAATGCCCTTCACTCCTTAGCACAACATGGCAGGAGATACTGTCCACCTGTGGCTCTGCCACTCACCAGGGGTGGCCGTAAGCAAACCATGTCATCTTTCTGTTTCTGGTTTGTTTGTTTGTTTGTTTGTTTGTTTGTTTTCAAAAGCAACCAACGCAGTCTTTAATCCCTCTAAGCTCTTCCCAGCATGTCTAGAATGTTAATTCTCACTAAGGGACTGGAAACACACAGCCTTTATGATGACACTCACGAGGCTCCCGTGAGTGTTGGCTTTCTGTTTCCAGAAGCATCTGTTATGATATTCCATCATCACCCAATTGTAAAAGTAACAAAGTAAACATGTGCATAAATAAACACAAAAGTCGACCTCCATCTGCCTTTTGCTCTTTCTCTTGTCTAAAGACATTGAAGGTGCCCGATTTAGCATGGGGTCTGGCCTCTGTCCTTCCAGGAGGAAAGCAGCCTCTGCAGGAGATGGCGTTAGCTGCTGTCTCTTTTGTCTGTGTTCTGGAACTACATGAGCGATTGTGTTATGCACACAGTGGTTTGAATGACAGCCACCCAAAGCCAAGTGAACGAGATCATAATCTTTAAGACCCCGAGGTCTTGGAGCAAAAGTACTTCAAATTTAGTGTCTCGCACTGTCACAAAACAAAATGTGTTTTAAATTTAGATGCGTGGGATATGGATATTTTTATCCTATTCTTTTCCTGAAAAGATTCAAATTTTTCCTACAATCAGAATGTCCTTTGAAGTTTCGGCATACGTAGGTGTTAGCTTTGCAGATTTCTACAAGGCACATAATCAGAAGACATAGGCAAGGCTGGGCAGTATTTGTGAGTTCTGTATAGGACTAGGTCTCCAGTTTAACTGTGACCTTGTCTGTTCTTTCAGTTGTCATTGTGCTCTAGGCTCGATATCTCTTTGGTAGGTGACATTGATTGACAGAGTCTAGACAAAATGATCAATTCTACTTTCCACTCTTGCATGTAATGTGGAATGGACAGAGCTTTGAAATGAGTTGGGTTCTAAGAAGTGATTGGTGTAACACCAGGGAGTCATGTTCAGGCCCTAAAGAGGTCTGATGTTAGTTTTTTGCTCTGTGCCCTGTCATAATGTATGCATTGTGTTGGATCAACATTTGGATTCTTTCCAGAAGAGAAAATGACATAGACAGTGTCACAGTTAGGGTTTTACTGCTGTGAACGGAAACCGTGACCAAGGCAACTCTTATAAGGATGACATTTAATTGGGACTGGCTTACAGGCTCAGAGGTATCATCAAGGTAGGAGCATGACAGCATCCAGGCAGATGTGGGGCTGGAAGAGCTGAGAGTTCCACTTGTTTCGAAGGCAGCTAGCAGAAGGCTGACTTCCAGGCAGCCAGGACAAGGGCATTAAGGCCCACACGCACAGTGACATACCTACTCCGAAGAGGCCACACAGTTGTGGGTTGTTCTGGTGCTGCCTGTATTCTGATGTTAGTTCTGTTTCAAGAGGGGCTGCCCCAATGAGGGGTGCATCATGTACTCAGGAGATTCCATGTGAACCTTTTCCCAATTTTAACTGGGCAAATAAAGACTAGAGCCTGTGGTTGGGCAGTGGAAGGGAAACGTGGGGCTGGAGGTTCTAGAGAGTAGAGGATGAAGATCAGAGATGAGGAGGTAGAAGGAGGATGGACCATAAGAACCACATGGCCTGGAGAAGCCGCAAGTAGCAAGGGATATCTCATAGCCAGGGAATAGGTTAATGAGGTGGTAGATCTGCCCAATCTAGACGTACAACTTTTAACTATTGGAACTGAATCGTGTGTTTTTTGCATGGGCTTATTGGGGTTGGATATTTACTACAACACTACACCTCCTAATAGTGCCGCTCTCTGGGTCAAACATATACAAACCATCACAGACAGCAATAGATTTTTAATTAAAAAAAAAAAACTCATGACATTCGTGTGTGTGTGTGTGTGTGGGGGGGTGTTCTTGAGTGTGTGTTCATGTGTGTGTACAAATGTGTGAGAGTCGTAGGTTGGTGCATCTCCCTCTACTGTCTCCCACTTTATTGTTTTCAAGACAGGGTCTCTCACAGAAACCGGAGCTCATCGATTAGGCTAGGCTGGCTGGCCAATGAGATCCAAGGATTCTTTCATCTCCCTCTCCCACTGCTGCTGGGGTCACAGAAGCCCTCAGTCCTGGCTTTTGTGGAGATGATGGGACCCAAACTCAAGTTGTTGTGTTTGCCATGCAGGGTCCATAAGAATCAAGCCACTCTGAAACTCACAGGGCCCTAGAGCAAAAGTACGCCGCAAACAGACGCGCGCTTCCCTTTCCTTGATAGGAAGGCAGAACGGGTCTATTTGTTACGTCATGGCAAGAGTCGACCTGCTGCCTGAGGCAGACATGTTTTATACCTATTTTTTTTTAGTGAAGGAAATGCCAGGCAGTGGTGGCGCACGCCTTCCTTTAAACCCTGCACTTGGGAGGCAGAGGCAGGCAGGCAAATTTTTGAGTTTGAGGCCAGCCTGGTCTGCAGAGTGAGTTCCAGGACAGCAAGGGCTACACTGAGAAACCCTGTCTCGAAAAAAAAAAAAAAGGAGTATCCAAGTGCTTCAAGTCTGGGTGGTAAATTTGACCCCTTATGTACTAGCAAGTATAAATCACAGTTTAATAATTCAATTAAGAAGTAATCATAATCCAAATAATATAATAAGATTTAATAAATTTAATAATTTTATAATAAAAATTAGTAACATCTGTTTCTTTATTAAAGAGGTCAACTAAACATTTTCTTTCTGATTTCTGAAATTCAGATAATTTCTGAAACTTTGGGTCAAAAAATAGGCATTTATTTCATCAAGTAGGTAGTGACTTACAGACACTCTGAAGGCGAAGCCTCTGGATGACCCTGTGGCTTCCCTGGGTGAGGATCAGACATTTATAAGCTTGCATTTTACAGAATATGCTTATGTCTCTGAAACAAAGGTCACCATCATGCTAAGTGAGTTTCAAATTATGACTGGCTTCTGTAGTGTAAATGGGGTGGGCCCCGGCAACTCTTTGTCAGGAAGACAGAAACAATTACAACAGTATTATTTATTAACAGGATGTTCTGTGATGTGGGGAGGGTAGAAAGTTTCCTGGCTTGACTAGTTTCATGACTCTGCTAGTCATGGTCTGCTTTTGTTGAGTTATAGTCACACCCTTATACTTCCAATAAACGTGTGTATCAAAAAATTATATTGTTAACCAGTGATGTCTGTAACTTAAATATTCCAGTTTTTTGTGCCCTAATGTATATAAAGGAATAATCTGAAATTTATTACAGAACTGCTAGACAAGTTGGGTGTGGGGTTACAAGCATAGAATTCCAGCACATGAGAGGCTGAGGCAGAAGGACCAGGATTTGACCATAGCCTGGGCTACATAGGGACCAGGATTTGACCATAGCCTGGGCTACATAGGGAAGGCCTGTTCCATAAAAGAAAACGAAAGACCATAAGACAACCATACAAATATAATATCATAATAAATAAGATGTAGAAGCATCCTCCAAAAACATATGATCAGTTATATGCAGAGACATTTTAGAGGTGGCAAGTAGAATTCATTTGTTATCTGGGTCTTTGAGTGAGAAAAGAAGTATTTCTGCTTATATTTACACACCAAATGTCTGTTGGGGAAGCAGTGAATACCCAGGCCTTGAACTATCCATAGCAAAGTCTCAGTGCCATTAAAACAGCCCCTGGCTGGAGCAAGGGCTCAGAGGTTAAGGGTCCTTACAGAAGACTTGAGTTCAGTTCCCATCGCTCATGCCAGGCAGCTCATGACTGTCTATAACTTCCAGTGCCTGGGGATCTGACACCCTCTTCTGGATTCCTACGTGCACATGGGAACCTGTACACACGTGGCACACACTCTCCCATATACACATGCCTACACATACAAAAAAATAAAAACAGAACACACCTTTTAAAAAAACTGGTATGCTGAGCGACCTTACTCTATTCTCAAGTCTGCCATTCAAGAATTTTTTTATTCTTAGAGGCTATTTTGATGGGTGTGCAAACTGGGGGCATGGGGACAGAAAGGGAAGAGGAGACTGAAGTGACTTCATAGTTTGAGACTGTGAGAAGAATTTGTGGTGGATGTGACTGGCATTAGATAACAGTGTGTGGAAAATCAAAGTGTGACCAGCTTTACAATTATCCTTCTTAGGGTTCAGCATCAGTTGGAGAGCTAACACATGATGGATAGTGTTAGGCCTGTGATGATTTTGTAAGATTTTTTTATGTGTCCTTGCGTTTGCTTATATGTATGTGTGTGTGCCATGTGTGCGGTTGGTATCCTTAGAATTAGACTTATGGGCATTTGTAAGCAGCTGCATGGGTCCTGGGAACCCGATCCTGTCCTCTGTAGGAACATTAAGGCCTCTAAATAGCTGAGCCATCTCTTCAGACTGATGGTGGAAATTTTAACCCTGTCTCTCTCCTCCTCCCCTCCTCTTCTTGTCTTGTTCAGAAACCTGCCTCTTCATTTTCACCCAGTGATTGGCTGGCGATTTGTGATTTGTGACAAGTGATTTATCATCTTTCTTAGCCAATCAGATAATTAAGGGAAATTCCTCTGCAATAGACACAGAGGGAGGGACTGTTGTGTGAGTATGTATCCACACAACACCACAAATAGATAATTGAAGTTACTTTCTACTCTTAAGGAAGGGGCGTGAGTATAAACACGGAAGGAAACAGAGCCGCAAAGCTAATGACACTGAGGCTTACCCAGATAGCTGAGAACTGGAAGACAAGACGTCACGTGTACTCCCGACTTCAGCTACACCCTGTGCTCTGCATGAGAACTTCCCACAGCTCACACGCATTCCTCTGACGATCTTATGTGGAACTGTTGCATGGCTGCTAAATCAATCGAGATCCCCACTGTGCACAAAGCCCCACTGTACCCTGCAGGATATTCAAATGAGCATTCATTCACACCTCAGAATTCTTGGAAAGTCTTCTCCATCTGTCAACATTTTATTTATCACTGTGAGTTTCCACAAGGAGAATTGATTTCAGTTATAGCATAAAAAGAAACACTGTGCACAGATCTCACTTAGACTGAGAAAAAGCTTTGTCTGGGGGGAGAGGAGAGAGTCATATTACAGAGGGCTCATTCATGAGTTTGGTATGCCCCCATAGCAAACACTCCAATGCGATAGCTTCAACCACATGGGTGGATTTTCCCAGTTCTAGAGACCATGAATCAAGGGCAAGAATTCATCAGGTTTGGTCTATCCTTGGCTCACAAATGACCATCTTTACACTGGATTCCCGCGTGCTTGTTTTTCATTTGTTCATCTAATCTTTGGTTGTTGTGATTGTCTCATGAAGACACGAGTCATAATAAATTAAGTCCTGTGGGGCACTGAAAGGCAGCCTGATTTGGTTGAATGAGGCTTGCTCTGGTGACCCAGTAGAAAACTCTACAAGGGAAGGAACAGTGAGCCACATTCCCAGAGACAGGTGCCTGACACCACAGAGCCCCCAACTCCATAATTCTGTGACTATAAGTCTCTCAGACAATGTCCCAAGCTCCTGGCATTCTGGCTAGACTCCACCCACACAGTTACCTGACTATAGCCAGGTATGCTCCTCCCCATAGTTACCTGGCAACAGCAAGATAGTCCAGCCTCCTATAAAAGGGGATGCTTGGCCCCTCCTTGCTCTCTTTAAGCTCTCACTTTTCTTTCTTTCCTAGCCCTCCTTTTCTTCCTCCCTTCCCCCTTCTCTCCACGTGGCCATGGCTGGTCTCCCACTTTCTACCTTATCTCTTTCTCTCTGCCTTTCTACAATAAAGCTCTAAAACCATAAACTGTCTCTGCTCATCAAGGCCCACAGTGCTTGAACAATGGGATAGACTTTCCCCTAATGAGCCGCATCTAACCTCCTGCGAGACAGAGGCCATTATCTTTGACATGGGTGTTCACTGTGGAGCTACATCTTGGCTTCACAGCTCTGAAATTGAATCATGTGAGTCACTGCATCAGCAGTTATTCCAAGAACACACATGTGGTAGGCTGGGCTACAGTTCAACACTTCTGTGGCGTGGACATAATGTGAGTGTATTCTCTAAGAATCCACATTCCTCAAGTTCTGTCCTCAGTATGATAGCTGTTGTACTACCACGAGCGGTCTAAGGCAAGCCATACATACCACCACCCTTGGAAGACACTAAAACTAGTCTCAAGGAGTGAATTAGTCCTCACCAAAATCTAGTTGCTCTAAAAAGATCAAGCCAAGCCCCCGAGTTTGCCTGGCTCCTCGTCTTTCCCCTCCTCCTGGAGTTCCACCATGATGCTGTCCAGTATGATGTAGCTAACATAGTAGGTGCCATGTTTTAATCTCCAGAGCTGTGGACTAAGTTATCCTTTTGTCTTAATAGATTATTCCACTCAGGCATTTTATTGTAATATAAAATTTTATATTAAGACAAGCAGATGAGAAAAAAAAACCAAGAGGCTATAAACAAGACAAACTACTTATTTCAAACCTCTGAGTGATGCAGAACCAACCCAGCAATATGCTCAAATTCAGCTACATTAAAGCCACTTTCAGGTAAGGAAAAACAATGGTTAATGTCAGATTTTAAAGCCTTAACAATAGTTTTCTTTTGAGTTCTGTGGATGCGAATCGCTGCCTTTACTAACTGAAACCGCATTTTTTAAAAGATGCGGTTTTGGCTCTGTGTGGTCGAAGCTGGGCTCAGGGATTTAAGCCAAACCTTGCTTGCGACTGAATCAGTCTAGAGATGCCAAGCAACAGGTGGCATGTCGTCCTGGTTTACACACTCCAGCCTTTCAAAGCGGCACCGTCATAGACTGTAACTCTAATTATAGTGCACTGTCCCATAGTCTCACTAGCCCTTGGAAACAACAACAGTTTCGTCCACAGACTGATCTTACGCCTAGGTAGCAGACACCTCACATTTATGGGTGATGTGCCTTGATTTCTTTATTATAGCTATTTTGTTCCTAAGTTGCCAATCATTGTTGAAGCATGTCTATACGGAAGGTTGGGGACATAGTTAAAAAACCTACAGCTATAACTCTGGGTTTTCAAATATTTATTTTATTTAAAAGTAATATACTATGTATATGAGTGGGGTTTTGTTGCAGTTGTTGGTTTTGGTTTTCTTTGCATGTATCTATGTACCATGTGTTGACTGGTGCCTGGGGAGACCAGAAGAGAACATTAGATTACCTGGTTACATATAGTTAGTAACCTACATAGGGCTGACGGAAACTGAACTCAGGGTATCTGATACTAGATGTGGTATAAGTAAAGGAAACTTCTTAGCAAACCATTTTGGAGACTCTAAATCCTTGTTTGAATGGCTCTATCTGTTCAATACTAAGAAAGTGGGTGCAAGAGAGATCTCCTGGAAGACAGGAAAAGAGATGTAGAGGCAAGGGACCTTTCCAACAGCTCATTGAATGAAATTAGGGTTCTCTCAGATATGCATGAAATCACTCAGGTGCATTCCCTGAAAAGCTAAAGACTTTCCACTGGATGTCTCCTCTTAAAGGGCCACCACCTCTCAATATTGCCACCATGGGACCTAAGCTCCGCTCAAACCATATCCAAGCTATGTCAGAGAGTCTTTGAAAAGAAGACGCTGAGCCTCTTGGAGGTGGAGTTACAGACAGTTGTGAGCTTATAATGGATACTGGGAATTGACCACCAGTGCTCTATAAGAGCAGCGAGTACTCCTAGTGCTGAGATAACTCTTTATCTTGTCCTTCTTACACATAAAAAATACTGAGGCCAGGCGGATGGTTCAGTACAGGAATTACTGGCAGTGAGCATAAGACTCCGAATTTGAATCCACAGAACCTATGTAAAGTTGGGTGGGATATTGCACACTTGTAATCCCACCTCTCTTATGACAGCGTGATGTGGAGACTGGGAATTTCTGGAGGTTGCAGGGTCTCTCTATGTAGCCCTAGATGGTATGAAACGCATCATGCTGTTCCAGCTGGCCTCGAACTCACAGAGACCTGACTGATTCAGGCTCCTGAGAGCAGGAGTTCTCCGTGCTTCTTTAAATGTTACTTTGTAGCAGTACATAGCCCCAGAAAGTGACCTTTGAAGGATGCTGGTGAATTGGGCAATGAGTGAGGCCCTTTGGTCTGTTTTACATCATGATGCACTTGCCTTGTGTAGCTAGGCATCTTTTCTCCAAGATAAATAAATAAATAAATAAATAAATCTCTTATATTTTTCTCTAATTGCCGATGCTATTTGAAATAGTACCAGTCAGCTGTGTTTAACATAGCAACCATGGTCATCAAAGATTTCCAATCTGAAGCATCTCCCAAATGAAGGTTTTCAGTAGAGAGTTCAAGGAAGGGAGACCTAATTGTGTCAGCATGAAACTGAAGGATAGATGAGGGGATGCTGGAAGTATTTTTAATCTTTTTGAGATGCTGATATGTACCCCGAGGAAAAGCAGTGTGCTCTATATAACTTAAGTATGCCGCGGCAGACTCACTGGGGGAACATAGATGAGATTTACAGTATTGTTTTCCAGGGAAATTGTATTCAGCATTCCGAAAAGCTAATTTACCAGCAAACGTTCTGAGCATAAATTTTAAGTTGGATGTCACTGGCACATAGTTTGACTTTGAAGCTCGGGGAATAGATTCAGTCAGCAGTCTATATTTGTCTCCATGTAAAACTTGCTTCTTGCAATAATCCCTTGGCTCCTCAAACTCCGGGAAGATGAGATAACGACAAGATGAAAGTTTTTATGACCATGTTACAGGCTCTTGTGGAGGAACACCACATGGGTCTCATCAAGAATTTCACTAGCTTACAGTGACAACCTTTACCCTTCCAAATCTTTCTCAGGATTGAGGAGATGGCTAGGTGTGTAAAATGGTCTCTGTCCCAGTGTAAGAACCAGAGTTAGGCTTTCTAGTACTCATGTGGCAAAAAAAAAGGTGGGCGCAGGGGTCTGTCTTAGTTGTTGTTCTATTGCCATGAAGAGACACCATGACCAAGACAACTCAGAAAAGGAAGCATTTAGTTGGGGCCTTGCTACAGATCCAGAGGCTTAACCCATCATCATTGTAGTGTGAAGCATGGTGGAAGGCAGGCAGCCACAGTGTTGGAGGAGTAGCTGAGAGCTCACGTCTGATTGGTAAATTGCAGGCAGAGTGAGAGGGAGACTGGGCCCTGCTGGGCTTTTGAAACCCCAATCCCACCACAGTGTCACACCTTCCCCATTAAAGCCACTCACTCATACTCTACCTAGAGCACACCTCCCAGTCCTTCCCAAACAGTTCCGATAACTGAGGACCAGACATTCACACATATGAGCCTGTGGGGGGCATCCTCATCCAAACTGTCACAGCCTGTGGGACACCAGCATTGGGAATGGAGACCAGAGGATTCCAGGGGCCCACTGGCCAGCTGCTGCAACTAAAATGAAGAGCTCCACATTTGTGAGTGTCTTAGGGTTTTACTGCTGTGAACAGACACCATGACCAAGACAACTCTTATAAAGACAATATTATTTGGGACTGGCTTACAGGGTCAGAGGTTCAGTCCATTGTCATCAAGACAGGAACATGGCAGCATCCAGGCAGGCATGGTGCAGGAAGAGCTGAGAGTTCTACATCTTCATCTGAAGGCTGCTAGCAGAATACTGGCTCCCAGGCAGCTAGGATGGGGGTCTTAAAGGCCACACCTACAAGGCTACACTACTCCAACAGGGCCACACCTCCCTACAGTGGCACTCCCTGGGCCAACCATATGCAAACCATCACAGTGAGAAATCCTGTCTTTAAAAAAAAAAAAAAAGTGGATTTAATAGAAGATATCCGCCATCAACTTCTGGCTTCCAAACTAGCATACATGAGTGAGTGTTCTCATAACACACATGTATACAACACACACACACACACACACACACACACACACACACACACACACACACACACACACACAACTCTGTCATAGAATAACCAAAGTTATTTTCAGTGAACGGGATTTAAGTAAAGTTATTATCTTAGCATAAAATATGGATACTTTCTTAAGATCAGAAAAAGCTGTAAACTGAAAATCTGGAGCCTTGGACTCTTTGTTTCAAGCAGACGTCAAGGAGTCTGTCTCATCCAGCTGGCCTCACAGCAAATGCCCAATCTAGAGCCCTCTCTGAGTAAGAGCTGCCACTGTGCCTCCCAGATCTGAGCACGGGAGGTGTGACGGTTAGTTTTAATTTTCAATTTGCTACAACCAGGAATCACCACCTGCTCACAGAATCTCAATGATGGCTTGGCTAGATCAAGTTGACCTGTGGGCACATATTCAGGGATTGTCTTGGTCTTCTTAATTGCTATGTGACGTCCTAGCTTCCCATATCATTTAAGGGCTGCACCATTCCCCTGGGTTGAGGCCCTGGATTTTATAAACAGGGTGAGATTAGCACCTTGAAGGTGTGAAGAGTGGGGAAAGGGTATCTCTTCCTTGCCCACACCATTGACAGATAAGAGACAGAACCAGCTCTTCCAGGATCATGTCTTTGGAGCTAACTCTCTCAAGATGCCCAGGCAATGGGGGGAGGGCCAGCTCTACGAGTGCTCAGACATCAATATGACCTCAGCCCAGACGAGGGGTATCCACATGACCTTTGCTGTAGGGACAAGGACCCAGACATAGCCCTTGGAGGCAGCACGGGCCAGGGCCTCACAATGAATGGCCTTGGGTTGGCACTGCCACCTACTCACATCAGGCCGTTCCAGCTACCCTGGAGTCTCCAGTCCCGCCTCTCTTCACTGTGCACACATCCTCTTGCATCTCTTCCCCGCCCCCCATCATTCTTCTCCTTACTCATCTTAGTGGGGCCCAGGGCCTTTGGGTGTCTGTGGTCCTCTTAAGCTTGGTTTGCCCCTGGAACCCAGGCAGTGATGAAAAAATACTGTACCTTGCATTCTAAGCCATTTTTCCTTCTAATAATTGAAGTAAAATGTCACTCCAATGTCCTCCGGTCGTGCAGAATAGGTGGCTGCTTCCCGGTCCCACCCTTGTTTCTCTGTAGGTAATGAGTATCTCGGCTCCCTCCGCATCTTTTACATTTTTTTCCTTATCACTGTCTTTCATCAACTTGATTTTAACGATTATGTTACTAGTATCTTCAAATATTTTATTGCTGGAGTTTTTTGAGTTTTTTAGATCTGAAAGTTTACAATTTGGATTTTCCTTTCAGTAATGATTTTCTCAATTATTACTGATTGATTTTGTTGTTGTTGTGTGATTTTGGGTTTTTTGTTTGTTTGTTTTTGAGAGAGGGTTTCTCTGTGTAGCCTTGGCTGTCCTGGAACTCACTCTGTAGACCAGGCTGGCTTCACACTTATATAGATCTACCTGCCTCTGCCTCCTGAGTGCTGGGATTAAAGGTGCAGGCCACCATTGCCTGGCTTAGTTAAATTGTTTTGTTGGTTACATGTATTTTATGCAGGCAGGGTGTTCTGCCTGCATTTATATCTGGGTACCACTGAGGATGTGGGATTCCATGCAACTAGTTATAGAGAGTTGTGAGATACCATGTGGTTGCTGGGAATCAATCCTGGGTCCTCTGGCAGAGCATCCAGTGCTCTTAACCATTGAGCCATCTCTCCAGCCTACTACTAGTCCTTGCCCCACCAATAGTAATCTCTGCTTCTGAGAGTTCAGTCGTATCACATGTTACTCTGCTAATAGAGTCTACGGTCACTTTCTTCCTCATTGTTTCATTTCCGTCATTCCAGTTGCTGTGCCATCTCTCTGATTAGGGTTTTCCAACACCCGATTTGATGATAATCAAGCTCAGTATGTTATCTTTTTCAGGAGAAACCACCTTCCACTCACACTGACTGTTTTTATCTGCTCCTGTGATGCTCAGACCTCTCCTTACCTTCCTACCTCCATGGAGCAAGTCTGTAAAGCTGTCCCAACTTCCTTGTTTGATAATGATAGCATCTCCCACTCTGTTTCTATTTGCCAGTCCTTAATCCTATTTCTTGTCTCTTTGCATACAGATTTTAGATCATCTATGAACCATCTTGGTTTCCAATCTTGTCAAATCTTGCTTGTATACTTTTGTAATAGGATGTTGGATATACTTTTCTAGAACAAAAACCAAGTTTCCTGGATTCAGTGTTCAACTTTTTAAGGTACTATTAGAGTGGCTATAAGTAATAATACGAATTTAGTCTCACACCTAAGGCAAAGTTCTCCTCCTTCCCTGGTTCCCCAAGCTCCCCTGTATCATTTGTACACTATGAAGATATTTCGTTGTGGCTGATGCGAACACAAACTGTCCTTAGTCCTGTATATGCTCCTCCCAATGTTCATGGATCTGTAACTCTTGTTCTGGGTAGTTTTCATCGTTGACTTGATTGTATTAGTCAGGCACGTCTTTGAGTGTGGCCTGGAGACCAATTCCAGAATCCCCAGAGATTAAGAAAGGCTTACTGGGGAAGACCCACTTTTTGAATGTAAGCAATGTCCTCCCATAAAGCTGAGATCCAGATGTGAACAAGGTCCGGTCCCATTCCTGCCATTATGACCTGAATTCTTCACACCATACGCCCTCCCTTGTGTTCCCTCTTCCCTTAAGTTGGTCCTGGTGTAGGAAAGTGACCAGTGAAGCCCTTCTCTGCCCCTGTTTCAGCCTGAACCATGCCTGTCACTGCTTAGCCACAGATTCTGATGAACTTGGCCTCCTCAAATTCTGATTTTTATCTCAATGAGCTCTCAGGATCTACTCTATCATTTGGAAGAAGTTATTTCTAGTACTGTGATACGTGAGAATAAACAGGGCTCTTGCCACTGCGTTGCGCCTACATGAACGGCATGCGTTTGATGTGGGAGAAAGGACCCCATCCTTAATTTATTAAATAAATATTGCATCGCTAGCATTCATCAAAATGAAGCGAGCCTGTCAAACAACTGATAGTATTAGTTTGTTTGCAATCTTTATTTGTGTAGAAGCTTGGGTTATGAGAGCGGTAACTGAGTTATAGCAGTATACTTGCATGTTCATTAATCAAAAGATGGGGTTTTTACTTTTGCATGGTCTAGCCTGGTTACTGTACTGGTTGCACATTTGACTTCCTTAGTTTAGTTTTGTTTATGTGTTGAGTGCTGGCCTGGGTGTATGCATGTGTACACATATGTGTAATGCCCTTGGAGGCCAGAAGAGGGAGCTGGGTCCATTGGAACTGGAATTGCGGGCACTTGGGAACCTTCACGAGGGTGCTGAGGAAACACCCAGAGCAGCAAGAGCAGCAAAGGCTCCTAACCGCTGGGTCATCTCTCAATGTTTATTCAAAAAGGACATTCGGGTTTTCACCACCTTAGGAATTTGTTTCTAGCAGGGACTGGCTGAGATACATTTCCTAGTAGAGATACTCAAGGACTGGCTCTAGAAGGCGACAGATTGCAAACAGCAGCGTCCCTTGTGTGTTCCCCTTCGATCGATCGACTGCCTAATGGACATCACCACTGCAGTGCCTCGCTTTCCTCCTTAGCAGACGTTCTTGCTGGAATAGGAGTTTGTGACTTTTGGCTTGCTTTCTGCCCCCTGTGCACCTTGAATTCTTTCCTTCAACTTCCCCACACCCTTCTTCCTCTAGAAATGATACACGTGGCCCTTGGATCTCCTCCAGGGTTCTGCATTCATCACCACCTTTCAGGTCTTCATATTTTCATTCCATGCTGTTTCTACAACTTAGAAGATTTCCACCCTCTCCTAGACTGTTCTAATGAATTTCTTAAATCGTCAAATGGGCTATATAAAATTGCATATTCAGCATATTTAGACATATTTACAGGGGATGAATTAACAAGGGAATAAAGAAGGCAAGTTTTTTCTTAACCACTTCATCTTGTATCTTCATCCCTGCAATCCAGGCTAAGAGCTGTCTGGCTCATCCTGTGACTTCACCCCTGCAATCCAAGCTAAGAGCTGTCTGGCTCATCCTCTGCCTTTACCCCTGAAATCCAGGCTAGAAGCTGTCTAGCAAGTTGGTCGTGTGGGCTGCAAAGTTCGACTCTGACTCTCAGTTAAAGTTCTGGCTCTACCCTCTAACCCACCATGTAGACTTGGTGACATCACTTCCTTTCCCACTTGGGTCAATTTTACTTCTACACAGTGATCTCAGCACTACTGTCTTAGAATAATTGTAACAATTAGTGGAGAAAAGGAATAAAGAGCCTGAGTATTCTAAAAGCGGCATCTACTATTATTAGCAGGAGCTATTTCTTTCCAAACCAAGCTCCTTGGCCTTCCTTTCTGCAATCCAATTGCTTCCCATGCCTCCCCGAAGCTCACAAACTATTCACAAAAGAATTCCAACAGAATTTGAAAATTATATTTTTTATTATAATCACATAAAACGAAGTCAGTTACACCAGATTGTTCAAATACATTGGTGAATTAAAATCTTCGCTGCTTACAAATTTTATACATACTTATATGTATACATATAAATACATCATAAAAGATATATATTTTATTCTAAAATAAAGTGGCCAAATCTCAGGATATGGGGCAGGAAATGAAGAGAAGGATCATAAACTCTTGGCAGTTACATAATCCTTTTGCCAGCCAAGCATCTACTTTGTGCACGCTCGTTCACGTAGAGTGAATTTTACTCACCCATTATTTTTCTGAATTCTCCCATGTGAATTAATCTTACCCAAAGGTTAGAAGGTTAACAAGGCATGTGGCCAACTTACTGAATCAGCGGCTGGCTCTTTCTGAATGCATAGGATTCTGCCTTTGCTTCCAAAGAGAAATAACTAAGCGCCATAATTTTCTCAAGAGGGTTAGCTTCCCACTACGGTGCTAATAGAGTAATATACAAACCAGGTGTCTCTAATTGCAATCCTCTACTAACATGCAGTGAGGTCAGGAGTGGGCACAAAGATTCCTAGTGGGTTTGTTTTTCTTATCACCAAGGCTTGGGGAAGCAAAGCCACAGCACGGTGTGAATTGCGGGTCTTGTTTCTTTTGTTATTAAGGAAATAATAGAATAGGGTATGTAAGGACCGCTGTAGATTATTGAGAGAATCAATTTTAATTGAAATGGGCAATTCCATCACAAAGTCAGTAATAACATTTCAATCTAAAAATAAAATAAAATGTTAAAGAAAAATGGCATAATTTAAGTAAGGTAATAATAATAACAATTAAAAAAATCCTCACTTCAAATGGGAACTAGAATTCTGTTCCCCGGCTCTAATCGCTCAGCTACCTTCCTCAAGTTCACACCAGACATCACAAAACCTTATGGTGACCTTTGTAGTCTTCCACAAGATTCAGAATCTTAAAATGCCTTTGAAAAGACTTCAACTTGTTAAATCAAGGCAGAGATGCCTACAATTAGCCTCCACGAACCCAGCCACTTCAGCATCTTTGGTGGTTGCATCTTCAAACTACATTTGCACGGATCCTACGGCAAGCAGGGAAGGGAGAGACTGTCACAGCATGGGGCTGCAGAAGATACTCAGAGAATTTCCCAGCATATAGTGGAGAGGGACCCACGAGAAACCCTGACATCCCCCAAACTCAGAATAAGGAGAAGGACATCTTGGCTGTGGCTAGAGGGGCAGCAGGAGAGCCAGGAAGGCCTTCCCACGTTCCAGCACATTTCGGCAAGACCTCTAACTACTGATTTTGGTGAGCATCTTGTTAATCGCTTGCTTGACGTGTGTGGTGGAGCTGCGGCGCCTTGTCTTGCCCTGCACCATCCTTCTGCGACGCACCTCTCGACAGAGCTCATAGAACACCTCCGTGATGTTCCCTTCTCCCGTGCAGGCGGAACATTCGTAAAACGCACACGCCAGTTCCGTCGCCAGCTTCTCCCCTTCTTCTGTGCTCACTTGTCTGGAGTGGTCCAAGTCGGCTTTGTTTCCGACCAAGATGAGAGTCACGTTTTTGGGTTTTTTGACTTCATCTAAGATGTTCTTCAGCGGCAGCACTTCTTCGAAGCTCCCTCGATCGGTGATGTCGTAAACCAACACGAAGCCTTCTCCCCAGCGCATGTGCCCTTCCCTCTGGATGGTGTCTTCCTGTGGGCAAAGAAAAGAGCTGCAATCAGGAGACCTGGGCCTCATCCCAAAGTGCACAATGTTATTGCCTACTAATCCCTTAATTGCATCGCTTCATATCCGTTTGTTATTAAACATCTTGGCTGTCTTCCTGGATGAACGTATTTCCTTCATTAGTTTAGAAGGTAAGTACAGCTCACCCCCATTTGTCTTAATAACCTTCTTGTTCAGTTTATAGACCATTGATAACCCTAGGAACAGAAAAAGAAGTAATAAGCTATATAGAATCTACTGTTTAAGCTTGAGGACTAGGACCCCGCACCCACCCATCCACCCCCCATTCCAATATTCTAATCTGTGTTATAGATCAGTAGTGATAAGGAAAGTTCTCCTGCGGTGACTGTCAGAGCAGTGGCTTCTCCTCCACGAGAGAAGAACACACAGTCTGAAGGTGTCTCTGGCTGGGTCTGGATGCACCTGAGTTCCCTGTACTTAGAAGGCAGAGGTAAGAAGAGGTCATGTTCAAGGCTAGCCTGGGCTACTAGTAGTGAGATGAAGAGACACTGTGTGTGAGAAGAGAGACAGGAAGTGTGAGGGGTAGAGGGGAAGAAGAAAGAGAAAAAGAAGAAGAAGAAGAAAAGAAAGAGGAGGAGGAGGAAAAGAAGAAAGAAGAGGAGGAGGAAGAGGAGGAAGAAGAAGAGGAGAGGAGAGGAGAGGAGAGGAGAGGAGAGGAGAGGAGAGGAGAGGAGAGGAGAGGACAGAGAATAAAGTATTGTTTCCTTAGGTTCAATTGTCTTCCAGAGGCTTCTGCCTCTCTTGGCGTGCTCAGTACTGTGTGAAGGCCATGCAGAAGGAGGGAGAGATGAGTTATAATTAATTTCAGGAGCAGTTCTTTGATGAAACACTTTAACTCAAGTCTCCCTTTGAAGGCCACCAGTCATTGTTATAGCACCATGGAAATGCCTGGCCCATATAACCATCACTCCCCTGGTCATCTCTACTGTTTTTATAAGACATGATCTGACTAATGTCAAAGGAAATTTGCAGGCAAGTATTGTAGGGACCGTCTCCACATAATGTGACATGCAACACACACACACACACACACACACACACACACACACACACATGCCTGTAAGTGGTGGTCAAAGAGAACTGGAACACAGGCCAAGGCTGTCTCAGAGATTCGACTTGCACATGAGGACATTAGTGGTTCCTTTCAATAGCGGTGTTTGTTTTACTTATCTCTTTTTCTATTGGATGCAGTAAACACTTGGCTGAATTCCTACTCACCTGGCCAGCGGTGTCCAGGATCTCCATAGAAACAACTTCATCGTCTATGGTTGCCTGGTGTCGGTAGGTTGATTCTAAAAGAATGAGAAAGGGACATGAGAGATTGAATTTGATCCTTGAAGTGAGATATTAGGCACAGGATTCCTGCCTTTGTAGCAATGCGGGGAGGAGTGGGGCCGGGCGGGGCAGGGAGCTGTCCAGGGAAGAGAGGATGGAAGGATAGATGGACAAAGGAACAGCATCTCATTCTACAGAGCTTTCTGAGAGCCCGACCTCCAGCAGGCTGCCTGCTTGCTCCTCTATCCTTTCCTCGGGCTGTATCTTGTTCTGTGAGGCCAGACCCCTAGTGCTCTTTTCCATTTAAATTAGATGAGGCTTTTGCATTATAAGACGAAAGAGGCATTTTCCATGCAAAATATATTTCTACCTAGATATTCCAATAAGTAATTTTTTTGACATAATAGTCTTTTGTGTCTCTTCCTAACTTTAACAGTGTAAAGATCCTTAGCACCAGAGGGGCATGGTCAGGGTGGAGAGGCTGGGACTTAGACAGATGGATAAAGCTGGTAAACTTCCAAGATGGCTGGCTTCTTCCTCTCCAAGATGGCTGGCTTCTTCATCTCCCTCCTGACCTGAGGCAGAAGCCTAGGGCACTGCAGTCGGCTGATGGGTCTGATGGGTCTGACGGGACAGGTTGGATCAGGACATGCTCACATAAGAGCTGTGGGGCAATTGGCATCCTATCCTTGTTTAAACTAACCAACCCTAAATGATGGGAGGAAACCCCACCTCTGCTTTGTAGGCAATCATTCTCTACTCCTGCTGTATTTCCTATGTTTCATCACCTCTAATAATGGCCATTCTTCCCTGGCTGATTTCCCACTGCTACCTGCTACACTCAAGCTTTTCCTGACTTTTATTTCCTCAAACTTACAAAACAACAACTACAACAACAAATCCCAAACTTGACCAAGACCCCGAGACTATAACAGGCTGAGCACAGGATATGAAACTACTTGAGGTGGTAAGAGGCAGGCGGCTGAGCTTGCATTTGGCAGATGGTGAAGAATGGTAGCCCAAAATATAAAGGGTCTGAGCAGATGTGTGGGATGGGATAATAAGATCCCTCCATCATGATGTCTGGTCAAAGTAGACAATAGCAGTTGCCCTGTTGCAGCTGCCATTGCTGGGTCCACAGTGGAGAGGTCCCCAAACCCTGAAGGGATAAGAAGATGGCAGGTATAAGATGCCTGGGAAGTCATGAATATGACTCTCACCATATAAGTGGAACAGGAAATCAAAGCGGAGTCAGCTGGTGGGGCCGTATATGAAAGTTTAAACACAGACAAAGGAGCCAAGAGAGACAGACTGAGCTGGTGACAGGCACCAGCTTATGAGCTACTGACATGTTCTGAGGGATTTCCTCAGAACATGTCAGTAGCTCATAAGAAGGAAAGTATGGTTTGAAACTTTCATAAGAAATATAGATAACAGATCTATGAATCTTATTCTTTATGAAATGAGCCTCAGGAGAGAAAATAAAATCTATAGGGCTATGGAGACAGCTGAGGTTGTGATATCTAAGAATTTCTGGGGACAAGAGTCTTAAGAGAAAAATGATCAAGAGGAATGTACTCATTACAGTGAATTTTAGAGATATTGATGACCAAAAAAAGAGGGTAATTAAGAGAAAAACAAAGTACACTCCCATGAAAGAACATGGCTCAGTTAATGGTGGGCTTCTTTATTAGAGATATAGGAGTCAGGATGTTGGTGGCACAAACATATCAGTGGGCCTGTATTAGAAGCAATCCAACAATGCAATTCTAGATGATTCTCTTGTGTCCCTTCAGGGTGAAGTGGAGACAAACACCAAAGGTGAGATGAACTAACAAACATTTCCGTAACAAAAGGGTGGGGACTAGAAACAGTGAGCAAAGCACTCAATTCTAAGAGAGGGAAACCAGAACAAACAAGAAATGATTCAAGGAGGGCACTCGCAGATGAGGCATCAAGAAGCAGGTCACGTGCCAACCCTGCTAGCAGGTGGCACAAAAGCAACAAGGAGAAAACAGAAGATGAAGAAAACTATAGGCTTGTGCGATATTTGAGGAGGCTGGACAGACAGCAGGCCATCTAACACAATTACTAACTGGGTATTTCTGTGTACCAGTCACTGAAGCATCTAAGCAAACAAGCCTGGAGTTGCCTCTCTTGGGGACCAGCGCTTATATTTGTCCACTCTTCAGCACACCTCTCTACCTTCTCAACTGACCAACTGACCAACCATCCCAACAAATTACCAACTGACCTTCCTTCCTTCCTTCCTTCCTTCCTTCCTTCCTTCCTTCCTTCCTTCCTTCCTTCCTTCCTTCCTTCCTCCCTCCCTCCCTCCCTCCCTCCCTCCCTCCCTCCCTCCCTTCCTTCCTTTCTTCCTCCCTTCCAGAACTTTGCAGCCTTTGGAGACCACTGCCCTATTTTCTTGCAGTTGTCTATCCAAGGCACAAAAGCCAGAAAGGAAGCTTGCAGTGGGCAGGACTTAGCCATCTAGGTGACATTATTACCGTGACCAGTCACCACAGCAACCTGCACGGCTCACACCTCTTCTGAAAAGTTGTCATTTTAAAGTGAGACTACACTCAGCATACGTGAATAAATGGTTTTTGCATCTTGTCCCTCTGCTGCAACTCACGATCCACACATGAGGATTCTCATCTGAAGAACGTTCGGCACCACGCTCTCCTCTGTGCTAAATGACAGGGTGTGGCTTTCTGGGACCCGATGCTCTGAAGCGCCATTCACAGCAGCTACTGCGTCCAAGTGTCTCCTCAATGATCCCCTTTCTTCTTCTTGAGTCTTTGGGCCCAAGGAGAAGCCCAGTTGGCCTCACACATACTAGGCAGCCACGCCCTTTTGGTCCTTCCCTCTGGGCTGTTCTGTGCCTTTTAAAATGACTGGCATCCACCCTGCAGCCTGAAGACAGAAGCTGAGCCTCTCATCCATCTCTTTGCACCAAAATTTGTCCCAGAGGAAAGGACATTGTTCTCTGTGGCTCCCGTGACAAATGAGCTATGGGTCTCAGCTGCAAAAGGCCACAATGGGTGTGTGTGTGTGTGTGTGTGTGTGAAAAACAGAATGAAACTTGCATGAAGTTCTGTGATTCTTTGGCCGTTTGTTAATGAAATGAAAGGGATCAAATGCAGGAAATGAGGGAATGTCTGCTACAGACACAGCAGCGGGTACTGGACCGACTTCCTCTCTTCCCACTGTTCTCAGAATACTTCGCTCATGCGTCTTTCTGTCATTGTGGACTCATTTTCTCTACATGCAAGACAACAGTCATACTCCCTCAAGAGGTAAAATATTGGATATGAACCGGTGAGCTTGTGTAAGCTGATTCTAACTAAACACATACATACTACTCTTCATTTTAAAATTCAAAGCAAAGCTGGGCATGGTGGGGCCAGCCTGGTCTCCATAATGACTACCAGGACAGCAGGGGATATTCAGAGACCTTGTCTCAGAAGGAAAAAAAAATCAAAAGGATGCACATGTGTTCGGACTGCTTACATACTCTCTATTTTCTTTATACTAACAGGACGGGTAGCCTCAGTCCTTTCTTTGAAGCACTGTGGGTGTGTTTGATTAGATCTGTGGCCAGATGCACTCAAAAAAGGGCTATTCTAAAACAAACATGAGTCTCATAATTGAATTAGGTATATTAGAATTATCTTTTAGATTCCTGTGGATAAAGGAAAATGACTTGAAGCATGCATTCAGGGACCTGGAGAGGAGGTGGCCGAATGGTTGAGAATGTCCTTCCAGAAGACCCCATTTTGGCACTGAACCCTTACTTCAGGCAATTGACAACCTCCTCTCTGGATCAACCAGATGCCTCCAGCCTCAGTGGAGACCTGCAGCCATGGGAACGTTCTACCCTTCCCTAACCCATAACTACCACTAATGTAAACAAGCCTTTGAAAAGCGTGCACTCTGTGGCATTTCTGTAAATAGGCATGCATTTGGTACACGCTGGCAAGGTTGAACACCGAGAGCTGTTTGTATGCGGTTAATCCTCGGACTGAGTTAGCTGCTTTGCACATTTCCACACATCAGTATGGTCACGTGGCCAGAGCAGGAACAGCAGCAGTTAGCAGTGTGGCTTTACACTGGAGTGGAAATTGCTCTCTGAGTTGAGTTCTGTTGCTGGCCCAACTGCAAACCAGTCGTGTCATCTTAGATGAAGAGTCACTTCTCTGGCCCTCTTCGTCACGTGACTACTGCCGGGTTTTCCTGCAGTATCGTTACTAACTAGCCCTAAGGTGTGGCTGAGCACTTCCGCTTCAGCATTCAGTGGAGAGATCTTGCCTCTTGGCTTGAGCCTCTCCGAGCAGAAGAAGCTCCAAGACGGGCAAGATGAACCACGCACAGTCAATGAGCCCCAGGGCTTTGCTATGTCTCCTGACTCGTTCCCTTACCCGTAGCTCAGCTTTGCTGTGCAGGACAGCAACTCATCACCCAAACAACAGTGTGCGACAACATCTTTGTCCCAGGACAGTAGTACTTGACACTAAGAAGCATTCTTTCCCTCTCTTCCTCTCTCCAGGCCTCCGACATGCACCCGTCACACACAGGCACACACACAGGCACACACACAGGCACACACAGTTATGCGTTGCAAGTCTTTCTCTGTATTCTCGTGTCTGAAAACATTCTTGGAGGGTAACATGACTCTAGAAGGCAGGGGCTCAGCTCTTGATTGGGAATAGACAGCTATGGATTCTGTTTAGTCCACAGCCAGAATCTACCTCCCACCATCAAGGTTGCAGCTTCCTGATTAAATGGGCCACATCCCAGATCTGGCGAGCTTCGGGGCTAATTTTCAGTGTTTCTAACAAACCAGGGCCGAACTCTGGCAAAGAATCCACTGGTGAGATGAGAGAAATTTCAGGGAAATGAAAATCATTCCGTGTAAAGGATTGTGGTATTTTCTGAGACTTCATCTTTCAAAACACTTGGATTTAAAAAAAGAAAAACAAACAACCAAAAAAAAAATCCTTCTTTGTGAACTGGGTACAGTTCCCCTCGCTTACTCTCTGCCCCTGCTGTCCCTGGAAATAAATTGTAGTTTAGGAATTGTTTCCATCAGTTGGCTTATGGATATATCTGTGAGGTATTTTCTAGATTGCCAATTGATGGAGGAAGACCCAGCCCACTGGAGGTATTGTCCCTAGGCAAGTGGGTCTGGGCTGTGTTAGAAAGACAGCTGAGCCACCCATGAGGAAGGTTTCTGTTTCAAGTTTCATCTTGATGTCCTGCCATGGCTTCCCTCAGGATGGACTGTAACTGGGACATGTAAGCCAGATCAACGCCTCTCATCAGGTTGCTTTTGGTTATGGTGTTCATTGCAGCAATAGAAAACCAAACTAGGGCAAAGAGAAAAGTGTTTTCTTTACAGGATTGCCTCAGAGCAATAACAACTCCGTTCTGTCGACATGTAGGTTGGTGTTCATAATTTCCTGCTTCTGATGAGACGACAACAAAAGTCCAAAATCAAGAAACCCACTTCCTCAAGTTCTGAGGAAGGTATGGAAATTAGAACTCTAGAAGACAAGAGCCCTGCCCCCTTCCTCTCTCTCCGTCACAAATACACCATTCTGCTTTGCAAACAATGTAGCCATCTTGGTTGCTGGTTGTTTTGAAACTCATAAAGTAACCACGAGTTCCAGGAAGATCCAGTCTTTTCCTATGGGACTAGGAAGTTAGGCCCAGGAAATGCTAATTTCTCTTGAATCCTATGAATTGAGTGCTGTGTGCTGGAAAATTAACAGGTTTCCAACGTTCGCACCCACACAGATCCAGTCCCAGTGTGCGAGCTAATGACAGTGTCACCTGCCAGTGAGTCATGCACCTGTTTCTCTTGAAGATGGAGGAGGGCTCTGGTTGCTTAGCAGCCAGGTCCTCTCTGAGAGGCACAGCACAAGGTCACTCTGTGCAGTGCCCTGCTTCCTAGGCAATTATGCCTGCACAGATAACCATTCAGATAACCATTCAGATAGACTCGTTCCTATTTATAGCTGTTGCTGTTCTATATGAGGAAGACAAAAGGAAAAGGGCTCACGAAAGACTCATTAAAAATAGTAACATCAGTTACTAGAACACATTCAGAGAGAGTTAAAAATGCCATGACTCTTTTTAGGTAAGCTTCATCTTTTGTTGTGATCTGTAGATAGGATGGAGAATAAGTAGTTTTTAACCAGACTCCTATGAATCACGGAAAGTATCAGATCATCACTATAAAACATATGCAAATGAGAAAAATACCCGAGGGAGCATTTACATAGTTGGGGAAGACAATGAATAATGGCTCCTTTTTAAAGCAAGGTTCAACTTTACATCCAGATAAATGACCTCAAACTCGTGGTTCTGCCATACTTGTAAGTGTGCAGAAAAAAAATTGATGAACAAAATATTTAAAAGTATCTTTTCTAAAGAAATAATTGTTTCTCTTCTCCTTAGTCCTTACATAACATCGGAGAATATACTGGGAAGAAAATTATCAATCATAATGTACATTTTGTATTTTCCTACCGACAGAATTATTCTATAATGCATGCTTATAAAATAATTTTAGAAATTTGAAATTAAATTTAATTCTTCCTTTTATACTTAAGCCAGGAAAGTATTGTACTCAACATGTGGGTCTTTTTAGTTTCTTTTCCTGTTTGTGTTAGAAAGGTATATATTTAGATAAACAAAATCAGAAAATATCACGTTGAAGTCTCATTTCATTCAGTAACTAGTGATAATATCTTGGGATATAATTTTGTATTTCTTTCCTGAATCTTCACAGAGGTATCTGGTGATGTTTCTATCCAGATACAAATCTGGGAAATTACAATTATGTATTTACTAGCAAAGTCACTTGTAATAGTCTTTTTTAAAAGCAAAGACAGAAGAGGGTCTGCTAAAGTGGAGATATGTCAGACTCCTGCTTAAAAGACTGGATATAATAAAGATTTGAGCCTTCCAAAATAATTTATGATTTCAGCCAATTCCAATCAGTCATGCCATGCTATCACAGACTCTGAAATCGACCTAGAGAAATGCGCCACCGAGAGCTGCCAACACAGCGTTGTCAGAGAGCGGAGGCGGGAAGAGGCCTGTTTTCATCCATCACAACACGGTATGGAGAGCGGAGGGGTTCGGGCTCCATGGCTGAGTCACGGAAGCACGCTAGATGTCCTGCAATGGAGATGCAGACAAAGAAACTGTGTACGCACAAGGGGATGCTTTACCACTTGTCCACAAGAGCAGCGATACCACACTTGCAGGAAAATGGATGCAACTGGAGATGACCGTAATCAACAGAAGCAAAAGCCCCTTCAGAGGCAGATCTCATACTCATTTCCCCCTCCTTTGTGGTTTATTGCTTTTATACAGCTAAATAAAATCCCGTAAGTACATATGGCACGGGAGTAGAGGCAGAGCTGTCCAGAGGAACGGAGGAGTTAACAGGAGTCAGAGTGATTAAAAGAAAAAAAGTGGGGAGAGGGAGTGTGGGGGAGTCTGTTCATGTGCTTGTCTGAAATGTCCCCAGGTAGTGCAGCACCACAGACATAGCACCCATGGTGAAAATAAAGAGAAATAAGTCATTACATAAACAAAAGAGGATGCCATTGCATATTTAAATTGCATCTAACTAAAAATTACTTGTATCTGAAGATGGCTTCAGAAGTCCCATGAGAACATTGGAGTAGTGTAAATAATGACAGGAAATCCGATGGGTGATTCATAAACATGGCCTGAGCCCTAGATTCCTCCCCCTTATTGAGATAAGGAAATAAGTTCCAGATAGACTCTAAATGGAGCACTAAAGGAATCGGTGACAGAGCCCTTGCTCCCTTTCCCACGCGCATCCTGTCAGCACCTGTCAGCGGCTCTCTGTGGTCACTTATTCTCCAACTCTTTTCTAGACTATAAGGTTAAAAAGCGGAGTCTTTATGTGGGGAGATGACTCAGTGGGTGAAGCATACTAGAACTCACACAGAAATCCAGGTCTAACAGCACAATCCGGGTGGGGTAATGGGCAAGTACCAGATGGTAGGGTCCCAGGGCTGGCCAGCCATTCTAGCATAAATGGTAAACCTCGGGTTCAGTGAGAAGTCCTGTCTTGAAAAATAGGATGCAAATAGAAGACATCCAACCCTTGACCTCTCTGTGCATAAGTAAGAGCACACTCCTCACCCCAGATCAGAGTCGGATAACTGCTTCATCTTTAGAACCTGAAGCCCGGGGTGAGTGAAGGGAAGGAAGTTCATAAACGTGCAGAAGGAATGGCAGAAATACGCAAAGCGCAAGAGGCGAACTTCCTTTTCGGGGAAACGCGCCATCCTGTGCGTGATACATCTGCAGGAAGTTGCCTATGTGAGACTCGATACTGTGTACAGTGAGTGTGTACCAAGAAGCATACAGTCAAAACTGTGGGGCTGCCAAGATGGCTCAGGGAGCAAAAGGGGCTTTCTGCCAAGCCTGAGGGACTGAGTTTGATCCCTGAGGCTGCATGGTGAAGGAGAGAAGTGACTCTGGTCAGTTGTCCTCTGACCTACACACACACACACACACACACACACACACACACACACACACAAGCAAAAATAATTAGAACGAAAAGGCCTAGGAATAGTCTACCCACGTTTATGAATAAACACTATTTCTGCCTTCTCTACCCACAAGCACCACTTGGTCTAATCTTTGGAAGCTAAAGGAGCAGGATAAGGGCTCTGCTTACACTTGTCCTACATCCTCACACACATGTTTGATCTTAGAGCGATTATCTTTTCAGCATACCTTTTTGTCCCACACTGAATGCTGCCTGTGTTAGCCTTTCTCCCAGGAGGACCAAGCCGTGTATTGGATGGGAGAGCAAGCACACTATTGACCCATCCACATCTTTTTCTGGGATGGATGTAACTTCTTCATTTCTGTACTAAGTCCTGCAAGGCTCGAGGCTTAGGACGGGGCACATTGCTGTCCTCTAGGAGGGTTTTATGTCTGATAACATGAACATTATGTTACTGAAAGTGCAAAAAGAGGTTTATCCAGGGTGCGATGGACATACCGTCCTATTCCAGGATCATAAGCATACTGGAAGAAGAGGAGGTGAGGATATAACGCATGACCTACCGAGGGTTGGATCGTACTCCCAGATGAACCGTTTGGTCAGAAATCTCACTACAATCGCTGTGGAAGAAAAAGAACAACATGTCAGACGTGAGGTCTTGCTGGAGTCCTTGTCCTCTGAGATACACATTCACCACACACAGTATTTCCTTGACAACAAGCTCACTCTTAATACACTTCTGATTCCCATGGTGGCCTCAAACTTGGGTGGTGTTTAAATAAGCTTAGATTTATTCTTCTTGTCACAGGGTTAAAGCTCAATCAGTACACTGTGAAATTACTCAAGCAGAAATTCCAACAAAGCCTTTAATTCGAGCCACATCACAGGTCTCTAGAGTTTTAGTGGGGATTGACAAAAGTAGGTTAAAAGAAAAGAGACCGCCACTGGGCTGATGAAAAGATACAAGCTAACAATGTTACAGAAATGTAGCTATGCAAAATCGAAAGGTAGGGATTCTAAAAGCTCACCAAAAAGTCACCTTTAGGGCTGGAGAGGTGGCTCTGGCTAAATGTGCTGCACTAGAATGGGGTCCTGCGTTCTCATCCCAGCACACAGACATGCATGGCCACACCAGCTCTTTTGATATGGGTGTGTCTCAGGGAGACCTGAGACAGAAAGATCACCAAGGTTTAATGGCTGTCTTTTTCCAGGTTTGTTCAGTAAGAGAGCCTGTCGCAAAGAAATACCTATAATCTTTCCATTGATCTGCACTTATTTTAAGTCATGGGCAATCTGGACCATCTTTAGCTGGAAATATGGGATTATGTCATGCATGATGGCCCACTCCTGTGATCCCAGCATGGGGAGGCTGTGGCAGGAAGAGAGTGTGTTTGAGGATGCCTTGGGATACACACGAAAATCCACCCTGTCCTGAGCTAAAGAAATAGTCCCTGTCTTACAACAAAAACAAAGCATGCTTAATAAAGTGGACACTATTGTCCTGAAAACAGATGGGAACCATGTCAAAGAGCTGTCGTCCTCTTTTGCAGTTCCTGAGAGTGGCTGTCCAACTTGAGAACGTTTTTCATGGAGACTGTCACGAACACTAAAAGTTGAAAGAAGCTCAGGGACTCTCTGAAGGCCCTTGATGGGGTCTCCGAGACTCTACTGACCGTCACTCAGAAATGGTGTCTTTTATTTATTTGTTTGTTTATTTATTTATTTATTTATTCATTTATTGGTTTTTCGAGATAGGGTTTCTCTGTATAGCCCTGGCTGTCCTGGAACTCACTTTGTAGACCAGGCTGGCCTCGAACTCAGAAATTCGCCTGCCTCTGCCTCCCAAGTGCTGGGATTAAAGGTGTGGGCCACCGCCGCCCGGCTAGAAATGGTGTCTTATTAATTCAAAATATCAATTATATCTTTATTTGTACAGAAATGCCTCGAATGGGTTGCTCACAGGCACTCCTTGATGGCGCAAAGCTAACTAGTTGAAGACTAGGCTGTTGAGTCTGTTGTCACTTTTAGGATCAGCAGAGATGCAGGCCTCTCCCCCAGTGGGTTGTGGGCTGTCACGAGGCACACTGCAGTGTGGACTTTGTCAGACAGACCACAGCCATAAGTGGCTTCACTGCGGATGACTAAAGAGAGAAAATAGCAATATTCTTTCTTAATTTCAGAGTGTTGAGACTTAACTCGAGTCAATATGTGCCCAGTAGCACGGCCACTGGCCCTGCCATTCGTCCCACAGGGAGGGTACTTGTGGTTTCAGCTGAGCCCTTTGTCTACCACTGTAAATTCTCTTGAGAATAAGGCTTTGATTTTTAAGTTGATTTTTTTTGTATGTATGAACTAATTAGTACAGATAGATACCTTTCTCTTTTAAAGATAATCCATGTTAGCTCTGCATGGTGGTGCACGTCTTTCATCTCAGCACTTGGGAGACAGAGGCAGATGGATCTCTGTGAGTTCTGGGCCAGCTAGGCCCACATAGTGAGACCCTGTGAGTCCCAGAGCTGGCCAGGGTATTTAAAAGGCTTCATCTTTAGTTAGAATGCACACTTTACCTCTAAGAACCAATCTATAAAAAGTGTTATCTGTAAGGAATGACTTATTCAAATGAGCTGCTTAAAAAATGTAACTGGTGTTTCTCAATTCCAAAACCATTTAAAATTTAATCATTTTTCAAAAATATTTCTGAACTGTATTAGACACTCCACTGCCTTTCAAAAATCAAATATACTGAACATAAAATTGCTCCATTTGAAGATGCCCGGGGCTGGCAATATGTTTTGAAGCTATAAGGACGATGTGTAAAAGACATTCAGAATCTGGTATTTATTTTTTTAATATTTGAAGGTTTTGAATATGTATACACAAATTTTACATAATGTAACTTTGTCCTTCAGCTGTGGTCACTGGAACCATTCTTTTGTTTGTTTGTTTGTTTTCAAGACAGGATTTCTCTGTATAGTCCAGGCTGTCCTGGAACTCACTTTGTAGACCAGGCTGGCCTAGAACTCAGAAATCCTCCTGTCTCTGCCTCCCAAGTGCTGGGATTAAAGGCGTGTGCCACCACCGCCCAGCTCACTGGAACCATTCTTAATAGCACATCTGCTTCTTCTCATGGTCACTTTTCTTATAGCAAAGGCCTGTCACCCTCTGAACAAACTTGTGACTATTTTATAGGATACAGGGGTAATTTGGATGTGTCAATTCCAAAAAAACTTCCAGTGTCCATAAGTATATCTGGGGCTGGCAGGATAGCTCAGAGCATGGGTTAGGCTCAAGACCTGAGTGAGTCTGACCCATGGCTGCCATGGTGGAAGGAAAGAAACAGCTTTGAAAAGCTGTCCTCTGATATCCACAAGCACACCACGGTATGCACGTGTCAACGCACATACATACGTGTCAGACCAAGACAACAAAAATAAAGACCATCTTTTGTCTACCTCTGAGACATCATGTTTGCTGTTGGTAGTAAACTGTTCCTGCTGACTCCTGGGATACTACTGCTGGATTCTCACTCTCAACTAAACAGAATAACTTCATTCCAGTAGGCAGCATGCCTGTGAGGAAGCCATGCCACCGATTTAAACAGTGCCAATGTTCTTTCACACAGCTGCGCGCGAGTGACTATTTCCAACAATAGGAGCATGCATTAAAAAACATCTATTCAAATACGTACAAAGCACACAGAAAAATTAGCTACGCACTCTTTAGAGATGGGCTTTCAAGGTTTTCTTTTTTTTTCTTATAGGTTATTTTGGGGGAGGAGAAATTGATATATTTTTAGATTTAGATTCTGATAATATTTTAATTTGATTAACATAAAGAATGAAAGCAATAATACACCTGTGCTGTATTATCTGGCAAATGTTTTATTATCCTCGGAGCTAAGGCCAAGTTTCAGCGATGCTTCAGTGAAACCACATTTCTAGGGTGACCAGTATGCATTCTTTCTTTCTTTTTCTTTCATATTTTTTTATAAATTTTATTACGGAATATGATTTTTATATATGATATAGCCTACCCCATCTCGGCTCCCACCCTGCAGATTTCATTTCCTGCTTTATCACTTAACATTGTTATCTCCTCCTTGTTATCGGGAGGCCTCTGTTCAATGCCGCCTGTCGCATATAACATCTTTGTCCTAAATTCTCCGTTACTTGAGCTAATCCTTATTTATCGTCTACTGTGTGCTGGCATCTACTCTGTCTGGAAACGTCCACGTCACAATTTCACCCCTGACCTCATGGCCTGATCTTCTAGGAAGAAACTGGATACATTCAAAGGACAGCTGAAGTGTGTAGTGTGCCAGAGAGGATGAGTGCCCTGGAGTAGAACACCCACAGTACTTAGGGAGGCTCTGTCCTTGATGGATGAGGGTGAGAGATGTTATCTAAGGAGTGGCAAGGGTAATTCTCTTTTTAAAAAGTTTTTTTTTTATTATTTTACATGTTTGTGTGTGTGTGTTTGTGCACGTATGTGTGCCACCTGCATACAGCTGCTCCAAAGAGCAGTCGATCGCACTGGATTACTGGAAGTGGAGTGACAGGCAGCTGTGAGCCACCTGATACAGGGACTGGGAACCAAACCCGGATCCTGTGTAAGAGCTGCAGATCCTCTTAACCAGTGAGTCCATCTGTCCATCCCCCATGGATCCTGTCTGATAAGCAATATCTGAAGTGTATAAGGGACGATGCTTGAGGGATAATGCTCTGGGCAGAAAGAAGTGGAAATGCAAAGGTCCCGAAACAGGAAAGTGTGGGTGGTTGGCGTGATCCTGGAGCAAGAACCAGGCCAGTGTGGCTGGGCCAAAAGGAGCAACGGTGAGCACTGTTGGAAATGAGGCAGTTTCCTCCCATCGCTCATGAGAGAGCCACAGCTGCTTAGCTGCCAAAGGCACCCACTGTACTAAGAGGAACAGAACAACCGGGGTCCTATACAGCTATTCTTATTACTGCTACTATTGTTCTTATGTCGCTTGGCCATTTCTTCAGGAATGCATACTCCATGAGATCATGAGGTTTGTTTTCTGTTATCTAGCATAGCTCCTGGTAGACGAGTCGATAGTGACTGGATAGATGAAAGACAAGATTCAGCCATGGCAATTATGACGACTCACTCTTAAACAGAGAAGGAACAACCAAGACACTGCAGAAAAACCAGCCGGACAGAAGTCCTGATAGTACAGTGCCGTCTTGTATAAACCTGCTCTTAAACAGTAATGCGGCTATAGGATGTCAGGGGCTCCGGGAGCCTGAGGGGAGCACAGAAGGTCTTTGCCATTGTGACACTGAAATTTACAGTTTATTAAAATGTTTGCTGATTGAGGCTAGAGAGGCGGCTCAGTGGGTGAAGGTGTTTGCTGTTCAAGCTTAGTGACCTATGCTAGAGTCCCGGAAGAAGAGAGAGGGACACCTCCACACAGGTGTCCTCTGACCTCCACATGTTAGCTGTGACAGGTATGTACTGACACACATGTGTGCACACACTAATGATAAACATTGAAAATCCCTTTAAAATGTGTGTGGTAAGAGTTGGGGCTGTCACGCAGTGGTAGACTACTTTCCTAGAATATGTAAAGCCACAGACAGAGTTCCCAACACCACCTACCCCAGGAAAGTCACTATAAAAATCAGCTTTTTTTTTTTTTTTTTGCTTTCTCCACTCCAATAATCTTGGATAGAGTTGTGAGTTTGTTTGTTTGTTGTTTGTTTGTTTGTTTGTTTTTCAAAGCACAATGTGACATCAGCAATGGGAACCTCTGCTTCTCACAGAGGTCTCTTACAAAGACTTTTACAGTTTTACGCATTCGATATGAGAAATCCTTTTTTAGAAAGAAATAAGTTGATTCAGCCAAATGTAGACTAACGTTGACATTTACGAGTGAAGAGGTTTGACCCAACAGCGACACAGATGCCACCTTTAAGGCTCCTGTTAAGTAAGCTCCCCGAGTGACCTGATAGGCAGTGTCTGTCCTGTGGCGACACAGTCAGGAAGCTGGCAAGCTCCTATGGAGTGGTGATTAGTCATCCCTGCAGGGCTCCGGGTCCACAGTCTATGCAACAAACTGACTCTAATCTCAGCAATGGGACACTAAGCACTTATTACAGGGCAGCAGAGAAAGCTAACCAAACTGATGGAGCCGAAGAATCCACATGTACCTGTCAGAGATAAAATATCCATGCAAGTGTCGAAAATACCCAGGTCCAAGTTTTAAATGTATTCATATTTATTTACTTAGTTAGTTAGTTTTGTGTGTGTGTGTGTGTGTGTGCACGTGTGCCACCAGGTCCAAAGTTTTAAATATTTTCACATTTATTTATTTAATCTATCTATCTATCTATCTATCTATCTATCTATCTATCTATCTATCTATCTATCTATCTATCTATCTATCTTTTATTTATTTATTTATTTATTTATTTATTTATTTATTTATTTATTTGTGTGTGTGTGTGTACAAGTACGTATGTGCCACACAGCACATGTGACGTCCAGAGTACAGCTGTAGCAGTTAGTTCTCACCTCATACCATGTAGGCTTGGAGAAGAACTCCGGTCCTCAGGTTTGGCAGGAAGTGCTTTATCCCCAAGCTGTCTCATCAGCCTCCATCAAAGCTTTTGTAATCATTTCTGCTCCCTGCGTGCCACCCGGTCTCCCTGTGCCCTTTCTGAGTTGTGGCCACCATCTTGCTCACATCCCAGGGAAAACTTAGTCTAATTTAGGTTCTAAGATGGTGTTTACACTTCCTAATGCAGTTGGGAAAGGTTTGGTTAGGAACAAATGAGCCCTTGTTTTCATCCTATAACCGGCCAGACCTTGGGGGAAATTTTTTAAAGTTTTTAAAGTTCTAAGACTGCATAATACCACATTGCTTTATAATGGCTTTTACACGTTTTCCTAACTACTGTCATAAAAATAACCTCTTATGTATTCAAAACTACATGGTAACATTATTATAATAAATTTATGTGAGGACATTATAATAAATTTACTTGAAGAGATTATAATAACTTTACATGGCAGCATTATAAATAATGTACTTAATTGTAATAAGGCCCAAGTATGGAGTTTTGGAAATTAGACCATACCCACAAAGTATCTCTCTCCCCAACCCTCTTCCTCCTCAGCACCAATTGTATGATTGACTTCAATACCTGCAAATACTTGCGGTCGCGGTACCTATCACCAAGCCCACGTGGGTTGTGAGATCAATATGAAATTGCTTCTGCTTTGAATTTATCATCAGTAGTTACAACTTCACAATTTAAAAAAAAGTAATAAAAACAATGCATGAGAGAAAGACAAGAGAGTTTTCATATTTCCTGGAATGGTTTGTTCATCTCACCAGCATTACGTTGACTGAAATAGTGTCATAAACAGTGTGACGGGACAGCCTCAGTGTGACGGGACAACCTTTAGAATGCAATATTACCACTCTCGTTTCCTGAGTATGCCCGTGAGCTCAGACATTGGGCTGGACTCTGCAAGCACATCTTCCCTCCCACATTTTTGTGGCCCCGCCCCTCTGTGAGTGTGTGTGTGTGTGTGTGTGTGTGTGTGTGTGTGTGTGTGTACCTGGGGAAGCCAGAGAATAACTTTTGAGAGTCAGCTCTCTCTTCCTATCATGTGGATGGGGAATTGAACGCAGGTTTTTAGTCTTGGCAGCAAGCACCTTTACCCACAGAGGCCACGTTACTAGCTCCACATTTCTTTCTCATATTAGGTGTGACTTTCAGCTCCATGATCCTCAGTTTTTCAGCCAATCATTGGGGTTTGGATAGGAAAGATGCTACCTGAGACTGCTGCCTTCCTCTGGATGAAAGCTCTCTGGGTGGGAATTTCCAGAGGATGCTGTGTGTAAGTTATAAGCACACATATCTTTATACACATGCTCACCTGCATACTTTGTTCTGTCTTGGAAAAGAAAAAAAAACATATGGATTGGTTTTGCTCAATGCAGATTTTGTTACAAAACCATGAAGACAATCAAGGCTGAAATACCTCTAAGAAAAATCCATCTTCTAGACATAAGTTTGAGTGTATATATTTCCTCAGTGTGGAGCGAAGATGAGCTTTTGACTTCTGTGACCCACGTGACATTAATACATACATGGGTAGTGTGACAATCCTCCCAAAATGCTTTGCCTCATTGACTTCATTCAATTGGCTTAATTTGTTTCCTTTGGGGTCGAGTACCAAGAGCACCTAGGTCAGGGGCTGCTCCAGTGTCCTCTCATGTCAGCTTTATTCTAACTTGGCTTCCTTAAAAACTGCAACAAGCTAAGAACCAATCAGCATAGTAAGTAGGCAATAAAGACTGGAACACCATCAAGTGAAGGGGTGACAAAGGACACAGGACATAGCAGATTCATAGATAATGTTGTTATATGCCAGACAGCATGTCTACCTACAATACGGGCTGGAGCAGCCATCTCCTGTTTAAAATGCTCCCTGGCCTCGCCAGGACATCACTTCCTCTACTGTGGCACGACATGATCATGCATTTCTTCTCTCTACAGAATAAACCCAACTACTTTGTAAATATTTATATTCCTGTGTCCTATCAAGTGTGAACGATCCTCATTAACCCATAGAGCAATTCACCTCTAATGGTTGTTACAGATGCCTGACCTGACATTCATGTCACATATAAGAAATGGATGAGGGTGCAATTATACAATAAGTCTTTGCTTTCAAGCCCACTATTAGAGATGGTCTGTATTCTGGTGTGCTCACACCGTTAAAGACTCATGCTCCTTAAAGAAGACTTCTGAAGGGACTCTGGCCAGCCCAGCCCCGCAAACATGGCCCTCACAGGCCTTGCCTCTCTCCCCGACTCCCTCTGCCTTGTGATAAGCCATTAGATTGCATTCCAAAAGCAAGGTCTATTTTCTTATTTGGCCACTTCCTCCTCCTGAAGCTCATTACCACCAAGGCCCAGCTATCAAAAGTATTGAAGTCCAGCAATCAAAAGCCCCCTTTTCACCTAATCAATATGCCAAATTAAAATTAAACACTCATCCAAACACGGGGTTTCCCATTTTACCTTTATAACCCATGGTTTTCCTATGGGCCACATCATGTCTGTCTACTCTCTATCCAGAGGCAGTCCTTTGTTCTCTGGGACAAATTCCCCTCTTCCCTCTCCCTTGCTCGCTTCTTCCCTGTCCTTTATCTCCCGTCTCTGTCTCTTATTCCCTGCCCGCCCCCCCCCCGTCCCGCTGGGACAAATAAATCTCCTCTGTGCTGAGAACTGGGTCTTGGGGGTCCTGATAATTTTCCTTTCACTTCCCATTCTTAAAAATATCTATCAACCCCTTCTCAGGTTCAAGTTCTGGTTCTGATGCCCATTCACGCCACCAGCTTTGCAAATCTGATTGGTCCAAATTGCAGGACCCACCCTGTGTTAGCCTTAAACTCCTCAATGGTTTTTCAGAACAAAACAGAAATAAGTGTTCATCACAAACCAGCTCCCACTGAGGACCCAGGCGACGACTGCTGGTGGATTGCCACGATACAGTATGTGAAGTTAAGCAGCCATTCATTAATCAGATAAGCTGTTGGTCTGAAGTGTTCACACTTCCTGATTACGGCATTAGAGGGGTTCTGGGAATGCTTTCAATACAACACCAATGGCACTTTCTGATCACTCAAGGGGCATCAAAGACAGATTGGATATAGATCACGAGTGAATTTGTTTAGCATATAAAGTCTTGAAATTAGGAATTAATGCTCCTACTTTATACGGAAAGAACATGATCAGGGATTGGTGGACTATCTTTTTGTCAAATGGAGGAGCTGGCTCTGGATCCAGTCACTTTGTTAAATCTCTAAGCGCATGCTTTTAGCAATACACAGTGGTTTCCACTATATCTTAATGTTTCCACATATGATTTAATTCTACATGGTTGAGATGTTTCTTCTATATGAGTGCACACCCGATCGAGAAGCAGGCTCTGGGAACTGCATTTTTTGGCTCATGACTGGATTTCTTCTTTACTGGAGAAAAATCACCATGACCCAAAACCATGGCAACACAGCGAGAGGATATAAATTTTGAGAAGCAAAGGGGAAACTTGAAGATAAGTAAGATTTTTGCTTTTCTCTTCAAAAGGCCGTTTATTCAGGCAACATACCAGGCAGACAGGAAGTGCGTAATGGTGTGGATATCAAGTGAAGCTCAAACAGGGAGCACAACAAGCTGATGTCTCCTGGCCAGTTTCAGGGAACAAAAAAAGAATGCCAGGTACCACCTTAGGTAACTACCTCAGGAAAGAAAATATCCCGTGGGCTTCATTCCTGACGATTTGAGCATTTGTGCTCTTGCATGCCCTGGGAAAACAGAGGTGGCAGTGGGGGGGGGGGGAGATCAACAGAGACTATGACTTAATCCAAACTAGACTATGACCCAAGTCCGCCGTCACAGCATTCCTGTTCTAAACACTGAAGAAGGGCAGACAGCGGAGAGCGTGACTCACTTTGCTGCTCCAGAGGGAATAAATTTCATGAACTGACATTCGCGTTTGCCAGAGTACGGAACACAAGAGATGAGCCTGGAGTCACTTTATGAAGGGCCAATCATGATGCTCCTGTTCTGGCCTAGAGTTAAAGGGCCAGGTGACCGGTCTTTCTCTACATAGAGCCTTGGGTGTGCCACACGTTCGAGCTTAGCATCACGGAGACTCCTCCTGTGATAGATAGTTTGTATGTGCTCGGCCCATGGAGTGGCACTATTAGAAGATGTGGTCCTGTTGGAGAAGGTGTGGCCTTATTGGAGTAGGTGTGTCACTCTGAGTGTGGGTTTTAAGACCCTCATCCTAGCTGCCTGGAAGCCAGTATTCTGCTGCAGCCTTCAGATGAAGATGTAGAACTCTCAGTTCCTCCTGTACCATGCCTTGCCTGGATGCTGCCATGTTCCCACCTTGGTGATAATGGATTGAACCTGTGACCCTGTAAGCCAGCCCCAATTAAATGTTGTCCTTATAAAGAGTTGCCTTGGTCATGATGTCTGTTCACAGCAGTAAAACCCTAACGAAGAGACAGGGTCAGGCTTCAAACTCATGGAAATCCTATGCCTCCTGTGTTCTGGTATCACAGGCATGCACTGTCACAGGCTTTCACTCTGTGGAACGTACCTCTTTCCTTCACTCTCCATATCAAATTAGAACATATCGCAGGGTCAGATCAAATCCAGCCATCGTCTTTCTTGGGACCCATACAAATGCATAAACTTCAGGTTACAAACTAAACTAAGCCTCTTTTCCCCTTCCCCTGAGCCTTTGTTGTTCTCAGGTCAAACCAAACCTCCAAATTTAATTTTCCTCCTCTCTCATGCCCTGGTGCTACCGCAGTTCTTCTCCTTGAGACCTGGGTCTTTTCTTTACCCTATGTCCTGTGTGCCCCTTCCTTTGCGTGGGACTTTCTGCGGCTGTCCTTTCCTCCTACAAGAAACAGCAGTCATTGTGCCTCTGGGGACAGACTTCGTGATACTTTGGCACAGAGTTGGGTATGGTTTGCCATGTCGCTCTAGGGCAGCTCTTTGAAGCTTTGGGTTATCAAGGATTAGCTGTGGTAGAGATCAATAATGTGCCGATTTAAAATGTCTTGGACTTGGCCAAACAACAACAAAAATAACCTCTGAACTGGAGGAAGAGCAGTAGCCACTGCATGGTTCGAAAGGCAGGACTTAAGGAGAAAGTCTCATAGCAAGGAAAGAGGCACAAATATCACATTGCAGATGTGTTCACTGATAACTAACTTCAGTCCTTTACATTTTGTTTACGGTTAGGAAGGCATCTGCCTTATGCTACAGAACCATGAGGACCCGAGTTTTGGAACCCCAGCACCCACATGAAAAGCTAGCATGGTGGTATGTGGCTCTAACTCCATCACGGGAAAGACAGAGATGGGTGAATCTCTGGAGCTTTTGTTGACCAGCCCAGCTCAATCAGTGACAGATCCTATCATGTCAGAAAAAATAAGGGGGGGGGTGTCCTGAAGAGATGGCTTAGAGGTTAAGAGTACTGGCTAGTTCTAGAGGAGCTGGATTTGATTACTAGCACCCAGATGGCAGCTCACAACCATCTAACTACAGTTCCAGAGAATCTGATGCCCGGAGATGCATGTAGGCAAAATACCCATGCATTCGAAAATTAAAATAGAAAGTAAGATGAAGAGACATAACATTGGCCTCTATCTAGACTCCACAGGCATGTGCATTCACAGATGTATGCTTACATACCCATGTGTGCGTAGACGTACTCATACAGAGAGAGGCCATTTGACCAAGTCTTTCTTCTGCTCATATGCGATTTTCACATTTAACCAGTGTACATTTACTCAATACCATGCTAAATACCAAAGAAAGCAAGACAGAAGATTCCACAGGCAAGATGACTTCATATTAGAGCTAAACTGTAAACAGAGGCTTAGAGGAGTTGAAACTTGTTGACTTCTAGAGGGAAAGTCAAGTAGACACTTGTCACATCTCATCATGTAGATGCAGAAGAGCCAAGTTCAGCAGGGAGTCACATGTTTAGAGATGGGTGGAATACTGTGTGGGTGGAGCTACGCAGGTATGTTGGGGGATAGACTGTGAAGTTCTCTGAGCCCAGATTATGGTGAAACTCATATGCCACTTGGAGGGGCTTGGGTTTACTGTGAGGCACATACAGAAGTCTCTGGGTATGAAGATGAAAGGATCTGACCTGGTCCAGAAAGGTTTGTTGCAAGTATGAGAGAGGAATGAGAACAAGGGTTTCAGACGGGATGAAATTCTGGAAGGCCAATGGGTCTTTTTAGAAAGTGATGTCATCTTTGAAGATAGTGAGCATGTGATGCTAATGATAATGTTCAATAGAGAGTTCCAGCTATCCATCCTTCCATAACACACTTGCTCACCCAGCCTTCTTCACTCTTCTATCATCCATCAATCTGTCTGTCACATAGTCAATGTGTATCTCTTGGCTGTCTGTTCTGTCATGGTTACTGTCATAGGCTGTCCCTGCAGCTGGAGACAGCGATCTTTGTCGTCCGCCCACTCTGCTGGGTTGCAGATGTAGTTTATGTAGTTGATGAGGCAAAGATGCTGTAGATGGCCTAAGGGAGACAGTGTCATCCAGACAGGGCCTTTTCATGACTCTGGTGGCCTCCCTCACTTCCCATGTTTTCTACCGAATCTCAACTTTGTAACTTCGCTGTTAAGAGTGAATAGATCCAGATCAAAGCAGGCATTTAGACAATCTGCTGTTCCTATAGCCGTACTCTCTCAAGTGCCTCTGTGCCCCACTCCTTATCAATCTGGCCCCTTGCTGTCTTTCATGTGAAGGCCAAAACAAACCGACACAAAAAGATCCTTAAGTCTCATAAAAACAGAAATGGGACCACGTAATGGATGTGTAAAATGAACGTAGTATCAAGACGCAGGCTTTATAAGGTAGGAGTGGAAATACAAGGGAAATTAGATCCAGATGGTCTTGAAAATTGGCTTTGAAATGACTGTTCGTTCAAGTCTGGAAATGTGTACTTGTCCTGCATATTGAGATTATCACCCTGAAAAAAAAAAAAAAAAAGAAGAGTTCTTGGGGAAGTACAAGTTTTCTGTGAAATGCTCTTCTTCTTCTTCTTCTTCTTCTTCTTCTTCTTCTTCTTCTTCTTCTTCTTCTTCTTCTTCTTCTTCTTCTTCTTCTTCTCCTCCTCCTCCTCCTCCTCCTCCTCCTCCTCCTCCTCCTCCTCTTCTTCATATATATATGTGTGTATATATATAAAATGTTTTCTTTATTTACATTTCAAATTTTATCCCCTTTACTCATTTCCCCTCTGAGATCACCCATTCCATCCCCCTCCCCCTGCTCACTAACCCACCAACTCCCACTTCCCTGTCCTGGCATTCCCCTACACTGGGCATCGAGCCTCCACAAGACCAAGGGACTCTCCTCTCATTGATGTCCCACAAGGCCATCCTCTGCTACATATGTGGCCAGAGCCTTGAGTCCCTCCATGTGTACTCCTTGATTGGTGGTTTAGTCCCTGGGAGCTCTGGGGGTACTGGTTGGTTTATATTGTTGTTTCTCCTATGGGGCTGCAAACCCCTTCAGCTCCTTGGGTCCTTTCTCTAGTTCCTCCATTGGGGACCAGTCTAATGGATAGCTGTGAGCATCCACTTCTGTATTTGTCTGGCACTGGCAGAGCCTCTCAGGAGACAGCTATATCAAGCTCCTGTCAGCAAGCACTTGTTGGCATCCACAATAGTGTCTGAGTTTGGTAACTATATATGGGATGGGTCCCCAGGTGGGACAGTCACTGGATGGTCATACCTTCAGGTTCTGCTCCAAACTTTGGCTCTGTATCACCTCCCATGGGTATTTTGATCACCCTTCTAAGAAGGACCACACTTTGGTCTTCCTTCTTCTTGAGCTTCAGGTGGTCTGTAAATTGTATCTTGGGTATCCCGAAATGCTGGGCTAATATCCACTTATCAGTGAGAGCATACCATGTATGTTCTCTTGTGATTGGGTTACTTCACTCAGGATGATATTTTCTAGTTCCATCCATTTACCTAAGAACTTCATGAATTCATCATTTTTAATAGCTGAGTAGTAATCCATTGTGTAAATGTACCACATTTTCTGTATCCATTCTTCTGTTGAAGGACATCTGGGTTTTTTTCCAGCTTCTGACTATTATAAATAAGGCTGCTATAAACAGAGTGGAGCATGTGTCCTTATTACATGTTGGAGCAACTTCTGAGTATATGCCCAGGAGTGGTATAGATGGATCCTCAGGTAGTACTATGTCCAATTTTCTGAGGAACCACCAAACTGATTTCCCGAGTGGTTGTAAAAGCTTGCAATTCCACCAGCAATGGAGGAGTGTTCCTCTTTCTCCACATCCTTGCCAGCATCTGCTGTCACTTGAATTTTTTATCTTAGCCATTCTAACTGGTATGAGGTAGAATCTCAGGGTTGTTTTGATTTGCATTTCCCTGATGATTAAGGATGTTGAACATTTCTTTAGGTGCCTCTCAGCCATTCTATATTCCTCTGTTGAGAATTCTTTGTTTAGCACTGTACCCCATTTTTAAATAGGGTTATTTGGTTCTCAAGAGTCTAACTTCTTGAGTTCTTTGTATATATTGGATTAGTTCTCTATCAGATGTAGGGTTGGTAAAGATCTTTCCCCAATCTGTTGGTTGCTGTTTTATCCTATTGACAGTGTCCTTTGCCTTACAAAATTTTGCAATTTTATGAGGTCTCATTTGTCAATTCTTGATCTTAGAGCATGAGCTATTGGTGTTCTCTTCACAAATTTTCCCCTGTGCCCATGTGCTCAAGACTCTTCCCCACTTTCCTTTCTATTAGGTTCAGTGTATCTGGTTTTATGTGGAGGTCCTTGATCCACTTGGACTTGAGCTTTGTATAAGGAGATAAGAATGGATGGATTTGCATTCTTCTACATGCTGACCGCCAGTTGAACCAGCACCATTTGTTGAAAATGCTCTTCCTCCCCCACCCCACCCCCCACCGGATGGTTTTGGATCCTTTGTCAAAGATCAAGTGACCATAGGTGTGTGGGTTCATTTCTGGGTCTTCAGTTCCATTCCATTGATCTACCTGCCTGTCACTGTACCAATATCATGGAGTTTTTTGTTTATTTGTTTGTTTATATTTTTAAAATTATTATCACGGTTGCTCTGTAGTACAGCTTGAAATCAGGAATGGTGATTCCCCCAGAAGTTCTTTTATTGTTGAGAATAGTTTTTGCTACTCTGAGGTTTTTGTTATTCCGGATGAATTTGGAAATTGCTCTTTCTAACCCAATGAAGAATTGATTTGGAATTTTAATGGGGATTGCATTGAATCTGTAGATTACTTTCAGCAAGATAGCCATTTTTTACTATATTAATCCTACCAATCCATGATCATGGGAGATCTTTTCATCTTCTGAGATCTTCTTTGATTTCTTTCTTCAGAGACTTCAAATTCTTGTCATACAGATCTTTCACTTGCTTAGTTAGAGTCACACCAAGGTATTTTATATTACTTGTGCCTATTGTGAAAGGTGTTGTTACCCTAATTTTTTCCCAGCCTAATTATCCTTTGAGTAGAGGAAGGCCACTGAGTAGAGGAAGACCACTGATTTGTTTGAGATAATTTTATATCTAGCCACTTTGCTGAAGTTGTTTATATCAGGTTTAGGAGTTCTCTGGTCAAATTTTTTGGGACATTTAAGTATACTATCATATCATCTGTAAATACTGATATTTTGACTTGTTCCTTTACAATTTGTATCCCTTTGATCTCCTTTTGTTGTCTAATTGCTCTGGCTAGGACTTCAAGTACTATATTGAACAGGTAGGGAGAAAGTGGATGGCCTTGTCTAGTCCCTGATTTTAGTGGGATTGCTTCAAGTTTCTCTCCATTTAGTTTGATGTTAGCTACTGGTTTGCTGTATATTGATTTTACTATGTTTAGGTATGGGCCTTGAATTCCTGATCTTTCCAAGACTTTTATCATTGAGGGGTGTTGGTTTTGTCAAAAGCTTTCTCAGCATCTAGTGAAATGATCATGTGTTTTTTTTCTTTAAGTTCGTTTATATAGTAGGTTACATTGATGGATTTCTGTGTATTGAAACATCCCTGCATCCCTGGAATGAAGCCTACTTGTTCATGATGGATGATCGTTTTGATGTGTTCTTGGATTTGGTTTGCGAGAATTTTATAGATTATTTTTGCATCAGTATTCATAAGGGAAAATGGTCTGAAGTTCTATTTCTTTCTTGAGTCCTTGTGTGGTTCAGGTATCAGTAATTGTAGATTCAGAGAATGAATTGGGTAGTGTTCTTTCTGTTTCTATTTTGTGGAATAATTTGAAGCGTATTGGTATTAGGTCTTATAAAGCTGTGATAGAACTCTGCACTAAACCCATCTGGTCCTGGGCTTTTTTTTTTTTTTTTTTGGTTGGGAGACTATTAATGACTGCTTCTATTTCTTTAGGGGTTATTGGACTATTTCGATCATTTATCTGATCCTGATTTAACTTTAGTGCCTGGTATCTGTCTAGAAAATTGTCCATTTCATTCAGATTTTCCAGTTTTGTTGAGTATAGGCTGTGTAGTGATATCTGATTTTTTTTTAATTTCCTCAGTTTCTGTTGTTATGTCTCCCTTTTCATTTCTGATTTTATTAATTTGAATATTTTCTCTATGCCCTCTGGTTAGTTTGGCTAAGGGTTTATTTATCTTGTTGATTTTCTCAAAGAGCCAGCTCCTGGTTTGGTCGATTCTTTGTATAGTTCTTTTTGTTTATATTTGGTTGATTTCAGCCCTGAGTTTGATTATTTCCTGCCTTCTAGTTCTCTTGGGTCTATTTGCTTCTTTTTGTTCTAGAGCTTTCAGTTGTGCTGTCAAGCTGCTAATGCATGCTTTCTACAGTTTCTTTTTCGAGGTACCCAGAGATATGAGTTTTCCTCTTAGTACTGCCTTCATTGTATCCCTTAAGTTTGGATATGTTGTGGCTTCAATTTCATCAATTTCTAGAAAGTCTTTTTTTTTTTTTTTTTTTTTTTTTGGTTTTACGAGACACGGTTTCTCTGTGTCGCCCTGGCTGTCCTGGAACTCACTCTGTAGACCAGGCTGGCCTCGAACTCAGAGATTCGCCTGCCTCTACCTCCCAAGTGCGGGGATTAAAGGCATGCGCCACCATGCCCAGCTCTCTAGAAAGTCTTTAATTTCTTTCTTTATTTCTTCCTTGACCAAGTTATCACTGAGTAGAGTGTTGTTCAGCTTCCACATATTATTTTTATTGTTATTGAAAACTAACCTTAGTCCATGATGATATGATAGGATGCATGGGATTATTTCAATCTTCTTGTATCTGTTAAGGCCTGTTTTGTGACCAATTATATGGTCAGTTTTGGAGAGGATACCATGAGGTGGTGAGAAGAAGGTATATTCTTTTGTTTTAGGATAAAAATGTTCTATAGATATTTGTTAAATCCATTTCGTTCCTAACTTCTGTTAGTTTCACTGTGTCTCTGTTTAGTTTCTGTTTCCATGATTTGTCCATTAATGAAAGTGGGGTGTTGAAGTCTCCCATTATTATTGTGTGAGGAGCGATGTGTGCTTTGAGCTTTAGCAAAGTTTCTTTTATGAATGTGGGTGTCCTTGCATTTGGAGCATAGATGTTCAGAATTGAGAGTTCATCTTGGAAGATTTTACCTTTGATGAGTATGAAGTGTCCCTCTTTATCTTTTTTGATAATTTTAGGTTGAAAGTTGATTTTATTTGATATTAGAATGTCTACTCCAGCTTGTTTCTTGGGACCATTTGCTTGGAAAATTGTTTTCCAGCCTTTTACTCTGTGTCTGTCTTTGTCACTGAGGTAGGTTTCCTGTATGCAGCAAAAAGTTGGGTCCTGATTACGTATCCAGTCTGTTAGTCTATGTCTTTTTATTGGGGAATTGAGTCTATTGATATTAAGGAAAAGTGATTGTTGCTTCCTGTTATTTTTGTTGTTAGAAGTGGAATTATGTTTATGTGGCTATCTTCTTATTTAAAAAAAAGATTATTTTCTTGCTATTTCTAGGGTGTAGTTTCCCTCCTTATGATGAAGTTTTCCATTTATTATCTTTGAAGGGCTGGATTTGTGGAAAGATACTTTCTAAATTTGTTCTTGTCATGAGATACCTTGGATTCTCCATCTATGGTTAATTGAGAGTTTTGCTGGGTATAGTAGCCTTGGCTGGCATTTGTGTTCTCTTAGGGTCTGTATGATATCTGGTGGCTTTCATAGTCTCTGATGAGAAGTCTGGTGTAATTCTGATAGGTCTGCCTTTATATGTTACTTGACCTTTTCCCCTTACTGCTTTTAATATTCTTTCTTTGTTTTGTGCATTTGGTGTTTTGATTATTATGTGACGGGAGGAATTTCTTTTCTGGTTCAAACTATTTGGAGTTCTGTAGGCTTCTTGTATGTTCATGCATATCTCTTTCTTTAGGTTAGGGAAGTTTTCTTCTATAATTTTGTTGAAGATATTACTGGCCCTTTATGTTGGGAATCTTCACTCTCTTCAATATCTATTATCCTTAGGTTTGGTGTTCTCATTGTGTCCTGGATTTCCTGGATGTTTTGGGTTAGGAGATTTTCGCATTTTGCACTTTCTTTGACTGTTGTGTCAATGTTTTCTAAGGTATCTTCTGCACCTGAGATTCTCTCTTTTAGCTCTTGTATTCTGTTTGTGATGCTTGTGTCTATGACTCCTGACACCTTTCCTAGGTTTTCTATCTCCAGAGTTGTCCCTCTTTATGATTTCTTTATTGTTTCTACTTCCATTTTTAGCTCCTGGATGGTTTTGTTCAATTACTTCACCTCTTTGGTTGTGCTTTCCTGTAATTCTTTAAGGGATTTTGGTGTTTACTCTTTAGGGCTTCTATCTGTTTACATGTGTTCTCCTGTATTTCTTTAAAGGAGTTATTTTTGTCCTTCTTAAAGTCCTCTGTCAGCATCATGAGATGTGATTTTTAAATCCAAATCTTGCTTTTTCATTGTGTTGCAGTATCCAGGACTTGCTGTTTTGGGAGAACTCGGTTCTGATGGTGACGTGTAGCCTTGGTTTCTGTTGATAAGGTTCTTGCTCTTGCCTTTTGACATCTGGTTACCTCTGGTGTTAGTTGGTCTTACAGTCTCTGGTTTGAGCTTGCCCCTCTTGTGGGCCTGTAAGCCTGTGTCAGCACTCCTGGGGGACCAGCTCTCCCCTGGCAGGACCTGTGCACAGAGGGCTGTGGAATAGCCCCAGCTCCTGCATGCAGTTGGAGGCAGGAAAGAACCTGTCCGCTGTTCCACCATTCCTACAGCCTGTCAAGGTTTTTCTTAATATAGTTTCCAAGAACTGTTAGAAAACACTTTGTTTACAGAAACCCTAGCTCTGGAGCCTCACTTCAGTACATTCACATCATGAGTATTGACTCTCATTCCTAAGGAAGTGGTGAGCGAAGAATTAATTGGATAATGGCGACTGCGCCTTAGCATAGGAGAGAGGAGAGGAAGAAAGAGCTTGGAGGCTTAAAATTCCCAACATAAGTGATAAGAAGTTTGGGAATACTTTTGAAGATCGTAAAATGAGAGCAATAGGCTTCTCAAGAGCAAAATCAGTAAGTAGGGTTGACTGGCAATATATTATTCCTCAATTGAAACTGAAAGAACTAAGAAGGGATCAGTGTGGAATATTGGAGTGAGGTCACTAGGTTTTGCCTTTGACTCTAAACTTAATACATCAAATGCCAATCAAAATCTACACATTCATGATCCAAACTTTCCAACAAGCTTTAAATAAGTCAAAAATGATTATTTGCTTTAATAGTTAGAGTAACAATTAAGAGATGAATGTCAACTTCCCAAGCGGGGTTTTGTATTTATCATTTTCTCGTTTGCTGCATCTTTGCTAAGGCACTAGGTTTCACCAGCAATGTCTGCAAGGAATTAAGTTGTTTTCCTGTTGCCAAAGGATTTGTATGTAAAACTGGGTTTTTAATGTTTACTTTTTGCTGGAAGAGGAAATGCATATGGTGTTAATGTCTGTTTTTTCCTCCTTGGGTTTATAGCCCCAGAGCAGCAAAACCTGACTCTCCTCCACCCTTCCCTGGGCTGTTACTGTCACTCATTTTAATTATACACATTGTTGCTACCATTGTTTGAGCAAGCATTCTCTAATAGGTCATTTAAAGAATAAAACACAATAGATTTCACGGTTTCTTCTGCATCTTCTCCCAACTTTCAATCTAAGATACATTTCCTCTCTTTTAAATTTTTATTTTATTTTATTAATGTGTGTATATGAGTGAGTGAGTGAGTGGATGTGTGGATGTGTATGTATGGGTGTGGTCTCTCTCTCTCACTCTCTGTGTGTGTGTGTGTGTGTGTGTGTGTGTGTGTGTGTATACTTTGTGTGTATGGGTACCCATAAAGGCCAGAAGAGGATGTCAGATATATAGGAGCTAGAGTTACAGGAGATTGTAATCCAAAGAGAACCAAACTCTATCTCTCGATTGATTAGTGGTGTGTGTGACCCAGCCCTCTGTGGTGGCGCCTGGACTGTTGATTCTGGGTTGGGTTAGAAAGCAGGCTCAGGAAAAGCAAAGAAGCAAGCAGCATTTCTACATGATCTTGGCTTCAGTTCTGTCCTCCAGGTCCTTGCCCTGAGCTCTGTCCTGGCTTCCCTCAATAACAGACTGTAATTTATAAGACAAAGTCCCCCCACTTGTCCCTAAGCTGCTGTTATCACGGTTTTATAGCAGACATGGGAGCCAATTAGGACAACCATAATGTGTTTGGTTTATTCCAGTCTTTTCACATTAACCTTAATTCTACAGATTGTGCCTGAACACACAGTGGTTAATATATATATATATATATATATATATATAAAATTAAATGTCAGATATATATAACTAAAACCAATGACCATGATGCATAATAACATGCATTATGGTTCACAATTCATAAGGCATGTGCTGCCCTTTAACCATTACAGCCAGAACTGTTGTTTTGTTCAAACTGGAAACTTCGCTCCAGAGTCTCTTTGCTAACCATATTTTCCTTCCAACACAGATGAAACAAAGTCTTCTCTTTCTAGCAACTCCGAGAGCAGATTTATTCAAGGGTAAATTGCCAGAATGGAACAGCCTGAACTGTACTGGCAAAAGGGCATGTTTCCCGTGTGGTTCTCTGGAGTATTTGGTAAGGTTTCATTTCAGGCCCCATCTGTTCTCCTCCTTCTGTTTCTCTGAAACCAAATTTTAAAATTAATCCAGCCGCTGTTGTGATCATTTACAGGATCCTAACATAGATAAGTTGTTGATAAGACTCATGCGGTGTGATGCAAATATCAATTTAGTTATTTGGCAATGATTTGTCAATTAGTCTCTGAATTAGTTTGCATCTATTTTCCCTCGCATTCCTCTGGATAAGGTTATTTGGGACCCGAAGGAGAGAGAAAGGAGGGAGGGCTGCAAAGGAAAATGAATATGTAACGTTAATCTTGGGTTTTTAAAGGCAGTTCAGCCACCTTGACAATCCAGTGGAGTTTCATTATGTATAGTTTCTTTACCTCAGGTTTTCTCTGACTGCTCTAAACGCACATTTCATTGTATGAGGCAGGAAAGCAAATGGCACCCGAGGAGGCTGTATCTGCACATGAGTGAGTGCCATGAGACACTTTCTCCCTCTAAGTGCCAGCTCAGACTCAGTGGGGGGTCTCTCGGGTACATGCACGTGCTGGACAGTGGAGATAGGATAAAACCTCTTGCCTTGTCAACACACCAAGGTTTTGTTTAAACACGTTGAAGACTAATTCCATGAGAGTGAATGGGTTCCTTCTATATTAAAAAAAAAAAATCAAAACCCACAAAAGTACCTACAGAAGATATAAAGTAAGTCTTTGCCTGGCAGGCCTATGTGTTTCTGTGAGTTTTAGAGTTTAAGATAGCATCATATATTTAACCCATTATATCCGTGTATTCAACACACAACACATTTTTACTAGTAACAATTAAGTGTATGGCACTAGGCTGGTTGCTGACGAACTTTACTGGCCTTCAGTCTATTTTGCTCATTCATTCATTCATTTGTTCATTCATTCATTCATTCATTCATTCAATATTTATCAAGCAAGCAATTATCACATACCAGGCTCTGTTGGGTCCTAGGAATACAAATAGACAAAGGCCTCTTCCCAGGAGTTACATGACCCTTAGCTTTCAGGAAAACACATAACAAATCAGAACACAAGTTTTTAAACTGCTGTATTTTGTGGGGTCAAGTGCAGAAGAGGGGCAGGGAGAGTTGTGGAAGTGTAAGCCTGAAGGCAGATATCTACGCATCTGGGAGAAGAACGTGCCAAGCATAAGGAAGAGTGTGTGCAAATCCCAAGATGCAAATGCACTTGTTTAAGGAAGAGAGGCAAGCTAGTAGCACCAAACTGAGAGAGGACAAAGAGAAAGGTGGGAGGAGATAAAGGCCAGGCAGAGGCTGACATCACAAAGAATTTGCAGATGAATATGAAGAGAATTGATTTGATAGCAGGAAGCATCTGATCACTGAAAGGAAGGATTTGATTTTTCTTTGATAGACAATGTATTGCAGAGCGAGCAGCTCGAAGGCTAATATGACATCTGGAATTCAGCACGAACCAGGGCAGAGCTATGGGTAGGAAATGGCCAGATTTGGTTTGACGACAGTCATGTAGAGTAAGAGAACAGTGAGCCATAACCACAGGTTTACGATCCAAGAAAATAGGAAGATGAAATGATGCATCCTGAAGTGGAGAAAAGCTGTGGGCAGAGAAGAGGTGAGATGATGAGTTTAGTAAAACAATGGTTTTATAAGATGGCAATATCTTCTAGATGAGCAGTAGTATAGATACAGTTTAATTCAGCAACATGGCTGCTCTGGCAAGGGATCATATCCAAAGGCCTTCTAGGCCTACATGATCCAACAAGAATGAAAACATGCCCTGCATTACAGTATTGTCTGGCTGGAGTATAGATACATTCTTAGTACACACCTTGAATCCCTAACAATGAGGGTAAGGTTAGTTTGTACAAGGAGGCAACCATGCTTGAAAGTAATGTCTAACTGAGGGGCAGACAAAGTGATGAATAAGAGAAAGATTTGACAGACTGTGTCAGAGATAGGATACACTAAACTCACATGAGAGCAGTGCAGGAAAGAGAGGCTACTTAAGAGCAGGGGGGAGGGAGGCAGTTTTGCTGGGACAGTTTTACAGTTACAGTCTGTAGAGAGAACAAGCTAGACACAGATGAAGGCAGACAAGCCAGAGCATGAGAATGCGCCAGAAGATTAGAATGTACTGCCAAAGTTAGTATGAGACCAAGCACAGCAACTCAGGAAGAAGCTAAGGAAAACAGGATAGAATCAGTCATCTTGGAAAATTAGATTGTACGGAGGCTAGAAGCTTCCAGAAGCTTCCAGGTCTATGCCTAAGAATAATCAGAACAAAGAAAGAAACTCTCTGGGCTCAGCCCAAGCCATGTATTTGTGCATATGGCCCTTATATTATCTCTTCATCAGAGAAAATAAAAGAAACATTTACACAGTAGAGATGCAGAGGCAAAAGGATTTAGAGTCTGGAATCAGATAATTAGTAATCAGAGAAATACAAACTAAAACAACAAGGGGGTTCCATTCACTCCAGCCAGGAGGGCAGGCACTAAGAAAAGAGTAACAGCAAGTTCTGGAGAGGACACTGAGACAAGGCAAGACCTTCACCCTGCTGCTGGGGATGCAAACTAGCCTCACCACTGTAGAGATTCACATGCATTTTCCCAAGGAAACAAAATCTGATCTATTATATGACCCAGTTTGTTCCTGTGTGATTACAAGTCAACACAGACCAAAGGCACTTGCAGTATTCACAACAGCTAAGTTATGGAGCCTTAAGGGAGAAATGGAGGAAAGCAATGTGGAATACACCATACAGTTTTAGTTCTTTCTAAAAACAAAGTAATGATATCATCTTTGGGGAAAAGGAAGGAAGAAGAGATTATCACACTAAGTGAATCATGCAAGTCACTAAGAGACAAACATTTTCTATTATTGTGGAACATAGACTGTATACAGAGACATAACTTATGAACATATGACATGAACATAGAAATGAAACTGTCTAAGCAAGATAAAAAGGGCTGGTGGGAGGAGAGAGGGGAGAGAGAAAATGGTGAGGGTGGGCGTACAAGGGGATATGACTAAAGTACATAATATATTTGAATGAAGTATCCTCAAGGAGCTGAGTACTATGTACAATGAAATATACTAAGTGTGGAAAAAGATCCTGGAGTTGAGTATAGATACCCATGCTATATACACATCTGATATCTGTTAGAATAACCTCATGGTTAGACAGGGTCACTAGAAGACCCAGTTTGGATGGAGAAACACTGCAGACTCCGAATCAATGACACCCTTAGCTCCTGAGCTGATGAGGGCAAAACCAGTGGAGGTACTGAAGCAAGAAGGAAACCTGGAGGCTGTTCAGTGAACATTCTCTCCAGAGAGGGGATTGGCCCTCCTCTTCTCATCCTACAGATCCATGAGGGCTCAGAACTGGACTCAGTGTGTGAGATCATGGGCAATGGGCTGGTATGGGTAACAGCTAAACTGGAGTGAGCGTGGGTGAAGGTAAAGGAGGGTCTCAGCTGTTAGTAGCTGTTATCATTTGTTCTCAGTCACAGCCAGTTCTCTACCATGCCCATTTAAGCATTCATTGGTCGATACTTCATTCAGCCATAAAACTGTGACCCGCACAAGCCTAATGAATGATGTCTCTAGCTGCCATTCGCCAGTACCAAGTGCAGGTTAAGTTCCTAGCCCTGTGGGAATAAGACTAGAGTAAATGAGCGGCAGTCATGAAGGGAGTAAGATCTTTTTGGCTGAGATTTTCTATAATTTTCCCCCTCTTTTCTTTTCCTCTTTACATTAATCCTTGATTTCCACACCCAGGGCTCTAATATGAAGGAAGAGATGGTATTAGTTGCTGACTTGAACCACATCACAAGATATCGGCACTCACAGCTAGATTGCAATGAGACCCCTGTGTTTATCCTGTCTCTGGACACTTCCTATTTGGAGGACAGGGGTGGGGGGTGGGGGTGGGGTAAACACAGGAGACAAGGAAGGGAGAGAAGCCTCTACTCCTCAAGGTCCCACAACCTTCTTAAATAGTGACACCAGTAGGGTCCCATGTTCAAATACGTGAGCCTGTGGGGGACTATTCCACATGTAAACATGAATGTCCTATCAGAAGGTATTCTCGGGGTCACAGTGAATGATGGTCTAAAGGGCAGTGAGGGCATTTTGCTGTTTAGCATCAGACTTTAAGTTTCACAGGGCAAGTGAGGAGATGACAGCAGGAACCTAGGGTAACTGAATTATCCCAAGTCCATCAAGAGAACTCTGATGTTTCAGGCCAAAACCGCATGCAATTGACGCTTAAATTGTATCTTCGAAATGAGAATGCAACCTGAGGCCAAGATTAGGTTGACTTAGAGAAAAATAAAGTTGTCCGTGTGATTGATTGAGACACGACACCAATCCTGTGTACCCATCCGTGCACAACAAGCTCTTTGGCAAGTGACAAAACAAAATGTTGTTCCTGCAATGGTAAGAACTGGGTCTGAATCCCACCACTGCTGTTCTCCTCACAGGTTCCCCAGCAAGGGAGACTTGCTGAGTTCTTGCACTCTGATTTGCAAAGTGAAAACGAACAAATAATTATATCTCTGTTAAATGCCGCAATGCAGATAATGGTGTTTTATCAATTGTAAATTCTCTAACTAAAGGAAGAAGGAGTTTGTTCAAAGTTATCTCAATAAAGTCTGAGGTAATCAACAGGAAATTAAATGAGTCATTTGCATATCTGGGAGAAGAATTCAATAAACAGAAGCAGCCCATTGTGGGCGGATGGTGGTCCTGGGTGCTATAAGAAAGCAGTCTGACCAGCCATGAACAGCAAGCCAGTAAACACCATTTCTCTCTGTGACCTTCACAATCGGCAGACTGACAATCTGCAGGAGACAGGAAGGCAGTTCAGTTCAACACTACCAAGTAGCTGGTGTTGTTTCAAACTTCAGGAGTCTGACCCCAGGTGGTTTATTTTAGGCCTTTAATCAGCCCAATTTGATGAAGACCTTTCTTGGAGATAATGAACTCAATTCCATGTGCATAACAAAGCATGCAAGGAACAGATATGAAGAGAGATTGGATGTTAACTACGTCAAAACTCTATAATACATGTGTCACCTTCCATGAGATAGGTTCCATAGATGGATTACATGTGATACCTTCCATAAGGTTCTGTAGATTGACAGAGAAAACAAGCTTATGAAGAGAGTCTGCAGGAGGGTCTGGTACATTCTCCAGCCACATAGATAAAGGTCACCAGGCTATTAACCACATCCACCCCCAGACTTCTTGCAGACAAGTTATCCTTCCCTTGAAGGAACAACCCTGTGTGCTAACATTTAAGGTTCCCCTAGTATTTATCTGTGAGCACAAGGGCCTCTGTGTCTCTGACATCCTGGCTTCAAAATCCTGCCTTGAGTCTGTGTCCTGTCCTGTCCTGGACTTCGAAGTAGAAGTGTAAATCCTTTCCTTTCCAAGTTGCTTTTGGTCATAGTATTTTATCCCAGTAACAGAAACCCTAACTAAGATGGAGGTATTATATATGAGAGGGGATAGAAATGATAGATAGGGAATTGTCATAGTCTGGGCTATAAAGAAATAGTTGTACTTCTTCCATACTGTATTAAGAAATTTGCAGGTACATGTTTGTAAAGCTTAATGTGTACACAGTGTTTAGAGTTCGCTTGGCCTGGTCCTACGCCCTCTCAACCAGATGCCCTTGGGGACCACAGGTTGATACAGGCAGACACTAAGGAGTTTCAGGGTGTCAAGAAGAGCCTGAGTCCAGACATCAGAGAACAAGGGAAGAGTGAGGGGCTGGATAACAAGAGTCTCAGAGACACCCCAAATCCCAGACATGTGGGTGTGCACTTGGCAGGATGAGGCAGTCCTGGACTGACTGACTGCCTGCCTTCTCTTTGACAGGATCTGTTGGCTGGAGATGAAATGCAAGGCAGATATTTTGCTTTTTAAGGATGTTGACCTCCTGCTCTCCCAGGCTACAGCCTTCTGCATAAAGTGTGACTTTAACAAACAAACAAACAAACAAACAAACAAACAAACAAACCTCAGTTCCCATCTGTGCTGGTTGGCCTTGTGTGACAGGCGCCCTGAGCTGTGGTATTCTAGTCCTTTATGTTATGCTGGATTGACTGAGATGGAGATATTTGACTGGTATTTTACTGGAATAATCTTAAATATTCCCATTTTATTTGTAGACATTTTGGTTGGGGTTATGAGTCTTGTGGTCTTTCCTAGTCTCTGAAGGGAATGCAGGTGCTTATTGCCCTCTTCAAATGTGACAGTCACTAATAGTCACACAGGTCAAATAATTAACCTCCAGCTAATTATACTGTCTTATGAACCACCAAGTTGTATGGAAGGCCAGGCTGGTCTACTGTGAAACCATTGTACAAGGTCCAGTATGGCCCTTCCCATTGGCGTTAGAACCTTATAATATAAGATGAACCTCTTTCTCTGAGGTGCAGAGCAAGGGCCCCATTGAGCTGGGCCACACAAGCTGGGAGCAGGGAGAAGGATGGGTGTTGAATTCCTGAGCAGACAGCCTCCCATCCCTGTTTACTTTAAGGATCTGGCCTGGGCTTTGGCAAGAAGTCTGAACACAGGCAGATGAACTTGGCGGAAAATAACTGAAGCATCCTACATGAGTGACCCTCTGCTTTAGTTTAATTTTTATTTGGGTTTTCTTCAAATATTTTTAAATAGAAAAAAACTTATCTCCCTTAGATCTGTCCTTCTCATAGTGGTCTGCAGGTCCTGTGTAAAAGTGAGTTACTGAAACTTAGAACTGCTCCCCCTTTCCTCCCTCCCTTCCTCGCTATCTTTCCCCTCCCCTTCCTTTCTTCCCTCCCTATCCTTTCTCCTCTTCTTTCCTTGCCTTTCCTTGTTTTAAAGCTATATTTATTTCAACTAAGCTGGCATTTAATAATGGATCTTATTTAGAAAAACAACCTAAAAAAACAAACAAAACAAAGCTTCACTGTGTCTCTGTAAACTTTGAATGAAACTTATACAGCTTATATTTAACAAGACAGTTTGCTTGGGTTGAATTCATAGAATTACATGATCCACTCTCTAATGCCATAAATTCAAGTGATTAAAATCTGTGCTAATAGTGAGCATAATTCCTATTGTTAAAAAAAAACTTGTTTTCAGAAAAAAATATATAATGTTCTCTCACAAAAATGTGTACCTTTACAAGCCAAGAGATGGAAAACCACAGAACAATCTTTAGTCAATTTGGGTTGAAACAATTTAAATAACGACAGAGGAAGTGGGACTATTTTTAACCACTGTAATTCTGCAAACTTATTTTTAAAAAGAGTGATGACATACATTAAGTCCCTTTTATACTAATAAATGTCAAGAAAATCTGAAATTTTGGTTTAAGAGACATTCTGAGAAAGACGATGGGTCAGGGGGTAAAGGAACTTGCTCCCAAGGCTAATGAACTGAGTTTCCTCACAGGCTCCACATAATGGAAGGAGAGAACTGGTGTCTAAGGGTGGCCTTCCGACCTTGTGTGCTGTGGCATACACACATGCACACATACAAAATAAAGAAGTGTGAAGTAAAATAACATACAGGCAACACATATATATATATATATATATGAGGCTGTTCACCAGTCCAAAATGAAGCAGAAAACAGTAAAGATTGACATGCAAAAGGCGGCAGGGGTGGGATATAAGATTGATTGACACTCTACCTGAGCCTCTTCCAGCCATGATAAAACTGCCTGGAATATCCCCTTATCTCAGGAACCTGGGAGAGTTGAAAATCAAAACATCACTGGGAACTTCACTCCATCCCTTCTCTCCCTTCTTGCTCTCTTGGAGCCTGGCCACAGCTGAGGAGGTGGGACACATCTCCACTTCCCTCCGCACCTCCTCCTTAATGAACTACACTGGGGGGGGGGGGTGTTCGGGTGCTCTGATCGGGAATCTCTTTGTGAACCCAAAAGGTCCTGTTCCCCAATTGATGCTTGATCGATCATTAAAGATGCTAGCGGACAAGGAGTTGGGCGGAAGAGGCTGAACTTCCAGCCTCGCCCCCCCCCAACCCCCGCCGCCCCCAGGAGGCAGGCTAACAGACACAGGAGGGAGAGCCAACAGCCATGTGAGAACTCAGGTGGAGCGGCCATTGGCCTCTTCCCTGACGGGACCTGGGGTAGCAGGCAGGAGATTAGAAGAGCAACAAAGCTGAAGGCAGATTTAGGGTGCTGAGCTGGGACTAAAGGTAACTGATCAATCAAAGTTGAGGGCAGAGTTAGAAGTACTGAGCTGGGAGTGAAAAGAAGGGTGTGGCAGCCAGGGGAGGCTTCCCGGCCATTGAGCTAAAGCATATAAAAAATAAGCTTGTGTGCCCGTGTGTGTGCCCGTGCCCGTGTGTGCCCGTGTGTGTGTGTGTGTGTGCCCGTGTGTGTGTGTGTGTGTGTGTGCCCGTGTATGTGTGTGCCCGTGTGTGTGCCCATGTGTATGTGTGTGCCCGTGTGTGTGCCCGTGTGTGTGTGTGCGTGTTGTGTGTGTTGTGTGTGTGTGTGTCCGTGTGTGTGTGTGTGTGCGCGTGTGTGGATGTGTGTGTGTGTGTGTTGTGTGTTTCATCCTCAGATCTGAGGGAACCTGGGTGGGGCTGGTAGTGCAGTCTGCCCAGAGCCTCAAGCGGGGTAGTAGGAACTACACACTACACTATACCCTTTCCTGCCATCGTTCATGCATCGGTACAATTCTAGTGTCCTGAAGAGGCACTAGAACTAGGAAACTGCTGTGTCTGCTTTCTAGATTCATATCTGTACCCAAAACCAAAGAAAGGAAGGAAGACAAGAAGGGAGGAAAGAAGGAAGGAAGGAAGGAAGGAAGGAAGGAAGGAAGGAAGGAAGGAAGGAAGGAAGGAAGGAAGGAAGAGAAAGAGGAGCAACATTTGGTTTGGTGGCACTCACCACTGAGCAAGACTATTACTCCAGGCAGATGAACGACATCTGAGATCCAAGTGCCTCCAAAACAAGCCCATATGAGTCCATGACTTACTATGCCGCTTAAGAAAGAGAGGCCGCGGAGCTGCTGTCCACTTGGGAGAAATGGGTGCTCACTAAAGCTAATGCTCTGACCAGTTCTGTGAGGTCCAAAGCCACAGGGATTGGACAGCGCACCCCGTGAGGCCTGATGACTGACAGCCATCGGCATGAATGAGCTAGATGCTGCAGCTCCTGTGTTAGCTGTCTATCGAGCAGAGATTCGGAACACCAGCTCTTCGTACAGTGGTTCATTAGCAATCTTCATCTATTTCGGTTTTATTAAGATAGGGCCTCATTCTGAAACCCAGGCTATCCTTCATCATACTCTATGGTTCAGGCTGGCCTTGAACTTCTGACCGCCAAGTGCTGGAATTATGTGCACTGCAATGATTACTGTTTAATTGGTAATGCTAGTCTCAATAATGACTGTGATAGGGGCAATGAGCTACATCCCCAGGGCATTTTCAGAGTCTTTTAAGTTATTTATTTCTATAATTTATCTTCAGACAGCGTCTTGCTATGTAGCTGCCCAGCCCCAAACTCACAATCCTCCTTCCTCTGCTTCCAATTCGATAGCACCCCAAAGCCGGATTAATAAATATTATCTAATAAAATACTTGTAAAAGAGAGTGTGCATGCAAATGTATATTAATGCCATCTGAGAGAGGCCTGCAGACCTCCACCATGCCCTTTTGGTGCCCGTGTCAGGCATTATTAGTCGATCATGGAAACCTTTCCTCTGAGTTTTTCTGACGGCCTTAGGGACATTGCATGTTCTCCCTCTCTCGGAGTAAACGGAGGACTCTGAATCCCAGTCTGGAAATTCCTCATCCAAGAAGTCACAGGTACGAGGCAGGAAGGTCAGACGTAAAATCCAGTCAGGCTGTGTGTGACCTATGTGATAAGGATCTGGTAAGCTATGCTTACTACTGTCACACAAACAAATCCTGGTTGAATAGGGACCAAAGACGTTGAACAAGCTCTGGCAGGGATTGTGGGGAGAGATTGGTCATGGATGGAGATAAGGGGCCCCGCTGAGGTAAGGGTTTGACATTACTAAGTAGCTTCTATTGTTAGCATTCTGATTATAACATTCCTAATTTGAGACAGGAAATTCATAAATGCAATGCTCTCATTGGATTTTTAAAAATCAGACAATGCAGCTGTACAGATAGGTAAATTAGATCAGCCCATTAAATTCTGTAGCAGCGTTCATTCCAAGGAAGTAGTCTGAGCCGTTGGCGACATCCCAGATCAGTCCTCGATCTGGTACGACGGGCTTCATCTCCCTCCTTCTACACTGTCAACATTTCCTATGAAAATCACTTCATCTCACAGTGGAAAACTAACTTTAAAAATAAAATGAAGAGAAAACAAAACATAATCTCTGGAAGGCAATAAGAACCACATGCCTCTTAAATGAAAAACATTCTCTTTCTCCTTTGTTCCTCATAAGCAGTTTGCCAGAGATGCAGCCCGCAGCTTTGAGCCATTTACAAAAACATAACGAAGGCTGATGCTTGCACGCAACGGCTAAATTGCGCCCACAGTGACCAGGAGGCCACTCTAAGGCCTCCACTTCGGTTGACTTTACCGTAGACGCTCCTCCCTGACCACAAACCAGTGATGTTTGTGGTAAGCCATCTTGTCACAGAAACTTCTAGGCTCCTGAGAAGGGAAGAAGATTAAGGAGAGAGAGCTACATGGTAGCAAGAGTCACAAATACTACAGAGAAAACAAATGCCCCTAAATTGAGGGGTGTCAGCTAAGCCTTCCATCTATCCACCAGAGGGCACCACCAGAATGCACGAAGCTTTCTGAAGAGGTGTTGAAAGCCCTCCCCACCTTGCAAAGAAAGCAAGTTCGGTGCCATCAGAATGCCCCCACCCCATTATGCCGGTCTGTCCTGTAGAAGTCAGGTAAGATGTGTATTCCTTTTATAGGAGATTGATGAACTGTCTGCTACCCTTATTGCTAAGGTCCTCTCTAATTGCCAAAATCGTTTGATTGTAAAAGCTGTGCTTTGACAATAAATGCCAAGTGTGTCCTCTGTACAAAGTTCTGACTTGTCCCACAACAGTTTAAATGAACAATAAATAGCGTCTCCTTGTCTGCACTCTGCAGATTAATAAAGGTCTTCAGAGATAATTACAAAATACATGCAACCACTGTGGAATTATAAAACACAGAAGACACGGCCTGGTTTGTCCTGCACTGTTAAATTCCACTGCTCTTCACGGCAAGAAGGGTGGCTACTGTCCTTTTGGCAACCAAAGAGATCCTTTAGCCTCATCTTTGGCTTTTGTTAAAAGACAGAGAGACGACCTAATCTTTATAAACAAAAGAAAACAGGAAGGTTCTGGTGGGAAAAAAAAACCACACCAAATTTCACAAGGACAAAGCAGAGAATGATAGTCCCTTGGATGGAAAGCGCAGAGGCCAGGCAACTAGAGAAGGCAGACAGGGAAGCAGAGACGATTAGCCAAGGTGCAACGATGTTGAGGTTATATTACTAAGAAGCCTAACCTTCAGCACCTCTGCCTGCCCCAGGGTGACTCACGTGCTTCTAAATGTATCGGTGTGCCTGCTTCGGATACTGTCTGTTATTTCTGCTCCCTCTTCCAAGGCATGTAGGCTGTCTCTGAAGTTACTGTGCACAGTGCTCTCTCCCCTCCAAACTCAAAAGCCCAGAGAAAGTTCAGGTGGAAAGCTCCTGCTCTGGACAGCGTAGGCACCTCACAATGGAGGAATTATTACTTTATGCTCCTTGATCTAGGTCAGATACAGGCGAGAGACTGCTAGAAGGACAGAGGCCGTGTGTGACACTGTGCCCTTCTGTGATACTGTGGCCAAGTTATCATATCAGCCTGTCTTAGAAAAGGTATAATGACTTGAACTGGGGAAGCCAAATCCAGGTGGGGCTCCTGCCTCATGGTTCCCTGTTACTTGGAATAGACATCTGCCAAAATCAAACCTTTTTTTTAAATTGACTTTGTATATAGTATTTGAAGTTTAACAGAGCTGTTTTTGATTAGAACCAGAGCCAGCCTGCATGTTTTTAGGTATTAAAGCCTAATGCAATTATATTATTATCTTTAAAAAAGATTCTTTTATTGGTATAACTTTTCTTTGAAAATACATTGCTTTTTAATGACTAAAGTTTCTGCTGTTACTTAGGGAAAAAAAATGCTTCCCCCAGCCGCCCCTCTGCAAGTGAATAAATACAGGAAAGAACTTGCTCACTGGCGTGGACTCAGCCTCTTTGTAAGTCCTAATATTTACAGTGTAGGAGGAAGGCACTTCAGTGAGTCATGGGTTTACACTTAGCAGATGGATTAAGAATAAAAATTAACAGCACAGTTTCCCTTAAGTAATAAGGAAAATGTGACTTGTCACACATTGACTTTCTGGGTCAGTGCTTTTCCAGTCACTCTGCAGCCTCAGGGTCACCCAGGGATTCCATAAAGAAAGGAGGGGGCACTGTGATTGGCGTTCATCTTGAATTTTAAAATGATCTACCGTTTCTACACAACACTACCAACCACTGTGAAGGCCATGGCTCTGGAAGGGAGAGCGTAGGAGCCCAGAGTGCGAGCCTTGTTCATTTCAAATGAATGATCTTTCATTAAATTTCCCTTGCAACAGGACTGGAGATGCGTGCTTTGTTCATAAAAGAAATTCTCTATCCTGATCTTTAGATGTGAGTTTAAAAAGCAAGAGAGACTCTAAGGTTTACAAATGAAAGAGGAACAATACCATTCAGAAAAATGCTAGCAAGTTCTAGGCGGATCTAGTAAAAACCGGTCCCTGGGAAATTCGGAATTAAAGAATAATTGTAATTTATAAAAAAAGAAGAGATCCAAAGTTTGATGTTTTGTTTGCCCCGCACCTAGATAAGGCATCTGGAATAAATACATCCACCAAAGGCAAATTATTTGAGTCTATACACTCCACTATACATTACACACTCCACAACTCTACATTACATTCCTTGGGAATTTTTCAAGATGGAGAGTTTTGCAGGTTGAACAGTGTCCTCCACAGTGACCCCCGAAGTCTTTACCCCCACTCTTTTCTCCTCAGTGACCCTAAAGTCCCCACCCTCACACATGTAACCTTATCTAGAAACAGAGTCTTTGCAGACTTTATTGTTAATGCAGTTAAGATGGCTTCCTGGGCTGTTATCAATTACAACTGTGTTCTTCTAAAAGGGGAGTTTGATAACAGAGACAGATACACACAGAACTAGGTGATGTTAAAACATGAATACAGGGACTGGAGGGATGGCTCAGGACTTAAGGGCACTTGCCACATAATCGTGAGGGACAAGCTGGGTTCTCTCTACATGTTTATAACACCAGTTCTATGAGAGATGGAGACAAAAGGATAGCTAGGGTTTGCCGTATGCCAGCTGAGCTGGAAAAGACAAAAATGTACATCCAAGAAGAAATCTTGCCTCAAAAGACTAGAAGAAAGATGGTAGAAAGGATACCCAGTGTCCTCTTCTGCCTACAGGTTTACTCACAGGTGTTCATGTGCACATGCCCTTGTGTGCACACATGCAGAAGTGAACAAATGAATCAATACATGAATACGAAAAACAGAAGAAAGACCAAGGCATACTCAAAGTTGCCAGAAGCTAGCAGAGAAAGACAGGGCAGACTCTCCCTTAGCCTTTGGAAGAAAGCAAGTGCTGGCCAGCAACTCCAGACCTCTCTCTCACAGTGCTACAGAGACCACATTCTGTTAAGCTGCTTAGCGCACAAGTACTTTGTGATGGCTGTATTAGGGCTGGGTGCACACTCTCTTTTTGATATATGTCTTTGAGGTTGCTATTATCCACCAAGTCTCTTTGCCAGTCTGCAGAGTGCAGAGGCTTTGTCCAGATTGCCTCAGGACATGACCACCTGGTCCGCTTCATGCTGCCATCCCTGTGAGGCCAGTTCCTTTCAAAATCTGCCAGACCAAAACAGAAAGAAAGTCTGTTATAAATGTTCACATAGCCCATTAGGAAGCCAAGTACAAACTTGGCTTTGACCATAACTCAATGCAGAATGAAGGGGAACCTGATAATCAGAAGCAATCCAGAGTTTGCTGATGTCCTTTGGTCAAAAGAAAAAAAACAAAAAACAAAAAACAAAAAAACCACCAAAAACAAAAACAAAAAAATAAAACGACACCAAAAAAAAAAAAATCCACTGGAATCACAAACAGCAGCCACGGCCATCTGCTAATGGTTCCAGAACACAGAAAGGCTTCTGCTGCTTCGAACACGGAGCAGTTCATCCGCCCTGTCAGATGGTGTAAACAACACAGCCAGCAATACTCCAGCCACCCTTAGATGCTGTGTTTATGTCATCTGTGCATTTTAGTCTTGGCACTCCCAATATGTCTGATGCATGACCAACTATCTGAAAAATATTCACACACCTGGGGCCACCTGTGTATTTGTGACCAATCTCTGCCTGCTGGAGAATTAAAAAAAAAAAAAGACAGTGAAATTAGAAGAAACTGTCACACAGGGAGACAACAAGAGTTTCCAGTAAAGCTATATAAACTTGGTGCCTCAACCCTCGAGCGAGCATAGAGCTCTGGGGCCGTGTTTCCACAGGAAAACAAGGTTGGAGGGAATCACAAAAGTCCTGGCTTCAGTCCACCCCTGGGCCTGCTAACACAGGCCTGGTTTCCAGAGCACCAGGTCTCACGCAGCTAGAGAAACCGAACGTTCATTAGAACTGAGAAGGAAGGAGAGGAGGCGCTGGGGTGGGGGTGGGGGTGGGGGCAGAAACTGAGACCCGGAAGGAGGTGGGTGTGGCTGGAAAGTGCTCGGATTCGTGATCACATCTAACCACCAGCTTCATTTGGGATTTCAAAATGTTTTGCAGTACAGTACCCTCAGGGGACTTTTGAAGCAGCCTGTGTTAGACCAAGGAATCTCCCCCAAACTCTAATGCAGTCTTTGCTATAGAGTCCTTAACTACTTTTGTTTTGTGGAGTATTTTTATAGACCCTGTGACTCAGATCTCACAGTAATATTTTATAACACATATGATATGCATAATTACAAATAAATCCAGCTATGTCAAAATACCATAATAATATTCTATAATAATATTTTATTATATAATAATATTTTACAGTATATATTACATATAATTATAGATAACACTTGCAATGTTGAAATGCCACTATTACATTGTTCAAAATGCCAACACGCTGGTAAAAGTAATTTTAAAATGCAACATAGTAATTGTCTCTTTATTAGCTTCTTAAATATGATCTAGTTTTGAGCTTAATAGCTACCATACATGAAGCATACATGACATTTCAAGACAGCAATATTCGATAAGATTGACACGAACAGATGTTTCTTTTTTTTTTTTTTTTTTTAGGTATTTTCCTCGTTTACATTTTCAATGCTATCCAAAAGGTCCCCCATACCCACCCCCCCAATCCCCTACCCACCCACTCCCCCTTTTTGGCCCTGGCGTTCCCCTGTACTGGGGCATATAAAGTTTGCAAGTCCAATGGGCCTCTCTTTGCAGTGATGGCCGACTAGGCCATCTTTTGATACATATGCAGCTAGAGACAAGAGCTCCGGGGTACTGGTTAGTTCATATTGTTGTTCCACCTATAGGGTTGCAGTTCCCTTTAGCTCCTTGGGTAATTTCTCTAGCTCCTCCATTGGGGGCCATGTGACCCATCCAATAGCTGACTGTGATCATCCACTTCTGTGTTTGCTAGGCCCCGGCATAGTCTCACAAGAGACAGCTATATCTGGGTCCTTTCAGCAAAATCTTGCTAGTGTATGCAATGGTGTCAGCATTTGGAAGCTGATTATGGGATGGATCCCTGCATATGGCAATCACTAGATGGTCCATCCTTTCGTCACAGCTCCAAATTTTGTCTCTGTAACTCCTTCCATGGGTGTTTTGTTCCCATTTCTAAGAAAGGGTAAAGTGTTCACACTTTGGTTTTCGTTCTTCTTGAATTTCATGCGTTTGGCAAGTTGTATCTTATATCTTGGGTATCCTAAGTTTCTGGGCTAATATCCACTTATCAGTGAGTACATATTGTGCAAGTTCCTTTGTGATTGGGTTACTTCACTCAGGATGATACCCTCCAGGTCCATCCATTTGCCTAGGAATTTCATAAATTCATTTTTTTAATAGCTGAGTAGTATTCCATTGTGTAAATATACCACATTTTCTGTATCCATTCCTCTGTTGAGGGGCATCTGGGTTCTTTCCAGCTTCTGGCTATTATAAACAAGGCTGCTATGAACATAGTGGAGCATGTGTTCTTCTTACCAGTTGGGACATCTTCTGGATATATGCCCAGGAGAGGTATTGCGGGATCCTCCGGTAGTACTATGTCCAATTTTCTGAGGAACCGCCAGACTGATTTCCAGAGTGGTTGTTTCTTGGTGGCAAAGTCACAGGTTTGCTAACAACACTGGGATGTTTTCAGCAAAGTGGGGGACACTCTACAAGCCAACAAAGGTTAGTAGAGAGAGAATATATTCCTGTGGAAACTGTCCATGGAGCCCTCCGCAGGTCAGACTTCGGATTCAGAATCCTGAGATTTGTTTGTCCCCATGCGGCTTCCCACGGATCTCATCTCCACTCTTGAAGCTGCATCGCTGAGTGTCAACATTGCAATCAGTGCTCACCGGATGTCTCATCTCAGCAGCTTCAGCAAAGCAGATTCCATGAGCATCGAACAGAGCGGCCCTGCATGCCTGGGAAATATCAGAAAAATCTCTACAGCCGTGGGTTTGTCACTTCTAAACTAGGATACGTACCGATCTGGGCATAGAGGGAGTGTTGCTGTCATGGTAGGAGAGAGAAGCAGAGTCTGTAAGGTAAGGGGTAGCCCAAAGCTTGGTGACTACCACATACACGTGGCAAGCTGGATCTCTAAGCTTCTGGTCTCTGAGCCACAAAATGTGCATAAAAATAGTATTTATCTCATAGAGCTTTTAAGGGGATTAAGTGAGATAACACTTGACAGGAGTGTTAGACTTTGCAAAGTGTTGTAAAATATCCACTGCCCATCCTAGTGAGAGGATGGGGGCAGCTACAGATGTGCCAGCTTCTTTGGGCCCGTCTTCTCTTTTAGCTTCTTTTCTTAGACGACCTCTAGATGAGCTGCTCACAGGCAGCCTGGGTTCCTCACTCTGCACTCTAGAACTCTTCTGTTTAAGAAGGCCGGAGAAAAATGGACACCAAGCAGACATGCCGGAATAGCTTAAAACTATCTGCAACCAGCAGATAACAGTGGAAGTCTGCTATCAGCTTTCAAATATTTTGTAATTTGGGCAAATATTTTACAATCCACCCACCCTGAGAGTTTCCATGCCAAAATGTCACATGAGACATGCAAGACGCTTGAGAAACAAGTCATTTTTCAAACAAATTCCCACTCTGTGAGGCTTACTTGAGGAGTGGAATTTATGGCCATTTTTGGAAACAGCCATATCCCTCTTTTATGAGGATGTGATGCTAAAACTTGTGAGTGTCTGCCTGTCCCTGAAGCAACACTAACCTAACCAGAGGATGAGCGGGGCAGATAGTTCTCCTTTAGGTTTCCATCTTAAACATGAGAAGAAAGAAAAAAAAAGTAAAATAGAATCTTTGCTCCAAAGATGCACAAAAGTAATTAAGGGCGAGAAAACAGGAATTCCAGCCCTCACCCCAGGAAGTTGAGCGCCTCTTGCTCTTTGTACTGAGATGGATCCCATGACCTCTACTGTGGGGAAGTTTTTTATCTCCAGCATTTTCTGTCTCTTCTTCTGATGTACTTTCAAACAAAGCTATGAGAAGAAAACAAATGGCTCTCATATTCTGTTTGTCTACATACTAACATTGCATCTCTTTTCTTCTAGCAACTACCCTCTTTCTCTATATACCTGTAAGGCTATCTATTGACCACACAGATCACAAAACTCTCTCTATATGTACATATGCATGAATATAGACAAATAATATGAAATGTGTGCATTTGCAACCAAGCAAAATTTTTATGCAATTTGTACCTCTTTCCTGGACCCTTTGAAGGTCTGTTGGAAGACTTATGACCCCCCCAACTCTTCAACTTTCCCACCATAACACAGAATCTGTGAGAGATGCTCAATGCTGACCCTCTTGAATACCACCCTCCAGTAGCAGATGGTGTGTTTTGGTGCCTTCTGTAATTCCCACTGGTGCTGTTGGTGACATTCTAGTCCAAAGGAGGGCTTGTCCTTCTTTCTGTTGCCTTCTTTTGTTCATTCATTGTCAGTGGGGACATTGGTATTCTTGGGGGAGTCAGGAGGTGGAAAACTATTACAGTCTCATATACCCCACATTCTCGTTTTTGTTTAAGGGGTAAAAGACATTGTTAAAGCAGATGGAAGACCTGTGCAGATTCCATGGAAACAGCTCTTTAATGCCCATTCTTTGGGGACCTTTGTTGAGGTTCTATCCACAATGAAAAAAGAAGGTAGTAATATAATAGAAGGTGTGTGTGATCTTAGCTACATCAACCCTTAAGTCTCAAGCTCATTACCTCTGAAGGAGAGTTGGCAGTGCCTTCTTTACCTCTCCCAAGGCAAGACCACAAAATGTAAGATTGATGGGAATATTGGCACGAGGAAGTGTGGACAAAACAGTGTGTTTCCCTATGCCTGCAAAGATCTTTTTTGTTCTCAAGGTTGGAAAATAAATTACAAAGGTATCTCTTTTTTAGAGTCACAATCAGATTTACTTTACATCTATGATCTTCTGTTCATGGACTCTTAGACATTATTTACCCTACTCTTATCTGACAACAGCCTCAGAAAGATGAGCTCTGCTCATCATCACACAACTACTGAGCATCACAGTGAAGAAATGAACCTGGGCCTCCTGACAAGCGCTCATCAGACCTCAGAATCTCACACAAACAGTTTCAATTCCCCTGTTAGTGGCATCTTAATGGCCTTGGTAAGCCAACAGTTGTGAAGCTTGGCTGAAGTGATTTATTGATTACTCTTGAGCCTGCTGGTGCAAATGTGGACCCCTAATTCTGCCTCTTGTTGAAATAACACAGAATGGAGCAGAGGATGCCAAGTCCTACATGGGCCTGGAAGGGACAGTATGACATGGTTTCCCATCTGTGGAACAGAGCCAGTAAGATTCAGGCCTTCACAAATGTTGATGGTTGCTAGGCATGAGGCTCATTTGTCTAATAATGTACATAATTCATGTTCCTCTTTTTGGACATGTTCTCCCTGGCAAGGTTATTGGGGAATGTCCTCTCTGCCAAGATTAATGACTCCATGATAATCAGAAATAGTATGAGTCCAGGAGACAGGGATGCACCTAATGTTTCAGCAGAATGGTAGAACGTTGTGACCTTCAGGACAGCCCTTAAGTCTGTGGGAAAGAACTCTGAAAACATGAGTTCAAGAATATATAATTTCTCAACTATGCAAAACATAAGGATGCAATATGACTTGTATGAGGGGCTTCATGGACCTAAAAGAACAGAGGCAGCTGCACTGTGAGCCAGCTTCTCAGAAAGACATTAAGGAAGGAGATAAAGAGATTTAGGGAGTGGTGATCACAGGGCAAGATCCCACAAAATTTATTATTTGTTTTTACAAAGCTAGGCAAATTCCTGAGTTCAAGGTTAGCCTCAGACAGAGCTAGTTTGGGCGTAGGCATGGTGTGAGTGGTAATTTCAGGATGGGATCCCACCCAGCTATCTTAATGTCTGTGATTACAAATGCATGCACATCTCTGAATCCATTTGTAATGTTAAAAAAAAAAGTGCTTGATGTCTTTTTCTAAGAATCAAGGGGCTGGGGTCATGGGATGATGATTCCTGGGGTGAACCAGGAGTAAATGACTGAATTAGTATGTAAATAAAAGACCAAGCTTTGGTCTGTGAAGAGTAATGAGCTATATGGATAAGCTGTCTGAAGGTCTCCAGAGAAGCTGTCTTGGGCAGAACACAGGTCGTCATCTTGTACCCAGGGTTTGACTTGAGCTCTTCTTTTCACTGCTCCTGAGCACCCCTTCTTCAGAACCCCTCTCCAAAGCAAAGCTGGTCCTTGGCCAGAGATCATGAACGCTTTCCATTGTTCTAAGTCAATAGTGTCAGACGGAGGGCATAGAAGCCAAGCAGGTCATGTTGAGGAGGGCATGATATTCAAAGCAAAGAAAGAAAGAAAGGAAAGAGAAACTCCGACTGGGACAACAGGGGAGAGGAAAGAATTCAAATTAAGATTTTTAATTTCATTCTGTGACTTCAAGTCACGCACTCATGACTATAAGCAGCAAATGGTGCCTGTGTTAATTTTCAGATGAAAATACAAATCTGACTGGAACGGCAAAATGTTCTTAAAGAACTAAGATTCAATGTGAATGTGAAATTTAAAACAAAATGGGTTAGAAAGGAGGAACATTTTGAGGAAAGGGTAAGGCATAATTCTTTTAAGGAAAAGAGGTAATTTATTGGATGATATCTCCTGCAGGTCGAGATCTTCCAGTGAAAGGGGAATGGCTGTAGGTTTTCCAAATAGACACCATGTAATATAGGGCCATTATTATATCTAAAGTAAGGAAAGACCCAGGGATCCAGTGCAAGACCCGTGATACGAGTTGAATCTTTTTCCTTAGTACTGTGACAAAATACTTGGTGAAAAATTTCTTAAGGTAAGAAAATTTTATTTCGGCTCATGGTTTCTCAGGTTCAGTCAGTGCTGAGTCCTTCCCAGGTACCTGGGTGGAGCATCCTAACAGGGAGACCACAGCAGAGAAGGCAGCTCACACCATGGCAACAGGAGGCAAAGCTGGGGAATTCGGGGATTCAGCTGATGAGTTTTCCTTTCTGTCCAGATCCCAAGCCCATTGGATGGTAAACTGCCAACATGCAGGACTCCTTCCTCTCAGTTAACCCTTAGGGCAAACGCCTTCCCACAGAATCATCTACAAGAGCACCTCTCTAATGACCTAGGTGGTTTTAATGCCAATAAAGTTGACCATGATGATTAGCCATCGCAGACAGGAAAAATCAAAATGGAACTGGTGCCTAAGCAGTGGGAAGACAGCGCGATGACATGGGTAGCCAGAGCACAGCATTTGGGGCTTTCCAAAGAACCTGCAGTCAAAGGAAGCCACATGTGAGGGAGGACTTTTGTTTGTTTTAAGGCAATTAACCTAGTTACAGACACTGCAGTGAATGCTATAGGACGCATCAAGAGAAAGAGGCTTCCTGGCTCTTCCCTCCTTCCCACACCTCAGCCTTTTGCAGGCTGCCTCTTACCTAGCAAGCACGCTTAGAAAAATGATTCTAGGAAATGAGGCTGCAAGGCTGGGAACCAACCAGAGACTGCACCTGGCACAAGTCATCAGCCCCACCCTCATAGACCCGTAGATCTCGGAGTCAAATCTGACTGAACCAAGCATCAAGTGAATGGCTCCACTACTGTCCATGGAACCTGGATTTGGCCCTTTTCCTCTCTTGTGCTTCTGAGCAGAACCTAAAACTGGAAATCTGGTCACCAAAATTTGAGTCTCCTCCGCAGCTCAAGTGTTCACTGTCTCTGGTGCTCACCACAGGGGCCTATGTGGAAGGCACTGCTTTGTAGAGACCAAGGGCAGTCTAAGAAGCTCATTGATTCCCTTTACCAAGAGACAAGCAGCACAAAATGAGTTCTCTCATTCAAGACAAAACAGGGATCCACTAAGAACTGGGTCCTTAGTGCAACCATCTAACAGAAGCCTGGTATCCCGACTGACCAGCAAGTGTCCCTAGACTCTGTGTCTCTACTCACCAGTCAGCATCAGAACACAGTAGCCTCACCCTGCCCTGTGTTCTAGATCCAGTCCTGGGCTGGAAGACACTGTCAGTTCCCTGGGCTTGGACCTCACCTGATCTCCAAGCACTCACGTGTCCTTTTCTTTCTTTGACACAGAAATGAGCCAACCACAAGAGAGTGATCGTGAGCACGGGCGTCAAAGGCAAAGGGGAATAAAGCAAAAAATGAAATCAGGTTTCTCTTGGAAGTTTGACCCTTGTCCTCTGGAGACCGTCCAAAGAGGACTTATTGAAGTTTTCTGGGAGAGTGCTGGCTTCATTAAGGCAGAGTGCCACTTCGAGACTTTTCACATAAGAGGAAATTGTGAATAATCCTCCCAGCACAGAGGACTACTCGGCTCTCCCTTTGAGGCTCCGCACTGCTGTTCTTCACAGCCAAATGAAGAGGAACAAACTGTACCGACTCCAAATTGATTCCGAGGACGGGAGCAGATTCTCCATCATTTTCCCTGCGGTTCTTCAAAGTGAAGGTTAGGGAGAGGAGCTTCTCTGAGCCCCGGGGACATTAGTCACAGCAGGGTGGTGACCACTCCAAGTCTGGAAACCGGTGGAAACTGGTAGACTGCTTGCTGCCTCTGCCTGCCTGCAAGCGGTCATGGCACTACTAAAGAAACCAGACGGGAAGCCCGTATACCAATCACTTGCAGCCAGAAAGCTTTTAACTCCGGCCAAGACATTTTTTTTCCCCCTCTAAAATAAAGTTGCACAGACTCCAAAAATAACATCTGTTGCTCGGAGTAACATTTTCAAACAACATAATAAACTTTACTTCCAGAAAATATACACTCTCTGAACTTCCTTTGGGGAAACTCACAGAAAGGACAGGGTGTGCTCCGGGGCTCTCTCCTGTCATAGACCAACCAACTGCCTTTGGACGGATTATTTAGTTGATACAGAAGGTGGTAAGACATGCCACATAGAAGCCACATTCACTTGTAGCAGGCAGTGACTGAAGGAGCTTTAAATAACAGCCCTACCCAGATGTGTCTGGCAAGCTTTCACTGGCAGAATGCAGTTTTAAACTGGGGTCACGGTGCCCTGGAGTATGTACCAGAAAGAGCTGAAGAGTTGGTGGAGTAATAATGACTGTCACGTTCCCAGGGCAGCACATCTTCAGACGCCCTGAATTTTAACGGCAATTCTAGGGATGGCTTACCCTCGGCCCTAACTCCCAATGTTACCCTGCCGATGAGACACAGAGAGACAGAGAGCCTTCATCCTCTCGGTCATCCCCTACCAAGGCTGTGGTGGTGGGGGACAGATGAAGCTTGGGACTGCTCTGATCACTTGTGACTTGTGGCTTGTGACTGTCAGGAGCCCCTCATTTACCCAGTAGGTGGAAGTCACTCCTTACTCTAGGAGTGTGTGGTGGAGGTATGCTAGTCTTATCACTGCAGGAAACGCTGAAGACACTCATTTCTGGGCCAGGGAAGTGGGAACAGAAGTGGTGCGTCCTAGGTCAAGCACTGAATCACTTCCGATAGGTTTTCCAGGGCACTCTGTTCTCCCTTTGGCACATGGGGCTGGTGAGGTGGCGGCTGTGACAAGGCTCCTGAGACAATAATGCTGAGAGTGATGATGCTTTTATCTCAGTCAGGAACAGGCGGCATCGGCAAGAAGCCAATCTGTCCTCCAAAGTCGCTGCAATCTGGGGTTGTCTGAAGCTGCAGTGTAGCCTTCTGCAGGGTCTGGTCTTCAGCATGTTGGTTATCATGATTAGATCTCATATGTGAACCGCCCAACAAAAGAGCTTAGTGGGGAGGGGAATACATTGGTAGAGCGCTTGCTTAGCACTACTGATGCCCTGGGTTCTGCGCCTCCACTGCATGAAACCAAGCCGTGGTGCATGCCTGCAATCCCAGCACTAGGGAGGTAGAGGTAGAAGGATCAGGCCTTGAATGCCTTCCTTGGCTATTAAGCAAGTGAAAGGCAAGCATGGGCTTCAGGAGCAACTATCTCATTCTCTTTTTATAAGCACGTGTGATGGTTTGTATATGCTTGGCCCAGGAAGTGGCACTATTAGAAGCTGTGGCCTTGTTGGAGTAGGCGTGTCACTGTGGGAGTGGGCTTTAAGATCCTCATCCTAGCTCTCTTAAAAGTCCTGCAGATGAAGATGTAGACCTTTCAGCTCCTCCTGCACCACGTCTGCCTGGGTGCTGCCATGCTCCTGCCTTGATGGTACAGAACTGGATCTCTCAACCTGTTAGCCAGTCCCAACTAAATGTTGTCCTTATAAGAGTTGCCTTGGGGCTCCCAATGGAGGAGCTAGAGAAAGTACCCAAGGAGCTAAAGGGATCTGCAACCCTATAGGTGGAACGACATTATGAACTAATCAGTACCCTGGAACTCTTGACTCTAGCTGCATATGTATCAAAAGATGGCCTAGTCGGCCATCACTGGAAAGAGAGGCCCATTGGACACACAAACTTTATATGCCCCAGTACAGGGGAATGCCAGGGCCAAAAAGGGGAAGTGGGTGGGTAGGGGAGTGAGGGTGGGTGGGTATAGGGGACTTTTGGTATAGCATTGGAAATGTAAATGAGCTAAATACCTAATAAAAAATGGAAAAAAAAAGTTGCCTTGGTCATGGTGTCTGTTCACAGCAGTAAAACCCTAACTAAGATGTCATGTTTAGATTTCACCATATAATCATGTCTCACATGAATGAAGAAGGGAGAGTTATAGGGGAGGAAGGGGACAAGGTGGAAGGCAGCATAGTTGGGGTCAAACGTGAGTAAATCACACTGGCACATAGGAATGAAAATGACTTAAGGCAGCTGGAGAGATGGCTTAGTGGTTAAGAGCACTGACTGCTCTTCCAGAGGTCTGGAGCTCAATTCCCAGCAACCACATGATGGATCACAACCATCTGGGATCCTATGTCCTCTTTTGGTGTGTCTGACAGCTACAGTGTACTCATATAAATAAAATAAATAAATCTTTTTTAAAAATGACATAAAGAAATCCATTATTTTGTATGCCAAATAAATTTGTTTTGCTTTGTTTTTTTTTTTTAATTGCAAGACTAATTGTTTTGTAGACACATAGTGAAGAAGGACTTATGTCTCTGGGAAACAATAACTTCTCATCTGTGAAGGGATTTCAAAGGGACTTGCGATGTTATCAGCATGGTATGGCCTTCCTGGCTGTGTGCACAATGAGGTATGGTAGAATAGATACAGGAGGGTGACTGGAAAGACAGAGATGCAGTCGTGAGTCCTGGGTTTGAAAGATGGTGAAAGCTTGAAAGGTGGTGAAAGCTTGAAAGGTGGTGAAAGTGACAAGTACTCTTACAGGCTTGCAGGGAGATGTAGGACTAAAACCTCTCACAATCTGATTCATCCCATAATGCTATGAAGGTGTGATACAAAAGGGATGAGGAAACACAACTCAGCATCATCTTCTATTTCAAGCAGGCTCTGGACCTACCTCCTGATGGTGACAATCATGATAATAGTGAAGATGATGGTGAAACCTCTGCAGTAAACTTTCCCTAAAAGGTGTGCTTTCTCAGAGACACATTAACACGTGTAAATGGTTAATCAAAGAAAGTGTTAAGATGCCATGTTTAGAGAGAATTTATTACTGTCATTATTATTCTGAATGCTATATTTAAGCACTGTACTCCTGACAAAGATCTGGTTATTCCATGTGTTCATGAGCCTTTTTATCATATAACTTCAAAACATCAATGACAAAATAATGCCATGCAAACAAGGAATGGCCTCTTAAGGAGACAGTGCGAAGCAAGCCTTGGTGCAGAAGACAGATCGCCTTGCAAAGTACAGGACACACATAAAGATGTCTGGGGGTACTTCTCCCTTCCACATGAGTCCAACTGGACAAACCAGAACCTTCCAGAGACGAAACTCACTTTAGGATGTGTGTGTCTCTTTGGGAAGGAGCCAACCTCAAAACTGGCCCTCTCTGTTTGCACTTCAGAGAAACCAGCGGGAACAGAGATTTCTACAATTGAAAAACTCAATCCAAACTGTAAGTATAGGCCTGCCTCTCCTGGAGCAGAGTTCTTAAAGTACAGGAGCACCAGTCTTCTGGCAATCTCTGACACCTACGTGGCACAAGCCCCACTCTCCGAGTTTAAGATTTAGCAGGACTTTGTGGGGCCTAGGAACTGATCATGCTACCGGTAGGTGATCTGGGTACACACTAAGCATCACTCTACACAAAGCAATCTCTGTAGGAGCATCCCTAAAATAACCACATAAATCCATCACAGAAGTAGGCGATCCTATGAGTTGGGTCTCATGGAACTTAGATGAGATGAGGTTTAAAGGGTGGTAGAAATGGATTCAAACTTAGAAAATAAGCTAGTTATGATAACCACACCCAAACAAAGCATTTTCTGTACGTAGACATCTGGTTGAGGAAGACATAAGGTCATGCTGCTCTGCTCCCTCCCATATCTTTACTCTCCCTTGGGCTCATAAAGTCTTAAGTGGTTCTTTGTCCAAATCAAGGCAAAGACCTTCAGACTGGTAATACAGATTTACAGATTGACCTTTGAACGTTGAATGATAACTGGGAAATATGCCCCTGAGAGAAGATGAGATCCACCTTATCTTCAGTTTACCCTTCATTATGCCTGCCAGTCAGTCTTGTGAGTGTTTTTCCTGCTACACAAGGAACTTTGAGGTCCTCCACTGTCATACATGAGTCTTTAAGGCTACACTATAGAGGTGCAATTCCTAACTTTTCTAAGATCCACTTTCCCAAGAATCATGTGCTGTTTCCAGGTGCTTGTTTGTTTGTTTGTTTGTTTGTGTTTTGTTTGCTTCTTTGTTTTTTAATGTGTTTTACATATGAATGTTTTGTCTGCATGTATATTTGCATGCCAGAAAAGGGCATCAGTCCCCATTACAGATGGTTGTGAGCCACCATGGGGTGTTGGGAATTGAACTCTTGACTTCCGAAAGAGCAGCCAGTGCTCTCAACCTCTGAGTCATCTCCCCAGCCCCGGTTCCAGGTTTTTAAACAATGACTTGGATGCAGTTCCTGCAGCTTCAGGCACACAACACAGTTACTGTAAGCCACGTTTAGCCTCTGGCACAGCTCGGTTGGCCATGTGAGTCCCAAGGTGACATACTGCAATTATCTGTCACTGAAGAAGGAAGCAGACTCAGCTTCCATCTTAGCGCCAGTCCGTTCTGGTTTGAGAACCTTGGGGAATCAATCACCTTGACTCCCCAGAGTATTTTTATTATATGATGGAACCGATAGTAAGTGAATTACTTCCGGGGGATTTTTTACTGACCAGAAGAAGATGAGATAGCATGAGTGGTACACTTCAGACTGTTGACCTTTCAGCATCAAGGTCACCTTCTTGCTGTCCTGTTATGAGTACAGTGTATTCCCTACGATGCATGGTTAGTTTGGTTACTTCACACAGGCTGCTCAGCTCTCAGAGCATTTTCTCAAGCACTCATTTCCCCGTTCAGAGCTTGATGGAGATTGATGGCAGCCGCACACTCACTTAGCAGCACGACAATGCTCTGCTTCTACACAGCCATTTCCAGATGCACGTCTGTCAGCTTGCAACAACCGTTTACAGCTAGTGTTTTCCCCTCAGTTTCCAGAGAGAGAAATACAGATGTACAGTGCCTTCTTTCCCTTGTTTATACACAACAGTGTTACCTTCACTCTCAGTTGGAAACCATGTTTATATGAGCAACTGGTTAGGTAAGAGAGGAGATAACTGTGATGGATTGATCAAGATTGGCCCCTCATAGGATCATATTTGGATGTTGCTCGTTGGTAAAATTTTTCTCGGGTGGGGAAGAGTCAGGAGGAATTACACCTTGTTGAGAGGAGGTGTAACGAGGGGTGGGCTTTGAGGTTACAAAAGCTCTCACCAAACCCAGTCTACTTCTCTCTCTGCCTCATGCCTGTGGATCAGACATGAGCTCTCAGCCACTGCTCCAGGGCAAGGCCTACCTTTCTGCTCCCCATCGTGGTGGTCACAAATTAACCCTCTGAAACTGCAAGCAAGCCCCAATCAAATGCCTTCATTTATAAGTTGTCTTGGTCGTAGTGTCCCTTCATAGCCATAGAAAAGTAACTAAGACACAAACTAACTAAAGGGTTTATTTCCATGCCTCCACCAATATTGAAACCCAGAGCTTTGTGTATGCCAGGGAAGTACTCGTCAAACTGAGTTATATCCCCAACCTCAGGGTATATTATTTTAATATACAAACCATTCTGTGTTGAAAATAATGTTATTTTAACAACTTCTGAGGAAAGGTTGCAAGTCAAGGAGATACCAAGGCAAAAAATAAAATAAAATCAAATGACGGTAGCACTGCCCTTTTGGACGTGGTCTCATCTATTGAGTTCTGAGAAGCTACCTTGTCAGGTCTGTGGCGTTCCTTCTGGCTCTACAAGCATGTGATGCTGAATTCCACTCATTGCCTCGGCTTGATGAAAGCACGCCCTGATATCTGACTAAATGTCGTCTTTTTTAGGTGTGCCTGTGAAGTTGTTTTCAGAAAGACTCTGGTTTGAACTAAGAGGCTGAGCAAGGAGACAGTGGCTGGGCTGGAGAGATGGGCCAAGTGGTAAAGCGCCTCCTGGGCAAGCATGAGTGGCTGACTTCTATCTCCTGAACCTCCTTAAGAAAGCTGGGGGCTATCCCCAGCAATGTCCCTAGACAGAGGTGGATTGCTGGCCTCGTGACACAGGTACAGACACAGATAGATACACATGCAAACATGTGATCCCTCTCTCTCTCTCTCTCTCTCTCTCTCTCTCTCACACACACACACACACACACACACACAAATATACATATACACAAAAGATCACCCTCACCTCCCAGGTGGGCAGCATCTATTCCTTTTGACTAGGTCAGGGAAAAGAGAAGGAGGGTTTTCTCTTCTGTCTGTTTCTGAGCTTGACACTGAACTCCTGTCCATGGTGCATCTGGTCCACAGGCCTTCACACTTGTGTTAGAATCTGAACCATCTCATGAGACTCCTGGGTGGGCCCCCAACTGCAGATAGCCAACTGTGGAATCAATGATGTAAGCCATTCCTTGTAATTAATCTCACTTCGCATGTATATCTTACTGGTTCTATTCTTCTAGAGAATGCTAACACAGCAAATCCCTATGTATACAGAATTTTTATTTTTATGAGCTCCTAGCTGGGCAAGTATCTGACACCAATTCCTGGGCACTGTCAGACTTCCTTTCTAAATGATTAACTCCTGGTTTTTACAGAGACCACATGCCAAGGATATTAAAAGAAGCCATGCATACACATGCACTCTTATGAGAAGGGACACATCACTGACTAAAGGTTCTGTGGGAATGAGTGTGTGTATAAAGTCAGAGATTTGCAAAACAAGAGCTCAGAACAAGCAGATGTAAGACCAGGCATGCAGAGTATTTGGTGCATTGCATGTATGCCTATGACTGTGTGGATTTGTGCATGCTCACATATGTGCTCGAGTGAGTACGTGTGTGTTGATGTGTGTATTTCTGTGCATGTGTGTGTGTGTATGTGTGTGTGTGTTTGTGTAGGTGCATGCGTGTGTGTGCGTGTGTGTGCATGTGTGGCAGTGCATATGCATTCCTGTGTTTGCACATAGAGGCCAGAGGATACCTTGGGTGTTGTTTCTGAAGAACACTGTCCACCTTACATTAAGACACAGACTGTTTCTGGCTTGTCAGTTAGGCCAGGCTGACTGGCCAGTGAGCCTCAGAAATCCATCTGCCTTTGTCTAGCTCCCCAGCGTGCAGACTGCACGTGAGTTTCACAAAGCCTAGCAGTCGGTTTGCTTTGGTTTTCGTCCTTAAGGTAACAGGCATTTTTTATTTCTTTATTTGTTATTGGCTCTGGTGATCACATCCAGCGCCTCTCATTTGCCAGGGAAACACTTTACCAGCGGAGCCATCTTCCCTGGCCAGTGTTCTGTATTGTAAACAATCAAGGAATGCAAGCAAGAATGTATGTGAGGAGCCTTATTTATCTATGGTGGCCATGTAAACTAAGGCATCCTCTATAAATTACTATGGAGGTTTCTCAAAAAAGTTAAAATTATAAGGACCGTATGACCCAGCCTGACAGCTCCTGGGAATCAATCAGAAGCTCCTCTAAGCACGCACGGTGCCACCGTAACCTCTAAGCACGCACGGTGCCACCGTAACCTCTAAGCACGCACGGTGCCACCGTAACCTCTAAGCACGCACGGTGCCACCGTAACCTCTAAGCACGCACGGTGCCACCGTAACCTCTAAGCACGCACGGTGCCACCGTAACCTCTAAGCACGCACGGTGCCACCGTAACCTCTAAGCACACACGGTGCCACCGTGCTTACTGGGTTGCTGTCCTCCACAGCCAAGTAAACAGGACTGAGCAGGCACTAGGTTTCATCACGGCGTTTCATATATGCACATGTTCTTATGTGTTGTTCGTGCTCACCCCACCCTCTCCCAGAATCCTCCGCTCCTCCTGCACATCTGCATGCTGCCACACCCATCTCCTTCATCCCCCTTTAGCTTTCATAGCACAAGTCCTCTGTGACCATCTTCCATTTTCCCCTTCTCCCTCCTGTTAGGCTCCTCCCCACCCCCTCCTCTCTTTTAGTCAACTCTCTAGTCTCACGTGGTCGATACCTTTAAACGTAGATTCCAAATGTGAGAGGAAGCATGTGAGATTTGTCTTTCTGAGTCTGGATTCTTTCACTTAATATGTTGATCTCTAACTCATCTATTGTCCTAAGAATGCCAGAATCCCATTGGCTATAAGTACATAGTGTTTGCCAACTCATATGCTTAATAAGAATTTTCAGTTTCGTGAATACACACAAAAGTATTTTGTAAGTGTTATACTGACACACTATCAAAGTATAACCCACCAGAATAATAGAGGCTATTGATCAAATGTTCTCAAAATAAAACATCAATAATTAACAAAGATCATCATATTTACTCTTCTAGGTTTTATAAAACAAAATTTATCAACATATACTGAAGGGGGAAATTTAGAAATTAATTAAAATCAAATGAAAATTAAAACAAAAAGTTGTTTAACTGAAGAATTTTATAGTAATAATGCCTACATTTAAAACACATATCTCAAATAGATAACCTAGTGATACATCTCAAGGCCCTAGAAAAATAAGAACAAATAAAGTCAAACTCAATAGAAAGAAAAAATATTAGAGAAGTAATAAATAAATATGGAAATGAAAAATGTACCAACGCTCAATGAATCAAAGAATTGAACAAATACTAGAATGGAAAAGAACTGTAAAAACTGTCCAACTTACAGCCAAATTAATCTTAAAACAATGAGAGAAGAGAAAAATAAATAAAATTAGAGGTTGAACAGAGTATTTCTGTAGACAGCACTGAAACACAGATGATCATTAGTGGATGTTTAAAAGCCGTTATGCCAGTGCGTTAGAAAATCAAGAAGAAATGCAGCAATTTCTAACCAAGATGACCCGTAAACATTGAACCAGCTGTACCCTAAATCAGTCGATAATAAACAATGAGATTAAAGTTGTAATAAAAATATTCCATCAAGGGAAATCTGCTGACTAAGTGATCTCACATGTGCATTGTTCTAGACTCTCAAAGAAGAACTAACAATAACATCTCCCAATAACATCTCCCAAAGCGTCCCATGAAGTATGATGTTTCCAAACTCAGCCTACAAAGCTCATATTACCTAACATATAAAAGCAATAAGGACATAACAACAAGAAAGAGAAGCAGAAAGAGGAAAAACAGTCTAGAATCCTTGATAAACACTGACGCAGAGATCATAATCAAAGCACTTGCAAACTGAACTTTAAAAAGCACACTAGAAAGGATCACATATCATGAATAAGAAAATTGGTTTCACTGTAGGGATGGAAGGCTAGGGCAACAGGCACAGATGAAAGGATGTAATATATAGCTCAGGCACAGAGTCAAGGGTGGAGACCATACAATCATCTTAGTAGATGTAGAATAAATTTTTAATAATAAAAGCCAACATTCCTTCACAGCAAAAGCACTTGCTATAGAAGGGTGGCTGTTTCACATAACACGGGATGTTCGGGAGTATAAAGGACTGAGAAGGGAATCTGAAGTTTGGAGGGAAGGAAGAAAAAGGTAGGTGGGAGAACCGTGTGACTGAAGCTTGATATGTTCTTGTATAAAACTGTCCCAGATTCGTCCTAAGTATGCACAACTGATTTACTGATAATTACAGTTAATATACACAAATAATAGATTATATGTTGTCTTGGTTTGGACTTTATTGCTGTAAAGAGACACTATGGCCACTCTTTTAAAGGAAAACATTGAATTGAGGCTGGGTTATAGTTTAGAGGTCTAGTCTATTGTCATCATGGAAGGATGCAGCAGGCAGAGCAGTGTGCAGGCAGACATGGTGTTGGAGAGTAGCTAAGAGTTCTACGTTCCAATTAGTAGGAAGCAGGAACAGAGAGTGACACTGGGCCTGGCTTGACTTTCTGAAGTCCCAAAGCCCACCCCAATAGTGACACACTTCCTCCTTCAAGGCCACACCTCCTAGTAGTGACACTCCCAATGAGCCTATGGGGGCCATTTTCATTCAAATCTCCACATATGTATAATTAGTATTTTAATATATACAATTAAATGTTGACACACGCAATCAATATGCTTTAATAATTACACCAAAACAACCGATACTTCTTACTCCTTTTGGAGTTGCATATAGTTTTTCCAAATAGCTTTATAAAGTAGATGTGGTGAGCCAAGCATGGTGACACACGCCTTTAATCCCAGCACTCAGGAGGCAGAATCAGGTGGATCCTGGAGTTCAAGGCCAGCCTGGTTTACATAGGGCCAACAAGGGCTACATAGTGAGATACTGTCTAAAAATAAAATAAAAGATTTAATTAACAGAGCACAAAATTACTCTACTCAAGTATACAAGTCAATGTTTTTAATGTATTCACAGTTGTGTGATACCCACACAATCTATTCTTACAATATTTTCATCATCTGCAAGGACACTTCATACCCAATTATCAGTCAGTCCTCATTTGAACCCCAGTCCCTGTCACCCCAGGCAGCTGCTAACCCCTCTGCCTCTGTTCTGCCTTCTCTGAGCATCCCACCTACATGCTGTCACAGAGCATGCGGCCTTGGGGACTGGTTTGCTTCTCTTAGTGTTCTGGTTTCTGGATTCATCCATGCCACAGCATGCTTATTACGTCACATGCTGAGTAACATTCTGTCCTAAAGGTGAGAGATTTTGTTCATCCACCCAGTGATGGACATTTGGGTTATTTTCAACTTCCAGATGATTGTAAATGTTGCTTCCATAAACATATATACAGAGCATTCTATATAGATATGATAGATATGACTTGCTTTCATGTTTATATCTGTGTGTATAGAGAGAGAAAGGGAAGAATGAAGGGATGAGAGAGGGGAGAGAAAAAGAGGGCAGAGAGACAGAGACAGAGAGAGAGACAGAGAGACAGAGAGACAGAGAGACAGAGAGAGCGAATACTTTGGTCACATGCAACATTTTTTAAGGAACTGCCAAATTGTTTCCTACTCTCTTTTACATTGCTCTCAGCATACAAAGCCCAGTTTTTCCACACCCTTGTCTGTACTATATATGGATATTTTCACCGCATTTTTTTAAGTGAATGTGTGTTACAATGTTTCTATCTGCTTTGTCCTCAGTGGTTAAGGATGTATTGTTTTAAGTGAATGTGTGTTACAATGTTTCCATCTTTGTCCCGGGGGTTAAGGATGTATTGTTTTAAGTGAACGTGTGTTACAATGTTTCCATCTTTGTCCTCAGTGGTTAAGGACGTATTGTTTTATGCATTTACTGTTCCTTCTCTATGGAAAAGAATCAATTTAAATCCTTTGTACAGTTTTAACTAAATTATTCATTTTTTCATTACTGGTAATAACATATGTTTCATGGTGATGAATACACATCCTTAATTAATATTTCATTCAAATGTGTTTTCTCTTAGTCTATCAGTTGCACTTTCCTTCCTTCTTTTCTTCCTCCTTCCCTCCTCTCTTCCTTTCTCTCTCTTTGTTCTCTTCAGATAAGGTCTCCTATAGTCACAACCCAGCCTAGCCTCAAACCTAATACATAGCCAAGGGTGGCCTTCAGTTTATAATCCTCCTGCTCCCAGCCTTCAAGGGTTGGGATGAGGGGTAAGTACACCCAGATGTTTGTTTGTTTGTTTGTTTTAATAATGTCTTTTGATGAATTGTCTTAGTTTTAGCAAAATGACCTTTCCCTTTTGTTATCTGTAACTCATCTCATATGTTAAGACATATAATTAAGTTCAGGTTCTAATTCCCAGGTTTTCTTCTTGGAGTTTATATTTAAACCTACGGGCCATTTTGAGTAAAATTTTGTTTAATTTTGAAATGTGAGGTATAGCTTCCATTTCATTCATTTGCCTGGTAACTATCAGTGGTTACAGAACCACTTGGAGAGTGTGCTCTCTCTACCAACATATTTTATGCCTCAGGAGGTCATTGTTTTTAAATATAGGTGGTTGTTTCTGAACCATTCTGTTCCACTGAGCTATACATCAGTCCCTATATGAGTCCCCATATATGGGTACTATATTGTCTTTATTACTGTGTTTTTGTATAACATTTAGGAATGAGTATATGACTCTCCAGTTTTCTTCCTTTTTTTTTTTCCTTCAATAACATTTAGATATCTGGGGCCCACAGAGTTTCTGAATCAATTTTAGGATTGTCTTGTGGATTTTGAAAGGTGTTGGGTTGAAGAGATGACTCCGCAGTTAGAAGTGTAGTCTGCTCTTGCAGAACACTCCTCTGCACCCAGGTCATTCCTTCAGTGCTCATGTAGTCAATCTGTCTTCATTTCTGACTTATACGTGGCTTCAAGGCCAGCTGAATGTTCAAGACTGGAGTCCTCTCATGTCTTTGCATGTATACAGCCTTGACATGATTGTACCTGACGACATGCTCAGGAATATATCAGAGCTTTCCAAAACCTCTGTAGACCTTACACATGCCCAGCTGTTGTCCTATTTGTCTGTGGTGTTAAACAATTACTGTTGGTTGTTTCTGATGAGTACACTGTAGATAAGGCTTCTCCTGAGGTTATAGCTCATATCCTACAACAACAGCCTTTCAATGGTGTTTCTAGAGGCTACAAAACTGGCTTAGTGACAATTCTGTGCAGAAGGACGATCTTTCTCTCCATGGCTGAAATTGACAGCTTAGGCCTTTAGAATTAACTAAAGGTCTGTAACAACCTTAGAGGTATTTTTTTCATTAAAACAAACAAACAAACAAACTACTGTTTACAGCAGCTGAGTTTTTGGTGGTATCAGACTTTCCCCAGCTCTATAGTAGCCCTAAAAGCTAGCAGACACACAACCATGGTGGCTGAAAAAAAAAGTATTCCTCTTGCTCACTTCACATCATTCTCCTGAGACATGGTACCTCCAATCCCACTAAAAACAACGCCCCCAATTTTCCTGCTATATCTGTTGTTTTCTATTTATCTGAGTCACTGCTAGAAGTGTGGACATTAAAACCAGGTCACAGATGAATGGAACTGACTTACACTGTGCAAAATAAAGTATCATAAATAATCAATGTGCAGTCTGGGAAAAAGTCCAATACAACACTACTTTTTTTTTCTTAATTTTAAAGCTGTAATTTCTTAATCTTAATTTCAACTCTTGCTAACTGAAGCCTAAATTTCTCCCACTGTAGGAAAAAAAAAAGCTATTCCACGAGGACCAAATCCCAATGATAAATTAAATGACTGTATGACAGGAGAGTTAACATCTATAAGCCTCCAAGAGTTTCATCCAAGACATAGAGCAGCTACACCCTCCAAAGTACTCACCCTGAGTGTGGATTCAATAAAGGGGTGTCTAAGATTGTGGAAAAAAAGTGTTTACCTGAAAAGATTCTTTCAGTCACTACAATGGTCATCTTCATGTCTAGAGTTACACTGTGCTTTAAAGAACCATACAGGGCTGGAGAGATGAATCAGTGATGTCACCAGCTCACTGTTCTAACAGAGGACCAGAGCTTGATTCCCAGCTCCCATGTCAGGCAGCTCACAACTGCCTAGAACTCCAGTGCCAAAGAACCAGATGGCCTGTGCTGGCCTCCATGGGTACCACAGTCTCTCTCTCTCTCTCTCTCTCTCTCTCTCTCTCTCTCTCTCTCTCTCTCTCTCTCTCTCTCTCTCTCTCTCACACACACACACACACACACACAAATATGCATGCAGATACACATACATATAAATTTTAAACATAAAAATAATCTTTTAAAAGATCAGGCTAATGTAGGGAAATATGATGCTTTTTGTAATCCAGCACTCGAGGGTTGGAAAGCCAAGATCAGGAGTTCAAGGACATCCTCAGCTACACAGTGAGTTAGTGGTGTCAGTCTATGACACAGTGAGTTAGTGGTGTCAGTCTATGACACGGTGAGTTAGTGGTCTCAGTCTATGACACAGTGAGTTAGTGGTGTCAGTCTATGACACGGTGAGTTAGTGGTCTCAGTCTATGACACGGTGAGTTAGTGGTCTCAGTCTATGACACAGTAAGTTAGTTAGTGGTGTCAGTCTATGACCAGTGGGACCCATCAATTTTCGGTAAGGGTGCCACACAACAACGGTGGCATTAGTGTGACAGAGTAGAATTGCTCACTGTGTAGTAAAAAGGGAAGAGAAAGGGAGGGGAGAGGGGAGAGCATGTTTCCTGAATGCCCTTTGAAGCAACGACCCCCAAAGCCTTCCTGTGTTAGATTCTCTGTCTTCTCACAGCAGTGCCCTGCTGGGGAGCGGGTGTTTAGGATTGACCCTTCCAGAGATGCTTTGGATCCTCTCTCTCTGGGAGAGTTAGTTGATATTGTAAATCATTCTTTTATCTGTCTACTATGTTACCCAGTATGGGATTGCTTCCCTGTGCCACAGTCAAAGGTCTGTGGCTAGATTTGTCTTATTTAGATACTAGGAACAGGGAGGAACAAGAGAGGATGTAGGCTTTGGGGACAGGGCAAGTGGGTAGAGTGATTGTGAGCACTGGTATGTGGGGACCGGTGGTCACACTACTTACTTTGCAACTATCTGAGGACCAGCTTCAACTCTACGATTGCTCTCCAGTTTGTCCAATGCATTCTAAAGACAGTTCTTATGTAATCAGCCACGATGTTTTGATGACTCAAAAGTGGTTCAAAAGACCAAAAGGTCAAAGCCCAATAAAGTCCTAATCTCTTGTACTTGACTAAACTGGGTTACAGAAATGCATTAAGACCCCAGCCATCAGTCACTGCTGACAGGGTGAAGGCTCTGGAGCTGGTCAAAGTCATCTTTTACCCTCAAATTGCTCCAACTAAAACATAGATTTTCTGAATTTACACCAAAACCTTTTAAAGTTTCTGGCTTATTCTCTCGAATATATTATCTTCCATATGTAGACTGCATTTTTTCCCCTCAAAAAATTGTTAGGAAACATTTGCTGGCTGCCATGTAACATCCCAAAATACTGAGACATTAAGAGACACGTGTGAAAATGCCTGCGGGGTTTCTCATTTGGGTTGCTATCACTGAAAGCCACAACAGTGACTCACCGCTTGTCACCGGCAAAGTTACCAATCGACAGAGAAAGCAAATGACACAGCGAAGATGTGGTGTGTGCTGCTTTGGTGAGAGTTAAATATCACCACAGCTTAGCACCATGCGCCAGGAGCTCAAGAAGAGCCACTCAGCTTTTTATGGAGAACACAACATAAGACCTCATCTCATGCCTGGATCCAGACCACCGGGGTCCAGAATCAGGACAGAGATCAACTGAAAGGCAGAGGGACTGAATTTAGAAGTTTGAGAAGGAGCAGGCTGAGGCATGAGATTCACTCATCCGAATCTTTTATAGAAAAACAATAGAAGACTAAAGAAAGACATCTTTCCTAAAATTCTAACTTTTTCTAAACACTAAAAGTCACAGAATCCAATGCAGCAGGGCCCAGACAAACACAGAATCCCACTCTGCTAGAGACAGAGGCCTTGGGATTTTACTGTAAAAGACGCATATGTGAAATGAATAAAAACTGCAGTTGTCAAATCAAAAGGAAAGATGTGTCTTATTTGCAATATGAAAGGGGTCCACCAGACACAGCCAGTAGAGACTCTGGGAGTATATGCCTTCTGTCATCTACTGTCCCAGGAGCCTTCCCCAGAAAGCCTCTGTCCTGGATTAAGGCAGGGCAGCAGAGACCCTCGGTGGCAAGGGCTTGGGATTGGCAGTGGCTATGGTGTGCCAAGGGCCCTGGCTTCTCTTCACAGGCTCAACAGCTAAAGCCTAGCTTCCTGCAGGCAGTAGCTCTGAGCTCTGTGGCCAAGAATGTTCAAAAGACACACCCACACTCATGAGACAGACCTAATAAATCATCCATGGGACCCTCTGACTGGTTTCCCTGGCCCCGAGACAGAAGTTGCACTGGCTGAAATCAACAAATGGGACCCTCCCTGCCCCCTCTCCCTCTCCCCTTCCCCCCACCCCCACTGCTAGGAACAAGCAGGGCTATTACATATCCCTTACATGACTAAATGATTAAGAAACAAAACAATAGCAGCACCAGAACCTTGTGGCTCATCTGTCAGCTTGCCTCCTGGCTCCCCTGCCATGGAGTTTCTCCTGGTTTTGATGTGTCTGGGACAGGACCCTTGGAGCTCCCTGCTCATGAGTGGAAAGCAGACTCTCTAAAGTTCTTTCTCCAAAGCAGAGAAAGACCCCAGGCCAGGTTGCTTCTAACTGTTAAGCTATTTCATATGCTCTCCATCTCAGTTCTTGCAAGCACACACAGATGATTAATAGCTGTGGGTCTTTTGAAGACAAGTACTCAGTTGTTTTCCGATCCGTTCCCCCATCCCCGGTGCTGAAACTTCCTTAGCTAGCAAGAAACCAAACACAGACATCAATAGCTCTTAAGGCCATGCTTTTGCCTCACCTTTTACAGCCAGGACTCTAGTTTTGTTCAGAGCTAGCAAACAACATGGAAGTCCATGGCGAGCCTTCAGTCTACCCAGGACAGTGGAGGTCCTCAGGGAGTCTGACGATGGCTAAGTCATGTGGATTTCACCCAAGAACTCTACAGTCAGCAGACTTGGTTTTGTTTTTTTGTGTTTTTTTTCCTACTGAGGAAAAAGGAAGAAAGAAAACCTTAGTAATACAAACAAGAGAAGTACTAAGGATAGAGTGCTTTTATGAAATACCGTATTTGATTGCAACGCTAGACTGTGTTTGTTCTCCTGTTTGTATTCACGGATGTCTCATCCATCAAGGTTGCTGATGGCTGTGCTTTGCAGACGTAAGGAAGAATGGGTTATTGTTGATGAGTTAGTGTGGGATGCTGGCAGTCCCTGATGCTGGTTTACAGTCCTGCCTGTCACTTACTAGTTAGGTAGCCTTGGATAGGATGCCGAACCTCTCTCACCTCTGTTTCTCTACCTGTACATGTCACAGGGGACTTGGAGGGGGGGGGGAGGTGTCAATATTACTCTTTCACAGCCTGTGATGATTGCTAAGGAATATACCTAAGTGTATCAGAACTATTCTTGGACATCCTGAGAATTCAGTGATCAGTGTGAAGCTTCATTATTAGCCATGTGCAAGTCTATTCTCCACCCATGTAGGACCAAAGGAAGTAACTGGACAGCAGGGTGCTGTGTAAGTTGACAGTAACAAGGAGAAGGAAGGCAAGTTGTGAAGTCATATCACTGCCAGGTAGCATTGTCCTCTGAGGTCACCGTCACATATGACTTCACGGCTTTGCTATTTACAGAGAATGTCACAGTGAACGCCATCAGGAGCCCTCTGCAAATTCACTTCCTGTTTCTCGTGCCTTGAAGAATCAATTACAGTCCCTGGCACCATTCAGTGTCAGAGGGGACTTTGCTTAAAAAAAAAAATCTGAAACAGATTAAATTTCGATATGACTTGAACAGGCCTTCTAGAATGCTTGCTGAAATTTAACTTAATGGTAAGGGTATCAAGATGGGAGATCTGTAGGAGACTGCTGATGCTTTACTGAAATGGAAAGAATACTGCCGTTATGAAGGCGTAGGTTAGTTACAATGAGAGTTCAGACATACGTTTTCTTCTATTTCTTTCCAACTCACTTGGTCTGTTACAAGGCTGTGACATAACAAGAATGTCTATGCTTGAAGCCAGCACCATCCTTTCAGAACCAAAACCATTGGCCAAATAACCTAACTTGGTTATAATTTGCCCAGTCCCTGGTATTTTATCACAGCAACAGAAAACAGTCTGAGAAGTGTTTGAACAGGATCGTCTGGGATCATCAGGAGCACCATCAAAGCTTAAGAGCACTTGCTGCTCTTGCAGGAGACTGAAGTTTGGCTCCCACACCTACATCATGCACTTTAAATCCACTCCTATCGGCTCCAAGGTCTTATACTTCCTCTTCTGGCCTGCATGGGCACACACCTACCCTTACCTAAACATGTCCAGCCATACACACAACTAAAAATAATGTAACTCTTTGGATCTCTTGAGTTTCTGCTAACAGAATTCTTTATCCTTTCTAAATAACTTCTTCTTAAGCCTTAATCGTAAACGGACCTGGAGACAGCAACAGGCAAAAAATGGTTCCAAAGGTCAGACAATTGAGTTTGGACTCATACCCAGCAGCATGAGGCAAATGTCTTTATCTATCTATCTATCTATCTATCTATCTATCTATCTATCTATCTATCTATCTATCTATCTATCTATCTTCATTTAAAACCACCAAACATAGCAAGAATTCTAGGAGAGGGAAGAAAATTCCTATTTCAACGGTAAACTTCTAGATTGCAAAGCACCTGGCTTCTTCATATTCATGTCGCTTTCAGAGTGGCAGAAGGCACATCAACTGCATCTGTGACAACAGGCTGAGTCCTCCAGAAAACACCTAACTGACATTTATCACATTAAGGAAGTGTTAGTGTGACATTCTGTCCCAAACCTTATGAAAAGATGGGATGGGAGAGAAGGTGAATTTAAGGCCAGAACTCTGACCACGTCTTTAAGATGTCACAGAAAATAACCCATTATCACGTCAGCTTTCATGGTCCAGAGAATGCCTTCTGTGCCTGGTATAATTAGAATCTCAAGTCTACACTGAGTTTAGTAGGAGAACTTAAGTGGATCAAGATCTACCACATACCAGAGTATTAAAGAATGTTAAATGTGACTTCTCAAGTTAGTTTAGAAGTTTAAAAATTATAGATGTAAAATCAAGCTAAATTTAAAACGTCTATTATCATTCCATGCACATACAGGTACACATATACATATGTATACAAAAAGTCTTTCTTTGGCACCCAAAAATAGACATCTCAATTTTCATCAAAAGGAAAAACAAATCAGTGGGGATATGAAATATGGCACTCAATCTAAACTTCCGGGTTAGAATATTTTTTCCTGATGATATGTAAAGTTTTCTGCCTACAGCATGTTTATTTTACAAGCTGTATTCTGAAATGTCAGGAAACCAGACTCTATTAGCATAGCTGCTGTTATTTTAGAGAGACAATTTTAGTGTATCTCAGATCAGAAAAGGCACCAGGTGCTGGAAAGCAGGACATTCCGACTCATCCTAACCTGCCGTGAACTCAGCTGGGACGAACGCCTGGCCTTATCAGAGCCACGCATCTCTTTGCTGTCTATGCAGTAGAAGGAGGGACCGGCAAGCAAACACTTGATATTTCTGTAGCATTTCAAAAAGGGGAACGTGTGATGTGAATTCACAAAAAAACCACCCGGTTACTCTTGCAACCAGCAACACGCACGTCAAATTAGGAGGCAACAGGGAGCACAATTGGAGAAGGGGGGGGAAGAAGAATCCCTTCGTGTCCTTGGATCTGTTTCCTTATCCTCATTGTCTCCAAAGGGATACAAGAAGAACTGATCAAATTTGTGTGCACTGATTTCAATACTATCTTTTTGAAATATCCCCATCTATCCATCTATGCATCTATCCATCATCTATCTATCTATCTATCTATCTATCTATCTATCTATCTATCTATCTATCTATCTATCTATCTATCTATCTAACTATCTAACTATCTAACTATCTAACTATCTATCTATCTTTTTTTGAGGGGTGGAGGTTGAGGCAGGCTGTCATGTGTTCCAAGGTGGTCTTGAGCTCTCTATGTAGCTGAGGATGACCTTGGCCTTCTGATTGATCCTCTTGCCTGAACTTCCCCTGTGCTGGGGTTATAGATTACACCCAGGTGCTTGGTCTCATGCTGTGCTGGGGCTTGAACTCAAGGCTTCCCCCATGCCAGGCAAGCACTCTGCCAACTCAACCACATCTCCAGTCCTTCTTATTTTTATAACGGGCACACAATGTTAGTACAGGAAAGACAGGTGGCAATTCTGAGCGCACCTAGTGCTGACAAGAAGGGAAGATGTTTCTTTGCATGTAACACTAATATTGCGCGTGGAAGATGGTCTTGCTTCTGCAGTAGATGATGCTTTTCTAACAGGGCTGATTTAAGAGAAAAAGGGAAATTATATCCAATAAAGAAACATTAAGGATTATGCTTCAAACCAGAATATCAGATTTTTTTTTAACCCTGCGGAGCTTCCCAGTGCATATTATTCCATCACAATGGGCCTCATTTATCAAGAATGTAGAAACCTTGATCATTATTACAAGCTAGAAACCCAGGAACACAGTGTATTTGAAATGGTGAATCTAACGGCATCCAATGGTAGCAAATCATACTGACGGTAGGCGTGTGTGTTCTCCAGGCAGTGGGAGATGAATTATGAAAGGTGCATATGGCAGAGTCTGTTTGTTGGTGACAATGTGATTTCCCCTGTAGTTCTTACTTGGCCCTTGGGGGCTCTTTCAGAACCTGTCTGAAGTACTTAAGAGTCTTTAGATGGCTTAATGTAACATATCATCAGAAAGGGAACAGGCAAAGAAAAGGACATTCCATTCTACAGTAACTCTATTTTCAAAATAGCCTACTATAGTGCTCTGAAGGAAATGAACAGCAAACCACCCCAGTCATTTGTCAAGCACATACTAAGCATGGCATAATTACCTCCATATCTCTCTCCCTCCCTCTTCTGATTTCCTTCCCTGACATCAAAGTCACAGCCTCTTCCTGCCTACCTCCCCCCAGCTCCCCCAGTCACTACCTAGGATGCTTTATTAGCCCAAGACACTAAGCTCTTGAGAAAATTGCTACAATTTCCAGAATAGACACAAAGTAGACCCAATTTCTCCCATGCTTCAACAACTAGAATACAGAATAGAAACGATATAATTTCTTTGTAAATGAGAGGCAACCCTAAACCATTGCTTGTGAATACTCCCACCTCAAATAAATTCCCCAGAAGACAATGTGGGCTGGGAGAGAGTCTGTGAGCTGCTCGTTGCTAGCCTAAGACTAGCACAGTCTAAGACGTCATCATCTCTCCACACTGATCCGCATACCTCTTTTATGTTTTTCAGAGGGAGAGGCAAAGTTTATGGCAGCTATGATAACTCCATTGGCTTGATTGCTTTCCCGTCTATGTAATCCAGCCCTGGAAGACTCAGCAGGAGGTTGACCCTGCCTGTAGGAGTTCACACTCCAGAGGAAACAAATCACAAAGTGTTGTTTCCAGATAAACTGTAACTCAAACAGCGCATCACCGAGTTACAAGAGAGATTTAACCTTGGCGGCTTTTCTTATTTAAAGGTGTGCTGGGCCCACACATATACAAATAAAAATAAATAAATATTTAAACCACAATTGAGCTCTAGATTTTTTCTTACTTAAGTTTCTTGAGAAGGGCTAACAGTAGCTGATCTTAGCAAGTATCTAAGTATATCAAGGCTGAGTGTAGACTCCTGACCTGTAGAGATCTGAGATAACCTATCACTAAACTTGGGGTAGCTTTTCCTGCATTAATACAATGCAATATACATGGTACTTTGTTCTATAGCGCATGGGTCTTAGGGGCACACAGTTCACAGCACCAAGTTAAAGATCCTTAAGGGAATGCACTCCCTTAGCCTTCAGGCTATACACCTGAAGCCAGGAACAGCCATCCACACCTTAATAATCATGAGTGCCAGTCTATAAGAAGCACTCTTTCCACCCCCTGAGGAACACTGCTGAAAGGTTAGCTTCTGGAAATTCCCATGTATGTATGGGGTTCCAGAAGCAATCAGCAAATCTACTGCTTCTTGTCTCAACCCGAATCCATAAGCTCTGAAGTTTGGGTGAGAGGTGGTGTGTTAGTTTTGATGTAAAGCGCTGCCCATGGGCCCATATGTTTGAGAGTTGAGACATATCTGGAGGAAGAGGTTTTCTTGGGGCTGGGGAGAGGGATTCAGGACTTCAGGTGTATAGTCTGGCTTTGTTTCCAGTCCTTACTCTGATTTATGGTAGAAGCCACACACTTTTGAAGCTACCGAGCCACTCATGTCTGTATTCTCTGACATGACTGGATTCCTCCAGTCCATGAGTCCGTGTCTGAGACAGCGATGAGAGGAGTGACTGATACCATCCGAATCCCTTAGCTTCCAAGATAGGACTGAGGGGTGAAATTAATACGAATCTTGTCTTCCCCCTTTCCTCACCTCACCATCCACCATGAACCCCTTCATATCTAGGAAAGAAGGCTACCATGATCCATGTGGATTCTCACCCCCATTATGTGAGTATTGTACAGTTCTACATTGAGATCAATAACTAACTTGACAACAATGGTTGGGAGAATATCAAATAGCCACTCTCTACTTGGAAGAGTCATTGGCCATCTCTTTTCTCTGGCCATGGTAATAAGACATCTCAATGGTCACTTGGCAGGAACAGCCAATTCGTAGCTCTGTTTCCACACGATGCAGCACCATTTTCTGTCCCACAGCATTGGGACTTTCTAAAAACCATAAGAACTTACTAGTGTGTTAGTTTGACAGGGTAGACTGGTTTACAGCGCAAATAGTGATAACAAAGGCTCGTTCCCTGAAGAAGTTAGTTGTTCTTGTCTGTTCTGAAGTCTTGTAGGAATGATTAATTCAGGATTTGGGGAAATCCTGTGATTTCTTCTTATTCTCAGGAGTGACGAGGGGGCTGGGAATGAATGTAAGGTTCAGCCATAGACTTACAAGCAGACGTTTAGCTCCTGTGGGCAAGAACCTAAGACAGGCACTAATCTCAGCAATGGGTCCACACCCTGGCTCACGACTGAATCCCTAGGGCACTATCAATAAGTGCGGAGCCCAGATCTAGGGGATGCTATAAGATTTTCAGTTTCTTCCATGAGTGAGTGGGCGGTCAGAGTGAGGAAGCTCCTTGGTGAGGTGACCTAAATTTTGTGCCCTTGGGACATAAACAACGACCTTTCCATCAGAGATTACGGGCACTGGAGAGACCGTTCTCTTTCTTCACTGTTTTTCCCTTCTTCCCTCCCTCCCTCCCTCCCTCCCTCCCTCCCTCCCTCCCTCCCTCCCTCCCTCCCTCCCTCCCTCCCTCTCTTCCTCCTTTTCTTTCTTCCTTCACTCCCTCCTTCCCATCTTCCCAATCTCTGCCTTTTCAAAACTGGTTTCTAGCATCTTCCCTTTCTGACACCTGCTAGTCTCTCACGTAGACACACCGTTTGTCAGAGCAAGATAACTCTCATTAGTTCACTCACTAGAAGGGTTATTTGACTGTCTACTTGGTTCCTTTTATTGTGCTTCGATTGTTCTAGAATGCAAGATGAAAGCCACTGGATAGATATCACTCTTACCAACCAATCTGTCAAAGGAAGAGAGGCCATAGCTAGGAGAACCATGAAAAACCATGAAAGTACAGAGGAGAACATGAACACAGGCCCACCTGTGCGACCTGTGGGCCCTGAGAGGGGAGAGCTTTGGGAGTTCTAGACAACACCCTAAGCATAATGCCTACATGTTGAGTCATTAGGAAGAGCTTCACTCTGACCCCATTAAGCTCGATGACAAACATATGGAATGAGTGGCATTACTTTGAATTTTTTTTTTTTAATGAAAGAACTGAGATCCTGGAGGCATCAGGGTCACATTTTGCTGAGATCTGACCCCAGAGAATAAGCATTTCTGCTCCTTGATGCCATCTCCCTTTAAGAAAATAAGATTTCTAGACAGATAACAAATCCAACTGCTGGCTATGTAATGGCTTGTATCAGCAGCAGGGGTTTCTCGCCCATCCTCCTCATGAATACCTCCCTTGTTGTGACTGTGTTGTCCCCACTCCTGTTCCCAGTCCCGCCCCTCACAGCAGCCTGGGGTGTGGTTCTAACATAATCGCAAAGTCCCCTCCAAGCTTGAGGATCAATGGACAATATAGGTGGGAAAGCTTCTCTGTGGGGAGTAGAGCAGAGCCTGTCCTTAATTCAGAGTAGGCCATTTGCTTCTAGGCACCCACACCTCCCACCAAAGTAAGAAAGGCATTGTGTGACAAAAGTCTGCCAAGGAGCTGCCTGGAAGCAGCTGCACTGTCTTTAAGCAGTGACTGAAGGCCACAGGAAAATTTTTTCTTCCAGGTAAAAATACTGGCTTTAAACTCTTTCCTCACTATAGGGATACATGGCCTTTGTTATGACGGTTAAGAAATTACTAAGACAATAACAACATCAGGAAGTTAAATAGTTCTTGTTTTCCTTATTCAGAATTTTCTACAGTTTGGTATCTGGATATTTGGGGGTCATGTGCTCAATTTAAAGATTAACCTTATAGGTAATGGTCACATGACAGCATATTTAACGCTAATGTTTCGAATTTCATTTCCTTCTCGGAGGAGATTAGAAGGAAAAACAAGAAGAAACCAGTTGATGCTGACCTAATGCCTTAGGGGATCTGGCTCTGAGTAAGAAAGATGAGCAAGAAAATATAAAAAGAAAAGGCACGTTCCAAGTACATCATAGACTGTATTGTGCACATCCTTACGACACTCAGTATCGTGCACAGTAAAGGTGTGTATACACCTTGAAGCCAGCACTCAGAAGGCAAAGGCAGATCTCTGTGAGTTCAAAGCCAGCCTGGTTTACAGAATGAGTTCTAGGTCAGCAGGGGCTGCACAGAATGGCATCCCACCAAACCAAACCAAACCAAACCAAACAAACCAAACCAAACCAAACCAAACACCAAACCAAACCAAACCAAACCAAACAAAACAAAACAAAACATGTGTGTGTGTCTCTGTGTGTGTCTGTATGCGTGTGTATGTGTGCTTGTACAAACTGTATTTCTGTGTATATGTCTGGGTATGTCTGTATGTGTGCCTGTTTGTGTGTATCAGTGTGTCTGTGTGTGTGTGTCTGTATGTGTATGTGTGTGTCTATCTCTCTGTGTGTTTATGTGTGTATGTATGTATGTATGTGTGTGCATGTATAAATGAATAGAAGGAAGAACAAAAGCAGAAGGAAAGAGAGAAGAGAAAACTGCTTAGTTCAGAAGAAATGAGCACAGCAGAGATATCACGAAGCAGTTACTGCACAGCCATATGGGGCAAATGACAAATAACAGGCCCCGCTCTTAATAAAAATATGCTGCCAAAGTACAGGGCCATGCAGAAAATAACAAAGCATTTAATTACACAGTGACAGTTGCAGCGCTGGGGATTTCCCAGAGATTAATGGAGCAGCTGAGACAAGTGGATGGCCCTGGGGACAGTCTAAAGATTCCCAGCCAGTACATAGTACTCAGGAAAGGCTCCTGTTAACTTCACCGCTGAGCAGAAAATGGACGCGGGGCTGGACACTGGCTCTGGCGTCCTCCTTTTCTTCCTATTAGGAAAACATTAGCACGAAGAGAGAGATTGGTTTCAATTAAGATCCCCACGGAGATAGTTAGACTGTCTGGGTCAGCTCTCACTAATCCAGTCTCAGCCCTGGGGAGCTTTTCCACCATCCGAGGCCAACTTGGGAGCTGGGACGGACATCACTTGTTGAAGAGAGGAGAGGTAAAAATAGACTGCTAAAAACTGACCTTTGAGAGGTGGTGGAGCCAGCTCTCGAGACAACAAATAAGATCAGGCGCAATACTGAACAGTACGTAAGACACTCTTCTTGGGGGAGAGTAAAGCTTACGATGTGCCCTCAAGTAAATGTAGCCCCAAACTAAAGCAGATGCTGGCTACACCCACACAACTACAGCCAGCGCAGACCAAGTGGCACTGCACTGGAAGCCAGCAGGTTCGCCAGGTCCAAGGTCACAAATGCTATTGCTAAGCTGCCCCCACTTTAAACTGGAATTCCCGATTCCAGCACGTATGCAAATGAGGCTAATGAATATTCACTGCTCTTTCGTGACCATTTGACTGTCTTCTACTGGGAAACTGAATACACTGATGCGTTTTATTGAGTAGTATGAAGTGAATTCCACAGAAGTGAATCTTATGTATAGTTTTATAAGACTGCATAGTGATCTCTGCACTGTCACAAAATATATAAATAGCAGCTTAATGAGGGCCTGGAGAATAAGAACGGAGATCACCATGCTCTGGTTATCCAGTACCGGAGCAGAACTGGACTGGGTCCCTAAACAGGAAGTGTTAGCATTCTGTCTAAGCTCCACCCCACAGTTACTTGACAACAGCCAGGTAGGCCTGGTCTACTATAAAACGGGCTGCTTGCCCCCTCCTCTTACTCTCTTACTCTTGCTTTCTTGCCTCTTGGCTCCTTGCTCCCCCTCTCTCCCCATTCCCTTCCCCCATCTCTCCACGTGGTCATGGCCAGCCTCTACTTCTCTACTCTCTCCTTCTATCTGATTTTGCTGCCTCTACTACCCTCTTATCTCCTCTCCCCATGCCCTGAATAACCTCTATTCTATACTATACCATCGTGTGGCTGGTCCCTCAGGGGGACAAGATGCCTTGGCATGGGCCCACTGAGTTAACCCCTTCTACCATACCTCACCACACCCCCATAGAACATATCTTATATCTCCTTATCTTTTTATAAACACATCAGGAAGCATCTGAAAGATGGGCAGTAAATATCCATGTAGATGGATCTCATCGTTCACTAAGGTCACAAGTTTAGTTAGTGGTCAAATTCAGAACTTAACTTCCCCCTGCATCTACCATATTTCCACCAATATTTTATGGCTTTAGAGATACGTATGTTCTATTAGATGAGGTTTTTAGGAAAATGAGAAAAAGCACTTGGCCAGAGATCCAAGCTTTGGTAACCACTGCTACTTGGAGATGGTCATGGGGTCTCTACAGCTGTATCCATGGAATTACACAAAAACATACTGCTTTCTAATGTCGACTTTCCTTCAATCGACCAGGCATGCAGATATGCCAAGAGACAGGCGGTATAAAGTATATCCCTGAAAGTATATCCTTTTGGGAACTGGTCCCTGAGCACTTCCTTCATCTTTGAGCAAGAGCTGGGCGCACAGGTGGAGATACAGCTTACACTATCCATGTGAATATAGACACAAAAGCAATGTTGACCTTGAATGGGTTAACACATCGCATGCTTGTATTACAGGCAAATGAAAGCTGTATTTCCTCATATTTCTGCTTCCTTTAATGTGCATTTCCAGCTAAAGTTATAGGAGCATCCTTCTTGAGCAAAAGGAGAGATCTGCTGACCCTCTCGTCACTTTCTTTACTCCACTGATAGTAGCAAAGAGAACATTCCAGGCCACCATGTCCTCACAGAGAAAGGAGAAAGAGACCATCATTCGAAAGGAGCAGATACTCCCGTGTGGTCCCTCCTGCTCAGAATTCCATCAGGACCTTCTGTGGTGATGAGTTGTTCTGAGTTTATTGCATATAATGGCAGGAGCCTCCTAGAAGGTGTTTGGCTTTTACCTTTGTCTTAAAGCTCACCCCTGCAAACACAACGTACATTTAGAAGTAACAAGAGTTAGTTCATAATGTTGTTCCACCGATAGGGTTGCAGATCCCTTTAGCTCCTTGGGTGCTTTCTCTAGCTCCTCCATTGGGGGCCCTGTGATCCATCCAATAGTTGACTGTGAGCATCCACTTCTGTGTTTGCTAGGCCCCGGCCTAGTCTCACAAGGGACAGCTAAATCACCGTCCTTGCAACAGAGCTCTTGACTCTAGCTGCATATGTATCAAAAGATGACCTAGTCGGCCATCACTGGAAAGAGAGGCCCATTGGTCAGGCAAACTTTATATGCCCTAGTACAGGGGAACGCCAGGGCCAAAAAATGGGAATGGGTGGGTAGGGGAGTGGGGGGGGGGACTTTTGGGATAGCATTGGAAATGTAATCGAAGAAAATACATAATAAGAAAAAAAACTTTAAAAAAAAAGAAGTAACAGGAGTACTATCAGATGCAAGCCAGTTCACTCACCCTCCTCTTAACATATATCCATGGCCTTACATCCTGTTCTAGGAAGAGCTGTCCTGCAATCTATAGATCTACATTGTCTAAAGAGTCTCTCTCCCACCTCTTCCCTTTTCTCTGCTCCACTCTGGTGCCCACAGCTGACAAGTCCCGTTGCAGATACAGGACCTCTATACTTGGAATTTCCTTTGCATGTGGAAACTATTAATCATCTATTCCCTGGCGCTCTTCAGACACTGCAATTAAGGGCACTGTTGCCACTGAAATATTTTCTGACCACTTCATCCAAACTTGTAAACGTCCACACTCTGTTTCCAGTCCCATCCCTTTATTTTGCTTATTATTACAGGCATCCCTTCTGAAACACTATGTGCTGTAGCTGTTAACTTTCTGCAATATAGATCTCCATTTTACAAGACAAATCCCACTGAGTTCAACCAGCTTGCTCATTGCTGTATCCCCAGAGCCCCATGCAGAGACTGGCTTAGAGCAAGTGACAATTAAGCATTAGTTGGATAAATTATTTCATGGCTGAAGGATTAGAAAAGGGTCCTCTTGGGGACAGATTCACATGGCCTTCGCTGAAAGTAAGGGCCAAAAATAGTTGTGTTCTGTTTTGTTTTGCTTTGAAAGCCAAAGGGGAGTTTCTTGGTACGTCTGTCCTCATCAATTCGTGGAAAAGCCCAAAAGTAAATACCTTCTGGTTATCACCAACGTCAGCCAAAAGCTTGACCTTGATACCAGGGAGGTTCACGAGAGACGCGTGTATGAATTCTTAGACTTTGTAGATTCCCAAACATGCTGTCTTTAAATGCTCCTATCCATTTCCTAGTGTGAGTTTAAGTTCGACCATCCTTCTCAGTAGCAGGAGAACAGGGGAGAATCAGAGGTTTTGCTAGAGAGTAGAGAGGGGTTCACGAAGCACAAACCTAAGGGATGATGATGGTTTACACAAAACCTGAAGGCACCGTGGGTCCACGGGGGCCACTGACGAAGCACAGGGGAGAAGACGCAAGGCCAATGTGGGACTATGATAGGCTGGCAGGGTTTAGGCAGCAAGAAAACACTGAGGTATTCTCACACCTAGGAGCCAAAGTCCACTATTCTGGGGTTACCCCAAAGTGGTAACGATGCCTCTTAATTTGTAAGTCAGCCAGGGCTGATAAACAGAGCCAATGTTAGTTTTCCATATTTGGAACATCCAGACTAGGTAAAGGGTAGTGGAAGCCAAAGGGAAGAGCTGTCAGGTTAAGACTCTGGTGGTTCAGAGAGAGAGAGAGAGAGAGAGAGAGAGAGAGAGAGAGAGAGAGAGAGAGAGAGAGAGAGATGAGGCACACAGAAGAGGGAGAAGGAATGCTCAAGAATGTCCCTTTCTGTGGCCTCATAACAAACTGTCACCAACTCTGTCGCTTAGAGCAACACACTTTGTTACCTCAGTGTTTCTGGTTTTCTTTCACATAGCCTGGGCTAATCTTGACTGCACTGTGTAGCGAAGGCTGTTCATAAGCTCTTGATCCTCCTGCTTCCACCTACCAGGTGCTGGGACTCCAGGTTCACACTACCAGATGCAGCATCTCAGAGTTTCTGCAGGTCCGTGGCTCTGAGCAACCTAATCATCTGCAGGACAGGGTCATCTCAGTGACAACTTGGCTTGGGCAAGATTTGCTTCCAAATGTCTTCACATGGTTGGCGGAACTCATGGCCTCAGCGTGATTTTGTAGGTTTAACGTTTCATAGTGGTGGTCACCCGTGGTCACTTGTAGAGCTAAGAGTTTACCCATAATCCCTTGCCATACAAGTCCCCTTTAAATACCACAGAAACCTCAAAGATGGAAGGAAAGGTCTGTGCCACACAGTCAGCTAAGACAGAGCTTTATATAGTGTAATTTAATTATACAAGTGCCACTCAACCGGCCTGTCATTTTCTACTCAATTTAGAAGCAAATTACAGATTCTGCTTGAACTCAGAGACGGAGGCCATGACTGGGGAGGGGTTAACTTAAGGTATGTCTGACACACCAACATACACTCATGTGGCTCTCCAGAAAGCCACCCAACAGTCACAGGCCACTGCCACCTGCAAGGCTTGAGGGTACGTATAGATTAAATGATGTACACATTCTAGATGTGGAGACGAGATGTGTTCTAAACACTAAATCTCCCCCCACTCTCCGTGTCACTCCAAATATCAGACACTGGCTCTGTTACTTGTTTCCCCAAAGCTCCTTCAAACTGTGACCCTTAGTTTCAAATCCTTATCAGGGTGCCAAGGCACTGTTCACTAAGACTGCTGCAACTGCTCTCTCCTTGGTTTCCTCTTCTGCCCCACATAATCTACCTCTCTCCTAGAAAAGTCAGAGGTTTTTGGTTTAAACGTAGTTTTATTAAACTTCCTGATTCAAGCTCTGTGTGTGTGTGTGTGTGTGTGTGTGTGTGTGTGTGTGTGTGTGTGTGTGTGTGTGTTCATGCTGTGCCTAGGAGTGTATGTGTGTGTGTGTATGTGTGTGTGTGGTGTGTGTTTATGCTGTGCCTAGGAGTATCTGTGCATGCACACTATGTGCCTGCACTCACAGGCCAGAGGTTAAATCAGGTGTCTTGTCGATTGCTTTTCTAACTTGCTGTTTTACAATGGGGGTCCCCCACTGAACCTGGAGCTCAGCAGTCTGCTAGACTGTCTAGGCAGGGCTTTTCTGCTTCCACCCCGTCAGCTCTGTGAGGTAGCTTCTTCTGTATCGAGTGCCATCTCCGGAGGCTCCTGATTCAGGGATTCAGGCTCTTTATTAGATCGCCATCATACTCCAGTTAAACCACCGACTCCTTGGTGTCATCTGGACACTCATTATCTTTCCAGCGTCATCTGCGCTCCCACTGAGCTCCGTACCCTGAACTCCTCTGCTTCACTTCCCCCCCCCTCTCTCCTCTCTCTCTCTCTCCTCTCTCTCCTCTCTCTCTCTCTCTCTCTCACACACACACACACACACACATCTGTGTTACACTGTTTCCTGTGCCTCAGACACATTCTGCCCCCACCTCCCCTCTCTCTCCAGTCACTTCCCCCTCTTGGTTAATGCATAGGCATTTGCCGCTGGGTGGTCTCTATCTGGTCCTCCGAGCCTTCCTTAACTTCTGTGTTTTCATAAGCCCAGACACCTCCCTCATCCTGGTACAGATAGCCTTTCGAGGATCTGCCTAACTTGTGAGCTGTGCAATCCCAGAGGCTGACAGAGCAATGGAGTGTTGAGAGACTGTTGGATGGATAAATAGATGCCAAGTGCCACTGGATGTGGAGACCTTGACACTGACCTGGGTGATATGTAGTCATTTATTTCTTAATGTTGAAAAGTGTAGAGAGATAACAAAATATCAACCTACAGTGACTCACTTGAGACTACTCTAGACTTAAAAAAGATTTGTAGAAACAAGGTCAGAGTCCCATCTACGTTTCACCGGGATTCACGAATGCCAACATCTCATATAGCCACGGAATTTCATCAAAACTAAGAAATTGACATGGGTAGGCCAATATCAACTGGATAACAGATTTCTTTGCTCACACACTTCCTTTTTGACATCACAAGATATTCCCCCATACTCTCATTGCCGTGTAGCAAGCCTACAAGAAACCGATTCTGTGGAATCCTAGTTCCTAAAAATATAATTTTTTTTAATTTTTGAGATTATGATATAATTACTTCATTTCTCCCTTTCCTCCCTTCAAACCCTCCCGTATACCTCTCTGTGCTCTTTCAAATGTAGAGACTCTTTTTTTGTTGATTGTTGTTACACACACACACGTGTATATGCATACAGATTCCTAAATGCAACCTCTTCGGTCTGTGTACTGTTACCTGTATATGTGTTTTCAGGGCTGACAATTTGGTTAGTATTGAATAGCCAGTTGGTATACTCTTCCTTACAGGAAGACCTTAGGAGACTGCATCTGAAGACCAGGATAAATTTAACCACATCCTCATTCCTAGGCTCCTTTCAAAGAAAAACAAAGCAGAAAACGGGTTGTATGAACATAAGTGGGTCTATGACCTAAGAACAGCCACATAATACAGCCTGCTGTGTTCTGACCTTTTATGCTGGGAGAGGTAGCCCTGATCATTTGGCATTTTGACTCTGTCTGGTTTGCATGAAAACACTATTCTGTCAATAAGGAGAAGAAAAAAGAGTAATTGTAAATGGGAGAAAATTCCCAAACTTCAGCTACTGTTTCGCTGGCTTGTCTTCTTCTGTCCCTAAATTTGGTTACTAGCAAATGCTTCTGGTTACTGTCACCATGAGCCAAGAACACCAGTGGAAGGGGCGGGGGTGTGTGTGTGTGGGGGGGGGGGGTGCGCGTCTTCTCAGTCTCTGTTTTCCCACCCCTCCCCGCAAAAGGATTTGAATCTGAAACTTGGCTGCAAGAGGAGGAAACCAAGTAAAAAGCGAAGAGTACCCCTTCGAGCAATCAAAACAGTGAGTCACGGGCTTTAGATGATCTCCCAGGGGTGGAGAACTGCAGGGGATTATGCTAAATCTCGTGGGGGGGGGGCGGAGGGGCGGGGGGGGGCGGAGAGGAGAAGCCTGACTTCCGCAGGACTTCAAGGCTTGCCCGACGCACTTTCACTGGCTGCAGGCTGAACTCTCACTAACAAACACAGACTTCCTTCGGCAGCACATTCCAGGCCTCTGCAGCTGGGGGTTAGGGTGAGGGGTGGGGGTGGGGGTGGGGATAGAAGTGGGAGGGGAGGGGAGGCAGAGGCTTTCAGGAGGATCACACAGGCTCTTTCAGAAGTCACAAAAACTGGCCTCTTTACCACAGCCTACTCCCTCACTTTTTGCCCGCAGCTTCCCAGTTCTTAAAAACAGATTCCTGTGTGTGGAAGTGCGTCTCCCCGCACCTAAATGCGTCTCTCCTGCTTTTTCCCTCTGGTTCTTTTTCTTCTTTTTGTCTCTTTCGTTTTAGTTTGATCTGTATGCTTGTGCTTTATCTTTTCTTTCTTCTTTCTTCTTCTTCTTCTTCTTCTTCTTCTTCTTCTTCTTCTTCTTCTTCTTCTTCTTCTTCCTCTTCTTCTTCTTCTTCTTCTTCTTCTTCTTCCTCCTCCTCCTCCTCCTCCTTCTTCTTCCTTCTTCCTTCTCCTTCTCCTCCTTCCTCCTCCTCCTCTTCCTCCTCCTCCTCCTCCTCCTCCTCCTCCTCCTCCTCCTCCTCCTCCTCCTCCTCCTCCTCCTCCTCCTCCTCCTCTTCTTCTTCTTCTTCTTCTTCTTCTTCTTCTTCTTCTTCTTCTTCTTCAGAGGGAGTCAAAGAGGATATCAGAGGAACTGGTAGGGGGTGAGTGTTGGGGGCTATGGGGGTGACGTGACATGGAACCACAATCAGAATATACTGGATGGAAGAATCCTATTTTCAATAAAAGAAAATAGGTATAGCTTCCCTTAGATCATAAGCTTTGAAATATCAGCTTTATTTAACTAACCATTTATGACTTAAGACAAAAGGGGGCGCAGCCTCCCTGATAGTGGAGTCTGGGTCACAAAGGAACACCTTGCATTTTGCTAGCAGGCCCTTCCTTATCTCAGATTTACACACTGTGTATACAGCCTTGGTGTTGTTTAAAAGACTGGAGCCCATCTCTCCCAAGAATTCTCAACATTGCCTCTAGAGCCAAGAAACTTGTTTTACTGATTTGGAGCAATTCTGGTGAAGGCAGAAGGGCCGGCCCTAGCTTTTCCCTCTGGGTGCTGAGTTTGGGTTCATTGTGTTGGACTGCTGAGAAGGTGCTAGAATCCCGGGGGTGCAAGGAGCGGAATCTTATCTAGGTGAAAGATTCCGTGGGCATTAATCTTTAAGAACATTTTTATTTTATTTATTTTATTTTATTTTATTTTATTTTATTTTATTTTATTTTTACTTTTTATATAAATGTAGGTGTCTTTGGAAGCCAGAGGAGGGCGCTGCAGCCTCTGGAGTTAGAGGAAACTCACAGCTGCCTGACTGCAATGCTGAGAACTGACCTCTGGTCCACTGAGAGAACACAAAGCACTCCTCAAATCATTGAGCCATCTCTCCAGCCCCACACTGATCCCACTTTTCTCTCTCAAGACAGCCTGGGACTCTATGTAGACCAGGCTGGCCTCTGTCCCCTGACAGCTAGACATACGTTTTGTAAGGACCCCAACGTCTACTGTGTTTGCAAAACCCATTTCCAGTTTGCCTAATATCAGGAAGTAGCTTGAGCTAAGGATTTCCTCCCTCACTCCCCAGGAGTGTCGGGCTGGAGAGAAAGCTCAGTGGTCAAGCGCATGCGCGGCTATCTCAGAGGACTCCAGCCTGTTTCCTAGCACACGTTAGGTCCTTAGGTCGCAAGCATCCATACCTCCAACCCCAGGGTATCCGACACTCTCCTCCACCCTTTGCAAATCCCTGCACTCACGTTTAAACACACTCCTGCGTATGCTTATGAATCAAAATAAAATAAATCTTTGGAAATGTCTTGACACCCCCCCACACACACACACACGTAGTTGAAGAGCCTGTCAAATTAATGTTTGCAAAGTCTTGAGGAGGAGAGCCTCCATGAGCACCACTCAAATCGTGACTAATGAAGAAATAGCTGTTGACTTGAGAAGAATCTAATTAGCTGTGGAGAGATGGGGTAAGGGGGCGTTGAGATTTCCACGGCGGCCTTCAGGACTGTTGATTTGGGTACAGTCCAGCATCTCTAACGCGCTGTACCAGACAAAAGCTGCCCTCCCCCCTTCAAGGGCAACTTCTCGGCTTGCTTAGGAAGCAGAGTGGGAGCAAAGACAAAGGTCAGTGCTAATCTTTCTTTCCTGCCCACTCATTTTCTTCCTGCTAAGTAGGTGGCCTTCGCGAGGCTCCGTGAGCGATGACATATCCTGCTTTGGACCTATGGAAATTTTCCACATGTCTCCTTGAGGCACAGCAAGCTTAACTGGTTTTGTTTCTCCTTGTTTGTCTCATTAATTACCCAAGCCCACTAGTATTTATTTGTTTCAAAAATTGAACAGAGGTCAAGTGGGAATCACTTCAGAGAGAGTGGGTGGAAGCCAGCATGGAGCAAAACGGAGAGAGGCAGAGACACTGCTAATGTGTTAGTCTCCTCCCTCAGAAAGCTTATAGCTTTGGGGTCCAGCCTGACCTCAGTTCATGTCTCAGATCTGATGCAGGGACTGAGAGGCAGCAGGAGCTCAATCAATAGTTTGTGTTTCTTGTACCCAGGTTGTACAAAGTCTTGATGGAGAGGATGTAAAAAGAAGAAAGCCATCAACACGTGAAGCACAGCCAATACGGTACCGGCCCATGGGGTGTGCTATTCTACAAGCGCTCCAGAGCCGGATGTGTGACCTTGGACAGCTCGAAGAGCATGGGCCAAATGACCCTTCTCTCCTATCTATGGGTGAGTCCTCACTGGACAACGATTCTTCCTAGAATTCGCGGTCAGTCCAAAGATGGAGCAGTAACAAGCACGAAGGGCTAAACATAGCATGCAATCTTGTGGGACAGTGTAGACATGGCATTTTTATTCAATGAAAACAGGAAGAAGGAACATTCTGTCCTGGTCAGACAAAGCTTTGCAGACTGAAGAGATGGCCCTAGCTTCCTGAACAGCAATAATTAACATTGTCAGCGTATTACAGAGCTGGCGTGTACATGCTAAAATACGACATCTTGTCTCAATCGTACTGTGTCCCTAGGGAAGGTATTTCTCAAGTATGTGTGGCCTCAAGCTTGGGCTCTGTGACACCACCTGAGCTCAAGTGCAAAGGTCAGTGTAAGGATGGTCAACTGGTCCTCAGCTGGAGACACACCAAAAATGTGCCGATGGCCGCCTCCAACGCTAAAGTGGGGGGAAACCTTTACTGACCTGAAGGTTTTTGGTTATTTTTGGTTCTCATTGTTTCGGTAAAACACTTCAAAAAGGACGTTATGGGAGAAGGGTTTATGTGGCCTCACGGCTTGAGGGTATTGTCCATCTTGGCAAAGAAGCCACAGCAGCAGGAACACGAGGTGCCTGGTTACGCTGTATCCACAGTCAGGGAGCCAACACAAGTGGACGCCAGTACTCAGCTTGCTTTCGTCTTTCAGTGGACCCCAACCCATGAGTTAGTGCCACCATGTTAGGGTGGGTCTATCCTCCCTAGTGAAACCATGAGAGGAAACTCTCACGGGTACCCAGAATTGTCTTCCCATTGTGATGATACATCTAATCAAGTTTGACAATGCGAGTAATTATGACATAAAAACGCTAAGTGAATCCAAAGGAGACCACTTCTCTGGGCAGAAAATTTGATTTTAGAGACCTTTAAAACAGGATGACTCCTACCTAAGTTATTGCTGGCAACTCATTGTCAGGTATTTTATACATAATTATACCAGAGAGAGGAAGTTATTCTTAAACATCCACAGTTGAATCTATATTTTATAAACATTGTATAATCCTACTAGATGTTACCACTGAAACAAAACAGTCCCGGTAGGAATGAGAAGGTGAGAAGGAACAAGAGAAGAAGGTTTCAATCATAAAATAAGCATAGTTCCTGATGACCATCATCCCAAGGACCGCAGACCCAGCCAATCACAGGCCCAGCCTACCACAGACCCAGCCAATCACAGACCCAGCCTACCACAGACCCAGCCAATCACAGGCCCAACCAACCATAGGCCCAGCCAACCACAAACCCACCCAACCACAGACCCACCCAATCACAGACCCAGCTAATCACAGGCCCAACCAACCACAGACCCAGCCAATCACAGAGTCAGCCAATCACAGACCGAGCCTACCACAGACCCAGCCCACCACAGACCCAGCCAATCACAGATCCAGTCAATTACAGATCCAGCCAATCACAGAGTCAGCCAATCACAGACCCAGCCAATCACAGAGTCAGCCAATCACAGTCAACCAATCACAGATTCAGCCAATCACAGAGTCAGCCAATCACAGAATCAGCCAAACACAGAATCAGCCAATCACAGAGTCAGCCAATCACCGATGCACAGGACTCAGGCTCATACCTGAAAACAGTTTGCACTGCAGTTTTCTAAAATATGTCCATTGTGTATTCTATGCAACACGTACAATATCAATCTGAGGCCATCTTTTCTCCTCCACATATTTACTGTGCATCTTCAGCAAGCCAATCAGTAAGCAGGTCAACTCCTGCACAAATGCCTGTCTCTGTAACTTACATTCCAGTGCGGCAGCGAGGTGCGGATCCTACACGGCTATAAACTTATTGCACTGACTAGGTATCATAGAATCAGGTTCTTTTAGAATCCTGTGAGAACCTCACAGATAATAAGCAGGGTAAGGGGAGACGACTGGGGGACATTTGTGTTCTGGAGTTCGTGGTGCTGAGTGTCGGAGCTGAGCTTATCTCCATAAGGGATGGGGAGACGGACCTAAAACTACAAAGATAGCGCGCGTGAGTTGCACACTCAGCACGGGTTCTCATTTTGTCATTACTAGATTTGTGCACTGAGGGAGTTGTCAAAATATCTGCCTGTCACAGGCGCCTTTAAGACTGAAAACAAGGGGTGGGTGGATATGGGGGACTTTTGGTATAGCATTGGAAATGTAAATGAGTTAAATACCTAATAAAAAATGGAAAAAAAAAAAAGACTGAAAACAAAAAAGTCTTATAGAACCATTATGTGCCCATGTCACTTCTTAGTCCCATCTTCCTATGGCCTCTGCCTCTAAGCCTAGCCTGGAAAGGTCCCTCGCTTTCAACTTTTAGGTTCGGTTCCCTCTGTATTCATAAACTCAATCTCACTGCAAAGTCCCCTTTTCACATAAGGGAACATAGTGACACGTTTTTTAAACTAGCCAGTTGACTAGGGACCCTGTGATTCCATCCACCAGAGTTTGCTCTGTGACCTCTAAAGACAGACTCGTGTGCAGCATACCTTATCCCAAGTCCCTCAAGAGTCTCAGCCCATTGTAGCCTCAGGCCAAAATATCACCAGCTCAAATGTCCAGAATCTCATCATCTGCTTCATGTAAATCAGATGTGTGTGAGACCCTGGGTGGCGGTGTCCTGGGGGCAGTGTCCTGTATCTTTCCCAATGTAGCCATTTAGAGATAAGTGAGTTACTATGTCTTCAATAGCATATACATTTTATGAACTGTTTCCACTGTGTGATACCATTGTGTCCCCAGCATTTTTATGGAATGTTCTTGTTTGGTTTATACCAGGCTACAGTGGGGCTAGTACAGATCTCAGTGTGTAGGATACAGGCCATTTCATACTTGTCATATATTCACATATTCTAAAGTGGGATTTGCCCTGCATGCAAGTAAAAAATCAAATGTGAAACTAAATAAACATAGACTTTATGTCTCAATATCGTCTAGTCACTTAAAAGATAGAAATTCACAGATCACTTAGGCTCCAAGTACCTGGGATTTTAGCTTTAGCCATCACACAGGTGCACACTAGTATAAATCCAGTATAAGTCACACGCAGTCGGGATTACAAAAACATATGTGTGTGTGCGTAGATCAGAGGACAACTTACAGGAGTTGGTTCCTTCCTTCCATCATGTAGGTCCTAGGGACTGAATTCAGCTTCTCAGCTGTTGGGTCACCTCACTGGCCCCTACATTGGAGTTCTGAAAAGCACTTAGGAGCTAGCCTAGGACCTGGCACCTGTGAGGTTTGACTTAGTTCTGCCTGCCTGCCTGCATCAGTGCACTTCAGAGCAGAAGCAAGGACAAAAATGAATTTGCCATATCTTGACAATTCTTTTCCTTCAGTTAGAAAGAAAGAAAGAAGAAAGAAAGAAAGAAAGAAAGAAAGAAAGAAACAAAGAAAGGAAAGAAAAGAAAAGAAAAGAAAAGAAAATCTTATCACTGTCGTAAAAGTTTCCTTTTTAAGAAGAACCATCCAGATTACTATTTGTTACAAACGCAGCGAATTGATAGTGAGAATGGTGTTTGAACTTAATGTTCACAGCCTGCTAACAAACTTGACTGAGCAGAGAGAATGGTATCAGCTATAAAGAATGTCTTACCCGGGATCAGATCAAATAAGACTGAGACTGCTTACTTATATACTGAAAGCCATGGTAATGCAAGGTCATTTCTAAGGGGCTGACGGGATGGCTCAGCCTCTTGTAGAGAACTGGAGTTCAGTTCCCACCACCCATAGTGGACAGCTCCAGGGAAGCTGATGGACTTCTGGCTTCCAAGGGCACCTTCGCCCACACATGGTATATACACAGACATGCAAATAAAAATAAAAATAAAAATAAACCTTTTAAAAGAGATGCTTTTAAAAATACAGTAGCTTACGTGGTCTCAGTGTCGGTTTGTTTGAAGACTTTCTTAATTTGCACAGAAGGAAATGTCCTTTCTGCTTTACATGGTGGGGGGGGTCCCCAAAGAAGCATCTAATAAAGTTCCGGTTTGCCATCAAAGATCTGCACATCAAGTTTTTGTTAAACGTCTACATATTATAACGTTGAATATTCAGTTATGGAATCAAAAGATTAGTAACAACGAAAACAGTGACCCTTGGCATTTATAAGAAACAGCATAGTTTTTAAAGGTACAAATTGACCTAGAAGGCTCCAGAAATAACTAATAATGAATTATTCATGACAGATGAAAGATCTCTGGTTATCTGATGGGATCTGAGCCTAACCAGTCGGTGATCATCGGCTGTCAGGAGCTGGGGCACTTCCCCAGGTGAGAGCTTGGATCTTCCTGTTTCTTTGTTCACAAGACCAACTCCCCCCACCCCCACCCCAGTGAAGGAGTAGAATCCCCCTATGGTGGTGTTAAACTTTTTTTTAAATCCTTTGACTTGACAACATATTTTCCATAATACTGAAAAGATGGATTCTCAGGCTTTTAGAAAACTACTCATTTTTGCTTCTTGGGCTCTTTAGAGTCAAGTTTAAGAATATCCTTTCTTTTTCTTCCCTAGTGAAGACACTGAACACATTCTTTACGTACAAAAGCTTCTGCTTTTTCGTCCTTTCACAGGTCCCATCTTCCTTCCCAGCAACTCAGTGCTCGGCTTCCAAGGCCAAATAAGAGGTTTTAGCATGAAACCATAGACGGAATTTGGAACAGAAAAAAATTATTTTTAAAACAGAGCTGAAAGTTAAAAAGTAGGCTCTAAGATCTCTTAGTGGAATTGTGGCTTCCTTTGTTCTGGATCCCCATTTCCCCTAGTGATTTTCAAACAAAGTAAAAACACATTTTCACAGACACTGGTTGAGCCTGAACCAGCCTCCTCCACCGTTGTGTTTGAATGTGAAATATCCTCAGAGGCCCAAGGGCTTTTTTGTTCATGCTCCCAGCTGGTGGTGCTGTGAACCTTTTGCTAGAAGAACTGCAACACATAGTGCATCATTGGGTGGGAGGGAGGTGTGGGGCTTGCAGCTTTACTCCTGCCCTCTCTGCACCTGTTTCCTGGTCCTTTCCTGGTCTGTGGAGATGGGAGGGATCCCGGCCACATGTACCAACAGCCATGAACTCTCCCATGCCTCCCCAACCGTGACAACTGCACCCTCTCCCAACACAAGATGAAGCCAAGCCATTGGTCTTCCAGTTGCTTCTGTCAGGGATTTTGTCACAGCTACGAGAAAGGTGACTAACTCATTGGGTGACAAGGAGAGGACCAGGCAAGAAGAAAGGATGGGCACATTTGCTGAGCACCTAGGGCTGGGCTTGGAATGCTGCTGGAACCCGTCAGAGTGCTAGGTGTTGTGGTGCCTGAGATCAGAATCCATGGCTGACTTAGGACTGGGGCAGCTCCTTAGCCCTCATCTGAGGCACTGTGAGCTCATCTGTAGGAAGGGATGGGTGGAGTTTGAACTCAGCCTTTCCCAATAACTCCCCACTGCTCTCTTCCTCAAACCCATCCTTAGCCGTGGCCAACATCCTGTCTCATGGTGATCTGAGCAGTGAATGTCTACATACCTCAAGCTGAAATGTCCTTAAAGAAAAGCTTATTTATTCACTTCTCTCTGTCTTTCTCTCCCTCCCTCTGTCTCTCTGTCTCTGTCTCTCTCTGTCTCTGTCTCTGTCTCTCTCTCTGTCTGTGTGTGTGTGTGTGGTGAAAGTGTGACAGTCGGAGGTCTACTAGCAGTAGTCAGTTCTCTCCTTCTAACACACACACACACACACACACACACACACACACGTTCTGGGGACAGAACACAGATCATCAGGTTGGAAGACAACCACCCTTACCGGCCGAGCCACCTTGCTGGCCGAACAGTACTTTGTTAGCAACCTGCCTATTGGAGTTCATGCTTGGAAAACTTTCAAGCTCTGTCCTGTATTCAAGCTACTTTCTATCCCTCCTCAAGCCTCTCCTCAAATGGTACCCGAGAAGGCCTTGAATTGAGAAAAAAATCATCTCAAGGTTAGCTTTGTTGTATACATGGTATACACTTCTGATAATGGGCTGCGGTTGATAATAGAAAAGAGAAAAGAAGTGGAGTTATCACTGGGCTGTGGGTGTGGCTCAGGGGCAGAGTGCTTGTCTAGCATGCCCAAAGACCAAGGTTCAAACCCTAGCACCGCATACAAGTGGAGACAGTGGCACCTGTGAGAGGAACTCAGGGATTCTAAAGGTGGATTCAAGACAACCAAGAGTTCAAGGTCACCCTGGAGTAAATAGTGAGTTCAAAGCCAGCCTGAACTAAGTGAGACCCTATGTCAAACATATATGGTCAAGATACAAAATATTTTAACCTGTCATCTCAGCGTTCGAGTGGCAGAGGCAGGAGGATTAATATACATTTACTCCATATGGGAAGTGACAAGTCAACTGGGTCTACGTAGTGAGCTGTGACAGAAAGAAAAAAAAAAGTTAAAAAGAAAAAAAAGACACAAAATAATTTAATGGAAAGACTTCTAGGCCCCACAGCAGATAATCTGTTTCCTAGCACCACGTGTATTTGAGTAAGCCTTCAAAGCATCTCACCATGTGTAGCCAGTTGTTGGGCTCAGTTATAATTTATGAGGTTCTTGATGCAAAAGAAAAATCAATTACTTTTCAGACAAATATTCCCGATTCTTAAAAATTCTTTCCTTTCTATTTTTATTTTTCTCTTTCCCTCTTAAATTATTGCCTGGTGACAGAAAATAGGAGGAAAGCCTTTAAAAAAAAATTTTTTTTTAAGGAGACAGGAAATGCATCATTGAAGAAAATATGTTACTCATGCTTCTAAAATGCAGAGATTTGTAAACTTTTTCCGGAGTGGCAGTTGTTTTGACACCACCTTTAACAAATTTTATAAACACCATTTACCAAAGAACAACGTAAAATCCTTTTATAGCAAGTCTCTGGCTATCGTACCTCAGTCTGTCTCTGTCTGAGACTTGGCCATGCAGTAAGGTGTTTAGATTCAGGTTCTAAGTTCGAAGGCTGTGTGTAAAATACTTGGGGCAAGCTGAACACCCCTTCTCTGGAATGCTTCTACTATCAGGGTTTCAGAATTCTCAGGTTGTTTTGGATATTGGGATGTTCTCAGCTTCTATCAGGTAAGAATCCTTTATCTTGATGCTGGAGACATTTGGTACTCAGAAATTTTCAAAATTCAGAGCGTTTCCAACTTTGGATTAGGAATGGTTAGCCCGTGTCACAGTTGGCCCACATGGAGAAATTCTGCACGCGCTGCAGGTTAGTTCCATCTCTCCCCAAGACTGCCAAGTAAGTCACCTGTCCGTCGTCTCAGAACCCAATTCCTCATAGCAGAGTGACTGAGGTGTGCGTTGTTTGGAAAAGCATACTGGCTCTGGCACGATGTGCGGGCAAAGTCCTGCTTGTAAGGAACCAAGGAAGAGCTTGGCCTCTGCCCTGTGCACGGGATTCTGACCCGCTCACACTGTTCCATGACGCTGTCGTAGAGCCTGTCTGCTGCTCACTGTTGAGTCACGTGCACCCTCAGCAGTGCTGGGCGCCCAGCACAGGCAGCTCTCTAATGCACAGATATGCCTGCTTAGTTTTAAGTCGAATTTTTTTTTCTCTCTAAACGGAAATTGAACATTGAGGGAGCAGCACAGTGATTCCTCAGACGAGGCACCTAGAAAATCAGCCTCAGTAACAAACTGCTAGAGATTCGAATTCTCCAAACCCACCACCAGCCTCGCAAATCACAGCCCTGGCAGAGGGGGCTGGAGACATACTGTCCCAAGTCTCCATGTCACTCTGAGCTGTGGGTAGACTTCCTAATGACTGCTGTAGACTAGAAAAGAATGTCCCAGCTCGTCCTCAGCTCTGGCATCATGGCATCAACGTCAGATTGCAGAAGTTCAGTCGATTCTATACAGAGGCACACACAGATCTTGAAAAGCTTCCTGGAAAATAGCTTTTTAACTAGGAGAGCTATGGGTACTAATGTCATTGAATCCTGTGTGGACTTTATATAGAAGTGGACCTTGAGTGCTAAGAAAAGCAGGTGCTACAGAAACAAGAGAGGTTGAGGACAATGATAAAGGAGGGTTTAGCAGTGTAAGGTCCCCACCCACCCCGCTCACCTTCTGATGCTGTAACTCCCAAGCATAAGTTCTTAAATAGATGTGGCAATAACGGGACATGGTGCAAATATCCCTCTACCAGGAGTTGAAGACACATAATCTTTTGTTTAAAAATAGATATATGATAGATGGATGGATAGATAGATTGTGTGTGAGTGTGTCTGTGTAGGTCAGGAGGCAACTTATAGAAGTCTGTTCTCTCCTTCCATCATTTCCAGGAATTAGACCTCAGACTTGGTGACAAGTGCCTTTACCTGCTGAGTCATCTTGCCAGCTTAAGACCCATGATTCTTCTTACCCAGTAAAATGTGATCCTAACAGTGGTCTAAAATCACTAGGAAGTCAGCCTCATCATTCCCGTAAGTCAAATGATATATCAGAGTAGGAAAATCTACAACTGCTGGGGAGATAGCTCTGTCCACCAGAAAGGATGGGGTCAGTACCTAGAACCTGCATTCCAAAAAGCCAGGCACAGTGATGTGAGCTTGTAACCCCACCACTGGGGTTACCGTGAAGATAGGCAGAGCCCTAGGGCTGGCCAGTTAGCAATCCCTACTTGGCAAGTCCCAGACCAGTGAGAAGCCCTGTTTTAAAAAGAAAGGTCGGTGGGACCTGAGGAATGATATCTGAGGTTGTCCTCTGTCCTTTACAAACACAGAGAGAGAGAGAGAGAGAGAGAGAGAGAGAGAGAGAGAGAGAGAGAGAGAGAGAGAGAGAGAGAGAGAGGCGGGGTAGGCCTGAAATATTCCAAAACGAATACCCATCCAGATGACGGCAAACTTGGAGGGTTAACACACATTCAGATCCAAAAGTCTCTAACTGACAGTGACAGAGGACACGATTAAATCTGACTAAACAATACTTAGGAGGGTGAAAATAAAGTCCTCCACCAGAGTAAGATGAACACTCCCTACTTAGGGAATACTTAGCTCAGCAAGAGGGTACATTAAAAAACCAAAGCCACACATGGCAAACCCAAAGCCTTCATTTGCAGTGAAGTCCCTGTGAGCCACCATCACGTCTCCTGCCACCCGGAGAGGAGCAGTGACCTTAGGGAGTCTGAGCGGTGTGAGTGTCTAGAAGGAAACCCTCTCTCACTCTGGTCTGTTTGGGGCAAACCACTTCCACAAGGACTGCAGTCCATCCTAGGGCCTGGGCTGTAGAGTAACCAGGTTGAGCAGATCAGCAAGGACAAGGCTGTGACCCAAAGCTAGCTCTCTGGGGAGCAAATGAAGTGCCTGTCACTATACTAGCAAAGAAAGAACTGAGCTAGTTTCTTTTAAATACCTGAAGGGCTGTCATGAGGAATGTGGCCCTTGTGATGCTAGGAACGGACGCTGAAAACATCCCCTATTCCGCTAAAAAAGATCCCTAGTTCCAAAAAGGCAAAGCAGAGTAGTGCCGTGAGGGTTTTGTGCTGATTCAGATGGGCTACCCAGGAGCCGTACAGGCAATCAACACCAATTCAGACGCTAGCATTCGGGATAAACGGAAGTGACGTAAAGCAGATGACCTTGCTAGCGCGGGTGGTCTTCCTCTGCACTCCAACACACCTGGCGTTCCCAGGAATCGTTGCCACACACCGGTTCTTTACTGGCGGTTTCCTGTAAAACTGGCTTTTACAAGGGTCGTATTGTGAAACTGATGATCACCTCATTCCATAAGAGGAGACGTCTGAGAGGACGTGAAGAAGACCTGGATGACGCAGAATGAAAACGGTCGCAAGAGTTCTTCCGAAGTCCTACACTGGGGTTCTAGTCTCAGATCTAGTGCCAGTGACCTTCAGGGACCACCAAGCTCTTCATTTGCATCTCATGCATATGTATCAGTTTCGCATATCTGCTTACTTATGCTGCAATTGCCTACCTCAGATTGCCTTGCTTTTGCAATATTGCACTCCTATTTTTAATGGGATGGAAGAAATTATGGCTTTTTCTCCCCCCCCCTCCACCCCCCCAGAAACCACATCAATTTTCAAAGGCAGCTGAAGCTACAGAGATGCGTCTGCACTGGAATTTTGGCTCCAAGGCCAGTACCACCTTGAAAAGTTGGCGAATTTCCCCAAACCCTTAGGTTGGAGAGAAACCAAGAATAACAAGGGAATAAAAGAGATGATTCACAATATTCTGCACTCATCTTAAAGTTAGTCCTCATCAGTTGCAACGGAAAAAAAAATGTCAAGTTCAATTGGAAGCAACAAAAGCCTGACACTGAAGTACAGAGACAGTGCTTCAATGAATTCAGTGGCCAGCAACTAAAAATAAAGGATGGCTGAATTTAATAATATACTACTACAATAGAATAAATAGAGTCAGAGAAACGTCCTTTTGACTTTTAAAGAAAGTTTGGGATTTAATTCAGTTTGTTTCCCGGTATTGCTTCTTCCACAGATGTATCTATCTTTCTGCCTCTTTCGTGTTCTTTCCTCTCTGCCTCCATTATAAAAAGGATGAAAGCTATTTTTGCACGATACTGCAGTGACTCTTCTTAAGTGGAAAGTTTTCACAAGAAACTGATTGCTGGCAAAACTCTCATCTGCTTGCTCACCTGTTAACAACTACCTTGCTTTTCTTTCCCCAGGACTCTTAAGGACAAGCTTCTACTTACTCTGCCCGTTGCAGTTTGAGTATCTTTCTGTTACCCCTACAGGCGCCTGTGTTTGAACACTTGGAAGGTGGAGGAACCAACAGAAGAGCATCCCTGGACAATGGAGGAAGTGTGATGTCAGTGGGGGGCGGGCCATGAGGTCTTACAGTTCAACTCTACTTCCTGTTGGAGCTCTGCAGATTCCCAGAGCGGCTGACTCCTGCTCCTGCTGCCAAGCCTTCCTGCCATGATTAGCTTTAGTTCCTCAACCTGTAAGCCAAAATACGAGCTTCCTCCCTGTCAGCACTTCTGGTCAGGTTTGTAGTCAACAGCAAAGAGAGAAGATGCTAATACAGAACTCTGGCTTTACACACGCTCTCTATCTCTACGTAGAGAGTCTTATAACTTGAAAATATCCTCTGTGTGCCCTTGAGGTAGATAAAACAAAGACGTATTCTCATTCCCTTGAGTTCTTGTCTGTTAGATGAGGAAGACACATACTTCTCTGACAAAGCAGAAGTCCGTTTTTCAGTCCCACTCGGATGTCTGCAGACAACTTCTTCCTCCCTTCTGCCTGATCCTTTAAACTGTCTTCTAACCACTAACTACAGGAGTTATCAATGCACCTCATTTCTTGTAACACTTGGAGGGAAGCAACTCGTGGTGGCTCACATCTTTAATCCCAGCACTCCTCAGGCTGAGGCAGGGGTATCTTTAGGGATCTTAAGGAGAAGATCAAGGTCAATATGGTCTGCATAGTGAGTTCCAGGACAGCCAGGGCTATGACCAGTGTCTTAGTCAGGGTTTCTATTCCTGCACAAATATCATGACCAAGAAGCAAGTTGGGGAAGAAAGGGTTTATTCAGTTTACACTTCCACGCTGCTGTTCCTCACCAAAGGAAGTCAGGATTGGAATTCAAGCAGGTCAGGAAGCAGGAGCTGATGCAGAGGACATGGAGAGATGTTACTTACTGTCTTGCTTCCCCTGGCTTGTGCAGTTTGCTCTTTTTTTGTTTGCTTGTTTGTTTGTTTCAAGACAGGGTTTCTCTGTATAGCCCTCGCTGTCCTGGAACTCACTCTGTAGTCCAGACCGGCCTCTGCCTCCCAAGTGCTGAGATTAAAGGCATGCGCCACCACTGCCCAGCGCAGTTTGCTCTCTTATAGAACCCAAGACTACCAGCCCAGGGATGGTACCACCTACAATGGGCCCTTTCTCCTTGATCACCAATTGAGAAAATGCCTTACAGCTGGATCTCATGGAGGCACTTCCCTGAAGCTCCTTTCTTTGTGATAACTCCAGCCTGTGTCAAGTTGGCACACAAAACCAGCCAGTACAACCAGGGATCTTGTCTCAAAAAAAAAAAAAAAAGTGGTATGCATACACTCTTTGCAAGTTCCTGTAAGTTCTTATATAGGAAAAAGGAAACATAACCTGACCTTTTCTCTACCCTAACTAATGTTTCTAGAAAATTATGGCTATATTATATAATCTACACCTGTACTCCTAAATCCATTACAACATTATCCACAATTACCAGGATATTAAACCACCAAACTAGCTAACCATCAATAAGCAATTAAAGCCAAGACAGTTAATTTACATAACAGAATACTAGCATCAGGGAACCCTGTCTTCCAACAACCTTGAGGGCCAGAGATTCTATGACACTGAGGAAGAACAGTCAAACACAGAAGGACAAAGGCCACACTATCTAATCTTCAAGGAAAACATTAAATAGCCAAACTCATACACAGAAACAGAGAACCGAATGGCATGTACCAGGGGCCAGGGAAGGGGTGTCGGTGGGGAAACGGAAACGGAAGTGCTGAGCAAACGGCACAGCATTTGATTTATTCAGGAGACAAAAGTTCTGATGGTACCTACCACAGTGACTCTAATAATTTATTATTTACTTATAAATAAGTTAATCATGTATAACTCAAAATATCTGAAAGACAATTGTACCTGTTCTCACCCAAAACCAATGATGAATGTTTGAAGAATTAAGGGCTGGGAGATGGAGCTATGGGTACAGCGCTTGCTCTGTGAAGATGAAGCCCAGAGCCAGAGTCCCTAGCATTCGTATGTAAATTTCAAGTGTGGCGGCAAATACTTGCAATCCCTGCCCCCATGGATGTGCAAGTGCAGTGACAGGGCACCCTGGGCACTCCACTGGACAATCAGACCCTGTCTCAAAAACGAAGAAGGAGGCTGAAGGCTCAGCTCAGTGATTAAGCCTGTGCTGAGCTTGCAGAGGACCTAAGTTCCGTTCCCATCACCCACACCAGGTGGTTCACAACTCTAGATCTAGGGATCTGATCGATGCCCTCTACTGGCCTCCATGGCACTACTGTAGCCAAAAGAGCTATCAACTCATTACATTTTCCTCGGCCGTCACAAACAGGTAAAACAAAAGTTAATATTAATCTTCATGCATTTCAAATAATGAAGCACACAAACGAATTAAAAGATTATGAGAGGCTCACAAACCCTCCAGTCCTCTGCATCGTTCTCCTCTCCTAAGTACTTTGCAAAGAGTGTTCGAGAGTCATCCGGTACCACAAAGCTAGAAAGACAAAGAATCAGACTGGTGTAGGGTCACAGAACCTTCTCTAAGTCTAAGGAGACTGACTTGATCGCTCACAGGATTCCCTGGGAAAGTCTGGTCATGGTGAACACCTATATTGTAAAGTGGTTCCGTGTGTGCACCAAAAGTCACTTCTAAACTCAGCACCACTGAACTGGGGATGTGACTCATTGGTACAGTCTGTGCCTCACATGTACCAAGTTCTGCCTTTCATTCTCAACACTGTCCAAAACTCTGGGCTTGGAGTAACATGCTTGAGAGGTGGAGGCAGGGTGATTAGGAGTTCAAGGTCATCCTGAGCTAGATAACGAACTTGAAGCCAGCCTGAGCTAGAATAGACCATATATCCAAAAATATAAAATAAAATAAAATAGAAATAAAAGTCGTTGCTGTATTATTAGAGCGAAAAGTGGCAGACAAAAACAACAAGAAGAGAAATAACCTTGTGCCAAGGGATAGAAATATCGCACGCTTGTTTTCATTTGGCAGGCGGTTCAGAAATCTGAGTGTACAAATTTAAGCTTGCATGGCTGAGTGCATCAGCTGGTTTTTGAATTAGAGGATAGCATTACTCAATCAACTAGACTAGCCCTTTCAAGAAACACTGTCTGCGATGGATGGCGCAGAGGGTTTGGGTTCTGAAATGCGGGTGTCAACTGTGAAGCTAAATTTAAATTTTCAGTTGTTTTTCTATCAACCCTTCCCACACTTGCTACAATCTGAATAATAGTGGCTCTAGGAGGCATTTAATACAATGTGTCTCTGATGTCTTCTGGGCTTTGGCAGGGTGTTTTTTTTTTTTTTTTTTTTTTTTTGCCTTAATTACTTGGAGCCTGTCAAAATATAGACTAGACAGAGGCACTCTGGAGGGGAGTGTGGGTGCCACATTATCTGTGCTATACCATTGATTACTGAAGGAAAATGTCTACTCTGCAGGGGCAGAAGACTGAAAAGGCTGGGAGACCATGAGCTACACTTTGTCACACCTGCACTGTGCTCAGAATGCTGCCCCTCAGCCAGCAAGCTCACTGGAAGATAGGTGGAATTAGACTGGACAGAGTCCACACCCTACATCAGGCCTTGTGTGTGCTTCCACATACACGTGTGTTATTGGTCCACCCTGGTAATTAGCACAGTTTTAAACGTGTCCTTGCTGATAATTCCTCGGTCACCCTGTCAACTAGAAAGATTCTTTTTTTTTTTTTTTAAAAAAACCTAGAAGACCTATCACTTGAGGTTAGAAAGTCCTCTACTACATACCAGCAGCACTTTCAAATGGAAGAGTGTCAGTGTATTGGTGGCAATCATACATTTCTGGTTATTTTTCCATGATTTAATATAAAGCTATTAAGTATCATTATAGCTATCAGTGGCCAAGCTGTAATTGACATGTGGGACTTGTGGGCGATCTCTCTCTCTCTCTCTCTCTCTCTCTCTCTCTTTCTCTCTCTCTCCCCTCCCACCTGTTTCTTCCATTACAGCTCTGTTTGTGTACACACAGAAGCATGCATGCATGAGTATGAGTGTGTGTGTGTGTGTGTGTGTGTGTTGATATTGCTGAGTAAGGATATCTATAGGTTTCTGTTATATAAGCCTTTTGATTTTCAGTGAAAAGCAAAATACCCAGTAGAATATGTTTATTTTGATTTAATTTATTCACCAGGGAACTTAGAGATCTAGAGCACCCCTGAAGCATCCTGATAACATGAGCTAACACATGCACATCTGCCACATGCCATGCCGCCATGATGGGCACTAAAAGACTTGCATGCAATAACTCGCTCAGGGTTGACAACCAACACGGGTGCTGTGGTGTTCCCCCGCAGCTTAAAGAACCGAGAAGTGACTTGCCTCACATTGCCAAGTTCACAGAGCAAAGATGGGGGTTGGAAGTTTATCATCACAGCACATGCCCGGAGCTCAGGACTTAGAATGATATGAACCTCTAGTAGGATGCAGGCACGCACCCAGATACTGGTGCATCAGTGACCGAGTGACAGCATGGGGGCGAAGTAAGGCTGAAGCCCCTCGAATAATCCAGGTCATGACATATCAGAGGGGCTGGGGCTCTAGACAAATCTCACAGGCCTCACTCCCTGTGAGGCACTCCAGTGGCCCAGAGCGAAGCTTAGATTACCTGGATCCGAGGGTAGAACAGGGCTAGGCTCTGGAGGCATCAGAGTAAGTCATGAACTGCAGGACCTTTCAGTATGTGCAATCTTAAAAGATGAAAAGTTGGCCTAAGAAAATGGCTCAGCTGATTAAGTGCTTGTATGTAAATCACTTAATTTGATACTCAGAATGTGTGAGGGAGCGGGGAGAGCCTGTCTTTTGTAATCCCAGCACTGGGGAGGTAGAAACAGGCAGATCCCTGAGGCCCACTAGCCAGCGAGCCTAACCAAAGGAGCAAACTGCAGGCCAACGAGAGAAACTGTCTCAACAAACAAGGTGGTTATTAATGGAAGATGTCAGAGGTTGGTCTCTGACCTCCACATACACGAACACACATGTGAATGAGCATACTGGGGCGGCCGCACTCGAGCACTCACGTACACACCCCCACCCACGCCACTCCCACACAAACACACACACAGAGTGAGGAGGGGCAGGCAAAGGTTACTTATAAGACAAGTGCAGTCTTTAAGGTTGCAGGGTGGCTGTGTGGTGTCCCACCCAGGCAGAGACAAGGTAGCGACAGTTACACACCCCAGAGTAAACATGAGCTCAGTATTGCTACAGTGTGTTTTTAAAACTGACAGATCTGTCTGTGGTGGTTTCGACTGAGCTGTGGAAAAGATCAGAATGGTCCTGTAGGCCTAAGTCCAGACTGCTGCCTTCTCAATGAGGGGTGTGGCTCAGGTCTCAAGGAAGCATTCAAGTGTTGAAACAGGAAAGACAGAGTCTGCCTATAGAGAACACACAAGTCATGGGAGACACGGGTTGTCCGTTGTTATTATTTTCACCATGATGAGAAATGTGGGGGAAGCTGAGCTAGAAGGACGGCCCCTTGGGAAAGTCACTTGCCACCAAGCTTGACACCATGAGTTCAATTCCCCACTCCCTCACTCTCTAGGGACCCATAGGGTGAAAGGAGAGAAATATTTCCCATAAGTAGTCCTCTGGCCACTACAAATGTTCATTCATTCTTTCTCCCTTCCTCCCTCCTCCTCCTCCTCCTTCTTCCTCTACTCTCTCTCTCTCTCTCTCTCTCTCTCTCTCCTCTCTCTCAGACACATCTGCAGGGAGGACAGAGAAATGGACCCAAGCAAGGAGGCTTATCTTTTAACCATTAAGATTTAGAGTTGCTAAGGACCTCCCTGAGCAGTAAAAAAGCTAACATCCGCCAAAGTTCCCCTAGAGTGGGTGCCATCTTTCCTCTGGATGTGAAGAGTCACCCACAGGAAATACAAAGAATCTGGGCATCAGAGGCAAGCAGAGGACAGCTGGTTGAAGTCCACAGAAGGACCCGGAAAGCGAAGAGAGAGGGTAATGCCAGACTTGCGAGGAGATAACTTGGGAAGGAGGGATTGGTTATGCTGTTATATGGTTACAAAGAAGCCCAAGAGGGCAGGGGATGGCAGGGTTGTTGACTCACTTTCTGGGGGATTGATGGGTACTGCCCTGAGAGCCAAGTCAGCTTCTCTGGAATGGCTATGGTGGCAGGCTGGCATGTTTTTACACCGCAGATGAGCAAAAAAGTTAAGACAGGAAATACAGCACCCGTGGTCATTCAACTTGAGAAAAGACCGGGATGTGGACACAGGCAGGTAGGCTTGGGGGAGACCGGTCAGCTGGGAATGATAGGAACAGGAGCTACAGTGATGGAAACTGCTTTGAAGGTCTGCAAGGGAAACTGCGGCACAGCTCAGGGTAGCAGAAAAGCCTGGATAGGAGGACTCAGTTCACGGAGAGGGGCATGGATGTCCATTCCCAGACCCGAGTACTTCTTCCCCGAGGCTTCGTCTTTATGTCCATATTTTTATAATTAAAAAAAATATTTGGGAGAGATGTATGTGTGTGCTCTGTGTGGGGTGTGAGCAGAGGCTCCAGTGGGGTACTAGATATTCTGTTTTCTCTCCATCCAATTTTCTTAAGAAAGGGCCACTGAGCCTGGAGCTAGGCTGGCTGTGAGCAAGCTCCAGCAATCCTACTCCATCCCCCATAGCTGAGACTGGGGATGAGCTAGCCACGCCCAGCCTGTTACACAGGCGCTGGGGATTCAGCTCAGGCCTAGAGTGCTTGAGTAGCAAGCAAGCTCTCCTATTCCCCCCTTCCCACCACCCCCAGTCATCTCACTGGCCTTGTGTTCAGCTTTCCAAGCCACGCAGAAGGGCTTGGAAGAACCCTTCCTCTTACTCCACCTGTTCGAATGTGGAAGGAAGAAGAAAGAAAAAAAAAAAAGAAACATAGATAGATAGATAGATAGATAGATAGATAGATAGATAGATAGATAGATAGATAGATAGATAGACAGATAGACAGATAGATAGACAGATAGACAGATAAACTCCTCAGTCACATGAATTGAGCCACTGTTAGCCGCACAGGCACGGATTTCCCGCTCGCCTTCCCTCCTCTCCCCTCACACCCTTCTCTCCATCCCAGGGATTCAGTTCCCTCCACTAGAGACACGCCCTGGGGCGGTTTCCTCCTTCTCCAGATCCTTCCACCAGCTACAGGCAGAGGTTCTCACGCCATTGGGAAACACCACGGGTGATTAAAGGGGAGGAGTTTGAGCATCTTCCGGTCCTGGCCTGCTGGTTTCCTCGCTTGGGTTCTGCCAAAGGCAAGAACAGCTGAGGAGAAGCAAGTTGGCAGGAAAAAAAGAGCTGAGAAAAACCAGAGACTAAGACTTACAGCATGGCAGATCATGACTGAGACTCAAAGCAGGAGACCAGATAGAAGGAAGCTGGGCACAGAACTGGAAGGTGTGTGTGATCGCATGTCTTTCTTTAAGAACCTATAGATTACCTGTGTGTGTGGAGATTAGCTAGTTTTATTTCCAGGTAGGTTTCTGTCTACCCACCAGAGTGGCGTTCGTGTCCCTCTGTCCTTTGCTGACAGCCAAAAGCTCTGTGTGGTTTTGGTTCCATCCCATAAAACACCGCGTCCTCATCACTGGTAAAGTCTTATGGCATCAGCATTTGGGTGGCGTCTCCTTTAGCACACACTTAATTGTAAGTATAAGGAGTAAGAGATGCCTTCAATCTCTGTTGTGAAACTCTCTCCAGGAACCTAGGGCTAGGGCTGTTGCTCAGGGATAGATTGATGGCCTAGCATGTACAAAGTTCCGGCTTCCATCCTCAAAGCACCGAAGAGAAGGAGGGTCCTAATGTATTGATGTTACTCAAAATCGCTAATTTAAATTCACTCTGGAGGATAGCTGTCTTGCTTGGGAGTTTACATTTCTACTTTTCAAGTGTCCTCATACCACTATAGAAATGTTGGACAAGATATAATTCCATTCCTGGCGAAGATAGATCCATTCAACAAGCACATATTGGGACCCCCCCCAACATCTGCTTGAGAATCGACCATTTGCTGAGAACATCCGAACAAAATGAGATACATAATTGACCCCTTGAGATCCTCCATAGTAAAGGAAAGAATATAGGAAAAAATTAGGTGTTTTATGAAACTTCCACAATTTGATTTCTTCAGAGGTTGTTTATGGTTTATACAGTTCCCTGTTGTGTGTGTGATCAGCAAATTTACTTTGTCACAAATCAGCAGAAGAATTCATTAGTTGGTTGTAAAAAGGCTTCCTGATACAGAGAACAAACAACAGATGGGACATCACAAACACTGACTACTTAACTCCCCCATCCCCAAAGCTGTGACAAACTCATAGGCCCTGCAAATGCCACAAGAAGGTCCTTACCTGACTTGCCCACGCCCGCTCTTCCAAATATGGCCAGCTTGACCTCTGCGCTCTTAGCCATGGCTGGTAGTGACAGAGTTTAATGTTCAGATTCCAGATGTGAGCAGATGGTTTTGATGGTGGCCTTTAGTTTCACTGTGTCATCGCCAGTCAGAAGAGTTCACAATCCTTCAAAGGAAAGAGAGTTTGGAAATAAATTCATATCTTCTGAAACATCAGGAGTACACACACACACACAGACACACACACACAGACACACACACACACACACACACACACACACACACACGCACGCGCGCGCGCACACGCGACCTTTTGTCTTATCCTATCACTGTGGCAAAAACAAGGGAGAAAGGGCTTATTGTTGTTGGAAGTTCAAGCTATAGTCAGTCGATCATGGCTGTCAAGAAGGCAGCACAGTAGCAGTGTGAAGCAGTTGGTCCTGTCACATCTACAACCAGAAAACCTTACAGGATCAACGCAGGCCACTGTTCACCTCGCACTGGGCGGGGCTTCCCATCTGAACTCTATCAAGAGAACCTCCCACAGGCCTGCTCGAAACTCCGTCTCCCAGGTGATTTCCAGAATTCTATCAGGTTGATAATTACCACTGGCCTTCACATCCCCAAGTGACGTATCTTCTGATTGGATTTTCACCACTGTCCAGAGAGAGGGCCATAGGAGTAACTCACTTAAACCACTTAACTAGTAGTAAGTGAAGTTGGGACTTAAGAATTTAGATCTGGGGCCGGAGGGATGTTTCCGTGCTTAAGCACAAATCTTGCTCTTTCGGAAGACCTGAGTTTGGTTCCCAGCACTCACATTACCCAAAGATCTCTTGTGGTCTCTGTAGGTACTGCATTCACAAGTACACACCTCCAAACACACATATGCATAACTAAAAATAAAATAAACCTTAAACAAAAAGAATTTAGAACCCTTTGGCTTTAAGGCATGTATACACATCATATCTCTTAAATATGTTTCCTCTAATAAGTTTTTATGAATAAATTGTTTCTTGGTATAATTGATAATAAATGGTATGTGAATGAATGCATTTATCACCTGTTTATAAATACTCAACATATAAATATACACAATGGGGAGAGGCTCTTGGAATCTCTTTATTGAACAATATGCATTGATATCAGTCAACTCTATTGCTACACCATCCAATTTTCTATGTCAAGGTTAAATTTCATCCCAGTTCACACTAGGTCACAGGAAAAACTATGTAACAGATGCACGTGGTTCAAAACAATACATAATATCCAATCATACCTCTATGTTTTGCTGGGTATGATAACCTAGCACACAAAAGGTATGAGTTGTGTGCCACAGTTGGAGTCCCTTTTAAAGATGAACTCAGGCAAGCCTGATTACAACAGCGCCCTCACACTGGAAGCACGGCATTGTCTACAACCCATGCTCATTGTATTCAGGATGCTCCTTAGCCATGACATCTGGAGTCTTTGTTGGCTGTATTGTATGCTGTGTAGGGAATTGAGTCTAAGGCCTCACTCCAAAGGCAAGCAAACATCTTGGCCACAGGTTACACCATCAGCCCAACATCTGGGCTCTTAATACCAAGAAAATGTAAACTTGGAAAAGGCCTTCGGTGTGGATCAATCAAAGCAATCTCCCAGCCAGCGCAGAAAGCTTTTTCCTCTGCCAGCCAACTCATCTGTGTCTGCTTGGTCACTTCCAGGTATCCAAGATAAGTTTATGTCCTCTGAAAATAGTGTCTTTAGTAGGCAGCCTTTTCCAACTAGGAAAACTCCCTAAACTATTTATTATATTAGGCTATGGTGTGTCTGTCACTTGTACCTGTGATGTGCTGGCTCGGCTCTATAAAAACAAGTCCTTTCTTATGCTCAGATCTGGCTATGCAGCCTGGCAGCCCTTAGAATGCTACCCCACCCCAGGCTTCCACTTTCCAGAAAAGTTGAAGCATTCTTTAGGGGCCACACAGCAACGGAGAAAACTTGCTTGAGGTCTTGACTGTCCCCTCCCCCTCTCACCATATGCACAGTTGTCCCCAGGCACTCACTGTTTTAATGACTAAAAACACGGAGTTCCCTTCTTCACAACTTGACATACAACCTGACAAGCTGTCACAACAGAGCTCTGGATATGTTCACTGTGGTTGCCCCCTAGCACAGCCAACCATGAGAAACCTCCCATCTTTCCCACGGGCTAAGGGACTCCCACTGCCTGAACTCCATCAATGGCTGACATGAACTCCAAACCTCACTTTATATACATCAATTCAGTGGCACGGGAGTTCAGAGGTCACTCACTGTTCTAGTCTGTAAAGTTGTATTTGTGCCAGGCATGGTGACACACACCTATAATTCCACAATTTAGGAAGAGGTTCAGAGGCCACTCTCAGCTGCAAAGCCAACTTGAGGCCAGCCTGGGTTACAGAAACTTTCTCAAAAAATCAAAGGGGGTGGGGTGGGGTGGGGTGGGAGGTTAACCACAATCTGTTACCTAAATGTGCTAACTGACCCTGTCTGAGCCAATGTTTGGGTATACAGCTTTTAAAGACAGCCCAAGAAGGGGAAAGAGAAAACAGAGCTCCCTCTGGATACATAGCCCACAAGGAAGAGTGGGCTTCTGTTTTCTCTCTGCTGTATCTGAGCCATTAACATGGGCCTCACACATTTCGGTGTGCAGGTTGCTAAGGTGTGGGTGCTCCTAAGCGAAGAAGAGGCAGGGGTTTAACATCTCCAGACAGACAACGGCAACTTTGTAGTCAGTCTCAAACTAAGATCTTAAATGTCCTACCCCATTCTTTGGCTATAGATGAAGTAAGTCCTTCTTTAGGTGCTGCCCTGTAACCCTAGCATTCGGGAGGCAGGAGTGTGTGTGTGTGTGGGGGGGGAGATACTGAATTCAAGACCAGCTTAGACTACATCATGAGTTCCAGGCTGGTCCACCTATAAGCAGACAGTGGGTCAAAACAAAATTCCTCATTTGTCATTTTATATATCTCCCTTCTATTTAAGGTTTGCATGTTGAATTTGTTTACTAGATTTTTTTTTAACTTACAAACAGCTGCTGGCTCTTTGAAACACAGAGCGTGCTTGTGTACGGAGCATCTGTAGACAATAACTTGCCATTTCATGCAAAAGTATCATCCCCATGCATCTAGAATCTGGCTATAGTCTTCATTTAAAGTAAGCATCAAAGTATATGTTTTTAAAGCCAAGTCAAATATTTCAGCAACTCCCCTTGGCCTCCGAAGCTCACGGGTCTCACATAGGAGAAATTAATTATGTTAGTTAAAGTGTCCCATTTGTGATGTCATAAAGTGTCCCCATTTATGACGTCATAAAGATCCAGCTGCTTAATGTCAGCCGCCTAATATGTTTAGGGAAAAGGGGGGGGCGATGCAACGCTGCCCTCTAAAGATGCCTTCACATTTTATTTCCCCATGAAAATTTGACGGAAACCATCAACGTGTCAATTGTTGTCATAGTAACCTACAGGCAAGTATCTGTTGAATTAACCAGAGACCTTCTATCCCTCAGATCTGAGGAAACTCAATGGTTCAAACACAGGAACTATTCCTGCCGTGGCCTGAAGTTCACTCTCGGAGCAGATTTGCTTTCCCGGAGGCAAAACCAAACAAGTTTCAAGTTTCCATCCTAAAATCACACCTAAATATTTAGGGGATGAAAGGCGTTGCTTTTCCGTATGCATGAAGTCATCAGAGGAAACATTAGAGTGAAGGAAAGACGTGTGTTGTTTCATTTGGTACTACTGACCAATCGTCGAATTCATTGACTCCCTCCACACTTAGGTGTATACTAACCAAAGAGGCTACCTGTGGGGACTCTGTTAGACCTACGACAATTGCGTTTCTAAAGCTTCATCCATCTGTTTATTTACTTAGCAAAAGGTTTTGCTCCTAATAAATCATTTCGCAGACTGTGTTTATCAAGGTCAGAGTTTTCCACTTCCTCTTGAGGCGAGTGGGGGCATCTTTATAATTACATTTTAATGCTTTTATGGCCTTCTAAAAAGAAAAAGAAAAAAAAAAAAAAGAAAGAAAGAAAGCAAAGCACAGCTGTCCAAGACAGCAGTGAATCCAGTCTGATGGTGGTGGAGTGAGATCGCTTCTCTCTGGGTCAGACCTCTCCTGAAATCAAGATTTCTCAGTTTCTCTGCTAGGAATTTTCCTTCATCTTATCACAAGGCAACAGCCACACCAAAGAGGTTGTGACTGCGCAAGCCCCCCGGCTGGCTCGCTACCCTGAGATCAACAGGTCCTGCAGCCAGGAGCAAGCCCACAGTGGGCTGCATGTTCTGCAGCTCACAGGCTCCACATAAAGAGCAGATGTCCCCTAATTCGGAAGGACGCCTTAGGCGCAGGACGCGCTGTCAAGCCTGGTGGCTGGCGTTCACATCTCTCAGGAGAACCCCAAAGTCGCCCTTAGGGAGGGACCCGGAGACCACCGGGACTCACCCAGGGGCTGAGCCCTCAGGGGCTCGTACCCTGTCCTCAGGGAGCCACCTGGACACGTGCGTGTCACTCACCTGTTCACTGTCCAGGCCGGGGAGACAGCCGCGGTCCTCTCCAAGTTCGCAATCCGCCCGCGGAGACTAGGAAGCTCTCCCACCCTGACCCACGCGGGCTACAGGAGGCGTTTGAGAGTTGGGGGGCCGCGATTGCGGTTGGGAGTCGCTGGGGCTGCAAGTGCGGTGCCCGGACGGGGTCTCTTCCCTCGCGCTCGCTCAGACTAGCAGCGCAGAGACTGCGGCAGGACGCGAGCTCCGGCCAGCCGCCGCTGCGCTCCGCCACCAAGATGCTGCAGTGAGGTGCCCGGGCGCCCCCTGCTGGACCAGTCTGCGAGCCGAGCGCCTCACAACCCAGCCTAGCTCAGCGCCAGGCCTGCAGGCTTCAGCTAAGTCCTTTCTTGATTAAAAAGCATCACTTACGCAGTGTTCTCTACGCCTTTTTTCAAAGGATCTTGCTAATACGCCCTGGGAATGTGTTCAGTTATCTTCATGATATTCGAGAGGAAGCAGAGGATTTTTAAAAAAGATAGAAATAAACGGGTCCAAGACTAGTAAATGGCTGGGAGAAAATCCGGAAAGGATCGGAAACAAATATACTTCCAAAGATATAAACACCAAATTTAACCGAAATTCATATTTGTATATATGAGAAAGTCCCCGGTGTGCTCTGTTCCCTCTGGAAGACCAGCATTTATAAGATTTGCTTTGGCGTCAAACCCCATCCCGTTCAAACCTCAACAAAGATAATTAACATGCATGCTATGCTAAGCTAAGCAAGACCTGCTTACATCCCCCATCTCCTTTGATATTCACCTCCCTGGAGGTAAGCATGGCTATTGTAATTGCTGGTCTTTCGGAGGGAAAGGAGAGCTTCTGAGAGGTTAAAGGATTCCCAAAGACGATGGTGGGCATGAACAAAGCAACAGGAAATGTCTATGCCTTTCTCCTTTTTCATTCCAAAGCTGGGTTTTCTTACCAGGGTATCTGGTGACTCACTGAAAGCGAGGCTAGGCAACAGGAGCAGGCAGGGGCCCAGGGCGATAGGAATAATCAGTGGAGCCACTCTGGTGGAAGAAAGTCTCTGCCCCGTGGAGGCAGAGACTTGGCAGGCAGGGTGGATGAAGAGGTTGGACTTGTGATAGCCTCAGCATGTGTCCTGATAACTCACTGAGAAACCTTTAACACACCACATCCAGCGTGAATTTCCAGATCCCCCCTCCCCGACTTCCTGGGGACCCCAGATCTGACCTACAGTGACACTCCCTCCCACATGCCCCAGCACCCTGCCAGTATTGGGCTTGCTTTGCATTCTCTCAAGTTTCTCCTTGTTCTGCTAACCCTTGACATTCCAGGGGCTGGAAGAGTGGGGGAAGAGTACTGTGTGTGCACCCATGCTCTCCCCCTGTTGCAGGGCCTGCTGCACAATGATCAAACGGATGCAACAAGACCATTTGAGACATGATACATCTAAATTGTTTATCCACTGAACTTGGAAGAGCTATTTAGTGTGGACTTGAAGACATGGGTCCCGTCCTTGAGAAACAGCGATTTCAGCATCTCGGAATACAAACGGTCTTAGAGCCTACAGTAAGAAGACAAATTATATTTGTAGACAATGCAAAATTCTATAAAATTCAAATTGTGTGGAATTTTATAGCATTAATATCGTCAAGTTTCAACCTACCTTCTTTTCCTGTCATGCTTTGTAGAGCAGTACTTGATAAAAATGTCTATAAAGATGATACATTTTAAATATATGATATTTGCAGTATCTATGATTTATGTCTAGGATAAAAATTAGAATATATATATAATGTATATACAATATATATGTATATACTTTTACAATGACTTAAGTCTGAGTTTCTATTATGCCTTTCCTATCCAATAGATCTCGCTGAAGAGGTCACAAGCTCACAAGCCAGGTTTCATGGGAGCAGCCTTTCTCATCTTGTCCCATTAGCTGTCTCTCCATATCCTCTTGTATAGCCCTTATAAGCCAGCACTCCTCTCTCAATAAGGAAGGCATTAGTGTGCGCTCCTGCAGTTTCTTCTGAAGTTTTTATTAGCCTACAAAAAGTAAGTTTCACTGTAGCATTTTTCAAACAATGTTTGTTGTTTCTTGCCCCCTTCCTTATCCTCCCTCTGTTGAGCCCCCAACTGCTTTCTGCTTTCAAGTCACAAACGACCTTTTGTGCCCAAACACCTCTCTGCCCCCCTTTCATGGTCATCTATGGAGTTTCATAGTCTACAGCTACTCCCACTGTAAGACTCCAGGGACCCTTATCTTACCGGGACCCCCCACCCCCACCCCAGTGAACCACGTGGAGCTGGGATCAATGCAAAAAGCAAGAAGAATTGATTGTTCTAGTGCACTGGGGTCGTCCCAGACTGGAAGGAGAGGCGGCGACCTCCGGCACCGTTGGGGAGTTTTTATATGGTTTCCAGAGGCAGAATAGAGCATCAGCAACTAGGTACAATATGATTGGCAGAAACAGTATACCCTTTAAACTGATTGATCTTTAGGGAATGAGGGGACAAGGACTTCCCTTGTCTGAAGGTGGGCAACAGTCAGTCCTGAGGAATGGGTTCCTACCCGCAGGTTGGTTCTACCCGGTGGTCTGAGAAATGGTAATTAGCTTCTCCCTTGGGGGAGGGGGCAAGTATTTCATGGCCTTCCCAAAGTTCCTAAGCTGACCTTTCACCACAACACCCTATGAATGTTCTCACATCACGTGACTTTTAGGTGGTGGGACCCACACCTATGACTGTTAGGAGAGACAACCTGTGCTTCTTCATCTGAGACTTTCTATTACCTTAGAGGTAACCTTGACAATTACATCCACTTCCCCGCCAGTTTCTTAATTTCATCTTTCTTGACAGATGATTAAAATTCCACTGTGTATGTACACACATATTTGAGACTCGTTCTTCCGTCAATGGGTGTGTAGGTTGGTTCTAGATCCTTGTTACTGTGGATAGAAAAGCAGTGGACACATGAGGTGTTCCTGCAGGTGTCACAGAGAGAAGAGGAACCTCACAGAGAGGTAGGAATGAAAACCTCGTGCAGATTGATTTCAGCAGGCTTCAGGGGGTATCAGGTCAGACGATTCATTGTCAGCGTATTTAAAACAATACAATTTGGAAAAAAAAGTTTCCAGGCAACAACCAGTCCAATTCCAGGGCACAATAAGGCTTATGGTGTGACTGCTTAGAAACTCTTTTACAAAGTACATGTCACTACCAGGCCAGGCCCTGTAGCTAAAAGGCCTAGAATTTAGTGTGATCTCTGACTAGTAGCATGGAGGTTAGCCAGCCATAAAGTACATGTGACATCTTCGCTATGATAGATGCTGGTCTCAGGAAGGAAGAGTCTGGGATAACCATTCTGGGGAATCAGGGTAAGTTCTGCCTCTATAGCAAAGTGTGGTCTGCTTCCACACACAGAAAAGTCATCGGGTTGTTAAGAAAATCTACCCCAGCCTTCTGGGCAGGAAAAGTGGTATTTTATCTCTCCATTAAGAAGTCCTGTTTCCTCTTAATGCTGCTCTGTGAATACAAGAACCTCTCTACCCCTCAACAGCATGGATGTATAAATGTCACACCTGCAAGTCTGGACACACTGCACCAAGAAAGACAAGGGCACCACTGGAGTCTCATCTACTGTACTGTTCTGACCCTGGGTCTTCTTCTCAAAAGCTGCAAATCCTCTCACTCTCCTGATGGCAGCTGCCTCACAGATCAGTCACAGTAGCAAATAGGGCTCCATTAGCCTGCCTGCTGGGTGTTCACTCCCCTGGGGACAGGCTCTGTCACACACTCCCTGGCTTCCAAACTTAAGCTGAACTTCTAACTCACTGTTAATGGATGAGGAGACAGTACAACCACAAACTCCAGCTCAAGCTGAAACTGTGTGTGAAACTCCTAAATACATTCATTATAAGTAATCAGCCCATGTGGCAAGATACAAAGAAGCAGAAACTCGCCCCCCCCCCCCAAGAGCATAGTATCCAGAAATGGCCACCGTCACCACAAGGAACAAAAGTGATGCTCGCTCTCAGGACAGGTGACACAGAATGTTGTCTGATTGCAGGTTCCTTAGGTACCATCATACTGAAGTGACATTTGGTATTTAAGAAATAGGCAGCCAAGCTGATGATAAGCAACTGAAACAGATGCTGGGAAGGGGACTTTAGATGTTGACTCCTGTCACAAGCTTCCCAGTTCTTACAATTCCTCCAAAGACAAAATTAATTACATATCTTGGAGCTGACTTCATGGTGTCTGTGGTGGTTTGAATAAGCTTGGCTCATGGGAAATGGCACCATTAGGAGGTGTGGTCTTGGTGAAATGGGCGTGATCTTGTTGGAGGAACTGTGTCATTATATAGGCTGGCTTTGAGGTCCTATGTTGAGGCTCTGCCCTGTATGGAAGAGACCTTCCTCCTAGCTGCCCATGAGACAGTCTTCTCCTGGCTGCTTTTGGATCAAGATGTAGAACTCTCTGCTCCTCCTGCACCATGTCTGCCTGGATGCTGCTGTCATGCTTCCTGCCTTGATGACAATGGACTGAACCTCAGAACCTGTGAGCCAGCACCAATTAAATGTTGTCTTTTATGAGTTGCCTTGGTCATGGTGTCTCTTCCCAGCAGTGGAAACCCTAACTAAGCCAATGTCCAAGTCAGTATCTGCTTCCTTCTATGTCAAATGTCTTCTTGTTATTTAAGAGGAGGCGCCCGGCTTTCTTACACACCCTCACCTCTCAAGGTGATTATCGTTTGCATTTCATTCTCAAAGTCATTTAAATAAATATAGTTCTATATTTAGATGGAAGGAAATCATTTAGCAATTCTATTATCATTGTTTACCCAGAAGACCCCGTGGCAACTCCCCACCCCCTACTCCACCCCACCCCAGCCCCGTGTATCTATCTGCCTCTTTGCCCGGGCTATATTAGCCCCCTTCGGCTTACACTGACCCTATCATCATCTTCCTTGTACAGTTGTGATGGCCAATCTTGGTTCTCAACTTGGCTACACCTGGGATTAAGTAAAACCCAAACGGTTGGGTTGGGCACACCCATGAGGGATTTTTTTTTCCTTAGTCAAATCATTTGAAATAGGAAGACCCATTTTTAATCCTGATTTTTAATTACATATTTTCTTTATTTACATTTCAAATGTTATCCCCTTTCCTAGTTTCCCCTCCAAAAATTCCCTATCCACTTCCCCCTCCCCCTGCTCCCCAACCCACCCACTCCCATTCCTGGTCCTGGCATTTCCCTACACTGGGGCATAGAAACTTCACAGGACCAAGGGCCTCTCCTCCCATTGATGCCCGACTAGGCCATCCTTTACTCTGGTCCACACCTTCTGCTGGCAGCCTGTAAAGGACATGAAAGAAGGAAGCTTGCCCTCTTTGTCTGCTTGTTTTCAGTGGCAACTCCATCCCTTCACTGGCATTACAGCCTTCTTCGTAGGGATTCTGGTGTGTACCAAAACCAGCTGAGAGACTCAGCTTTGTGGACTGAACGGCTACGGGATTCTTGGATCTTCTGTTGGTAAAGAGCCATTGTTGCAGTAGTTGAACCACAGCCTGTAAGCCATTCTAAAAATCTACACATACACACACACACACACACACACACACACACACACACACACACACACACATTCATTCTGGTCCTATAGAGAACCCTGACTAATACAATAGTATATTTCATATTTATCATACGGGTTATTCTTTTTTTTTTAATCAGAAATCATATTGACCCTAGGAATGTAGCTCATCTGGGAGAATGTTTATCCCTCTCTAAATACACTCACATTGGGAATTATGGCACCAATGTACAATATCTGTGGGCACACAAAAATTCATTCATAATGCACGTGCCAAAATTTACTACGCATAAACAAGGCACAAAAGACAAAACAGCAATAATGAAAAGCCAACCCCGACAGAAGCCGCTTGACTGATGATCTAGAGCTGGCATGTAGAACAGCCTCTGAGTTGCAGGGTTGTTTGAGTATGCTAAAGACAGTGGGAGAAATAAGGAACAAAAATTAGCAAAGCCATAAAGCACTGTTCTCATGAATGTGGCTCTCTCCACAAAGACATTGTGGTGGTTTCACTGAGGTGCCTGTCCCTATACACTCAGGATCCTCGGTCTAGGGTGCTGCTTACAAGACTAATTCCAGAACTTCCCTGAGACACAGCCTAATCAATGTGCAGAAGGCAAGTTGAAGAGAAACGTATTCAAAGCAACCGGAGAAATGTCATCTTAAAACGGATCATAATGGATGATAAACTCGCACCATAATGTATGGAAGATGTAAGAAGACAGTGGCATTATTAAAGTCCCATACCAAAATTCTACAGTGACTGAAATAAGTCATTCACTCAAACACAGATTGGGAGAGTCTACTGCAGAATATTTTTCTTTTAAGTTTATGACTCCAAATAGAAGAAAAAGAATTAAATAGTAACGAGCATCTTTGGTAAATCTCAATACACAGGTCAAAATAAATGAGCTTTACCCTAGTAAAGCCACAGCATTAAAATGCCCTGTGGGTATGAAAAGACACCTGTAAGCAGAAACCTACGACATTAGCAGGTTACATAGAAGCACAAACAAAGGAATACTGATGTAAGTTTCTGAGATGTGGAAAGATAGTTAATGAAAAATGAACGGATAGTTTAAAAATACATTTTTATTATTTCTAGGAAAATAGTAGAAAATCCAAACATAAAACAGAAACAACAGCCTGGGGTGTAGCTCAACGGAAAAGCTCTTGTCTGGCATGCTTAAGACACGGGCCCAGCCCCAGCCCTTAAACACAAAAGCAACCGGGGCAAATAAAAGAAAAAAAATTTTTTGTTTAATATGAAACAAAGCAAGAGAGGAGGAATGAGGAGATGGGGCTGAAGAGGTGTCTCGGAGGTTGAGAATATTTATTCCCAAGTCCAGTATGACAGTTCTCAAAAGTCTATAACCCTAGCTCTAGGCTTCTATTATTTCTTCTGGTCTCTGTAGGAACCAAGCACAAATGCACGCAGACACACATGCAGGCAAGGCCCCCTATGCATACAAAAGTAACTAAATAAAAGGGGGAGGGAAGGTTAATCTGCTTGGTCTTGGGCAGGCGACTGCGCCGCCGAGTCTATGAGTGCAGCTGTCCCCTCCTGTGCAGGTGACACTGTTTTGCTCTAGTCTTCCTCACCCTTTGGCTGTTAACAGTTTTCTCACACTCTCTTCCAAGATAGTCCCGGAGCCACAGCAGGAAGTGGGTATGCCTGTCTCACCTGCAGCTGGACACACAACCTCACCCTCTCATGACCTGTATACTCATGATTCTTGTATTTCAGATGCGTTCCTCTCGCTTACAACCCCTTCATCGTCCATGTCTTTTCCTGTCCAGAGTACAGGAGCACAGGAATAAACATGCTTTGAGAAACACTACCTGTGGTCAATATTTTCTGGCATAGAATTTTACTCTGAATCCTTCCCTGCCCTCATTATATGGTGGCAGGATTGTCACAAGCACAGGGACCGTCACTGGATTCCCACAGTGGAATGAAAGAACAGACTCGCTGAAATTGCATGTCCTCTCTTTCTCTGATAATAAATACAAATTTTAAGTTGAGGGCTGAAGAGATGGCTCAGCGGTTAAGAACACTGACCAATCTACCAGACCTCCATTTCAATTCCCAGCAACCACATGGCGGCTCAAAACCATCTGTAATGTGATCTGATGCTCTCTTCTGGCATGCAAGTGTATATGCAGATAGAGTCCTTGTGTACATGAAACAAATCTTTGAAAGAAAAACATTAAATTAAAACATAAAAAGGAGCAGAGAGCTAATGGCCACAGAAGCAAGTGACTGATGAGAAAACTTTTGAGTCATAACCTCTGGATCTAATTTAGTACACAGGAGTCCATCTCAATTTTTCCAGACCACCGGAGATTAGATTTCCCTGATAGAATTAGATTTCTTTCTGAATTCTTATTGTTATGGCTTGTATTGAATTTTAATTGGGCATTAGAACAAATTTAAGATTGTGTGTGTGTGTGTGTGAGAGAGAGAGAGAGAGAGAGAGAGAGAGAGAGAGAGAGAGAGAGAAGAGAGAGAGAGAGAGAGAGAGAGAGAGAAGAAGAAAAAGAAGAAGAAGAAGAAGAAGAAGAAGAAGAAGAAGAAGAAGAAGAAGAAGAAGAAGAAGAAGAAGAAGAAGAAGAAGAAGAAGAAGAAGAAGAAGAAAAGGAGGAGGAGGGTAAAAAAAAAACACTTAGTAACCACTGTGTTTAAGAAAACAGTTTAGCTGAGTTCCCTGGAATTTTGAGGAAATGAACTCAAATGGAACTGTAGGTTTGATTGGGGGTTAATAGATTCAAATGAAGTGAGTGAGTTTTGTGTGATAAACTGACAGGAAATTTAAAATATAGACTCAATATTTTGACAGTTTGTGTGACCCAAAATAACATATTAAAAATAAGTTGAGGCCAAGAACCCATAATTGGTGAAGCACACAGACCTAAAAGGTGAACTTACTACTGTTATTTTGATAAATGTGCAGGGTATCAAACTGGCCTCTAAATTCATATTTTTATACCCATAAATTAGTACAGCTCCCAGACATCACCCAGAGAAGTTTCTTTGTGCAGTGGTTAGTGACAACACCCACAGCTAATTAAATTGCAGAGTGGGGTTATCAGCCACAGATCTGCATCATCACCTCCTGCCACAGGCTGCAGGGGACAAATCACTAGAGGGAGTAGAAAGAGTGTAAGAGCTGGGTGTTAGAATAAACCAGAGGGGAATAGTGTCTTGTAGATGTGAGGGGACGGCCGCATGTGTGCATTGAGGCGTCTGTGGTTGCATGCACAAGATCACACCAGTCATCACTTTAGCATGGAGTGGGGGGGGGCTCATGAGGCCTCATCCCTGAGTCTGGGTTCTTTGATAGCTTGATGGCCCCACATCTCAGGCTGTAAGAACAGTATTTAAGAAACAAACAAGCAAACAACAACAAAAACCCAAAAGATATGAAATTGGGAATGTGCAGGGAGGCAGGGATTGGATCTAGGACAAATTAGGGAGAGGAGTGTGTGTGTGTGTGTGTGTGTGTGTATGTGTTTGTGTGTGATCAAAGTATGAGATTCTCAAAGAATTAACAAAATATTATATTAAGATCAGTTCTTAAAAATACAGCCTACCTGAAGGCCAATGCAAATGTCTTTATACTGAAAACATAAAATACGTGCATGCAGGCTGTCAGAAAATATCTCCAACACAAAACAAGGTGCAATATGGAAAATTGTATGTAATCCATGTTCTTTCTTTGTGCAAGTATGCCTTGTGACATAGAAAATGTATGAAGCTAGCAGGCAAACAGATAGTGGTCTCTCTGGGGAGGTGGCTGGGGTGTTGGTAGATGCAGGGGAGTCAGGCTCACCCGGAAGGCCTTCATCTGCATTGGTTCCTCTGTCTTGTAATGAGGGTATATGGATCATATCAGTCAGAAAAAAATTAAAAATCATATTACCCCTTTATAAAACAACCAATAAAGGGAATACATGTATATTGGAGATAGTTGGGAAAGCTTATGAAGGAAAACTCTGTAGCAAAATTCCTTAGTATTAAGATGGGAAACTGCTGTATTCAGCAATGACATTCCTGGCATAACTGCTGCCAAGAGGCCTCATCTGCTCTTTGGTGGCTGTGTAGTGCGTTAACAGCTTGCTCATGAAGGGTGATGATGGGCAGACATGAAACTAAATTAAAAAGATGCTGTCACTCCTGTCCCACTCTGCAAGTGAGAGTGGCAGCCATGCTGCCGTCAATCATGCAGCTCTGTGGATTATTTATGGGATGGCAGAGCTGGAGGCACCGGGGACTCATTGCACCCAGGCCCAATTCTCTGCCAGTCATCACTGGCTGGCTGGCTGGCAGTGTGTTTTTTTCTACACTTGGGAATAGCTGATCTCTGTTTTCCCCTTTACCTTGATCTAGAGGATTAACACCAGTAGATGGTACTGCTAGAGATTATTTTAAAACAAACAAAAATAGTTGCAATTAACTTTGCTTTATAATTCCAAGCACGGGCATAGGAAGACAGGGTAGAACGCCACTTCTTTAGTCTTTGCTGAAAATGCTAGAAACTTTCCCCTGTGTTCTAATAGCTTATAGAGCTATAGTTCAGGTCAATTTTTAACTATTGCCAGACTGAAAACCCCCCAAAAAAACTCATCCACTCTAATTCACAGAAGGGAAGGAGAGCAACTTCAGAGTAGCAGAACGCCCCGGAATGCAGACTGTGTGAGGAAATAAATCAGGAACGAAGAGAGTGCTCCCTGCTTGTCAAGCTGCCTCTGGGCCCCCAAAGGGCTCTCTAACAAAACAGAATTGTCAGCAAAGTGAAAAGACTCCTGTGCCAGACAGGTGAAGGCACGGCTTATTCCTGGGTTCACAACACCATGCATCCCTTCCCAGGCTATGTTATGTCCATCACAAAGCATCAAGTTTAAAGAGCTTCCTCTAAAGATGCAGATGAAGTAAATCCCAGCCAATCATTAAACGAAAGCTTTGCAAATGGAGAAAGCAGACAGATTAACAAAACGTCTTATGTTTTTAAAGTATCAGTTAAATATGTGTTGTTCATATAATCTGACATGTGCGCAGCAAAACAGGACACATTTGGAGTGCTCCAGCTGATGCTGGCTGGTGGAAGAGGAGAGGGTTTATCAAATATTAAGAAACTTTGCATTCCAACCACAGAACATTGGGAAAGACAGGAGAAGCCACGCTGAAAGCATGCAAACATTACATTCTACAGGACTGTCAAATAGCAGGAAGGCGGAGTGGTGGATCTGATCAAAGCCAGGAGGCAGAAGCAAGAAGCGGAAGCTAAATAAATAATAAGCTCCTCCAGAAATGATCCATTGCAGAACTGCCCTCATCTTTTCCACTCTCCTTCAGATTCCCAGATCCACATGTTCTCAGCTAACATCTGGAGTCTGCATCCTCTGGGTCGAATACCCGAGTCCCGCCCCGCTCCCGCCCCCCCCCCCCAACTTCACACATCCTCCAAATGCAAGGCCCTGTCACTTTCTCTTCCATCCTGAGTGACTGATAGAGGTAATTAGAAGTTAATTCCTGCCAGGAGCTAATTAGAGTCACAGTGTCACTGCTGAGGTCAGAAGCAGCCCACTAGGAGTCCAGGCTTTGCCATGCATACCCTGCTCTAGATCTCTGATTGCGGCACTTACACCTGAAACAAAATAATAACAATGACAGTGTCTTGAGACATCCACAACAAGACCCCTACACTCAAGGCTCCGGGAACATCCATCAAGAGAGAAAGAAAGATTGTAAGAGCCAGAGGAGCAGGACTTCAGTCTCAGAAGTGTTGCGTCAGGATTGTAACAATGTGTCCGTATTAAAAAATGGGATTCCAGACCGTGGTCAGAATTGAACTATTGGTTCACAGAGAGTTGAGTTTTCTGCTTGAAAACTCTTAAGAGTTGAGAGTTCTTGAGGCGTCCCACAAGGAAGAGACAGTATCCTTTGGAGGGTAGCATGTTCCTTGGCTATAAAGCTTGCTTTGTTGTGTGGGAGGTCTTCTACTGCTGTCGTCAGAGTCAGCGAGACTTGTCCCTAATGTAAAACCCTTCAGTGACTTTGCTTAGTTGAGAGGAGTCTAAGATGCGGGTGCTCCCTGTAACACAATGTCCATTATTGATAGAAATGACCATGGTATAGTGATGGGTTCTTCAATTCATAGATATTTACTAGGCTCTCAGCGTAGCCTCGGGTCTCCCCCACATGAGCAGCAGGCACTTCAGCTTGCTTTAAGTCAGGAGTTCTCAACCTTCCCAATGCTGTGACCTTATAGTTCAGATTCACATGTTGTGGTGACACCCACCCCCAACATAAAATTATTTTTGTGGCTACTTCAGAGTTGTAATTCTGCTACTGTTATGAATCATGTTGTAAATGTTCCATATCAGGAAATCTGATATGAGATCCTTATCAAAGGGTTTATCCACCCCAAAGGAGTCGTGACCCACAGGTTGAAAATCACGACTTTAAGGAGTTTGTTTTTGAAAGTTTCATGGCAGAATGTTTTATTTAGTGCAGAGACTACTTTCCCTAGAGTCTTCAGTAAGGACAGCATACAGAACTCTTTAGTGTTGAGTCACTATTCCTGCCATTAGAGAAGCTCCACAAAGCCATGTCTGCATCCAGATAAGAAACAATGGCTTTAGAATCTGAAGCGGAGATTAGATTCACATTTAAATTTCTGTCCATTTCACTAAACATCTCAGGGTACACGGGCTAGGAGGATCTTACCATCGAGGGATGGTGTGAAACATAACTGGGAAAAGGCCTTAAATTGAGCTGTGCAACCTCACTGGTCGCTCTACACGATTCCCGTCTTAAAGCTAATGAGTGGGAAAGTAGGATTTGCCTCAATGCTCAGCAATTCAGAGTCCACAATTGAGTAGCAAACTCTGATGTTGTTACCTGGATATATCCTGCTTCCCATAGAATGCACCAGACACCACGGCAGGGGACGATTAGGGGGCACCAATTAGACTGTCACCCTCCCACAAGCAACACAAATAAAAGCAGTCTCCAACATGATGATAGGGCTTTGGTGATTTCGTAATTTCTGTTGTTTTCATCTTCTGAGGGGGGCGAGACTTAAGGAATTTCTTGCCTAAAGTGACACAGGTGGTGACTACTGGGCATTTGGTTAGGGGCCAGAAGCGTCCATTTAGACCTTTGCGACAGCATGCAGGCTCAGGCTGGGTGGCCAAATCACCTGTAAAGCCATGGTTGCTGAAAGCTATCAGTGCAGCAACAACGAGAGAAACAAAGCCAAAAAGCAAGGGGCAACCTGAATAGACCATAGGTAAGAAGAATCGCCTATCACCTCAGAGACAGGTCCAAATACCTGCAGACCTATGTGTGAGCTGTAGGCAGGCTCTAGTGTCATGCTTACAGACCACTCCAACTCCTACCTCCACTCTCACTCCTCCCCCCTCCCGGCCTTCCACCCCCCCCCCCACCAGCTTTGATAGCTGTGATTGGTCTCATTTTTCACCTTATTTACATACCCTCAGGACCTAGTTGACACAGGTATGTAGATACACTGGAGTTTCAAAACACAGAGCATATAACTCGACCGAAGAGGAAGTCAAGGAAGACTGCAAAAACCTGGTGTCTGGCTCTGGACCAGGATTCACCGGAGACAGAAGCCTGAAGACTTCAGGGCTGGTTCCCAGCTAGCCTGCTTACCAGAGAAGGGAGGCTGCCTTTAAGCCTGGCCAGGAATTAGACTCCTAAAAGGCTCTCAGGACCTGGTGCTTCTGTCCTGGGCAGAGGGCTTGATCAAGGCTTGCGAGCCCCTAGGATGTGAGCAGCAGCCGTGGGAACTTCTTTTCCACCACACCTTCAATTAGGTTCTCTGGATGCTCTATTATGTGCATGTGAGTAATTAAGCAGCTTCAATTTTAAATAAAACTAAAATAAGTGAAAGGTGTCATTAAAGACCGCTAGGTTCTCCAGCGTGGGAACCTTCTTCAGCGCTCCCCGTTCTTCCATGAGTGTCTTATCGATGTGGACTCTGCAAGCAACGATCCCGTTTCTCACTCCCTCGTATTGACTCCTGGACACTTCAGAGGACCCTGACCCTGGTGCTATTGTCAAACACACAGCCCCAGAACCTGGTTCTGCCTTCCTGCTTCCTGGTGGTTGAATCAGTCCGATTGACAAAGTGGTGACCAACTCCCTTGCAGATTTACCAAGTGTGCTGGGGCTTAGCCCCAAGACTGAGAGTCTAGCCAGAGTGTCAGAGTGACTGGTCCAAAGCTGCACAATGGAGAATGTCTCAAAAGCCACCTGGTGTCTATTTCTGGACAACATGTGGCTGGAGAACAAAGGAGATTGAGGTTTCTAGAGCGAGCCCCTATGATTAAAGGGATCGAAAGAAAACAAAAATCAGGCTTTGCGCTCTCATGTTTATATAAGCAAATCACCAGTCATTTTCACACCAGCTTTTTGGTAGGTCAAGCTTTATCACAGCCAAAACTGACTCCACAGACACAATTTAAAAATAGCTTTGAATGGAAATAATTACCACTTTAATCTGATCAACAAAACAGATCTTTGTGCCAGGAAGACCCCTTCCTCCCTGGCAAAGTCCTACTTATCACTTCTCTCAAATACGCAGTTGATGTATCAGGCGGAATTTCTCCGTTCCAACGTTTAAACTTATTTACTGCAGTTGGGAAGTCTAAAGCAGCGTCACGGTTATTAATGAATGGCTGTCCCGGTGGTGCATAGCATTTTGTTTAAGAGTTTTTTTTTTTTTCCTTGCTATTGAGCATTTAGGAACAAAGTGGGATTAAACAGTAGGAAAAAAAAAAACCCTTAATTGTAGCAGCCTACTCTCCCTTTAAAGATAAGCAAGTGATAGCTAAAACCACTAAAAATTAAAACAGTCTGAAGGGCTACAAAACTTAGGTGTAATTTCAGAGGCCGGAGGAGAGACTCAGTGGTCAAGTGGCAGGCCTTTGGCAGAGAAGCTTGGTTCCCTCCCAGCACCGGCGTCAGGCAACACCCACTGGCAAGTTTGATCTTAGAGGGTCTGAGCCACACTGGGCACCTGTGAGGGCACAATACATATAGGTACACACATACTCACATAGACATACACATAAAATGCATATGTTTTAATACATTTCTAGAGTATAAGATAGATTAAACTAAGGCAGACCACTCTCCTTACCTGGGGTCTGATGCCCTATTTGAAATACAGGTATAAAAGCATAACACGGACTTTGTATATATTTTTAACTGGAAAGAAATAACCTTCCCACTTACTTACTTATTTCGTGTGTGCGTGTGCAGGCGCCATGGAGGGTCCCTGTGGACGTCAGAGGAGCACTTACTGAGAGTCCGTGCTCTCCCTCCGTCATCTGAGTCAGGGCAGGGGTGCAGTCATACATTTTACCTTCAGAAGCATCCTACCAGCCCCAGTTTTTATTTTCTTATGGTTCTTGGGGGTGTGGGAGTATTGTGTACATTCCTTAACTCAAGTACATATTCATTGATGGCAATATATATATATATATATATATATATATATCCCAAGATGATTCGCCTTAGGCTTACTTGTCCAGTGAGAGTCTCAGGAGCTGATGGACTGGCTTCCCTTCTGCTGAGACAAAGGTGCTTTCGCTCCATTTGGACGTTCAGAACATGTGACGCCATGCTCTAGTGTTTAGGGAGGATGGAGAAGATGCGCACAAGACGTCTTCGTGGTACTTCTCTTGTTTTCATCTTTTCATGTCAATGTTCCTCTTTGCCCTGAAAAATTAAAAAAATCCGACAAGGGCTCCTCTCCCCTTGTAAGCCTGTGTTGATCTTTACATTTGTTTTAACATGTGTGTAAAAGGTCATGTGGTATTTCGACAGGCCGGTGCTTTCAACCTCCTTATACAATGATGTCACACTGCAACACAAACCAGATTTTGGTCTGAATGGTAGTGGTGGTAACAAGAATGGATTTCCTTTCTGGCAGAGAGAAGATTTGTTATACTGTTGCTTTGCACGTAAGATGTTTTAATTCTTTTCTTTATTATTTTATGTATGTGCTTATTTTAGCCACATGCGTTTCTGTGCACCGTGTGTGTGTGTGTGTGTGTGTGTGTGTGTGTGTGTGTGTGTGTGTGTGTGTGTGTGTGTGTGTGGTACCAGAGGATTCCCTGTAACTGGAGTTACATACAGTCAGTTGTGAGCCATCAGGTGGGTGCTGGGAATCGAACCTGGGTCCTCTGCAAAGAAGCCAGTGTTCTCAACCATGGAGCCACCTCTCCAGCCTCAGCCTTGCCGTCTCACTCTCCAAAATGCTGTCTCTCTCATCTATTTCGGATTCTCTCTTTGATCATCTTTCTAAACTCTAAATACGTTCTTCTGTGCTTTATCGACAATTAAGTGGAGCTCCTAGAAGCCCCTCGGTAGGCTCCTCTTTCTTAGCTCTCCCATATCCTGACATCAAGCTTTTAGACAGACATGGTCCATGCTATGTCTGTGCAAATTCCTTCTGCATTTAAAAAGCACTATCTTAAGTGTACCCCCAAGATTCCTGTGCTAACACCCTTGTCACCAGCACACTGCTGGGAGGCAGTGGAACCTTTAGAAGGTGGTGGTTAGAGGGAAAGAGTTAGATGTAACACTCAACCCGCTCAGCAGCTCCTCAGAATGAGATCACCTGAGCACCGGGGACAGAGCAAAGGATGGCAGTGTTGAGGTGATCTGCAGTGCAGGCACTGACAGTGATATATGTTTTCCAGGTTCAAATACAGACCTGAACAATCACCCCACCTCTTCTTGACAGGGTCTCATGTATCCCAGGCCGGTTTCAAACTCCCTCTATAGCCAAGGGCGACCTTGAACTCTTATCTCTACTTCCTGTTGCTGGGATTGCAGGCATGCACCGTCATACGAAGTTAATCAGTGCTGGGATCTAACTCAGGGCATCAGGATGCTTCAGGGGTTCTCTATCAGCCACTTTGTATGCTCAGCCCCTGGGGCCCTTCTGAAAGCAGCCCTTCTGCAGAAGGCAGCCAGCCAGGGCTGAGGTGGCCTTTACTGGAATGGTGAGATATATATCAGCTGCTCACATTTGCACTAGCCAAAGGGTGCCAACCCCACATTTCAACTGAATTCTACTGTTTTCCCCTGTGTTCCTTGAATTCCTTGAAATCCTGAGGGGTTCTAACGGTTATGTGCTACGTGTTCCAGAGTGGTCATGCCCTCACTCTGTACTCTACTGATGGCTTCTGAGGAAGAAAGAACACTTTCCTTTGGGGACATGGCCTCTGGTAGATTGTCCGCAACCTAGTGGATAGCCCACTATATATAGTCAGTAATATATATATATATATATATATATATATATATATATATATATATATATATATATATATATCCCCACCTATATATAGTCAAGACTTACTGGACTTGGAGTTACTAACAATGACAGAAGACAAAGAGATCATGAAACTGTGAGAGAGGAGGCTTCAAATAAGACGATCACCTAGTATTTCAATCATCTGAAAGCAAGAGCCCATTCTGTTTGCCTGATACTGTTCCGAAAAACCACAGGATTTCCCTATTTGAGAATGAGAAAGGACAACAAAGAAGAGGAGTTTAAAACAGTGGTGTCAGAAGGTACCCTATGGCCTTGTGCTTGCAGCTTACTAAATCCAGGTCTTTGCCACACCATTCCAATTTATGTTATGCTTGGGATTCACTTCTGAGCTCAAAAATGAGTTAAGTGATGGACACTCGAGTATATTTTGTGGGCTTGTGGGCATCTCCAACTTTACTTCCAGACTCACGTATGCCATATATGGTATGGTTACCTTCCTTTTTCAGCATATCGACTATGGCATTGAACACTTGTATACACCATGTATGGTTACCTTCCTCCAATGGGTCAGCATATCGTCTACGGTGCTGATTCTGTAGCCGTTTTATGAAGGCATTCCGCCTCACATGGTATAAGCCCGGACCAAGCTCTCCTATTTCCCACTACTCTCTGAGCAATATTCCACCCTGATTCCCACAGTGCCAGTCATTCTGATCAGCTGGGCTTGTTAACCCGAGACCTGGTCTTAATCACTTTACCTTCCCATTAATTCTGTTCCTCCCAGATTTCCCCAGCCTCAAAGTCTTGCAGTTTGTGAAGGTTCAAGTGTTGGAACCTTGCTGTCTTTGGCTCTCACCTTTTTGGGATAAGGGTAGGAAGCTAGAGCAGTGGTCCTCTACCTGGAGGTTGTGAGCCCTTTGGCAGGGATCCAATGACCCTTTCACAGGGGTTACCTGAGGCCATTTGAAAACACAAGTATTTACATTATGATTCATAACTAGCAAAATTATAGTTATGAAGTAGCAGTGACTCTCGTTTGGGGGATTTAAGGTTGGGGGGGGGTCACCAAAACATGAGGAACTGTATTAAAGGGTGGCAGCCTTAGGAAAGCTCAGAAGCACTGGGCTAGAGTGCTGGGATCTCACTGTCCTTGGCTCTCACATTCCTAGGCTAAGAGGAGTCTAGAATAGCAACTGGCATGATTTGTAACCTCTTTGCAAGGATGCAGACATCTCCCCGTTTCCTTGGTAACTGTTTCCTGGGCCATCCCGCATGACTGCAGTGAACATGTAGTAGCACTACTCTCCTGAATGGACACTGACCAGTTCTTGTAACATGCTTCCACATCTTCAAGATGCAAGATCCCCACTGTGGCTGCCCCACTGTTTTCATGGCACAAACCACTCTCCTTCCATAGCCACAGTCCTAAGAAGCTTATGGACCATTCTCCAAATCTTCTGCTACATTTGCAAGTGATGCATGAATCCAGATTTTCATGTTTGGGGATAGGATTGGGGGGCAGCATCAGATGCTTCAGCATGCATTTCTCTGTGTACCTAACTCACTGCCCATAACTCAAGCTTCTGGTGACCCAGTACCCTTGTCTGGCTTCCATGGGCAGTGCCCTATGGAACATGCACAGCATACACCTAACACACACACACATACACACACATACACACACACATACATACACAGACACACACACACAGACACACACACACACACAGACACACACACACAGACACACACATACACACATACAGACACACACACACGGACACACACACAGACACACACACAGACACACACACATACAGACACACACACACAGACACACACACATACACACACACAAACACACACATATACAGACACACACACACACACACACACTGAGAGAGAGAGTTAAGCACACATTATACATACACGTAAATGATAAAAATAAAAATAATAAAAAATGATGACAGACTAGGGAGGTAAGAAAAAGCAAATGAGAGAGGAGGGAAAGGAAGTATACAATAAGAAGGAGAGAGAGAGAGAGAGAGAGAGAGAGAGAGAGAGAGGGAGAGAGGGAGGGGGGAGGGAGGGAGGGAGGGAGCGGGGAGAGACAATCCAATCCCCACCACAAACTGACATGTGTACGTGACACATCACTGTCACATCATCTGCCTGAGAGTTGTTGTATAAGATGATGGAGAAGATAGCACTGCAAGGCTGAACTCCACTCTAATTCTCTTACAGATAATTTACTCTTCCTCCCACTGATGTTCTTTCCGCCCTCTCCAGCCGCACACCCACTCCTGTCCCCACCCACCTGGGCCAACCTCTTCATCACCACACTGACAGCCAGCACAGCTGTCTTCCACGGTGTTACTCTCAACGATGCTTGAACTATAAAATGACAGCCCTATCGCCATGGCGTATTCGATGGCTCTTGTGCCCGATGGGTCATCATTCTCAGTGAATTCTTTGTGTTCCCTGCCTCCTTCCGAGTCTTCCTTACAGCCTAATGAAATTGCATGCCCATACTTTTATGTTCTGCACTTTCCAGCTTATATAAGAAATCTTGCTTCAGAAAAAAAAATAACCAGGAAGATGAATATATCGGGTGATGTTGGAGGAACTGTTACTAAAGGAACAATAACAAAAAATGGCTTTGATAATGGTGTTATACATCTTTTCCTGAATGTAATCTGTTGGAACCTCATATGTTAATTAAAAGCTAAGGACACATTAATTAAAATCAGTTGCAGGGGGACCATCAAGATGGCTCAGTGGATACATCTGCTTACCACTAAGCCTGAGCTTTGAGCTCCAGAACCTACGTGGTGGAAGGAGAGGACTGTCCACTCCACGCTGTCCCCTGACCTACACGTGTGCTCTGCGGAACAGAAGCCCACCCCATAAAAAGAAGCAAAAGGAAAATGCCATTTTACAACGATTGTCTGCGTTTGTCTCAGTTGGTTCTTCTGATTCTAAGATGTACCACCACGAACAAGAACATGCCTTGCTTTCAACCAATACAAGGGCTCCCTTTTAATCAACATGAAAGTTATTTTCCTCTTCCACACAGAGTACAAAAGCTTTATCTGTCTTCAAGATAAAACAAAGTTGAAGAAATTAGGAAGATAAGAGACAGCTGAACAATGCAAAATGGATCATTAGGGGAAAGGGACATTGTGGAGGAGGGGGAGGAGAGGCAGGGGGAGGGAGGGACAAGGTGGAAGAAAACAAGAGGAGAGAGAGGTGAACTGGGGGTTGGAAGTGGGGAGTGATAAGAGAGAGAGAGATGTTCTTGAGGTTTGCTCCACGGCATTTATGGGGTTAAAACATCTCTGAGCACTGTTTTATGTTTCCTCTTCATCCTTTTGAAAAGTCATCACTGAAGAAGTGGGGGTAAGCTTGCAGCTTCACAGCTTGCATACCACAGCAGGTGACTGGACACACCCACTCAGGACCTTCCTCTCAGCTCTTTCAAGCTCACTGTGGACTTCTGGCAGCCCATCCCCTCCCTCCCCTCCATGTCCATCAATAATCAAAACAAAGCAGTATATACAGTGGACTATCTTTGAAACACATACGACCCCTTTACCCCCAAACTCCACTCAGATAATAGAGTAGATTCCAGCCCTGAGTGAAGAGGTAATCCACTCTTTACTTCCTGGAGGCTGGGGCAGCGCGATTCCACTCGCCCCAATGTTCAAAGACACAAACACGCAGTGATATTTTTAATATGCCTTAACTAGCTCAACGGCCGGGCTTCTCCCTAACTCCATGTGGCTAACATTTTCCCCTCTGATATTCCTGAGTTATCACTTTCTAAAATCTATATTTCATCTCTGTTACCCCAGACCCAATTGAGGGAGTGGCCCCTGAGGCTGCTTTCCTGATTCTTATATGTCCTGCAGGCTCTCCTTCCTGCCTCTATTTGCACATGGTCTCCTGCAGCCTCCTTATGGAGGAATTCCTGTTCCTGTGTCTCAGTCCCTTCCTGGGAATCCTAAAATCCCACCTCTGTCTCCCTGCCCAGACATTGTCTATCAGTAACTTTATTCACCATTTAGAGCCAACTGGGGGCAGGGATCCTCAGAGTCTGGACGCACAGATTCTCGTGTGAGTTTGCAAGCAGAATCAACACAAATATCATTAGAACCATTCCCCAACACCCAAGGATGCACACATATAGCTCTGTCAAGAGATCTTTCTGTAGGCTATGGCCAAAAGTTAGACTTAACTAGTTTTCTGTAAAAATGGATGCAGAGAACTGAACGAAACCATCACGCATTGAAAAATGCCCTTTCTGGTGTAAACATTACATTGAGTTTGTATGCTAATGATGAGTGGTGGTAATGGCTTTTTGGGTGGTCCTCCTTTCCAAGCGCCAAATGAAATGAAGTCCCCCCTCCCCCGTTGTCCCTAAGAACATCGAAAGGGTGTTAGCTGAAGGAGTGGATAAGAGATCGCAGTTGGCTGTGTGGACTGGGAGTAGATTCTTCAGGAAGAAAAGATGCTGGCTTTAAAACTTGCCTCTGAGTGTCAATCAATAATTTAGTACATACCAAACACCCACAGGCTTCCTGGAGATGAACAAACAAATTATTTCATCACCCTGAGAAACATCAACTGGAAGGCGTTTGTGAACCATGAACGCCAACCATCAGCAGGCGGGTCTTCTTTGGACAGTGGAGTGTCTCTCCTGCAAGTGTTGGTCTCTACCGCAGTTTGGTCTGTTCTCAGCTCTGTCTTCTGTTCCGTAATAGAATCCTGCCCACTTCACCCTAGTGGGTCTCCGACTCTAGCTCCAGGGCTGCAATGGTGGGAAACTCATGGTGGGAGGAGCTTGAGGCGGGTGGTCCTGTCGCAGGCAGTCCGGAAGCAGAGAGAGATCACTGGCGCTCAGCAATTTCTTCTTTTGTTGAGTTCATGAGCCCCACCCATTAGATGGTTCCTCCAACCCTAATTAACCCTGTCTAGATAATCCATCACAGACTGCGCAGAGATTTGTTTCCATGGTGATTCTAACTCCAACCAAGTTGATGATATTAACCATCACAGCCCTTGAACGCCCCTGTGCCAGCCACGGCCCCCAGTGTGGGACCGTTGGTTGGTGGTACTGCCGTTGAGTGGAGATTTCTGATTATGCTCTCTTTGAAGGGGTAATGGGGTCAGGTCTTCTTCTTTTTCATTTCCTGCTTTGAGATGAGTAGCTTTGCCCAACTATGTCCTCAGCTACATGAAGAGTTTGAGGCTGGTTGTAGTGTGGACTACACTCACTCCAGTTACAAGACAAAAACAAACACACAAATCAATATTCATGAGGCTTAAAAAAATCCTTTTTAATTTAAGGGACTGGATAACTGAGGTAAAAGTCCTGGATGCAAACACATAGTGAGGAGTTGGTTTCAGAGGGAGAGACTGGGTTTTGAAAGTCTGGAAGGGGATTGTGGAAAGAGTGCCAAGTTTGAGTATTGAAAGCGAAGTCTGTGTTTTGGGCTTGTGAACATCCCAGATAAGGCAGATGTCTTAAAACTGTCATTGTAACTTAACATTCAAAAGAATTTTACCTGAAATGATAAATCTAAACAGCACAACTTCGAAAGTGGAAAGACAGAAAGTAAAACAGAGACCCCGGAAGAAACAGCTCTATGTAGCTGACATGGCTTTGGGGGGCTAAAAAATGAGTTGTCCGAATTTTAATTTTACCGTTCTGGCTTTCTTAAAAATATTTTTACTAGAACTAAACTCTTGGAGAGTTCTGGATCCCACACAAAATCTATGCCTGTGTCGATGCGTATGGATCTCTTAGCTCTGGGGAAGGTAGAGGGAACTTGAAGACCAACTCCTGAAAGGTTTTTGGCCAGGGCTGCATCTGTGGTGCCACCTAGTGGTAGTTAGGGGTAAAAACTTTTTTCTTTTCAGAAGGTGAGTATTGGTTTGCTTGCTTTCAGCAGCTTTATTTAAAACTGAGATTAAAGAGTTATGAGTGTTTGTGAGCAGCCCGATGTGGGTGTTTGGAACGAACTGAACTTGAATTTTCTGCAAGAGCAGTGAGCTCTCTTAACCACTGAGACATCTTTGAAGCCCCCAACTGATCTTTGATACTGATTAAAAACAATAATTTATTAAGTCATATATTCTATAGTATTCTATTCTTTAACATATCAAGTGCTATGGCCTTATAAAATAGAATGTTCGAGCACTGAGTTCAGCATTATCATGCATGCTGATTAGGAATATTACTTTCCTTCTTTGCCTTTAGTCTTCCACCATGGGAGTCAGGCAGTTATTTCTTCCGTGATTACATTAGAAATTACTCATATAAATTGTATGCCCCCAACAACTATCTATACACAAATATATTTGAAAATGTCACTATCTATCATCTATCTATCTGTCAGTCTATCTATTATCTATCATCTACCATGTCTCTGTCTCTCTCTGCTGATCTTCAGAAGCAGTAAGCTCATATATATATATATATATATATATATATATATATATATACACATATACATATACATATACATATACATATACATATACATATACATATACATATACATATACATATACATATACATATACATATACATATACATATACATATACATATACATATACATATACATATATACACACACACATACATATATATGTGTATTAGTAAAAATGTAGCAGAAAAATGCTGTCAGTCACCGGCTAGTTGTTTGTGTGTGCACATGCATGCACACTTGTTTAAGAGTTTCATTTCTTTTCAGGCTTTCTTTGTTGTTCTCATGTTAATTCTCTGAGGACCCTGTCACAGTTTGTAAAAGCACTTCGGAATGTATAGCCTCGCCTGCTTTAAAAGTTTGTTACCAGTATTTTTGAAGGTTGGTTCTCTCTAGCACATTCTGGAAAATTCCAACAGCTGCCTCACCTGCTCGTCCAGGATGTCTTGTCTCCACTCTGGCCGCTGCAGGTCTGCAGTGAGCTCTGCCTGTGTCGCTGGCTTCCCAGTCTCAGTGTGTTCTGAACATCACTGGGGCAAGCAGGGTAAGAGGTGCTGTATGCAGATCATCAGCTCTGAAGCACGGCTTTCAGATCCAGACTTAGCTCTGCAACCCATACGACCTGCGTGGAAAACAGTCTGAGCCTTGAAAAAAGGCTGCTTAAGGGGTGGACTGGCAGCTGTCCCTGGCTCCCTTCCTTCTGCGTCCCTCTTTTTTACTGAGCTGAAAGCCTTCCTTAGGTTCTAATAAACCAGTTGCAGGAAAGCAAAGTCCATTGCGAAGTTCCCAGTAGTGAAGACGAAGAAAGACAGATCCCAAGAAGATGAAGAGCCCTGCTGTCCCTGAAGACAGGGACTTCCTGCCCACCATCACCGGAAGTACCTCCCTTTCATCTCTTACGAGTGCTACTCACAACCCCCAACATCCTGCCCTCCTGCGTCCTATAGATCTGAGATGGAGACTCTGTTCTGTCTTCTTCAGGTCAGTCTGGGAACCTCTTCTCTTCTAGCAATTTCAGTTTCCTGGATTTCTGTAAAAGAGTGAGCAGGTGTACCAGGTTCTGGTGACCGTCCAGAATGTTCCCTCATCTGAGAGATCCTGTAGTAAAACCATCCCGTGAAATGGCCTCGAGGCAGCCTGTGTGGTCTGCACATGAATGCTAATACATCTGATGTTTAAATGGAAATCTTCCCATCCTAGTTCGCTTTGCCGTTGCTGGCTTAAATGCCACAATCAAAAGCAGCTCGGGGAGGAGAGGGCTACATCTGTCTCTCATCTGGAGAAGCCAAGGCTGGAACTGATAGCAGGAACTAGCAACAGAAAAGATGGAGGAACACTGCTGACCAGTTAGCTCACATCTAGGGACCTTTCTTATACAGCACAGGGTGGTGCCACAAAAAGTGGGCTGGGCACCCGTCTGTCAATCAGTAGTCAAGCAAATGCCCTACAGATAAGTTCAGAGGCCAATCTGATGGAGGCCGTCCTTCAATTTAGATTCCCTTTTCCTAGGAGGGTCTAGTAGACTACAAAGATTAACCATCACACCTCCCTAAGAGATCTCATTGTACATATGCAAATATCCCTAAATATGAAAAAAAAAATCAAATCTGAAACACACTGATCTGTTCCCAAGCATCTCAGGCAAGGGATTCAGGTAACCTCTTCTTAGTTAGGGTTTTACGCCTCTGAACAGACACCATGACCAAGGCAAGTCTTATAAGGACATTTGGGGCTGGCTTACAGGTTCAGAGATCCAGTCCAGTATCATCAAGGAAGGAGCATGGCAGCATCCAGGCAGGCCTGGTGCAGAAGAAGCTTTGTCTGCCAGCCTCTAAGAGAAGACTGACTTCCAGGCAGCTAGGAAGTGGGTCTTAAAGCCAAACATCCACAGTGACACACCTTCTCCAAGGCTACCTCCTCCAAGGCCACAAAATAGTGGGCCAAGCACATACAAACCACCATACACCTCATATCCATGTCTAAGCACTTCAGTCACACAGTCTTGTGTGTGATGGACCTAAACAGAGACACCTAAAGGAAGTGAGCACGCCCATGTGTTCGTGTGGTTTCTCCGAGTACACTGCTTTGGTATCATCCAGGTCTCCTTCTCCCGCGCTCTTAGCATTGTATGGCAAAGTAAAAGTAGTTAGGAGACGACCCTCAGTCTTCTACAGTCTGCTGATGAGACGATATTGAGGTTACAGGGCCAGGGAAGCACAAACTGCTAACTCCACGGTAGAGAGACAGTTCGGTGGGCTCTTCCTTAGTGGTCCACGGGACATGCAATCAAGGAAACCTACAGCAGAGCTCCAGATCTACCATCTTACAACAGATGATAATAACTACTTAGCTCCAGGGAGAGTCACGTGACACGATACATGGTAGACACCTGGCCTAACAAAGACTATGCTGTGTCTAATAAATACTCCATTCCCTGTTCGCTGTTGTTGAAATCGTCTCTCAGAAGCCAGCACCTATTCCAACCACCTGGAAAGGTCTGATAGACGTCTTTGAAACAGCTCTGAGTCACATTGGCTGGTTTTCTGCCTTCCCATTCAATGTTAAAAGTACTTCAGGAGAAAGGCTGGGAGGACCCCGTGTTTAGGTAAATATTAACTGACAAAGGTGCCCTTCTGTCATATTGATAGACATTGATACATTAGCAGTTTTGAACGTTCTTGAGGATGGTCATCTCCGTCATAATCAGCAGCTTGTAAAATAGGAAGTAAAACCATAGAGCTCTGGTCAGAAGAGTGGGGTCTGACTCTGGTCAGGCCCACAAGATTGCCATCTAGCTGAAATCTTTCTATAAAACCACAAAGACATACCTTTGTCTGCATCCCTTAAGTGTTGATACAAGTGGACCCTGTGATCTCCCGAGTAAGGAAGTGTCCCTCTGGCAAACCACTGGTCTAAACCTACCTAACAATGTAGACAGATATTGTGACTTCTGCAGGGATTTGTCCTGTCAAGTTTATCCTTAGCAACATAGCTTCCCCTGACCTCCCTCTGTTCTCACTCTGACTATTATGTGTTAGACTTTATCTGTCTCCTGCAATAAGCCATGTGGGACTCGTCTGAATTCTTTTGATGCACATCCCAAAGAGCAGGGAGCAGAGATGAAGCCAGATCCAGGTTCTGGGGGTAATGATGCCCTCAGAGAGCCTCCTGCCTGCTTACAGCATGTCTGATCTCATCTAGAACACTTCTGATAACACAGGTGCCAAAGAATTAACCATCCTGCAATGGCATCAGGCGTCCATGAGCTGGTTTTTCTGTGTATAAGCTCAAAGTATACATTTGAATATACTTCCATGCCATCTATGAAGAGCTTATATCACATATCCTTTATCAGTCATTCCTAGAGACCACGCAGGCAGCTAACATAGAAAGAGATAAGCTCAAAACAGGGAAGATTGGCATTCAGTTATGCCAGTCATGGATGATTCTTCTCTGAAATCACCCCCAAATCACCAGGACATATTTTTCCCTTCCCCAGATTATTTGCAAATTTATTAGCAATTATTTTAAATTATTATGATATTGTGATGTGCATTGAATTGCTCGCACTTGCACCTCCCCAGAGGAAGGAATATTAGTGGGGAGTTAAAAATTGAATGACTACAGCTCTTTTTCCTTTCTATATAAAATACATTAGTGTGGGGAGTTTTTAAAACTTGGAAAGTTTCTCACTGTCTACTTAACAAATATTAATTCAGAATTGAAGACACTTGGCTCAGAAACCAGGAACTTAGCCCCAGCTCAGACAGCAACCAATTTAGGGGATTTGGGCCACTTACAAAAGATAATAATTCTCTGAGCTCCTATATTTAAAAAAAATTAGGAACGGGCACATGGGACCGATGTACCTTTCAATACAATGCCTAGTAATCTTAAGTCACCGGTCACTGAGTCCTGCGTTGTATCCTGTGAGTCTCTTCACGCTATGAGCCAGTGCGGTGTTCACAAGGGGCTGCTCTGTGGGGCTGTCTTCCTTCAGCATCACAGCTCAGAGGCAGAGGCAAGACTGTGCAGGGAGGCTGGGATTGAGCAGAGGCGAGTCACGGTCCCGAGGACTGCTGCAATGTGTCCCCTCTCTGCACAGCCTCCGCTGCGGGCCAAAGGAGGGTGCAGGATCCGGAGCAGCTGGGCGGTTGTGAGGTGCCCTGTGTGGATGAAAGCTGGGAGCCAACCCCAGTCCTGTACACCGAGCATGCGCTCTTCACTGCTGGGCCGACTCTCAATTGCTTTCAGTGTCTAGAAGGCAATGGTCTCAATCCAGAATGGAAGAGATCAACAAGACGCTTTACCGGAAGTCTGTTTTTCACGTTCTTGTTCACCTTCAAAAATCACAAAGCTTTGTTCCAACTTAAAATCCGAAGACATTTATTATCTTACAGGAGGTTTCTTTATCTTCTTCCAATGTAGTATTTTTATTGATTCTTTGGGGATCTCACACCATGCGCCCTGACCACGTTCACTTCCCAGTCCTTCCATGTCTGCAACTCCCTTGTAACCTCCCTCCCCACCAAAAAGAAAAAGAAAAGGAAAAGAAATAGAAAAAAAATCCAATTTGTGTTATCTATATATTAACTGGATCATGGTCAAACTCTCAGCTACCTGCCCTTTAAATAGAGCTGAGTTCTTCGCCTCCTGCTCCCCCGACCCAGTAACCATCAATTGTGGAGAGCTACACTTTGGCATCCTTATCAGACTTTGAAGGAGTTTTCTTTGATTCTTTGATGGCTTCCTATTTAGGTGTTACTTTGCGGGGGGGCGGGGGGAGGTGCGGGACAGGGGTGTCATTGAGGTGGGGTAGGGGTTAGCACAAAAGCCTTCCGTGTCCCTCTGAATCAACTGTGCACCAGCTGTCAGCAGCATCACCGCGGAATAGCTAGCTCCTTGCTCTTTAACAGTCAGTGGGAGCACGGATCATGGACATCCTCATGGTTTCTGGCGACAGCACAGTCTATAAACGCAGCCCCTGGCTGCCGTAGGACCACAGACCCAGACAAAGCCCTCGGAAGGAGCACGGACCTCGGACATCCACATGGCCTCAGGTGGCAGCACAGGTTACAAACACCCGAATGGTGACATGGGCCAGCAACATCAAAAATCCTGACAGTAGGGCCATGAACAATGTTAATTCTTTAATTCCAGAAAATTCCACAGGAATGCACATTCTAACGAGCACAGGGACTTCCCTGTTGTTCTCTTGTGAACTAGAACATGGGTCAGCACATAGTAGATCCACCACAAATATTTGGAAAACAATATGTATGTATATATATGTATATATATATATATGTATATATATATGTGTGTGTGTGTGTGTGTGATATATATATGTGTGTGTGTGTGTGTGTGTGTGATATATATATATGTGTGTGTGTGTATTATATATGTGTGTGTATGTATATATATAATATAACTCACACACATGTAAAAGGCCATTACGTCATTTATTTGTCATTTCTTTTCTGCTCAGTTCTGAAGAAGCTATATCCATAGGTATGAGAGAACATTTAATATATTAATTTTTGAGTATACTTAGTTTTAAGTATATGAAATAAAATAAGGGGACAGGAAAGAAGAGAAATGGAATAAATTTCAGATTGGGTATCTCTAATTAGGGTTGATTAAACATTACAATTCAATCTTTACCTTGAATATGTCAAATATAAGGCACATTGCATTTTAATCTTTAATGTTTCATAACCATAATCTCTATTTTCTATTGGAATACACACACACACACACACACACATACACACACATATGTGTGTATGTATATATATATATATATACATATATATGTGTGTGTGTATATATATATATATATTCTATGGGGATCTAGAGTGGACTTTTGCACAGAACAGCTTATTGTGAACACCCTCTTGGATGGTGATTTTATGAGAAATAGAAAGGAAAGCAAGAGCTTAGCAAGTGCTGCAAGAGAGTCCCACATTATATTGTGAACAGAACTTTTTCTTTTTTTTTTTCTTTCCATTTTTTGTTAGGTATTTAGCTCATTTACATTTCCAATGCTATACCAAAAGTCCCCCATACCCACCCACCCCCAATCCCCTACCCACCCACTCCCACTTTTTGGCCCTGGTGTTCCCCTGTACTGAGGCATATAAAGTTTGCAAGTCCAATGGGCCTCTCTTTCCAGTGATGGCCGACTAGGCCATCTTTTGATACATATGCAGCTAGAGTCAAGAGCTCCGGGGTACTGGTTAGTTCATAATGTTGTTCCACCTATAGGGTTGCAGATCCCTTTAGCTCCTTGGGTACTTTCTCTAGCTCCTCCATTGGGAGCCCTGTGATCCATCCATTAGCTGACTGTGGGCATCCACTTCTGTGTTTGCTAGGCCCCGGCATAGTCTCACAAGAGACAGCTACATCTGGGTCCTTTCGATAAAATCTTGCTAGTGTATGCAATGGTGTCAGCGTTTGGATGCTGATTATGGGGTGGATCCCTGGATATGGCAGTCTCTACATGGTCCATCCTTTCATCTCAGCTCCAAACTTTGTCTCTGTAACTCCTTCCAAGGGTGTTTTGTTCCCACTTCTAAGGAGGGGCATAGTGTCCACACTTCAGTCTTCATTTTTCTTGAGTTTCATGTGTTTAGGAAATTGTATCTTATATCTTGGGTATCCTAGGTTTTGGGCTAATATCCACTTATCAGTGAGTACATATTGTGTGAGTTCCTTTGTGAATGTGTTACCTCACTCAGGATGATGCCCTCCAGGTCCATCCATTTGGCTAGGAATTTCATAAATTCATTCTTTTTAATAGCTGAGTAGTACTCCATTGTGTAGATGTACCACATTTTCTGTATCCATTCCTCTGTTGAAGGACATCTGGGTTCTTTCCAGCTTCTGGCTATTATAAATAAGGCTGCTATGAACATAGTGGAGCATGTGTCCTTCTTACCAGTTGGGGCATCTTCTGGATATATGCCCAGGAGAGGTATTGCTGGATCCTCCGGTAGTACTATGTCCAATTTTCTGAGGAACCGCCAGACGGATTTCCAGAGTGGTTGTACAAGCCTGCAATCCCACCAACAATGGAGGAGTGTTCCTCTTTCTCCACATCCTCGCCAGCATCTGCTGTCACCTGAATTTTTGATCTTAGACATTCTGACTGGTGTGAGGTGGAATCTCAGGGTTGTTTTGATTTGCATTTCCCTGATGATTAAGGATGTTGAACATTTTTTCAGGTGCTTCTCTGCCATTCGGTATTCCTCAGGTGAGAATTCTTTGTTCAGTTCTGAGCCCCATTTTTTAATGGGGTTATTTGATTTTCTGAAGTCCACCTTCTTGAGTTCTTTATATATGTTGGATATTAGTCCCCTATCTGATTTAGGATAGGTAAAGATCCTTTCCCAATCTGTTGGTGGTCTCTTTGTCTTATTGACGGTGTCTTTTGCCTTGCAGAAACTTTGGAGTTTCATTAGGTCCCATTTGTCAATTCTCGATCTTACAGCACAAGCCATTGCTGTTCTGTTCAGGAATTTTTCCCCTGTGCCCATATCTTCAAGGCTTTTCCCCACTTTCTCCTCTATAAGTTTCAGTGTCTCTGGTTTTATGTGAAGTTCTTTGATCCATTTAGATTTGACCTTAGTACAAGGAGATAAGTATGGATAGATTCACATTCTTCTACATGATAACAACCAGTTGTGCCAGCACCAATTGTTGAAAATGCTGTCTTTCTTCCACTGGATGGTTTTAGCTCCCTTGTCGAAGATCAAGTGACCATAGGTGTGTGGGTTCATTTCTGGGTCTTCAATTCTATTCCATTGGTCTACTTGTCTGTCTCTATACCAGTACCATGCAGTTTTTACCACAATTGCTCTGTAGTAAAGCTTTAGGTCAGGCATGGTGATTCCACCAGAGGTTCTTTTATCCTTGAGAAGAGTTTTTGCTATCCTAGGTTTTTTGTTATTCCAGATGAATTTGCTAATTGCTCCTTCTAATTCGCTGAAGAATTGAGTTGGAATTTTGATGGGGATTGCATTGAATCTGTAGATTGCTTTTGGCAAGATAGCCATTTTTACAATGTTGATCCGAACAGAACTTTTTCTAGTGACGCTATCTGCCAGAGCAGACCATAGAGAACGAAGCAAGATTGACAGATGGTGGGTGTCGGTCTTTAGCTTTGTTCTCATGCTCCAGAGCTAGTGGTGCCTACTCTGTCACCATCTACAAGTGGAGGGGACAACTACTACTCACCACGGTCGGGTGGCATCTCTTATAGGCCCTCAGTGCCCGTGTTTGGTGCGCCTTGGGAGTCAGCAGGGCAGACAGTGGAACCAACATTGTGCTGAGAGCATTTCTTGAGGCTTCTGTTTCACTCTGGAGCAAGGTCAATCCAGTTCTGTCTCATGGGAGAGAGCGATAGGCCACCATCAAACCCTCCTCCCCCATTTATCTCCTTTGACACTTTTGTTGATGGTTTGCTTTGACTTTGAGTTTGACACAGAGTAACACTTTGTGGTGCAAGCTGGCCTTGACCTTACCAGCCTCCTGGCTCTAACTCCTGATGCTGTGATTATAGGTGGGTGCTATCTTCTCCCTTCTTCCCTTCATTGACTTTATGCATTGCACAGCAGGGGGTCTCCAGAAACCATTCAGGAGTGCTTGCCACAATGCTTCTCAAAAGAAATTCCCTGCTTATCCGGTGGCTAGTTACCACAAAGGTAATTTTCTGGCACTTCGATTGTTTTCTTAGTGGGAGGAGTCTAAAGCCATCTCTTTTTTATCTAGATCCTCCTCCTCATCTACTGTACTTCACAGCTGGAAGCACTTTCCCAGACTGAGGTCAGCAACTAAGATGTGCCTGCTTTTCACCAGAACTGGTATGTGTAATGTGGGTGGCAGAGGGGACCGTTCCTAGTGGGCACTGTCTGATGCATTCACACACATGGGGATGTGGAACCTGTCTAGCAGACTCCAAACGCCAGCCCGCAGGCACGAGCCTCCCTACCAGCTGCTGCAGCAAACGCTGTTTCTGTGCATCACTGTCAGAAACCATTTATTTACTTGTTGCTGTCTGTAGCATTTCCAAGCTATCATGGTGCGGTTCCTGCTGCGGAAATGATGTCACCTACAAGCTTAAACTACTGACTGTCTTTGTCAGAGGGGGAAAAACTGTCAATCTCTGTATTTGAGCATAGGTTGTCTAAAGTGGCTGCACACTAAAATTGTCTGGATAGTTCTAAATGTAAAAGGAGATTTTTCCCCCCATTTTAGACCAATAGTTCAGAATGTCAGGACGAAACAGCCTGTTTGGTTTGTTTGTTTTAGAGACAGGGTCTCACTCTGTATCCTAGGCTAACCTGAACTCACTGTGAAGACCAGGGTGACTTTGAACTTAGTGACTCTCTTGCCTCTGCCTCCTAGATGCTGGGATTACAAATGTGTACCATGGAACTCTGCCGAGACTCAAAAACAAACAACAGCAAGACAGGTTTTCTTTTTGTTGTAACCAAACACTATGACAGAAATCAGCACGGCAGGGAAGGGTTCATTTCATCTTGCAGCCTATAGTCCATTATCCAGTGAAGTCAGTCAGGGACGGAGCTCAGGCAGGGCAGGAACCTGGAGGCAGCGGTCCATGAAGATGTCACAAAGGCTTGCTCCCCATGGCTTGCTCAGCCTGCTTTCTTATAACAGAGGACCACCAACCCACGGATGGCCCAGCCCACAGTTGACTGAACCACATTAACCATCTATCAAGAAAATGCACCGCTGACTTGCCCACAGACTAACCTAGTAGGGACATTTTCACAACTGAGGATCTCTCTTGACTCTAGGCTATGTGAAGTTGATACAAACTAAAGCAAAATGACAGGGAAGCATCATTTGAGACCAATGGCTCCTCAAAGGGGCGAGTGCTGGAGTCACCTGGCAGGACTTACAGTCCTGGGGCTATATTTCCAGGATGGTTGTGTATGCCTGGTGGTGACCCCAGGAATCTCTACCCATCCCCCAGTCTCCTGACACTGACGCCCAGGGGGTTCTTAGTTCAGTAGTAACAAACCATACTAGTTCTAACTTCACAGAAACATTCCGCAACATTGTATCAACTCAAGTGCTTACAGCCTGGACCCGCCAAGAAAGAATCACAACTACAAGGTAGAGCCAGTACCATTTTTATCAATAAGGCCGATACCACTCTCAGAAAAGAATATTTAGCATACATCCTGATGTCTCCTCTGGTTGGAGTGGCATAAATTACAGAAACACAAGTTCCCCCAGAGTCTTTTAGAGTCTCTGTGCTTGGGCTTACTCAGCTTTGATGAGGTGAGGAGAAAGCTGGAGTAGCTGCCCATGTGAGGAGAAGCCTGGAGTAGCTGCCCCACTTGTGATCTGACATGCCGGCCAGAGCGGCAGGGTCTCTCTGCTTCGGATTGTTGGAAAGATCCGTGGGCTATGTGGCTCATTTCCATCTAAGTGTAGTACTAAAAATTGATCATCTTCTTTCAGGGGCACCAGCATAAAGGGGCAAGATTTCTGCCCAGTTTAGGGTAATAGGTACCAGAAACATTGTTTTTAAGGGGGGTTGTCATCCTACTGTCTGCCCACCATAGGGAACCTCAAATCAGTAGTTCCCACAGTCACTTCACTTCTTACATTTGCAGAGTCTGTGTGCGCACAACTTTCAGTGAACACCTCCTCCATGTTCTTTGGGTATTCCTAAAATAAATGAGATTAAAATGATAGATGAGGGGGCCGTTAATCCTTGCTTTCACATCTCCTGAGCCTTAGGATTATAACTTTTTATAGGTCTTCTGAAGTGTGTGTGTGTGTGTGTGTGTGTGTGTGTGTGTGTGTGTGTGTGTGTGTGTGTAGTGGAGTGTCTGCACGTGATTTTGTGCTCAGGTGCTTGTACACATTTGTGTGTAGAGCCCAGAGGTCAACATTGAACAGTGTCTTAGGGTTTTACCGCTGTGAAGCGACTCCATGGCCAAGGCAACTGTTTTTTTAAAAATCTTTATTAAATTATTTTATTTATTTACATTCTAAAAGTTTCCCCCATTCCCAGTCCTCCCTCTGAGTTCTTTATCCCATTCCCCTTCCCCATCTGTAGAGATTGCTCCCCCCACCTGCCGCAGTCCTCTGCTACACATGTTCCCCAGGGTCATGAACTAGCCCATGCATGCTCCCAAGACAACTCTTTTTTTTTTAAATTAGGTATTTTCTTCATGCTTACACAACAAACACTTGCCAAATGCACCCTCTCTCCAGCCTCAGCTACCTATGTTACACAAGAGTTTGGTCAGACCATGGATAAAAGATCAGGGAAACACACATGAGCTATCAGCTTTGTGCGTTTGTTTTCTGACATTCAGAGGAACATTTTTCTTCATTTACATTTCAAATGCTATCCCAAAAGTCCCCCATACCCTCTCCCCCCACTTCCCTACCCACTCACTCCCACTTCTTGGCCCTAGTGTTCCCCTGTGCTGAGGCATATAAAGTTTGCAAGACCAAGGGGCCTCTCTTCCCAATGATGGCCAACTAGGCCATCTTCTGCTACATATGCAGCTAGAGACACAAGCTCCGGAGCTAGAGACACAAGCTCTGTGGGTACTGGTTAGTTCATATTGTTGTTACACCTATAGGGTTGCAGACCCCTTTAGCTCCTAGGGTACTTTCTCTAGCTCCTCTATTGGGGGTCCTGTGTTCCATCCAATAGCTGACTGTGAGCATCCACTTCTGTGTTTGCCAGGCACCGGCATAGCCTCATAAGAGACAGCTATATCAGGATCCTTTCAACAAAATCTTGCTGGTGTATGCAATGGTGTCAGTGTTTGGAGGCTGATTATGGGATGGATCCCCGGGTGTGGCAGTCTCTAGATGGTCCATCCTTTCGTCTCAGCTCCAAACTTTGTCTCTGTAACTCCTTCCATGGGTATTTTGTTCCCAATTCTAAGAAGGAGCAAAGTGTCCACACCTTGGTCTTCATTCTTCTTGAGTTTCATGTGTTTTGCAAATTGTATCTTGTATCTTGGGGTATTCTAAGTTTCTGGGCTAATATCCAGTTATCAGTGAGTATATATCATGTGAGTTCTTTTGTGATTGGATTATCTCACTCAGGATGATGCCCTCCAGGTCCATCCATTTGCCTAGGAATTTCATAAATTCGTTCTTTTTAATAGCTGAGTAGTACTCCATTTTGTAAATCTACTACATTTTCTGTATCCATTCCTCTGTTGAGGAACATCTGGGTTCTTTCCAGACAGCTTCTGGGACAGACCCCGTTTCAGGCTCCAGACATCCGGGCACCTTCCCTGCCAGAGGAGAGGTGTCCGCCCCTCCTGGGAGGGCTTTGCCAGAACACCTGGGGAGCCATCTCTGGTAATGGAAGACAACTCTTATAAAGTAAAATTTTAATTGAGGCTGGCTTGCAGGTCCAGAGGCTTCGTCCATTATCACCATAGTGGGAAGCATGGCTGCGTGCAGGCAAGCAGGGTGCTGGAGAAAGAGCTGAGAGTTCTACATGTTGATCTGCAGGCTGCAGAAGAATGTGTGACTGGGCATAGCTTGAGCATATATAACCTCAAAGCCCACCCCCACAGTGACACACTTCCTCCGACAAAGCCACACCCACTCTAACAAGGTCACACCTCCTCCAACAAGGCCACCTCCCTAATAGTGCCACTCCCTATGGCCAAGCATTTTCACACATGAGCCCGTGGGGGCCAAGCCTATTCAAACCACCACAGGCTTCTTCCTCTGTTTCTCCTCACCTTGTTTTTCTTGAGAGAGACTCACTAAACCCAGAGTTCATTAATTCTACTAGACCAGCTGGTCAGCAAACTCCAGGAATCCAACCCTTTCTGCTTCCCCAGTGCTGAGATCACAGAATGTCCCACGGCGCTCCACTCTTTATCTAGGTGCTAGGGATCTGAACTCAAGTCTTCATGCTTGCACAACAAACACTTGCCAAATGCACCCTCTCTCCAGCCTCGGCTAGCTATGTTACACAAGAGTTCGGTCAGACCATGGATAAAAGATCAGGGAAACACACATGAGCTATCAGCTTTGTGCGTTTGTTTTCTGACATTCAGAGGAACATGTGTATACAGTTATCTCTGAGGAGATTCGGCTATACACTTGCTGACAGCCATTATTCAGGTACACAGGTTAGGGACATATCAGTCCATGAGATAAAAGCGTTTCTGAAATAAGCAAAAAATACAACAGTAGATACTTTGCAATGCAGAGAGAAGATGGAAGGAAGTCGTCACTTTAACCACAGTGTGGTGGAGTAAGTCTAAAAAAAAAAAATCACTTGTGTCATGTCTTAGGAGGCCACCAGATGGCAGAATTTTAACATCGTCCCTTAGATTGCTAAACAGCGTCTTTTCACAGTTGAGGATAATGGGTGGTAGAGATTTAAGCTTGATTCTCCTCCCAAGAGATGTCGTGCTTTTACAAATGATATACAAATATATTTTAACTACTTGAGTTTCTAAGTTTTAAAATATTAAGAGTCAGCCATGCACATAATATAGCTAGCATTCACTAATGCAACTCTCTGGAGCAGGCCCTCTCTTTACTTATCTGTCTCATTGGGTATTGTCTGAGGAGCCAGCCAGTGAGGTTTCTCAGAGGGAACAAAGATGCTACTGTTACAAACACATAACTTTTGGGATTTCCACAGGTCTTCATGGGGAGAAAACATGATAGCATCAATACAGAAAATTGCTGTGGGGGAAAGGGAGAACATTGTCTTTCTCACGGAGATGAAGAAAGACAGATGGAGGTATTTCTGGGAGGATACAGTTTGTCAAAACCAAAGAAAACCAACAGCAACAAACAAAATCCTGTACGCAGCAATCAAGCTTTCCGGTTCATCTTTTCTTTCTTCTCCATTCGATATTTACTGAGCACTTATGATTCATTGGGTAGTATGGTTGACCCTGCCGGGGAAGGGGGAGATGAATAGAGCATCCATCAAAGACCTGGCCGATTAGACTACGTCTAGAGACAGCTGAGGAAAAGTGTCTCTATTTGGGAAGAACGCCAAAACAAACTGAAACCACACAAAAACGGCCTCGAATGACCAAATCATATGGGAAATGAAGAAAAACGAGGCAGAATGAAGGGAGAAAATGAAGAATAGTGAGAGGAGAGACAAATGCGGTCATTGGAGGAAGCTTGGAACCTGTGGTTGGTGAGTGAGTAGGTCAGGACTCAAAGCCTGAGGAAGAACTGGAGATAAAGCAGGCAGTTAGGTTTCTCCATCAGTCCTGGGACTGGCCAGCCTTCTCCTGAGCTTATTAACCAACGGATGCTTGTCTGTGGTGAAGACCCTGCAATTAGGACCTTAAGGAGGTCAGAGGTAAGAACGCAAGCGCAGTTCAGGTCCTGCTTGCCCCACACCAAGTTTCCTTTCTCTGTCATGTGCTTTACAACAGGAAAATTTAAGGACCACAGGGCATTTGACCGCTGAACCTTGAAAGTGCAGGCGCAATCCTCTTGAGTTTTTTGCCAGACATGTGACTTCAGGACAGGCAACAGTGACCTGACCTCTGGCTCAGAAATGCTGAGTTAGATGGACAGAGGTTCTGAACAGCATTTCCCCCAAGGAAGCGTAGAGGTAGGATGTTTGATTTACTTACGGAAGCATGACTGTAAATTCCTAATGGCACGTAAGTAAATGTATGGGAAGAGTCAAGAGTTGTGACTGTAAACTGTTTTTACATTTATGATCTTGATCGGCAATGCCGCACAAAAGCCTGTATGCTAAAAGCCTTGGCCATTGGTATATGATGCTATTTAGAAGTAGAACTTCATGGCGCAAGGAATTTATTCCATGGCTAGTATGTCCTTAAAGACGTTATGTAAGCCAGGTAGTGGGGGCCTGCGCCTTTAATCCCAGCACTCAGGAAGCAGAGGCCAGCAGATCTCTGAGTCAGAGGTCAGCCGGGTCTACAGAACAAGTCCAGGACAGCCAGAGCTACACAGAGAAAGCCTGTCTCAAAAGGCCCCTTCTCTTCCTGGCCCTCTCTCTGCCTTTGCTTCTCAGCTCCCACGAAGTGAGTGTTTCCTCAGTGATCTATCTGTACCCTGTTGTTTCTCTTTGTCAGGGACAGAAAAGAAATAATAAATCAATGGACTGATTCTCTGAAACAGTGAGCCAAATAAAAGTCTCTTTCTTCTCTGACATTGTCCATGAAAGGTAATTTGTCCCAGTGATGAAAACACTGGAACACATGACACAGCACAATCACACACTCTTTCAATGCTAACCACACAGCAGTGTGACACAGGTTCTTCCCGTGTTTTGGCAGTGCACACTTACAAGTGTGAGTCTACAAGCATGGTCATCTCCTCCTCCCCCTCCCCCACCCCCACATACACACTTCCATATGTCTCCCAGGTGAAGACCTCATTTTGTTCTCTTTCTAGTCTGCGGTTGATCAGAGCCCTGTCTATAGTTCACACAAGGAGACCCACTCTACCAAGCATTTGGGAGTCTTTGTCACCTTTCTCCTTGCTGGGACAATTTCTAGCCAAAAGCATAAGGAAGAAAGAGTGCATCGTAGCTCACAGCTGGGGGCATGCATACTCCCTTACAGTGGGAGAGCCACGGGAGACAGACCGAGACAGACCGGCAGGCAAGTATCCAGTCAGCACTGGAAGGCTGTTGCACAAGGCTCTCTCTCTGCTTTTTTATCCAGTCTGTTGTCTAAGATCACAGAATGGTGCTGTTCACAGTAAGGTAGGTAGGCTTTGCACCCCAGGCAGGCAATCTTATCTAGCAACTGGTTTGTCTCCTAGGTGACTGTGGTCCTGTCAAGAAGACAATCAAATCAACCACCTCTGAACTGACTGAAGGGTTTTCACTGCTAACTACTTCCCAGGAGTCCCTAGGAGAAAAGAGTGCTCATTCTTCCTTGGCCCTCCCTCCCTCCCTCCCACCACACCTGCCCTGGCCTCACCCACCCCCTCTTTTTTTATAATAAGCTTCTGCTTCTTCACTAATGACCTTGACTCGGGGAGACACACTTTCTCAGAGCACAACTCTTTTCTCAATAAAGGTGGCTCCTTTCCACAAAATAACTTCTGTGCCAGCTATCATCAAAGTGAACTATTTTTTCTATACTCTAATGTCTTATACATACAGCCTCTACATGCATATAGACACGATTATACACATAAATTTTTAAGCATAAAATGTGATTCTACATTCATATTGTGACTTTCAGTTGCTTTTCAACCCTGTCTCTGATTTCCAATCGCTCCTCCATGATATGTCTTGTTTATCTTTCCAAGCCATTAGGAATAAATCAAGCTCAATCTTTTAATTGCTCCACCCAATTAATGCTTTAATACCAGACAAGGTACCATCTTCTGCTTTGTAATTTTGTTATTGCAAGACAGAACGTAATTCAGGGTTATGATAAGAATTCATCAGCTAAAATACTGGAGCCTTTCAGTTGCTTAGCACCAGAGTACTATGTAAATAATAATTAAATTAGCTATACAAATAATGTCAAGGAAATTCCCTGATACCTCATTAACTTCCTTCTTTGAAGAACATTTTTATAGTCTTCAATAACAATTTCTTTGTGTGCATGCTTGTGTGACCAGAGAGGCATGAGGGGGGCTTAGAGGACAACTTTCCAGAATGGGTTGTCTCCATTCCACCATGTGGGTCTCCATAGAACCAACCAGGAGCATTAGGCTTGGTGGCGACCACCTTTATTAGCTGAGCCATCTCACCGACTCTCATTAACATCTTTGCAAGGGGAAGCAAATTTGTCTGGTCATTGATAAGTGTGAACTCATTTAATCCTCCGGCCAAACTTACACGGTAGGTCCTTCAATTATTTCCGTTTTACAGATGACAACACAGAAGCAGGGAAAACTGAGTCCGTTGTTCAGGGTGACCCAGTCTGTAAGTGACAATGCCAAAATGGAATGTGCCCAGCTCTGGACACTATGGTACTAATCTCTCAGGCACATAGCACCATCTACAACAGGAAATAGTTTCTACCTGCTTGATTGCCAGGGACCCAAGCTGGCTGTCACTGACCACATTTAACAAACATCCTTGGTAAGGCAAGCTCCATCTGATTCGCATGTAGCCCTCTGCCCAGCTTTCAATCAACCAGCCAGGTTGAGCAGAGGAGCCGAAACATCTTTCCAAACCAAAAGACGGTGAGATCCGAAGGGCAAGGCATGGTTTGTGGGGAAACATGGAGAAGAATCGAGAAAGGAGAGTAGAATAGTGAGGAGGATGGCCACTTGGCACCCGGCCCAGCTGAGAGAGCCTCTGAGGTGAGTGTGCCAAACTCCAAATGCTCCAAGCCCAGATCCCAGAATAGCTGGAAGGAGGCACACTGCCAGTGAGTCAATTATTACACCAGGCCTGGGAGCACTTAATCAGATGCATCCGGTTTGTATTCACACAATATCAGGCCGAGATATGTGGTCTATGCCAATGAATTGGCATGCCCTAATGTGGGTCAGCCATTGCCGGAAAGCCTTGTATCTTGCAAGTTGGGGTCTACTCTTTCTTTTCTCTGAAAGTGTCTATGTTGTATGCCAGTGACATTCACCTCCTTCCAATGAAGAAAAGTTTTTTTTTTTTTTTTTGAGATGACTAAATGGAAATTGGGCAGTTTAAGTCCAGTAGAACTCCATCTTTGGACACTCAGGGCAGGTGCCCATTAGCTATGACAAGCCCAGTGGTCCATTATTCACATCCTTTGATGCTTCAGGCTCAGGAGAATCAGCCATTGCTCAATGTGACAACAGGATGGAGTGGGTTGAGATGACCCTGAGTGTTGTTGAATTTTCCTTTCTGTAGGAATTCCCATGAGTAAAGTATTGTGGCTGCAGGTTGGCATCAAGACCTTCTTGGGCCACAGATGACCACCTTAGTGTGTCTACCACTGTTCTCAGTATGATCTTCTCACTCCATCTATAGTTCCTGGAGTAGACCAATGCTTCTACACAGGCCTTTTGTCAGGTGTTTTGTGACCGCAGCTCTCTTCCTGTGGGAAAATGATGCTCTTCTTGTAACTGACAACAGGTTGAGTGGGGAAGCCAGTTAAGTCTTTCTGCCTTTTGCCAGGGAAACGTCTTTACTTCCTTGTTGCATTCATTGAACAATTTTCTCCGGAGGGGAGATAATTATGGAAGAAACTTTCCCCGAAAAATGAAAATTCTTAGGAGCTGGAGAGATGGCTCAGCAGCTCAAGGGTTGACCCTGCGGGCCAGAGTTTGGGCTGCTGGAATCCAGGTTAATGCTGAGTAAATACAGTGGACTGCTTGTCACACTACTGCTGCTGAGTGTAAGACGGAGTCCCTGGAGCGAGGTGGCTAGCTATCCTTGCCCAATGTATGAGCTACAGGCTCAACTGAGAGACCCCGCCTCAAGGTATAAGACGGAGAATAACGCCGGATGCACCTGATGTCAATGTCAGGCTCTGTACACACATGCACATGTGTGTGCTCAGGGATGCAAAAACACACACACATACATCATATACGTTTAACATCCAAAGCTAGGGTTTTCCTAAAACCATGACTTGTCTAGCTTCTGCCCCTGTCTTCCTTCTTCTCTTCCTCCTCTTATGGTTTTTCCTGAAGATACTTCATTCAATAAATCACCAAGAGCTGGGGAGATAACTTAGCTATTAAAGGCTAGGCTCATAAGCAAAATGTCAATAAATCACCTGAATAGAAGTTCCTGGCTCTGGCTCGGCCTCCTTGGAACTTGGCCTAACAGCACGGAAACTCTTGACAAAACACAACAGGCTGTTTCTCAGGCTTCTGCTATTAACCTGCTGACCACATTATCCTTCTACATTTGCATATAAAGTACAGAATTATGCCCAATGCCTGCTGTAAAGTAACTTGCAAACTAACATTTTTGAAAAGAGAAAAGCAAATGACAATGGCAAGAACAATTATGCGCTGCTGAGATGGCTCTGGGAAAGGCACCTGTGCCTGACATCCTGAGTTCAGCTTCAAGATCCACGTCGTGGAAGGTGAGGACAGAGTCCAGCAAGCTGTCTGCTGACTTCTTCAGGCACAGGGTAGCACCCAGTGAGGAAGGAAAGGCAGAAGAGGTTTCTTGCTGTCCTGCAAGTACTCTGAAATTGTGAGTTTGATGGCCTAACTCACTGTTAAACCATGATAAAACTATATGCTTATGTGTGTGTATGTATATATATATGCATACATGTATATGTGTGTGTGTGTATGCACACATTTATCTTTATATGACTTAATATTCCCATTCCACTGTCTATACTATTTTATGAACACATGGATTATACCTTTCAAAATATTGCATCATAAAAAGTATGATTTTCAAAATCTACATTTATCGTTTTACTGCTCCATTTGGAGAGCCATGCTAATGCTAGTGTAAAACCATTTCTGGTTGGCCGTTTCAAAGTCAGCAGTACTTTTAATTTTTCTCTCAGCTCCCCATTCTGCTTTAGCACTAAGGACATGTCCACAATGAGACGTAAGAAGAGGAAGGGGGAAGGTAGTGTGGATAACGAGTTAAAACTTAAATAACTGAATATCACCCCAGTGAAGCATTCTGTCTTCAGCACTTCAGGCTCCCAACCTGTCTCCCCCAGGATGGTGGAGCTTCTAGAAACCTAAGGTCTTCTCGCTAGGATGACTCTGAGGTGGTGAAGCTCAGGTGCTCTTCTGCGAGGAGGGTGACACCCCTGTCATCTGTGGATACTCTTAGATTAATGACTCATGACATTGTATGCATGCGCCTATAAGATGCAGCAAGGAAGGCAGATGCGTGCAATGGGTTAGGGTCCACTCACATGCAGGATGACGTCAAGAACAAAATCCTTATGGACTGGGGGCAGAGCTCAGGCAGCAGAGCGCTTGTCTAGAGAACTTGGGACCCAGGCATGGATGGTGCATGGCTGTAAACCCTGAGCGTGGGAAGTAGAAACAGGAGGATCAAAGGCTAAGGCCTTCCTCGGCTGAATAGTGAGTTCAAGGTCAGCCTAGACTGCATGAGACACTGTCTTTCAAAAAAAAAGCCTGGGAAAAGAGACTTTTACTATGGGCTACTTTGTTACAATTTAGTATGGGCCACTTTGTTACAGTTCTGAAGAAAAGAAACAAAAAACAGAAAAGGAGGTCGGGGCTTGGCTAGTGAGGACAGATCTTCATCTCATCTGGTGTGCGCTATCAGGATGTATGCATTCCATGTTGTTTCAGTATGGAAGGAGTCAGCAATCAGCAAAATATTTGCTGTTGAGTTTTCACATCTCATCTCTCGCAAAATGGTCTTCCTGTTTTTTTTCCGCTAACACTGCATTCTTTCTGGAATAATCTACCACTATGGAGCTAGAAGTCTGAGAACAAGTGCACCTGGAAAAGTTGCCTTCTTACGTGGCCAAAGTTTGCCTGGCTATATTGTAAAACTCCGGGTTTAAAATTAGAGATTCAGAAAAAAATAGCACCTGTGTGTCAGGGAATGGATGTAGACTTGGCACAGAAGCCAGGCAGTCAAGTCTCAATGCTGATTCCCAAATTAAAGCTTGCATTTTAACTTGTAATTCCTGATGCGTTTATCCATCTGTGCACACTGTACTGAGTGACAAGTTCTAGTGACAGAATCATCCATTAATGAAGTCATTAATATCTTTATTCAGAAAGCCAGCTCCATTTTTAGATTCTTTAAAGGAAAGTTCGTACAGTTTTCCAGATGGCTTCACTATTGTCAACCCTGGAACAGTTCTTACCAGGAACTTTTCTCTATTTCTTCAGGGTTTATTGACAAGAGATGGGTGTGGGACTGACTTCAATAGATTCAATAGATGAATAGACTTTTTTAAAATGAGTTGATGTTGAAAGCTCTCTCTCTCTCTCTCTCTCTCTCTCTCTCTCTCTCTCTCTCTCTCTCTCTCTCTCTCTCTCTCTCCCTCTCTCCCCCCCTCTCTGGAATAGTATGCATCCATGAGAGTATGAATTCCATCATTTGTGGCAACATGGCGGACCTAAGAAGAATTAATGGAATAAATTGAGCACAGGAGGACATGCACAGTGATCCCTCCTTTCTCCTGAGTCATCTTGAACAATGGATCTCATAGCATGGTAGTCAGCACTGTCTGGGGAGGGTGAGGCAGGTGAGGGAGAGAGGCCGGTCAATGGGAACAATGGGAGAATTGGACAGAGTGAAGAAGTTTGACTATCCTAGCCCATTCTGAGCAGTAAAGCATAGTTTACCTCAAATTAGCTGGAAGGAAAGATTTCTAAAGCCTTCACCATAAAGGAATTATGAAAAAGTTTAAAACCATATGCTAAGCATCCTGATTTGATTGCTATTTAATGTACAAATAAATCAAAAGATTATGTTATGCCTCATAAGCATATAATTTAAATTTTACGTAAATTGTTTGTGTGTGTGTGTGTGTGTGTGTGCACTGCCCACACACTGATTCCTATAATTCCTTTGAGCTCCACAGGCATGCCATGGAACATTCACACAAACAGGCAAACACACACACACACACACATACACACACACACACACACACTAAATATGTAAATAAATATTTTTTAAAATTTAAGAAAGAAAGAAAATATCGCTACTTCTGCCTAAGAGTTCCCTATGCTGCAGAATGCAGGACTTCACTCTCATTTCTTTCACTTGCGATTGCGTTTATTTCCCAGTAGACAATAAGATGCCATTTTGAGCATCTTTGTGTCTCCATCACCCTATCAGGTGCCCCAGGATTAAGGCAAGCCTTTAATTATGAGAGGACATGCATTTGTTCTCAGAAGTCGCTTTAGTGCTTTGCTTTGTTTTCCACCACAGGACAGTCACAGCCTTGAGAGTAAAATTTTGTACCTTATTATCACCCCCTAACTTAATGGGGATATTTCCAAAAAGTGCCCCTAGTTCCACCCCAGTCTTCTCTCAGTGGTGCAGTGTTAGCTAAATTGCCAAAAGTTTGTCATTATGTATTTTGAATTGTGGGGATATGATATTAGTCTTTGTCTATGGGGTTTAAATGTACTGTTACATAATGCACGTGTGGGTCACGTGGTCCCTGTGGTATTTGGGGAGATAAATACTGAAGAAGGTGACAATATCTGCTCCAGGGCATCTGTTCTGTGCCATTAGTAAGTGATAAACAAAATGACTCAGGCTAAATGGGGTCCTCATAATACTCAGACAGATAATGGAAGTTGCCAGACACTCCTGCTTGGCAGTCAAGGGAGAGGTTGAAAGCTGTGAATGTGGTGAGCTATTGCCAGGACGAAGGCAGAGCAGGTCAAAGTCACCAAGGCTTGCTCTGTCTCTGATGCTGTGATTGCCTGCAGAGGTCTGCCAGCACAGACAGCTGCTCAGAGCCAACCCTAGTGTAGTTCATGCTGGACCAAGGCGATTCACATAATGTGTGGGAGGAAGAGGAGAGTGGGGGAGATTTCACCATGCCACTAAAAATGACACACAGTTTAAAACGTGTGAAGTAATTCTATAATTTCCCATCTAATATTTTGGGCCGTGTTTGACCATGATTAGCTAAAACTGTGAACATTTTTAAACTATGGCTAAAGAGCACTACCCTGTCTCCTGATGTTAAAGCTAGGGTTTTTCATATTGATAAAGCCTAATCAATAGCTTTGTTCTAAGTAAAACTTGTTTGTAAAGTATCTTATTTTCTCTGAGTATCAAATGCTTTTGTTTTACTAGAAACGAAAGGTGGCTTACTTAGCGCTAGCTCAGCCTTAAAATATTCAGGAGTGTATGGGTTCAGAACGTGCATACTCTATTAGTAGAACTATACATTTCTACGATGAATAAACTGAAAAATGCTTATACACTACCTTTGCAGTATTTTTTAACTTGTGAAAAGAATGAGTTAAAAAAGTGCCCACCGCTTAAAGTGCTGCTAAGACAGTGATGCAAAGCAACTGCATTAAACGTAGTAACAATACACGAAGCTTCACCGAGCCTGGGAGTATACATGGAGGCTCAGGAATATCGGAGACAGCTTTTATATTTGTAGACAATAAACTTGCCTGAGTCTGAAAGCAGATACCACTTGATATGCAATGCAGACCCTCCTCATTGGGCTTTACCAAAGACTCATTCATATTGTCCCAGGATTCATCAAAAGACACCCTGAGATTTTATTTACCCACACGGGTATCTTTTTCACATTCAGATGCATGCTTCTCTTTGTCTTCCTTTATGTCCTCTATCTTTCCCATGAATGATGGTGAGTGACTGCATCTCTCTCTCTCTCTCTCTCTCTCTCTCTCTCTCTCTCTCTCTCTCTCTCTCTCTCTCTCTCTCTGTGTGTGTGTGTGTGTGTGTGTGTGTGTGTGTAGATCAAGTGCTTATATGCCATGGGGCTCATGTAGAGGTCAGAGAACCTTGGCCATTGGTCCTTATCCTGACCTGGTTTGAGACGGGATCTCTTCATTTTCACCGCTGTGTATGACAGGTCAGATGGCCAGTGATGTCCAAAGATTCTGCTGTCTCTGCCTCCCAGCTCACTGTAGGAACACTGAAATGACAGATGTGCACTACTATGCCCCTCTTTATGTGTGCTCTGAGGGTTCAAACACAAGCCCTTACACTTGTTCAGCAAGTTGTTTACTCTCTGACCCCTGAGCCATCTCCTCAGCTCCTGTGCCCAACTCTTTGCCTGGATATCTATGCCAAAAGCACATTGTTTTTTGCTTCCTTCTAATAAAGGTTAGTTTCAGCTATACATTCTATTTTCCCTTTGTCTCTTCATTCTGCCCAAGAAGTTAAGCTACAGAGACAGCACTCATAGGACTCTTTTTATTGGGTTTGTTCTGCCACTGGGGAACCTTGGAAAGAGATGAGCAATTATTAATTTATATGACAGAACCTACAAAGAAACCACTGAAGGAATCTTTTTCATCCCAGAGACTCAGATACAGCTAAAGGCAAACCTAACGTGTGTACGATGATGACTGAAGAGATGCTCATCTCTGCTGGTCAGTTTTTTGTTTGCTTAAATATGCATAAATTGACGTAGGCTGGGGGGCATTTGGGTATGTATGAGGCTGAGAATGTGGAACTTCCAGTCCTTCCTACCTTAGCTTGTCTGTGGAGGCACATACCTGCCTTGTCTCTTGAATGCAACCTCGATGTCTTGTATCTTGTAAGCAAGCCCTCCGTGTGGAGGTCTCTTGATAATGAGATCACACCGATTTCAAACTTCATGAGCTTTCCTTAGTATCCCCCCATTTCCCTTCATAGCATCCAGTTCCTAAAAAGAGTTCAAAGGAAGATACTTCGGAGATAGCTCAGTCAGGAAATTGCTTGCTGTGGAAGATAAGAACCCAACTTGAATCCTCAGCACCCACATCAAAAAGCAGGCTGGAGTGATGCATGCTTGAAATCCCATCACTGAGGAAACAGAGACAGGAAGATCTCACTGGTCAGCTGGCATCACCTACTTGACCAAAACCAGGCCAGTGAGAGAACGTTTCTTTAAATCAAATCAAATCAAATCAAATCAAAACAAAACAAAACAGAACAAAAAACCCAACCCAACCCAAACCAAACCAAATCAAAACAAAACCCTAAACCATGAAGGGCATCCTAAGGGACAACGCAGGAGACTAAACTCCAGCTTCCATACAGACACAAACATGCACATGCACACCCACACATCCACACACATGTGATCTCACACACATCTATATACAAATTGAAAGCTGATGCAGAATGGAGCCTATGCACACAAGAGTGAAAAATAAAATCACCATGTGTTTCAGTGAGTCTATAAAAGTTGGGGACTTCAGATATGATGCTGGATGAAAAGTGTCCCTACTTAATCTGACCCTCTGAGAAGGGTTCTCTCCCCCGGATTTTGTGACTGATGGCCCTCAGGGGAATGACGCTGATAGTTTGCTTGGTTGCATAACTGATGCATGTATTGGCTGATGGGTCATGTTTAAGGAGGTCAAAAAATGTCAGGATTTCCTGCTACTTTGTGAGGAAAACTAATCCAACATAATCTAATGTAAAGTTGTGATGGGTAGGAAGAAAGTAACTGGGAAGGCTGCATGGAGCCACCTGCAAACAAGGACACTCCTTAATACAGCAGCCTCGGCTTCTTCAAAAAGTACCGCAGAAGGTAGGTGTCTGCAGTAAGCCACAGATTGTAGTGGGGAGGTGGGGGAGGGGAGGCACGTAACAGCAAGAGAAATGAGTTCTATTACCTCAATGAAAAAAAGTGGGATCTTGGAGATGTAGAAACGGATGAACATCGACATTCAGAGTGAATGCAATTTCCCTGAAAACCTGCAGGGACCAGGGTAAGCAGAAGCTTTTGACAGAGAGCGAGTTATAACAGTAGCTAATTCATCACTGATTCCCTGGGAGCACAGGGGAGGTGGAGGCTACAGAAAGTGATGGAAAACATCTCTAGAGCTGCAGGCAGGGGACTAATATGAATCCCTGTCAGAAGGTTCAGAGAGTCTCACCACTTTTCAGATAACCCACGGTTTAAACACTTAGTTGAAGCAGAGACAAAACTTTGTAAGGAAGCATGTTACAACGAAGTCCATAGGTGTGTTCCATTAATTCCATCCCAAGAGCCTCTTAAGTGACCTATGGCCATTAACTAGAGGGAAATGAGGGCTTGCAGGAATCACTTGACACTAATTCTCAATGGACGCTGCTCGTTGGAGATTCATCATGGTACATGTGTCTGTTAGAGTGGGGACCAGATCAGATGAAATAGATGGATCTTAGCAAAGTTGGTTACTCGGTTGGCCCAGTGAGACTGCAGACGTACCTAGAACCAGAAAGAGTCGGTGAAAATATGACCAGTGAGGACAGAAGCTCCAGGTAGATTGCCTGAGGTACCATAGGAAGGAGGTTGTGCGGCTCACAGCATCAAAAAAAGAACTCCCCAAGCCATCTATCCTCTAACCCTCCTTGCCTAACTGCATGGCTGCAGTTTTATCTGGTACAGAGACCCATGCTCACATAAGACCCGAGTTTCTTGGGGTCAGTTCTAAGCATGTAACCTGACACTGGGCAGTGGAGAAGGGCTAGTCTTTGTTCTTCTTGAGTTTCATATGTTTTGCAAATTGTATCTTATATCTTGGGTATTCTAAGTTTCTGGGCTAATATCCAGTTATCAGTGAGTACATATCATGTGAGTTCTATTGTGATTGGGCTACCTCACTCAGGATAATGCCCTCCAGGTACAACCATTTGCCTAGGAATTTCATAAATTCATTCTTTTTAATAGCTGAGTAGTATTCCATTGTGTAAATGTACTACATTTTCTGTATCCGTTCCTCTGTTGTGGGACATCTGGGTTCTTTCCAGCTTCTGGCTATTATAAATAAGGCTGCTATGAACACAGTGGAGCATGTGTCCTTCTTACCGGTTGGAACATCTTCTTGATATATGCCCAGAAGAGGTATTGCAGGATCCTCTGGTAGTACTATGTCCAATTTTCTGAGGAACCGTTAGACTGATTTCCAGAGTGGTTGTACAAGCTTGCAATCCCACCAACAATGGAGGAGTGTTCCTCTTTCTCCACATTCTCGCCAGCATGTGCTGTCACCTGAATTTTTGATCCTAGCCATTCTGACTGGTGTGAGGTGGAATCTCAGGGTTGTTTTGATTTGCATTTTCCTGATGATTAGGGATGTTGAACATTTTTTTCAGGTGCTTCTCAGCCATTCGGTATTCCTCAGGTGAGAATTCTTTGTTTAGCTCTGAGCCCCATTTTAATGGGGTTATTTGATTTTCTGGAGTCCACCTTCTTGAGTTCTTTATATATATTGGATATTAGTCCCTTGTCTGATTTAGGATAGGTAAAGATCCTTTCCCAATCTGTTGGTGGCCTTTTTGTCTTATTGACGGTGTCTTTTACCTTACAGAAGCTTTGCAACTTTATGAGGTCCCATTTGTTGGTTTCCTATCTTACAGCACAAGCCATTGCTGTTCTATTCAGGAATTTTTTCCCTGTGCCCATATCTTCGAGGATTTTCCCCACTTTCTCCTCTATACGTTTCACTGTCTCTGGTTTTATGTGGAGTTCCTTGATCCACTTAGATTTGACCTTAGTACAAGGAGATAGGAATGGATCAATTCGCATTCTTCTACATGTTAACCGCCACATGTAAAAGCACTACTTGTTGAGCATGCTCTCTTTTTTTCATTGGATGGTTTTAGCTCCCTTGTCAAAGATCAAGTGACCATAGGTGTGTGGGTTCATTTCTGGGTCTTCAATTCTATTCCATTGGTCTACTTGTCTGTCACTATACCAGTACCATGCAGTTTTTATCACAATTGCTCTGTAGTACAACTTTAGGTCAGGCATGGTGATTCCACCAGAGGTTCTTTTATCCTTGAGAACAGTTTTTGCTATCCTAGGTTTTTTGTTATTCCAGATGAATTTGCAGATTGCCTTTTCTAATTCATTGAAGAATTGACTTGGAATTTTGATGGGGGTTGCATTGAATCTATAGATTGCTTTTGGCAACATAGCCATTTTTACTATATTGATTTTGCCAATCCATAAGCATGGGAGATCTTTCCATCTTCTGATATCTTCTTTAATTTCTTTCTTCAGAGACTTGAAGTTCTTATCATACGGATCTTTCACTTCCTTAGTTAGAGTCACACCAAGATATTTTATATTATTTGTGACTATTGAGAAGGGTGTTGTTTCCCTAATTTCTTTCTCAGCCTGTTTATCCTTTATGTAGAGAAAGGCCATTGACTTGTTTGAGTTAATTTTATATCCAGCTACTTCACTGAAGCTGTTTATCAGGTTTAGGAGTTCTCTGGTGGAATTTTTAGGGTCACTTATATATACTTTCATATCATCTGCAAAAAGTGATATTTTGACTTCTTCCTTTCCAATTTGTATCCCCTTGATCTCCTTTTGTTGTTGAATTGCTCTGGCTAGGAATTCAAGTACAATGTTGAATAGGTAGGGAGAAAGTGGGCAGCCTTGTCTAGTCCCTGATTTTAGGGGAAATGCTTCCAGCTTCTCACCATTTATTTGATGTTGGCTACTGGTTTGCTGTAGATTGCTTTTATCATGTTTAGGTATGGGCCTTGAATTCCTGATCTTTCCAAGACTTTTATCATGAATGGGTGTTGGATTTTGTCAAATGCTTTCTCAGCATCTAACAAGATGATCATGTGGTTTTTGTCTTTGAGTTTGTTTATATAGTGGATTACATTGATGGATTTCTGTATATTAAACCATCCCTGCATCCCTGGAATGAAACCTACTTGGTCAGGATGGATGATTGTTTTGATGTGTTCTTGGATTTGGTTAGCAAGAATTTTATTGAGGATTTTTGCATCGATATTCATAAGAGAAATTGGTCTGAAGTTCTCTATCTTTGTTGGGTCTTTCTGTGGTTTAGGTATCAGAGTAATTGTGGCTTCATAGAATGAATTGGGTAGAATGTCTTCTGCTTCTATTTTGTGGAATAGTTTGTGAAGAACTGGAATTAGATCTTCTTTGAAGGTCTGATAGAACTCTGCACTAAACCCATCTGGTCCTGGGCTTTTTTTGGTTGGGAGACTATTAATGACTGCTTCTATTTCCTTAGGGGATATAGGACTGTTTAGATCATTAACCTGAGCCTGAATTAACTTTGGTACCTGGTATCTGTCTAGAAATTTGTCCATTTCATCCAGGTTTACCAGTTTTGTTGAGTATAGCCTTTTGAAGAAGGATCTGATGGTGTTTTTGATTTCTTCAGGATCTGTTGTTATTTCTCCCTTTTCATTTCTGATTTTGTTAATTAGGATGCTGTCCCTGTGCCCTCTAGTGAGTCTGGCTAAGGGTTTATCTATCTTGTTGATTTTCTCAAAGAACCAGCTCCTTGATTGGTTGATTCTTTGAATAGTTCTTGTTTCCACTTGGTTGATTTCACCCCTGAGTTTGATTATTTCCTGCCGTCTACTCCTCTTTGGTGAATTTGTTTCCTTTTGTTCTAGAGCTTTTAGGTGTGTTGTCAAGCTTCTCATGTGTGCTCTCTCTAGTTTCTTTTTGGAGGCACTCAGAGCTCTTAGAAATGCTTTCATTGTGCCCCATAAGTTTGGGTATGTTGTGGCTTCATTAAACTCTAAAAAGTCTATAATTTCTTTCTTTATTCCTTCCTTGACCAAGGTATCATTGAGAAGAATGTTGTTCAGTTTCCACGTGAATGTTGGCTTTCTATTATTTATGTTGCTATTGAAGATCAGCCTTAGTCCATGGTGGTCTGAAAGTATGCATGGGACAATTTCAATATTTTTGTATCTGTTGGGGCCTGTTTTGTGACCAATTATATTTTGGAGAAGGTACCATGAGGTGCTGAGAAGAAGCTATATCCTTTTGTTTTAGGATAAAATGTTCTGTAGATATCTGTTAAATCCATTTGTTTCATAACTTCTGTTAGTTTCACTGTGTCCCTGTTTAGTTTCTGTTTCCACGATCTGTCCATTGATGAAAGTGGTGTGTTGAAGTCTCCCACTATTATTGTGTGAGGTGCAATGTATGCTTTGAGCTTTACTAAAGTGTCTTTAATGAATGTGGCTGCCCTTGCATTTGGAGCGTAGATATTCAGAATTGAGAGTTCCTCTTGGAGGATTTTACCTTTGATGAGTATGAAGTATCCTTCCTTGTCTTTTTTGATAACTTTGGGTTGGGAGTCAATTTTATTAGATATTAGGATGGCTACTCCAGCTTGTTTCTTCAGTCCATTTGCTTGGAAAATTGTTTTCCAGACTCTCATTCTCAGGTAGTGTCTTCTTTTTGACTGAGATGGGTTTTCTGTAAGCAGCAGAATGTTGGGTCCTGTTTGTGTAGCCAGTCTGTTAGTCTATATCTTTTTATTGGGGAGTTGAGTCCATTGATATTAAGAGATATTAAGGAAAAGTAATTGTTGCTTCCTATTATTTTTGTTGTTAGAATTGGCATTCTCTTCTTGTGGCTGTCTTCTTTTAGGTTTGTTGAAGGATTACCTTCTTGCTTTTTCTAGGGCTTGGTTTCCGTCCTTGTATTTTTTTTCTGTTATTATCCTTTGAAGGGCTGGATTCATGGAAAGATAATGTGTGAATTTGGTTTTGTCATGTAATACTTTGGTTTCTCCATCTATGGTAATTGAGAGTTTGGCCGGGCATAGTAGCCTGGGCTGGCATTTGTGTTCTCTTAGTGTCTGTGTAACATCTGTCCAGGCTCTTCTGGCTTTCATAATCTCTGGTGAATAGTCTGGTGTAATTCTGATAGGCCTGCTTTTATATGTTACTTGACCTTTTTCCCTTACTGCTTTCATATTCTATCTTTATTTAGTGCATTTGTTGTTCTGATTATTATGTGTCGGGAGGAATTTCTTTTCTGGTCCAGTCTATTTGGAGTTCTGTAGGCTTCTTGTATGTTCATGGGCATCTCTTTCTTTAGGTTTGGGAACTTTTTTTCTATAATTTTATTAAAGATATTTGCTGGCCCTTTTATTTGAAAATCTTCCTTCTCATCAATTCCTATTATCTGTAGGTTTGGTCTTCTCATTGTGTCCTGGATTTCCTGGATGTTTTGAGTTAGGATTTTTTGCATTTTGCATTTTCTTTGATTGCTGTGCCGATGTTCTCTATGAAATCTTCTGCACCTGAGATTCTCTCTTCCATCTCTTGTATTCTGTTGCTGATGCTTGCATTTATGGTTTCAGATTTCTTTCCTAGGGTTTCTATCTCCAGCGTTGCCTCACTTTGGGTTTTCTTTATTGTGTCTACTTCCCTTTTTAGGTCTAGCATGATTTTGTTCATTTCCATCACCTGTTTGGATGTGCTTTCCTGTTTTTCTTTAATGACTTCTCCCTGTTTGGTTGTGTTTTCCTGTTTTGTTTTGTTTTTAAGGACTTGTAACTCTTTAGCAGTGTTCTCCTGTATTTCTTTAAGTGAGTTATTAAAGTCCTTCTTGTTGTCCTCTACCATCATCATGAGATATGCTTTTAAATCTGGGTCTAGCTTTTCGGGTGTGTTGGGATGCCCAGGACTGGCTGAGGTGGGAGTGCTGGGTTCTGATGTTGGTGATTGGTCTTGGTTTCTGTTAGTAAGAGTCTTATGTTTGCCTTTCACCATCTGGTAATCTCTGGAGTTAGTTGTTATAGTTGTCTCTGGTTAGAGCTTGTTCCTTTCGTGATTCTGTTAGCCTCTATCAGCAGACCTGGGAGACTAGCTGTCTCCTCAGTGTCAGTGGTCTGAGCACTCTCTGCAGGCAATCTCTCCTCTTGCAGGGAAGGTGCACAAATATCTGGCATTCAGACTTACCTCCTGGCAGAAGATGAAGGCCTGAAACAGGGCCTGTCCCAGAAGCTGTTAGCTTCAGTAGTTCACACTCTCCCCTGAGCAGACTAGTCTCAGAGGGATCCGGGAACCAAGATGGCTTCCCCAGGTGCTCCAGCAAAGCTCTCCTGGGCGGGGAGGACACCTGTCCTCTGGCAGAGAAGGTGCCTGGTTGTCTGGAGCCCGAAACTGGGTCTGCCTCAGAGGCTGTCCTCTAGGCACCTTGGGGGTGTCCTCCAACTCCTCACCCAGGTGACCCAGTGCTGGAGCTGACCGGAAGGGACTTGTGACCCTGGTCAGGCCGGGTTTTCTGCTTCCCTAATGCTGTTTCAGGACCCACGTGATTGTAATGGAACAGAAGTTGTGTTCCACTCACTGGTGGTCCTTAGATCAAGTGGAGAGTCCTCTTGGGACCTTGGGGGTGTCCGCCGACTCCACTCCCAAGGTGACCCAGTGCTGGCGCTGACCAGAAAGGCCCTTTGGAATTCTTTTCAGGATTTAGAACCATCTCACATAAAACATGGAGGTGCTGATGTATTTTAAATGATCTCTGATACTGCATGAGAATAAATACAAATTAACAAGCCTTTCTCTTTGAAGTGAATAAATTACCATATTCTCAGAAAGATCTAGTGACAAAAGTCCCCTAGAGTAAAAAATGTGTTCTTGTGTGGATCAGATATAGAAGTTTTATTTCTACATGCCATAGAATTAAATTGCAGATTGATTTATGTGTATGTGAGAAGACCAAAATACACTTCCTGTTTTTGTCTTCCCTATGCTAAATTAGTGGAGACATCTTCCTGCTTTGCTATAAACACCACTAACGTCTCTCAGAGATATTATACCTGGTATTACTTACTAATGAATTCACAATTGTGAGAGAAACTTACACTCAAGAAAAACATTTCCCCATTCACTGCAGAATACTAAGTAACTAAAATGTCTAACACTGACATAATTAATAAGATTGCATGAGAAAAAAATTGAGCCAAAGGTCTAGCAAATAATTCATTGTACAAGGAATTCCATCAAATATCATTTCTAACCTGTCAGCAATGTAATGTGTCACAGTCATAGTAATTGGAGGGGGAGGGGCAGACTGGAAAGAGTTTAGGTGAGACTTGAAAACTCATGGTTACCCTTTCAAATGTATTTTGTGGTGTAGAGCTGCCAACGTGAATGATTGCCAATTAAGATACCATCATTCTTCCTACTAAGGTGAGATATTTATTCTGCTAAGCATATGCTGTTATTTTGTCTCAAATGTCAAGTTCTCAAGTGTGCCGGCAATATTTCCATAATAACCATTTTTATTCATTTTAACACTAATCTATACTCCAGATATTTGTTTTGTTTGCTATAAGTCCTTAGTACGCTCCAAAGCTAATGGGCTCATTCAGGTCTGGGAGAGTAGACTCATCCAATTGTAGCTACTGGAGAAGCTGAGGCAGGAGGATCCCTCTGTTTGGGATACAGAGTGAGTTCAAAGCTAGCCTGAGCCATTTAGTGAGATCCTGCCTCCAAACAATGAGTGAGAGGGTGGCTGGGGATAGAGCGATGAATCGAGACAGTGTTTGCCAAGAAAGTCTGAAGACCAGGGTTCTGTCTCTAGTGCTGTGTGGAAAAAAAAAAAAAAAGGAAAGGGGAAAAGTGTTTAAGGTAAGGTCGTTTTTTCTCCTCATTAAACTGTGTGGCCATAATGTGAAAGACCTTTTAAATTGTTTGGATTGATTTTTATTTCTATGTGTACAAATATGTATGTGTGCATGTATGATTACGCAACACATGTGCACAGTGCCTGTGGAGGCCAGAAGAGGGCAAATTCATGTCTAAGATGGAGTTACAGATGGCTGTGCATGGCTGTGTGGCTGAGCTCTGGAAGAGCAGCCAGTGCCCTCACCTGAGAAGCCACCTCTCTGAGCCCCCCTAGGCTTTGGACTTTTATTACTTAAGTTTTGTGGGCACAATCACAGAGGCCAGAGAACTTTCTAGAACCAATTCTCTTTCTACAGTATGGGTTTTGGGGCTCAGGTGCAGGTATTCAGGCTTAGCAGCAAGCCTTCTTGCAACTTCAACTTCAAGCAACCCTAGAGCCACGTGTTCTGTGGCTTTTATCACCCTCATTAGAAAGAATGACACTGAGCAATGTTGTTCATGTGCTCAGACACATGAAGGCTTGTGGGGGTTAGTAGCATCTCACCAGATATAATTTTCTATGAAAGACTTCTTGGATAACACGTTGGGTATCCTTACATTCCTGCACATCTAAGAGCACCTTTCCAGGAATTATAAGGCGGGTTATTGTGTGCAATAGTAATCATTTTCCTTGGATGAACCTTAAGTTACTTTCTACAATTTGCTGTTCTGAGCATCACTAATTAGAACATTCCAGAACTCTAGTGTATCTTATAAACATATACGGGATGTGCGGGGTGGTATTATAGATGCGAATGATCTGGGAATAACTATATTTTTATTAATTGTGTGATTACATTTATTAATTAATTGTACTTATATTTAATGAGCAATCACAAAGTTTTTGAATGAAAACTTGTTTCATCTATAGGTAAGAGCAGAAAAGTGTGTATTATTGACAGCAATGCAATTTGTACATATATATATATATGTATGTATGTATATATGTCATAAATATTGATGAGTATCACTTTCTGAAAAGGAACATATTGTAAAACATTTGTAATTCACAGAATTTTGCTACAATTTTAGACACACGGGAAACTTCTTAAAAAGTTCACGAGACATCACCTGTGTGCACATGATCGTATTTTCATGCTTACAGAAGATGTTAACGTCTAACTTTAAATTCTCCTTTGTGAATTTCCTGTTTGTCTGTACAACATTTTCTCTTTCTATCTCTTGTCAGATTTTAGGAACTTTATATATTCTCACAACTGAATCTTTTGCTCTATGAATTGTATATGTACCCTTTCAGACTGCAAGTTGCCATAGAATAAGTTTGTAAACATTTTTTTTTTCCAGGGCAGTTGAAAGATGCATAGTATCAAAGCACCTACAGCCCGTAGAAAGTCAGTCTTAGCAGCATTGCTAGCTTCAAAGCCCCGTGTGTACAGACATAAACACTGCTCTGTTTGTAGGGATGTGACCTCTGATCTGTGTTGATTGGTTCCTTGACTGTGGCCATGGTTTTGACAAACGCATTTCTATTTGTGTGGTTGCTTTTGTTTCTTTTTAAATGTGTATGAGGTAATATTGGTATATTTATCTAGAACATGCCATTTTTTTTACTTCAATATTTTGTTGCTTAGATTCAGCAAAGTTGCTATTATTGATTGGTTCTTGCTGCAATATGGCAATTAGGACATGAATAGACACAATTATACTGTAATTTATTGACCTATGATGTAATTAGAAAACAACTAGACCATTAACAGGTTTTAATGCATACCAATGGCGTTGCGGTAAACATTTTTTTTTCCATTTTTTATTAGGTATTTAACTCATTTACATTTCCAATGCTATACCAAAAGTCCCCCATATCCACCCACCCCCACTCCCCTGCCCACCCACTCCGCCTTTTTGGCCCTGGTGTTCCCCTGTACTGGGGCATATAAAGTTTGCAAGTCCAATGGGCCTCTCTTTCCAGTGATGGCCGACTAGGCCATCTTTTGATATATATGCAGCTAGAGTCAAGAGCTCCGGGGTACTGGTTAGCTCATAATGTTGTTCCACCTATAGGGTTGCAGATCCCTTTAGCTCCTTGGCTACTTTCTCTAGCTCCTCCATTGGGAGCCCTATGATCCATCCATTAGCTGACTGTGAGCATCCACTTCTGTGTTTGCTGGGCCCCGGCATAGTCTCACAAGAGACAGCTACATCTGCGTCCTTTCAATAAAATCTTGCTAGTGTATGCAATGGTGTCAGCGTTTGGATGCTGATTATGGGGTGGATCCCTGGATATGGCAGTCTCTACATGGTCCATCCTTTCATCTCAGCTCCAAACTCCGTCTCTGTAACTCCTTCCATGGGTGTTTTGTTCCCAAATCTAAGGAGGGGCATAGTGTCCACACTTCAGTCTTCATTCTTCTTGAGTTTCATGTGTTTAGCAAATTATATCTTATATCTTGGGTATCCTAGGTTTGGGGCTAATATCCACTTATCAGTGAATACATATTGTGTGAGTTTCTTTGTGAATGTGTTACCTCACTCAGGATGATGCCCTCCAGGTCCATCCATTTGGCTAGGAATTTCATAAATTCATTCTTTTTAATAGCTGAGTAGTACTCCATTGTGTAGATGTACCACATTTTCTGTATCCATTCCTCTGTTGAGGGGCATCTAGGTTCTTTCCAGCTTCTGGCTATTATAAATAAGGCTGCTATGAACATAGTGGAGCATGTGTCCTTCTTACCTGTTGGGGCATCTTCTGGATATATGCCCAGGAGAGGTATTGCTGGATCCTCCGGTAGTACTATGTCCAGTTTTCTGAGGAACCGCCAGACTGATTTCCAGAGTGGTTGTACAAGCCTGCACTCCCACCAACAATGGAGGAGTGTTCCTCTTTCTTCACATCCTCGCCAGCATCTGCTGTCACCTGAATTTTTGATCTTAGCCATTCTGACTGGTGTGAGGTGGAATCTCAGGGTTGTTTTGATTTGCATTTCCCTGATGATTAAGGATGTTGAACATTTTTTCAAGTGCTTCTCTGCCATTCGGTATTCCTCAGGTGAGAATTCTTTGTTCAGTTCTGAGCCCCATTTTTTAATGGGGTTATTTGATTTTCTGAAGTCCACCTTCTTGAGTTCTTTATATATGTTGGATATTAGTCCCCTATCTGATTTAGGATAGGTAAAGATCCTTTCCCAATCTGTTGGTGGTCTTTTTGTCTTATTGACGGTGTCTTTTGCCTTGCAGAAACTTTGGAGTTTCATTAGGTCCCATTTGTCAATTCTCGATCTTACAGCACAAGCCATTGCTGTTCTGTTCAGGAATTTTTCCCCTGTGCCCATATCTTCAAGGCTTTTCCCCACTTTCTCCTCTATAAGTTTCAGTGTCTCTGGTTTTATGTGAAGTTCCTTGATCCACTTAGATTTGACCTTAGTACAAGGAGATAAGTATGGATCGATTCGCATTCTTCTACACGATAACAACCAGTTGTGCCAGCACCAATTGTTGAAAATGCTGTCTTTCTTCCACTGGATGGTTTTAGCTCCCTTGTCGAAGATCAAGTGACCATAGGTGTGTGGGTTCATTTCTGGGTCTTCAATTCTATTCCATTGGTCTACTTGTCTGTCTCTATACCAGTACCATGCAGTTTTTATCACAATTGCTCTGTAGTAAAGCTTTAGGTCTGGCATGGTGATTCCGCCAGAAGTTCTTTTATCCTTGAGAAGACTTTTTGCTATCCTAGGTTTTTTGTTATTCCAGACAAATTTGCAAATTGCTCCTTCCAATTCGTTGAAGAATTGAGTTGGAATTTTGATGGGGATTGCATTGAATCTGTAGATTGCTTTTGGCAAGATAGCCATTTTTACAATGTTGATCCTGCCAATCCATGAGCATGGGAGATCTTTCCATCTTCTGAGATCTTCCTTAATTTCTTTCTTCAGAGATTTGAAGTTTTTATCATACAGATCTTTCACTTCCTTAGTTAGAGTCACGCCAAGATATTTTATATTATTTGTGACTATTGAGAAGGGTGTTGTTTCCCTAATTTCTGTCTCAGCCTGTTTATTCTTTGTATAGAGAAAGGCCATTGACTTGTTTGAGTTTATTTTATATCCAGCTACTTCACCGAAGCTGTTTATCAGGTTTAGGAGTTCTCTGGTAGAATTTTTAGGGTCACTTATATATACTATCATATCATCTGCAAAAAGTGATATTTTGACTTCCTCTTTTCCAATTTGTATCCCCTTGATCTCCTTTTGTTGTCGAATTGCTCTGGCTAATACTTCAAGTACTATGTTGAAAAGGTAGGGAGAAAGTGGGCAGCCTTGTCTAGTCCCTGATTTTAGTGGGATTGCTTCCAGCTTCTCTCCATTTACTTTGATGTTGGCTACTGGTTTGCTGTAGATTGCTTTTATCATGTTTAGGTATGGGCCTTGAATTCCTGATCTTTCCAAAACTTTTATCATGAATGGGTGTTGGATCTTGTCAAATGCTTTTTCTGCATCTAACGAGATGATCATGTGGTTTTTGTCTTTGAGTTTGTTTATATAATGGATTACATTGATGGATTTTCGTATATTAAACCATCCCTGCATCCCTGGAATAAAACCTACTTGGTCAGGATGGATGATTGCTTTAATGTGTTCTTGGATTCGGTTAGCGAGAATTTTATTGAGGATTTTTGCATCGATATTCATAAGAGAAATTGGTCTGAAGTTCTCTATCTTTGTTGGGTCTTTCTGTGGTTTAGGTATCAGAGTAATAGTGGCTTCATAAAATGAGTTGGGTAGAGTACCTTCTACTTCTATTTTGTGAAATAGTTTGTGCAGAATTGGAATTAGATCTTCTTTGAAGGTCTGGTAGAACTCTGCACTAAACCCATCTGGTCCTGGGCTTTTTTTGGTTGGGAGACTATTAATAACTGCTTCTATTTCTTTAGGTGATATGGGACTGTTTAGATGGTCAACTTGATCCTGATTCAACTTTGGTACCTGGTATCTGTCCAGAAATTTGTCCATTTCGTCCAGGTTTTCCAGTTTTGTTGAGTATAGCCTTTTGTAGAAGGATCTGATGGTGTTTTGGATTTCTTCAGGATCTGTTGTTATGTCTCCCTTTTCATTTCTGATTTTGTTAATTAGGATTTTGTCCCTGTGCCCTTTAGTGAGTCTAGCTAAGGGTTTATCTATCTTGTTGATTTTCTCAAAGAACCAACTCCTCGTTTGGTTAATTCTTTGAATAGTTCTTCTTGTTTCCACTTGGTTGATTTCACCCCTGAGTTTGATTATTTCCTGCCGTCTACTCCTCTTGGGTGAATTTGCTTCCTTTTTTTCTAGGGCTTTTAGATGTGTTGTCAAGCTGCTAGTATGTGCTGTCTCCCGTTTCTTCTTGGAGGCACTCAGCGCTATGAGTTTCCCTCTTAGAAATGCTTTCATTGTGTCCCATAGGTTTGGGTACGTTGTGGCTTCATTTTCATTAAACTCTAAAAAGTCTTTAATTTCTTTCTTTATTCCTTCCTTGACCAAGGTATCATTGAGAAGAGTGTTATTCAGTTTCCACGTGAATGTTGGCTTTCCATTATTTATGTTGTTATTGAAGATCAGTCTTAGGCCATGGTGGTCTGATAGGATACATGGGACAATTTCAATATTTTTGTATCTATTGAGGCCTGTTTTGTGACCAATTATATGGTCAATTTTGGAGAAGGTCCCGTGAGGTGCTGAGAAGAAGGTATATCCTTTTGTTTTAGGATAAAATGTTCTGTAGATATCTGTCAGGTCCATTTGTTTCATAACTTCTGTTAGTTTCACTGTGTCCCTGTTTAGTTTCTGTTTCCACGATCTGTCCTTTGAAGAAAGTGGTGTGTTGAAGTCTCCCACTATTATTGTGTGAGGTGCAATGTATGCTTTGAGCTTTACTAAAGTGTCTCTAATGAATGTGGCTGCCCTTGCATTTGGTGCGTAGATATTCAGAATTGAGAGTTCCTCTTGGAGGATTTTACCTTTGATGAGTATGAAGTGTCCCTCCTTGTCTTTTTTGATAACTTTGGGTTGGAAGTCGATTTTATCCGATATTAAAATGGCTACTCCAGCTTGTTTCTTCAGTCCATTTGCTTGGAAAATTGTTTTCCAGCCTTTCACTCTGAGGTAGTGTCTGTCTTTTTCCCTGAGATGGGTTTCCTGTAAGCAGCAGAATGTTGGGTCCTGTTTGTGTAGCCAGTCTGTTAGTCTATGTCTTTTTATTGGGGAATTGAGTCCATTGATATTAAGAGATATTAAGGAAAAGTAATTGTTGCTTCCTTTTATTTTTGTTGTTAGAGTTGGCATTCTGTTCTTGTGGCTGTCTTCTTTTTGGTTTGTTGAATGATTACTTTCTTGGTTGTTCTAGGGCGTGATTTCCGTCCTTGTATTGCTTCTTTTCTGTTATTATCCTTTGAAGGGCTGGATTCGTGGAAAGATATTGTGTGAACTTGGTTTTGTCGTGGAATACTTTGGTTTCTCCATCTATGGTAATTGAGAGTTTGGCCGGGTATAGTAGCCTGGGCTGGCATTTGTGTTCTCTTAGTGTCTGTATAACATCTGTCCAGGCTCTTCTGGCTTTCATAGTTTCTGGTGAAAAGTCTGGTGTAATTCTGATAGGCCTTCCTTTATATGTTACTTGACCTTTCTCCCTTACTGCTTTTAATATTCTATCTTTATTTAGTGCATTTGTTGTTCTGATTATTATGTGTCGGGAGGAATTTCTTTTCTGGTCCAGTCTATTTGGAGTTCTGTATGCTTCTTGTATGATCATGGGCATCTCTTTTTTTATGTTTGGGAAGTTTTCTTCTATTATTTTGTTGAAGATATTAGCTGGCCCTTTAAGTTGAAAATCTTCATTCTCATCAATTCCTATTATCCGTAGGTTTGGTCTTCTCATTGTGTCCTGGATTACCTGGATGTTTTGAGTTAGGATCCTTTTGCATTTTGTATTTTCTTTGACTGTTGTGTAGATGTTCTCTATGGAATCTTCTGCACCTGAGATTCTCTCTTCCATTTCTTGTATTCTGTTGCTGATGCTCGCATCTATGGTTCCAGATCTCTTTCCTAGGGTTTCTATCTCCAGCGTTGCCTCGCTTTGGGTTTTCTTTATTGTGTCTACTTCCCCTTTTAGTTCTAGTATGGTTTTGTTCATTTCCATCACCTGTTTGGCTGTGTTTTCCTGCTTTTCTTTAAGAGCCTGTAACTCTTTAGCAGTGCTCTCCTGTAAATCTTTAAGTGACTTATGAAAGTCCTTCTTGATGTCCTCTATCATCATCATGAGAAATGTTTTTAAATCTGGATCTAGATTTTCGGTTGTGTTGGGGTGCCCAGGACTAGGTGGGGTGGGAGTGCTGCGTTCTGATGATGGTGAGTGGTCTTGATTTCTGTTAGTAGGATTCTTACGTTTGCCTTTCGCCATCTGGTAATCTCTGAATCTAGCTGTTTTAGTTGTCACTGTTAAGAGCTTGTTCTTCAGGTGACTCTGTTAGCCTCTATGAGCAGACCTGGAGGGTAGCACTCTCCTTAGTTTCAGTGGGCAGAGTATTCTCTGCAGGCAAGCTCTCTTCTTGCAAGGCAGGTACCCAGATATCTGGTGTTCGAACCAGACTCCTGGCAGAAGTTGTGTTCCACTCACTAGAGGTCTTAGGATCACGTGTGGAATCCTGTGTGGGCCCTTGCGGGTGTCAGGCGACTCAGCTGGCAAGGTAGCCCGGGGCTCGAGTGGAGTGGAAGGGGTTTGTGCCCCAGATCAAGCCCGGGTAGCCTGCTTCCCTATGTACTGCAGTCTCAAGTTCCGCGCGATTGGATTGGGGCAGGCACTGTGATCCACTCACCAGAGGTCTTAGGGTCCCGTGGGGAGTCCTGTGTGGACCCTTGCGGGTGTTGGGCAAGACTCTGCTGGCAAGGTAGCCCGGGGCTCGAGTCTCGAGTCGAGCGGAAGGGACTTGTGCCCCAGATCAGGCCCGGGTAGCCTGCTTCCCTATGTACCGCAGTCTCAAGTTCCGCGCGATTGGATTGGGGCAGGCACTGTGGTCCACTCACTAGAGGTCTTAGGGTCCCGTGGGGAGTCCCGTGTGGGCCCTTGCGGGTGTTGGGCAAGACTCTGCTGGCAAGGTAGCCCGGGGCTCGAGTCTCGAGTCGAGCGGAAGGGACTTGTGCCCCAGATCAGGCCCGGGTAGCCTGCTTCCCTATGTACCGCAGTCTCAAGTTCGCGGTAAACATTTTTAACACATCTAATGATATTTATGGTCAATGTTTTTTCTTATAAAGTGATTGTCAGACTTTTGGGTGTCAGGCCATTTTCTCTCACACCAGTTCATGACCAGGTAATGTTTTTGAAAGTTTATTTTCAGGCTGGAGAGGTGGCTCCTGAGAACAGAAGCCACAGAAACTCTGGGTGGCTGTGCCAGCCCTCCTGCAATTCTCATCTCGGAAGGGTTGATAGGGAAAGTAGCCAAACCCAGAAGCTCCTGGTTTGATTGAGAGATCTTGTCTCAATAAATAATGTAGAGGAACAACTGAGGGTGATTCCTGAGGGCAGCCACTCAGCCTCTGCATATCTGTGCACAAATGAGCATGTGCACCCCCATGTGTATCTGCACATGCGCTCAGACAAATGCATGCACAGCATGCATGTGCACACGCATGAAAAACAAAAAACAACAGCAACACAAAGGTAGGTTAAGTGAAATGCAGGGCCTAACACTGTACAAATGCATTTCACTCCTGCAAGTTTCGATGAAAACACATTCCTCAGTCTTACATTACAGGCAGGACTTGTGTGTACTGTTCACTTGTCACTCGGAGCACAAGGGCTCACTGAGTCACAGGGTTCTTCCATAGATTGGACGTACCTTAATAGAATATTAAATGAAATGGGCATTTAATAATCTCATTGCTGGGGGGCTGGAGAGATGGCTCAGTGGTTAAGAGCACCGACTGCTCTTTCTGAGGTCCTAAATTCAATCCCAGCAACCACATGGTGGCTCACAACCATCTGTAATGGGATCAGATACCTTCTTCTGGTGCGTCTGAAGACAGCTACAGTGTACTTATAAGTTAAAGCCATCACTGATGTCAGAAGTAGACTTTTTGCTCTTGAACTCTCTCTCACCTACAGGCGCCGTCGCCCATTTCTACTCTACCACCCTCGGTGACAGAACCCAAAGCTCTTTCTGTGTTCCCTTGTTTCATACATATGCTTTTCATCTTTATTAGTCACTTGTGAGTTTTATATATGCTTTGAGCATACTCTCCCATCTTCCCCCATCTCTTCTCATACACCACCTTCCCAACCCACCCGAGTTTGTCATGTTTTTAATGGCTGTAAAGAATCTGCAGCTGAACAGGGATTGGCAATTTGCTGATCATACTTGTGACTTTTGCCTCTCGGTGTCTGCTTTTGTGGCAGCCTGATTGATGTGTCTCCACTCTGGTCAATTTATCTACCCCTGTATTAGTATACATTGTAAGTATTATATCAGAATGTAGCCCAGGCTAGCCTCAAACTCTCAATCCTTCTCTTTCAACCTGTTTCTGAGTGCTAGGACTTTAGGTTTCTGATCACACTAAGCTCAGAGTAATATTATCTTAACTTTTGGTATTTCTAAATATCTAAGAAGAAAAAATTCCATGTGTTTTCTCTTTTATTCTCTTTCCATTTGTCTTCCTCACTTTTCTTCCTTTCTTTTCTCTTGTTCCCGAGTATTTTGACAGTTATCGGTCAAAAAGAAATAAAGGATAAAGCTTTTGAGTTCCATAGCAAAGGCGACAGCAATAATACAGAAAAATACAGAGATGGTCCAAGAACAGCAACACCGATGTCTACACAAAGACTCCCCAGGGATAGTCAAGGCCCATAAATAGCCATCTCTTGACAGAAATCCAAAAATCAACAGCAGGATGAATAGACTTCTTGAAAACTTCTGATAAGGTGGTGTCTACTGACAGGATCATTTACCACAGAAGAATGAGCAGCTGACCTCAGCAAGACAAAGAAATTTTGATTTAAAAAAAAAAAGCAAAGATAGAGGGAAAATATTATGAAATCATTGTATTCCAAACAGTGTGGTAATGTCATAAAAAGCAGCCACACTGTCCATCCAGTGGAAATATAATGTAGAGCCCAGGAATAACGCCCTGCATTTACCAGCAAGGCTTTACCTGGGCACACTTACCATACAGAAAAACTCCGTGTTCATGGATCAGACAAAGATGCTTTTTTTGCATATGGCACCTAGACCTCCAGCAACTAAAGTGAAGTTAGAGAGATGGAAATATGTCAAACCATGAAGCTTCTTCACAGATAAAGGGGCATCTTTAAAGAGTAAAGAGATGATCTATAGATAGGAAAAAATATTTGCCAACTATGTATCTGTCAATGAGTTCATATTCAAAATGGATGGGGAACTCAAACAACTTAAGAGGAAAAAAACAACCCAATGTAAAAATGAGCAAAGGTCTCAAATAGACAAATTCCTAAAAGTCAATCAGGAGATATTTTAAAAAACATTCAAAGGTGCTATTGGAAGAATAAATTAAAACATTATCTGTTGGTATTTCACACCCATTCTACTTGCTATTATCCAAACAAAGGTAGCAATGTCAAGAGGACACAGAACAAGAAGAGTCCTTGTGTACTGATGGGAACGCAAGTTAGTAGAGCTACCGTGGGAAACAGTATGGAGGGTCCTGAAAGAAATGTAAAAGAAACTGTCACGTGACAGCAAAGTCACTATTTGGTCATAAGTCCACTAGGCACAGTCAGAGCACTATGAGTGAGCACTAGTACCCAACAATAGACAGATGGTTTAAACAGGTTAAGAAAATGTCACGCAGACATGCACACCATGACGTTCCAGGCAGCAATAAAAATGGTTGGGCTTCGGTCCTCTGTAGCATAGTGACTAAACTTGGAAGCCGCAGGACAAGGGTATAGAGGGTAAGGGCTGGGGTAGGACTGAGGATATTTCGGTTAAGAAAATCTTTAGAAGATCTATGGTACAACATTGTGACCATAGTTACTAACATAATGTTACATCGATAAAAAGACTCAATTTCAAGTGTTTCCACCAAGCAAACCAAGGAAACAGTGTTAAGCAATGGGCTGAGGAGATGGCTCAAACAGAAAGGCCCGCTTTGCATCTTCAGAATCACATACAGGTGGCTTGACAGTGGTGCATGTAATCCCAAGGTAGAAGGCAGAGATAGGAGGATGGGATTCTAACAAGCAAACCTGCCCAGATTAGTAAACTCTAGGTTCAGTGAGAGACCCTGTCTCAAAACATAGGGTGGAGGGACGAGAGAGATGGATGACCCAGCGGCTAACAGCACTTGTTCTGGAAGCTCTGCATTGGATCCTAGCACTCACACCAGGTAGCCCTCCATCTACAAGGAATCTGACTCTTTGCTTCCATAGGCACTACTCACACATAGTCACATAATTTTCTGTTTTCAAGGTGGAGAGTAATTGAGGAAGCCATTTAGCATCAACTTTTGGTCTGTACGCAAGCACACACACTGGAGTGCGCACCCATACAGAACATGCACACTAAATAAACAACAACAACAACCTAAGTAAGTAAGTAAATAAATAAATAAATAAATAAAATGCTGTGCAAGTATGTGTGTAGCGATATATTTTTTAAACTCTGTTTCGCTGTCCTCTGTAATATCATAAATGCATTACATTTTTAAGTAAAAAAATAAATCTCTAAATAAATTCAGAAAAATTATAGTCTAGTACTATATAAAAAGTCTAAATGTGTTAATGGAAATTAAGAATGGTATGTAGTTGGTGACAATGAACAATTCATTAGATACATCTAAATTAGAGGAAGATTTACAACATAGAAAAATGTGCAGGAAAACTAAAAGACAGAAAATTAAATGTTGAATCTGTTTTCAAAAAGGTTAGATCCTCCTGAGTTTCTCTTTATGAGTTTTAAGAAAAACAGGATCGAGAACTATGTGTAGTTCCATCTTTTAAATATTTTGGGTTTTATGAGTCTTCTCAATACACCTTCCTGTCTTGATGTAGCATTACTTTCTTCTTTTGACCTCTTTGAAAAAACTCAACTTGAGTGTATGTTTTCTTGAGTTAGAGTTACTTTTTTATGACTTCTGTTGTTTCTGTTGATTTGTTAGCACTTAAAGTTACACATTGTCCTTCCTTGCTTTCTATCACTGTACAAGATAGACTTGAGATCTTAGTCATTCCTCAGGGTTCAGTGACTAGTTGAAAAATTCACAAACAATCCATGCACAGGTTGAGATTTGGTTACTGACTGCTCAGCATCCCTAAGCCTGTCCTCTTGACTGACTGCACACAATGGCATTTGAAGGTGTTACGTCTGGGTCTGGCTTGCATTTTCTGTAGCAGAAACTTAGCATCAGTCTTCTGTCGTTACCACCTACTTAAGCACCAGGCTGCATTCTCTCAATAGAAAACTCTGCTCTGGTTATCTGGATGTAGCCTATGTTCCCCATCATATTGATACAGAACCTTCTTTCAACTTTCTTCTCCAGTTCCTTTCCATCACTCAGTAACAGGATGTCTTTCACACTTCATGGGGAACTTTGAAACAGTTAGAAGTACTTTGTTTTAATTTGCAGTCATGTTCATGCATGTGTGCTTTCTGGATGTGAGTACAGTGCCTGACAGGGCCAGAGGCTTCGCACCCCCTGAAGCTGGAGTTATAAGCAGTTCATAGAACATACTTGGGTCCTCTGCAAGATCAGTTTATCTTCCTAAACCACTGAGACATCTCTTCAGCACCAAAGTATTTGTTTTTTAGGAATGGAAACACAGATGGCTAAGCTGTAATGTTTTTTGATTATAGAACATGATGATTCAATTCAACTTAATTTTTCTACATTTTTAAAGCCCAAAGGTTACAAGATTAATAAGTGATGTTTGTTACAATGAATATGATTCATTAGACATATGTTTAGGCTCTTTGCCCATATTTTAATTAAGTTGTTTTCTTGCTCCTGAGTTGTTGGAGCTATTTATATATTTTGAGCATAAAGTCACTAGTAGACACATGGCTAGGAAACACGTTTTCCTCTTCCATAGGGTGTCTCATTACTCGGATCATTGTGGACATGATCTACTGTGGAATCCTCGACTCTAGAAATAAAATATTCTGCCTTAAAAATAACATGTATCTTCCTTTGTTGTTATCACCTGGAAATGGCTACGTAATATTAGGGTCTTGTATTAGGCTAATGAAGGCAACCAGAGTCCTTGTTGTCAAGGGCTGGTTAGCATATTCGGTTCCTATGAAAAGCCCACAAGTGGTTGATATGGATCAGAGGAGACCTACAGGAGTCCTCAACCTCAAAGCCAGGCAGTGTGATTCCCAGAACATCCTTCAAGATCCAAGGTCACTGTGAAGGCGTGCGTGACTCCAAGGCTTAATGAGCTTTTTGCTTTACAAATCCTTGGAATTCCCAGAAGTAAGATATTTTTAGAGATCACTGTTATTATGAACTTTCTGAACACAAAATCTTGCTGATGTTATTGAGATTATAAAGCAGTAAAGGTACATGTATTTCATTTTGCATAGCTAACTTCAGTTCTAAAAATGAAAATATCTATGTATGATCCCCACTAAAACAAATCCAAAGACATTTTGTTTCAAATAACAAGAAATAGGAAAAGAATAAAACCAACAATTATTAAAGTCACAGGACCTAGAACAGAGTACTCAACACATTAAATACTCAAATATCTGATAAATAAAAGAATGAATTAATACATGAGATATTTTATCTAAGGATTAGGCAATGCTAAAGGAAACACTAAGATAAAATTTAAACACCACTGACAAAATTTATAATAGGCCATTTACTTATGTGGAAAGTTTGAATTTAGTATTTGCTTCTACTCATACATTAATATTGGCCTCTTAAATTGGATTATGATATTTAGAGAAGCCCTTCACAGACTTACATACAAGTGAAAATGAGTCTTGATCCGATTCGAAGAAGGCTTTTCCCTCTATATGCCTTTTTATCTTCTTAATTTTAAAAATATGTTTATGTGTGTGCATACCTGCGTGTGTGTGTGTATGTGTATGTGTGTGTGTGTGTGTGTGTATGTGTGTGTGTGTATGTGTGTGTGTGTATGTGTGTGTGTGTATGTGTGTGTATGTGTGTGTATGTGTGTGTGTGTGTATGTGTGTGTGTGTGTGTATGTGTGTGTATGTGTGTGTGTGTGTGTGTATGTGTGTGTGTGTGTGTGAGTGTGTGTGTGTGTGTGTGTGTGCGCGCACGTGAATACATAGAGACCAGAATTGGGTACTGGAGCATCTGGAGCTGCGTGCTACACAGTTGTTAGTGCTCTGATGTGCATGCTGGAAACTGAACTCTGGTCCTCTGCAAGAGTAGCATTGCTCTCAATCTCTGAGTCATCTCCCCAGCTCCACCCATTTCTAAAGAGCTCAGTGCTGCATAAAGAAACCCAGAAAACAAGCATTAGACAAATTCTTGGTCTTTGGATTTTTCTCTGTCATGTCTATGATCTTCCTTATAGACCTTATAGATCAAAGTTTCACAGAGTATTTTCTACAACGAATATATGTGTGTGGCACTCCTGTCTATACTAAAATCTTCATCTCCACATGGCTTGCTCAACCCTTATCTACCATTTCTACTTAGGTATCCGATAAATACCTGGAAACTAACTGACGCTGTCATCAACCCGTCCCTGCTTCTGTTTTCCTCTTTCAAGGCATGCCCAGACCTTCCTTTCTGTTCAGGCTAAACATTTGGCAGGTAATTCCTCTCTGTCTTTGTGACACACAAGCAAATCTTGTTTTCTGTGTTTAAGAAGCCTTCTGTGTTTATTGCTGCACACAGAATTTCTCAGTACATTATTTCTTACCAGCATTACTCCGTAGCCCTCTAGCTGTTTTTTAAATTTTTATATGTATTTTTATTTGTATGAGTGGTTTTTATGCATATATGTATGTGTACCACATGTGTGCAGTGCCCATGGATTCTAGAAGATGACAACAGATGCCCTGGAACTGGAGTTACTGATGGCTTTGAGGGACCAGGCTCTTCAAGAAGGGCAAGCAGTGCTCTTGACTACTGAGCCATCTCTCCAGAACCCTAGCTGGTTTTCTTAACTTGCTTCTCCAAGAGCATGTCTTCCACAAAAAGCCAATAAACTTCCCATCTGGCAGAACTGTCCTGCTCCTATACCTGGACTCATTTCTGGCTCCTCAGATTAGAATCCAAGGCCTCACGTCATGTTCAGTGTTCCAGCAAACTTTCCCCTAGCAATTCTCCTTCTGAACTGTCCATTAGACCAGCGGTTCTCAACCCATGGGCCATGACCCCTTTGGCAAACCTCTAGGGCCATAAAAACCTTTACATTACGATTCATAACAGTGCAAAATTACAGTTATGAAGTAGAAGCAAAAATAATTTTATGGTTTGGGGTTGCCACAACATGAAAGACTGCACTAAAGGGTTGCAGCATTAGAAAGGTTGGAAATCACCACAGTAGAAGCACCCTTGTCTCCTTGTTATCCTCATGTACCCACGACACATGGCTGCCTGAGGTCATTTCTATGTTGGATCTTTCTGCTTCCACAGCTTCTGCATCCTGAGCACTGGACACAAAAGGGGTGTAGTAAGAGCACAGTACCTGTTACATAAATGAATGGATTATTTTTGAAGCCTCTCCTAAGCTAATTTGCTTTGTTGCGAGAAGAGACTTCTACATTGTTCTTTTAGAACAGAAGCCAAGGCAACGCTTGATGATCAATGCCAAGTATAAACGTGATCTAGACACAGAGTTTAGCGATCAATATGATTCAAGCTGCAACTGTTGGACCACCCTAAAGGAAAATAAGTAATAAAATGTTGGATGAGAAACATCTAGGAGTGGTGTGTGTGTGTTGGGTTTTTAGACAAAACATTTGAAGCATAATCCATGAGAGGAAAAAATATGGTAAGTTGGATCACGCTAAAATTAGAAACACACTGTTGAGAGGATACGGTGATGAGCCAAAGTCTGAGAGAAAATAATTGCACAGCACTGCTCTTATGAAAAAAAAAAAAACTTGCTTCGAAAATACACAAAGGATTTTTAAAACTTAACGCTATGAAAGTAAATAACCCAACTTAAAAACTGGGGAAAAGACCTGAATAGACAGGTAAGGAAAGAAGAAACTGATGGGTCAAAGATGCATATTAAAGGATGCTTGCATTGTTTATATCATGAAAGAAACACTAGTCAGAGCCGCAGATATCACCTACTCCTTACCCACTAGAACGCCCTGAATCCTTTAGGCTCCAGGGCCTTGAAGGATCTGGAGCAACAAGAATCCCCAGCTGTTGCTGGTGGGAGTGGCAATGCTCTGGCCACTTTGTAAGAGTACTTGACAGTGTTACTCACAGAGTTAGTTACCTACCTTACTGTTAGCAGTTCGTAGGGTTAGAGTCACATTGTTCACAATTTCAGTGCTGCAAACCAACTGGTAAGTATGCATGATTCTAGAAAGGGGTTTCTTTCCCTAGAAAGGAAGTGTCATTTTGCCTTCAGCCTTCCTTTCTGAGGCATCCCGTCATTGTCACAGTGACAGCATGAGAGTCTAGAGAGTCACCAGGCATCATCCCTCTACTTCGGAATGGAAATACTAAGAATACAAAGGCACCAAGTTGATGCTGGAGATGGCGAGGCCTCATTGTGGTGGTCAGCCTGGGACACATCTGTTTCCAGATCAAATTGCTAGCAAATGTTGGGAGCGTCACACACTTTAGAACTAATGTTAAAATTGGAGAAACTGAAAACCAGAAAGAGGTGAACAAAAGCCTTCTTTAGAAAGGATGCTAACTAATATGAGGGGGTGAGAGATATGAAACTTTCAATCAGGTCTACCATGTATCTTGATCATGTCCATCCCCCACTCTCTCCCTCCAGCTTCCTTCATCCTTCCTACACCTATCACGTCTTCCTCCCAACTTCACGTAATTTTGTTTATTTTTTTTATAGCACACTAAGCTCAGTTAGTGGTACCCATATGCTCACATGTAGGAGGCAATCCATTGGATCAGGGGCAACTCCCAAGGGCTAACCTCATTTCAAAGAAAAGCAATCCCCCTTCCTTAGCAGCTGCTAACTGCCATAAGCTCTTCAGCTAGAGGTGGTACATCCAAAGGTCCCACACTGAGATTTTAGACTTTATTTGACTTTTGGAGGTTGTATGTATGTATAATATTCTATATTACCATATTGTCATATCCCATGTTAACCTATTCACACAGCTATGGCTGCTGTGAACTCATGAGTTTCACAGCCAAGTCCTTTCTAGAGGCCAGCCTCTCAGGACTCCTCCCTATCTTCTGGCTTTTGCATTTCCAGTCAATTCCCATTGGGCTAAGCTGCTCATCAAAACTAGATGGTAAGACCCTACTGAAGACTCTACATGCTTTGGTCGTAGAACATCGAGAAATCTGCCTTGAACTGAGCAGAAAATTCTCCTTGCTGGCTAGCTTTCATGGGGACAGAAAGTGCCATGCTGGTTTCTGGAGAAGAAGACACTGACAGCCTTACCCAGACCTAGTATGACCTGTCTGTCTCTCTGTGTGTGCCCACTGAAATAGTAGTACAAAGACTATTCGGTTCATGGGGTTAGCTAGCCACTCTCTTGATTGGATTGTAAGCTGGCTCCATTGGAAAATAGTTATGCCTGGTAGTGTACACATGACCAGAGTCCATGGCTAGAAAAGCTATAGGCTATTGAAGAGAATCTGTTGGTGTTGTTTAGTTAAATGGCCACACTGTCAGCCTCCCTTTTGAATATTTATATTTGTGTACACAGAATTGCTCTGCCCTCAACCTTCATCAGAGAAGCATCTTGTTGCACAGTGGAGTAATTAATATAGAGACTCCTACCTGTTAAAAACATGAAGAATAATGGCCTCTGGATGTGCCGGTATCCATGGAATGGGCCTATGGACCCTCTCTCCCCCACTAACACTCAAGCAACATCTCCAGAATAAGTACTGAAAAAAATGATCACCTTGAAAAACCCAGTGTAAAAATGGACACAAGCAAGGTTAACATGCACGCTGAAGTCATTAACTAAAGACATAACCAATGAAATGGGCACACAGCTCTAGAGCATGAGCCCGCAACTCACCTGTTATCATAAAGGAGAAAGCATGCCTTTCCCTTGCGGAGGTTTCCCATCACTACCTCATTCATATAATAAATTCAAGCCTTGCTATCTGTCACATAGCTTGGAAGTATGTATTCCACAGCATGAAGGACACAAAAAGTGCCCACAGTTACAAGGTATCGTTGCCAAAAATGTTTCAGCACAAGTGCACAAAGTGTCCAGTTCTCACCTTCAGGGCTGCAGCAAATGTGGCATGGAACCAGAGTGGAAACAATAGATGATGTAGGGGGTGGGATACTCTGTAGCATCTGGTGAGAATGCTGTAAACAAAAGCCAATGTTATAGATTGAAAAGAAAAAGTAAAGAGAGGGAAGAGGTGGTTCACCAAGTAAGGGTGGTTATTACCAAGTCCAAAGACTCGAATCTCTGGAACCCAAATCATTCAGGGTGACAACTTACTCTTATTCACATGCACATACACACACAATTAATAATGATGATAATGACGATGATGATAAATTTTAAAAATATTTTTTGAAGAGGTTGGCGATAGCTTGGTGGTTACCAGCACTTACTCCTCTTCCTCTCCTTCCAGTCCCAGGGAATTTGATGCCCTCTCTGAACTCCATGGAACATGGCACAAATGTAATGCTCAAAAATTTATCAAGGAAAATTCATATATGCACAAAATAATTTTAAAGTAGATTTAGAAAAGAAATAAAAAGAGAATGTGATGGTTATGTCTAGAGACTAAAAAAACCACCGGGCTCTTGAAGCAAGTGATTAGATTCTGGGACAGGAATTAAGCAGGTAAGAGCCATTTTGTGGCTAGTTGGGACAGTTTGAACAGCAGCTCTTAGATGACACAGTGGAGTCCCTTTTTCCACCTTTGGCGCCACAGTGATATTGAGGCTCGTGAAATATTTAGGAGTCAAGAATGTCATTGCACATGTGCCACTCAGCTCCCGTGCTTCGGAAAAACTGCACAAAGAGAACAGATACATAATCTAAATGCACACGTAAATACACCAGACCATGGGTGGAGCAAACTGTTCAAGCAGTTGGTAAAGTAATTGAAGGTACGCAGTTGATCATTTTCTCCTTAAACAATGCCCAATACAGAATACACAAAAGATACAGAATACACAAAAGAACTACGCAAAGAACCTGGGCCTGTAGACTAAATGCTATAATCCACAATGGTTTGCTGAAGTTGTCTTATAGTCACCCCCACCCCTCAATCTGTTATCTTGTGGTGCAGCTTAAAATTATAGACACGAGGACAGCTCATCTCTAAACACAGCTGTGTTCTGTTCTGTCAGGAGAGCAGCGATCACTTGTGTATTACTTTTAAATTTGCTGTAGTTTAAGAATGCCTTCAAAGCCTGAGTGAGTGTGTGTGTGTGTGTGTGAGAGAGAGAGAGAGAGAGAGAGAGAGAGAGAGAGAGAGAGAGAGAGAGAGAGAATGTATGTTTGTGTATGTGAGAGAGAGACAGGCAGAGAAAATGTGTGTGTGTGTGTGTGTGTGTGTGTGTGTGTGTGAGAGAGAGAGAGAGACAGAGAGACAGAGAGAGAGAGAGAGAGAGAGAGAGAATGTATGTTTGTGTATGTGAGAGAGAGACAGGCAGAGAAAATGTGTGTGTGTGTGTGCGTGCATGCGTCTGTGTGTCTGTGTTTCTGTCTCTGTGTGTGTTGGGACACTCTCATTATGTACCCCAGGCTGGCTTCAAATTCTTGGCCACCATCCCACATCAGTACCTAGAACACTAGGCTGGCACAGACAAGCATTCTATGTACTCTCCCTTAGCCACACCCCCAGCTCCTGAGGCTGATCTCTGCCTTCACCACTATATTCGCACTGGACTCTGGCCTGTTGGAAGGGGCATTGGATTTGGCCTGAGGGCATGGAATTGAGGGATGCCAGCTGCATGCATAGATTTGGCAAATCAGCATAGGCCAGCCCATCCAGAGAAGCAAACAAGCAACCATGGAAAGTGAGCCGAAAATAGAAATCATGTGTGTCTCAAAATGTCAGGAGAGCCGGTGGGTGCCACAAGTGTGCCTCAGCCCCGAGTGCGAGAGCTGCCATTGGTGCCAACTGTGGTCATAGCACTGGTCTTGGGTGAGGAGGCACCTGCAGAGGGGGCTCAAAGCAAGTTTGAAGGTTTGGCTTCACAGATGCTTTCTTCCGCCTTTACTGGCTCCCTCCCCAACCCAGAATTTAAAGGCAGACATCTAATTGTGTAATCCCTATAACTTGGGGACTCGTTCCTTCTTCTCAGCCTCCTTATGAAAACATGGATACACTCCAGCTTCCCGAAGGGTTTTGCTCATACTACCCCTGTATTGAAAACTTTCTGTCAGTCTCAGTCCCTCAGCCTGGCACCTGGTAAACTCCAGAGTAAAACAACTCTTTTGCAACTTTCAAGGCAAGTTCTTAGAGAATACGGGAGGTGAGGGCAGCGAGGGGGTGGGAGGAAGGGACATAGGGGTTTCTCCTCTGCCGGCAGATTGGGGGTTCTTTTAGCTCTGGTTTCTTATGACTCTAGGATTGTGCATGGAAGTTTCATGAGACCTAGCAATGCACAACAAGTCTACCCCATCCCACAGGCTCAGGCTTATTCCAACATTTACTTGCATGAAAAACTTATGAAAATATCCTAGGCTGCATGCTCATGGAAGAAGACGCAGTTATGGGTAATAACTGAAGGAAGAGTCTGTGAAGGGTCTTTTGATGCCCAGGATGTCCTGCAGCTCCTGGTCCTCCTGCTTCTACATGGAATCCCTGGGACAATGGCATGGCAGGCCTGTACCACACTGGTGCCAGCAAAGGGCTTTCTGTACCTCAGTCGGAACCCACTTGACTGTACTCTTCTATTTAAGAAAGAATCCTGAATTTCTGGCTTCAGGATCTGTCAATTACCTCTGCCTCTCCTGAATACTGTTAGTATCTGTCTCCATCTTTGCACCTAACTTGTGACATCTTTCCTGCTAGACTGTCAGCTCCCAGAAATCAACGACTGTATCTTCATCTTTCTCTTATGCGCATGATGGCAGGAGTTGGAAAAATATACTTACTAAGTGGCATAGTAGTTAATTGATCTGTAATACAAAAGGGAAGAGAAAGAATTCATTTTATAAGATGGATTCTGAGGTTACGTCTAAAGAGATGCTGAGGGAACCAGACCTGTAATCAGCAAACTGAATTTGATCTAGAATTCTGATTGTTAATTATTTTGAAATGATGTTTAAAATGCTGACACATAGATAAGCATTAAATCTTCTGAAATTAGTCTTTGGAGGTATAAACTGACATGCAAATAGGTTTTGGGGGGGGGGCTGTGGACCTAACTCAGTCGGTGAAGCGTTTGCCACATAAGCAGCAGGACCATAGTTTAACTCCCAGCAGCTATGTAAAAAGGGAGGAAGAGGGGGAGGAGGAGGGGAGGGAGAGGAGGAGGGAAAAGAGGTGGAGGAGGAGTGGAGGGGGGAGAAAAGCATAATAGAGCCCATTTGCTTTAGAGGAAGAGAGGCAGATCTTTGGAATTTGCTGGTTCACCAACTTGGCCTAATTGGCCAGCCCCAGGTTCCAGTGAGAGATTCTATACAAAAACCAAGATGGAAGTTTTATATTGTATGCACAATTTAATGAGTTTGAAGATAAGTTGAGATCCATCGACTTCAGTGGCTCTCCACCTTCCCAGTGCTGTGGCCTTTTCATATGATTCCCCGGGTTGCAGGGAACCTCAACCATGGAATTATATTCACTGTTATATCATAACTATAATTTGGCTACTGCTATAAATTGTAATGTAAATATCTGATGTATAGAATATCTGATGTGAAACTGCTATCAAACAGTCATTTGAACCCCAAAGGGTTCCCGACCCACAGGTTGAGAACCACTGGTCTAAGTCGTTTACTAACTCTTGGTTAATGCAGCTATAGTAAGGTGTATATAACTAAAGTTTGTAAGTGCCAAGATATGATAGGCACCCAAGTAAAAATTTAGGGCATCTCTATCCAAGAGTTCCTCTGGTTCCTTTCTGGCTGACTTTATCCACTACTTCCAAGCCTTGGAAATCACTGATCCTCTTTTGGATATGTGGATTTGCAGTTTCCAAGAACTTACATAAATAGAACAATAACAGTTTGTGGCTTTTCCACAAACTGTATTGTTCTAATTTCCCTTGAATTAGTACAATGTCTTTCTCAAATGGTTTCTTTTCCGTCTTTCTTCAGTCCACCAGGAGTATGTCCCGTCCCACCCCCTAGTCAACTTCTCATCTTCTCTCACAAATAGACCTTGGGATATTACCAGCTTTATAATTTTAGCATGAAAATAGGTTTACTGTGTCTGTGTACAGATGTCAATGAAACACAATTGTGCCTGTTGGTAGAATCCTTACCATTTGGACAGTGCATTTCTCCAAACTTATGATTAATGGTTTCATGATCTGTATACAGCTTCTGGAATCTTCATCATCAAATTCTCTGTAATTGCCCATTTGCAGCCATTTCAAAGGCGATGTGTATTTTGATGCTCTTGAATGTTAGACACACAGGAGACACTAAGAGCTAAGTTGTGTACTTTTAGTTTGAAGGGAAGTAAAGAAGGAAGGGAGGGAGGAGGAGACGCCATTTCTACCTACCCCATGCTATGTCTTTCTTCAGCTACCAATCACCGCCAGGTTCTAACCTTCCTTCCTTCCAAGCTAAGGTCAGCCCTCCTTAAAGCATTCTAACAGGACGTTAGAACTTTAAAGTGAAATTTACTTTAGCAAAGGCTAGAGATGAGGAAGAGCTAAGTAGTTGACAGCAATGTCTACAACAACCAGGAAAAATATTTTAGAAATTAATATTGTTAACTATACTTTTTTAGGAAAAAAAATCACGTGTAAAAATACAAGGTCGATCACTGATTGAGGGCAATCTAAATACTAGAAACAGCCAGTAATCCTGCGCACGGGCCCCTAGAAACAGCCAGTAATCCTGCGCACGGGCCCCAAACAAGGAATATCATCTGAACCATAGCAGTCAGCCTTCCCAGTATAAGGCCGTTTACAGTTGGTGTCCAGTGATAAATATCTACTCATGTTTTCTACACATACATGCCTTCTTGTTTTTAAAATAGACATTTCTGAGTTATGATGTACACTACATTTTATGGTCTAGTTTTTCCTTTTGCCTTTTTTTTTAGAACTATATAAGGAGTAAAGTAAAAAAGATGTCTTAGGAATTATTGACGGGAAGAAGGAGCTAACAAGAGATGCGGACACATGTGAAAGCGGATACAAGCCTCGGTGGTGGGTACCCCTGCTTTCCCATCCTGGCAAGTGGAAGGAGTCTTGGTAGCTCCATCCTGCTGTTCACCTGAGAGCTGTCAATCACGTGCATTCTGAAAGACTTGGAGCTTATGAGTTGTCAACACAGTTCTTAGGTGAGAAGTCAGGCCTCATCAGAGGGAGAGCACTAAACAAATGCCCCAAGAGACTGAAAACCAGAGCGTTGCTGACTGTCCTTCTCTTGAGAACTCGTTCCGTGTAATCTTCAGTTCACACTCGGTAAACATTGCAATCTGTGGAACATGGTTGGCAATCTTAACATCTATGGTGAGTTTTCCAGGTTGGGTACTGTTTGATGCTTCCTGAGTCAAGTTTTCCTCCTCCCTGTAATCTACACAAAGCAAATTATTTGTCAATGAGGAGTCCCTCCACGCCCCCCCCCCCACCACCACATGAGCAACTGTCTAATACTGAAACTGCTGACAGCCTTGCAAGCTATTTCAGTCCTGGAAGCTGGGACTGCACACGTGGAACTGCATTATAGAGCTGTCTCTGGGCGACACAGTTGAGCTTCATTGGCCTGGGCAGTGCAGGAGTCCCAATTGACTCGTCATTAGGGCTCTTGCAGGGATTCTCGCTGCGTTCCCTGGCTGCTATTACCCCTGTTTGTATGTGAAAGAAAGATGTGACTGACCCACAGAGGCGAGAACAAGAGTTTTACTTATTAAAAAAAAACAAACAATTTCTTCCAGTCAAATAAATAATCTTTCAGACTTAACATCATCGGTCTCTCAGATCGCTAACTGCTCATTATTGTCCTTTTCCAAGTAAACAGCTTTGTTTCATTCTGAGAGTCATTTCATTTAAAATTCAGTGCACAAGGGGGTCCATTTTGTTCTGTGTTTATCTTTCTCCAGACAGAGTGACATCTAGAGAATACAATGCTCTGAGCCCTCTTTAGGAAGCAGCATGGTTGAGACTGGAAAACCTAATGGATACTTTCAGGCAACTGGGGACCAAAATGACTGCATACATTAATGCTACCTGTGGCCATTCTTGTTGGGACTCTCTAAACTAGTTTAGTAAGATTTAACATGTTTTAGAAACACAGCAATGGAAGACCAGCTAGTGGTCTGAATCAGCACACCACGGACAACGCCACATACGCATTCTTAGCGGGAGTCTCCAGTAAGAATTTGTGATCCTGTCATTGGTTTAGACACAAGAACAAGCAAGACTATTTTTTTCCCTCTGTGATCACTATGTAAAATGTTTATCTCTGGAAAGGATCTCTTCTATGATTACCACATAAAACTTCCAGTCTTCAGGCCATGTAGTCACATGCTGCTAATGGAATATTAATCATGCTAATTACTAGTGCTTTCCTGGGCGGTGATGCACTAAACACTTAATGTTGCTGCTGCCCTAAAGTGGTCCACGTACACATCTGTACACAATGTGTGATTTAACTGAGCAGAGAGAAGGTGAAGCATACAGTTAGGTAGGGGTATTTAAAGTAATGCATTATTTTGAAAGTACCTTTTGCATTTATATGATTAATATTTGAGCAAAATTGCTTCCTAATGCCTAAAATAGATCAAACATTCCTATCCCAAATATATATATGTGTGTGTGTATACACACACACACACACACACACACACACATGTATATGCACAATTAACCTTACATATGTATTTAATTCACATACTGATACTAAAATAAAACTCTATTTAAAAGAATAACTTCTGGCATCTTGTGAGTACCACTTAGGCCCCAACTTGAGCATCTCTGTCTGGAAATTAGATCACTGTGGAGCCTCTTTGATGTAGCTGGAAATGGAAAACCACTTTCAAAAGCTTCAAAATAAAAGAAAAACATATCAGACCAAAGGCTCTGAAAGTGCAGGTCTGAGGAGCCATTTCTTAGAAAGCACTCGAGTTTGGCCCAGAAGTGGGAAGCAGGGAAAACCTTGGGGGGGGGAGAGGGAGGGAGGGCATGAGAGTCAGGCCAACAAAGGACAGGCACGAGGGCGCTGAACAGAAGTCCATCAAGGCTGTGTACTGAGGTAGCTTTGGTGCCAGCAAGGGAAACACTCACACACAAGCCCAGAGCCTCGTTCTGTTTTCTGAAGAACTGTTAGTGCCTCGATCTATTCATGCAAAAATTCCTAATCCAAACCTTTAGTTTATAGTCCTCATGTAGAAAAAGATGAGCACACACGACTCTGATCCTATAGCAGGCCACCATTCCTCAGCTGTGTCCCAGAGTGCTGGTGACACACTCCTAAGTGCACCGCCAGGGTGCCCTTTTCTGTCACCTGATACCACACTTTGAAGGATAAAAACAAAATTCCAGCACCTCAGGGCCCACCCAGGACATTTACATGATAAAAAGAAATGACTTAATATAATGAATCCCACTTTTTATTTTTAATATAGAGTTGTCTTTCAAAAACTACACAAAACCTCTAGAGACAGATAAGTAGACATGAGACACACTTCATGGAAATCGTTGCTTGTGATTCTAAATTCTTAGATTAGTTAGTTATTCATGGATAATTCAGAGTACTTAGTGTGTTCACACACAGAGAGAATATATTACACACTTATTCTAAATACGTGTAAAATACTGTGAGCTAGGTGTGGGCAGCAGGATAAGAGGGGGAAACGCACAGAATTATTCAGTTTCCCTAGCTGATTATAGGATGCTATGGGGGAATTGAACTGAGGTCGGGGGGTATAGAAGTTGAGATTCACTCCTCTTTTCGAAAACATTAAGTGTCACTTGTAGTGTCACTTGTAAATACAAGGGCAAAGGAACGGGGGGGGGGGGTTGAGAAGGGCCTGAGATAAGAGAGAGGGGAAACCCTCAAACAACTCTTCCTAGGAGACTCTGGAAAGGCTGAGGCGGAGCCTGGTCTGGGGGGCTGCCTAGCAATGGGAAGCAGGCAGGCCCTGGTGGGAGGACCCAAGATCTGCACTTGAGGAGTTCCTTGCTCTGAGAGAGAACACCACTGTTGCTAGGGGGCCGCGGAGGGTTGTCTGCCTGCGGAGCTCGGGCAGCTCCTTCCGCACGCCGACCCCTGCCTCCCGTGGCAACCGCTGTAGCTGTGGCGCAGAGCCTCGCCCACTGCCATCCCCACCCTCTCCATCCTTAGCCATTAAACAACGCCGGCTCCAAGCACGTTCTAGCAGGACTCGGGCACAGAAGAGGAGAGCGATCCATCCGGGGGCACAGGACGACCTGCCAGGCGACATGCGGCCGCCCGGAGCCGCCCGGGCGCCCGAAGTCTGAGGCTGCCAGCCGGGACTGGTCATTGTAAGCGCCACGGAGAACTGCTGGCGCTGCCGTTCCCTCCCCGGTCCCTGGTCGCGCCGCGATGGGGCACCTGCCTAGGGGAACGCTCGGGGGCCGCCGCCTGCTACCTCTGCTCGGGCTCTTTGTGCTGCTCAAGGTAGGGTCCCCCAGTCCTCGGAGATGGGGATCCATCCCGCCGTGGGGAGCTATTCGCTCAGGGTGCGGTGACCAGGCGGAGAGCGCCAGTCGCACACGCTTTGTCCTCAGAGCGGTGCCGGGTGGGCTGCGTAGCTGCGGGTGGAAAGATCTGGAAGTTTGAGCCTTCCAGTTGTCTCCCTTTGTACTCTGCTACCTCAGCGATGAGCTTGCGGGATAGAGCTTTCTCAGGCAAAATGAGGGCACTTTTTTTAGTGGTTCCCACTGCACCCCTATGCCACTTCACCTTCGCGCCCTCCCCCAGTGAAGCCTCGGTACAGCTGCTTTGTCTCAGTCAGTTTGCCTTCTGCGGGAGGGAATCACACGCAGGGCGCTGAGCTCTGGACTAGACGCACCGGCCAGGCGGGGCGAGGGAGAGGGCTCCATTGAATAAGGAATCGGTTCAACTCCCAAGGAGGTCACTCCCTGTCTTACCCTCCATCCACCTAGGGATGCCTGGTAAAACTCTACACAGTTCCATCCTCTCGTAACAGGATGCTGCCACTGATTTTTAATGGTGGAATATATGATTTATAAAACTCACCTTTTCCTATCCTCTTTGGAACGTGTGGCTCAAAATTGTACTTTGAGAAAAAAAAGTGAAAAGGAAAATACTGTTTAAAAAAGAAAAACAAAATCTTGACACTTCAAGCATGTAGTGTTTTTATTTTTTAAGCTGTTTTCTTGGCATATGAAGGGAAGTTGGGAATTGGTACCCCCTCACTCCGGGTTCCGAAGGTCTGCTTTCCTTCCTAGTCCTTTCTCCCTTCTTGCCCCAGCAACTGAAGGATGGCCACAGGTGATCGGGAGCTATCCTTTCAGCACCATGAGGATACCTAGCTAGAGGAGGTCAGCCCGTTAATGACTGCAAATGTTTCCGCATTAAGCAGTCACTTCTTGCTTATATGCCCATTAATTATGAATGCTCCCCAAGGTTATAGTGAACAGGATTCACGAATCCCAGATAGAACGAGTGCAAAACTATTCTATATTTTCTTCCTGTCTCCCCAGATCACAGAAAAATGTAGTCTCTGGGTAAATAGCAAAGGAGGAACATGAGCGAAGTTATAAGCTGTTTTGGACATGTGCTCAATATTTAAGTCATCAGTCATCATTTTATTTTAAAATCTTATAAATACTAAATTCAGTTGAGCATTTCACCTGCTTCTCTGTAGTACATACCACAGATAAAATATGCATAGTTAGTTTTTTATAATTAATTTTTCTAACCGTTTGACAAACTTGGCAACGACTGAGATGTCTAGGTAATACTCTTTGAGTACTTAGGACGAAAAAAATGGAGGTACATGTTTTACTGAGAATAGCAGAGAAGTGTGAATGTGTGTGCTTGTGTGTGTGTGAGATCTGACATATATTTAGCCTTTGGAATAACTTCGGGTTTTTTGTTTCATAGTAGATGGTAACTCTAGAAATGAGACTACTTAGCTTAAGAGAAAAAAATTATAATGTTAACGTTAAAATGCAGAGAAAAATGTGTCAGAAGTTTGAACTCCAAACATGATAATAAACTAAGAAAATTCATGAAGGATAGCATGATGGTATCTTAGTGGTTGCAACAGACTTTCACTCTCTTTAACATAATATGTGTATTTCTCAACATTTGCTAGCAAATGTCTATTATGATAAGCTATACACCATAGCCCATACATTGATAGATCATTTAAAGTATTACACTAATGAGAAAAATAATGTTGCAAGGGAAGCTACTAATATTTACTTTATGGAAGGATTACAGTGTTTCACTTTAGTATAAAGTGTTCAAGAAAAAGGAAAATCTACAAATTGAAAAGCCACTAAGCCTCAATCTTGAAAGCATTTTCACACATGCTCGTTGATTGAATCACACTTCCTTACAGTTAAGAAGAGATGTTCAAAGTGCTAAATTAGGCATCTAGTATAATATCATACATCTTGTGGTTAGTATATTATATGGCACTTCAGGCATACAGTATAATTTCTTTATAATTTTGAGGCTTTTAATTCAAACTACTGAACAAGCAACCAACAAAATAGACATAACCAAGTATATGGTAGCATGAACCTCAAAGCTATCCATTATTAAATGTCAAATAGTCTACCAAATTTCAACCTAAAACGGTCCATGGGGATAAGGAAAACCATTCGCCCATCTCCTATAAAAATCTCTATATATTTATTTATGACAAGCATTTATTAATGTTCATATTTTTATTCTCTATATAAGCAAGAATTTTTAAAGAATGTAAGTCAAATATTTCAACTGTGAAGCTTGATTTTCAATTTCATATTTTCTATAATTTAGGTGGATATATATGCTGTGGAGAGATGGGGATGTGTATGAGATTCAGGTTATAATCAATTTCACTAAGAGAACCTTGAAGGGGCAGAATGTTCAAGACTTTGAATATCATTGCTTGTGCACGCTTTAGTTATAGATCCATGTAGCAAGGTAGTTCAGGTTGTCTGAGTCAGTCACTGCACTTCATGAGGCGATGTCTGCATGAGGTGATGTGACCTACACCCACTACTGGTCACAGGACGCTTAGAATTGTATATTGATGTTTATGGTAAGCAAGTACGTAGAACTAGATATAAAACTATCAAAGCTCTGTGATCAATCAAGAGCCTTCTAGTCTCAAGTCTTCTGTCTATGATCAAGTGAAAGGCTTATCTAGTAGTATCTCCCTCTTGTATGTCTTCCCATAATTCCTGCTACAAACAACACAACATCACATTTTTACCGTCTTTCCTGAAAATGGCTTCCTATATCATCCACCCAGTCAATACCAGTGCTTTGTCCACTAAGATGCAAACTGCAGACTATGACCTCATCGGAATCTGAAGTCTGTCTTCCGTGAAGTGTTGCTTATTAATGGTCAATGGAAGCTCCCCACTTCATTAGTAGACTTGGCACGAGTCCTTTATTCCTTCGTTATCCTGTCTATATTTTCATATTTCTGCTCTTGCTTTGGATGTCATCAGAGATTATTAACTTTGAAAGGGGCTTTAATACTTTATCTTTTAAACATCTGTGTTTAATATTTTGAGTGTTATGATATTGGCCATTTAACTCTTACTCAGGATAAATACCCGTGGTTGGTTCATGGTCTTCATGACTTTCTCTGAGATCTGTCTGTCTGTCTCTGTCTCTCTCATGCACACTCTGTGCATCTCATTTTTCCATGGGAATTCTATCTTGAGTGTTCTGTGGATGGTTCACTGCCTCTGTGTTTGCAAGTGATGGGTGTTGAGTCTTCCCACTGTGAGCACATTTCTGCTTTAGATCTTTATGATGTAAAGGACTACTGTTGTATGACATAGAAAATGCACACTATCCCTCTGCCTAAACTGTAGACTAACTGCAGGGTCTCTATGTGTTATTTATGTTTGTGGGCCGTATGTGTACATGCATCTGATACAGGGACAAGAGGTTGATATCAGGCACCTTCCCTGTCACCCTCCATCTATCTTCTCCATGTTCATGAGACAGGATCTCTCACAGGACCTTGGTTTCAGTGTTCAAGATAGACCACTGGCCAGGGAGCTTTGGGGACCACTTGTGGGGTTACATATATGCTTTCACTGCTGGCTTTTTACACAGGTGGTGGGGATCTGAACTCGGATCTTCATGTTTGCACAGCAAGCACTTTAACCACTGTGCCACCTGCCCTGCCCTTAACCAATTGAGTCTTGAGAGTTTGAAAAGGATCTTTGTGTTGGTAGCATTACTGAGGTCAGTGGCAGTGGGGCAAAACAGGAAGCTTAACAGCAATGACTCCTGAAGTCTGTTCTCCTCTCCTCTGTTTAATGAGTTCAGATGCCTGGATCCATCCATTCTCATATGCGTAGGCCAGCACAAAGATGAGCTCCACCACACAGTGTTTGATGGTCCTCATCTAATGAACCCACATATAGTATAAATACTTAGGAAACAAAGTTTTACTGCATAACTGTTGTCTTTCTCTGCGTGCTAGCATCTGGCATTAGAAGTGTGACAACAACTTAATAAACTGGATAACAGTTTTCTCCATTGTATAAATAGCTTCTAAGCATTCCGAGATATTATAATAATTGACTTGTGAACATGTCTATATAAGGAAAACCTGAAGAACTATCATTATAACAGTTAAATCATCATAATTATAATGTAGTCACCATGCTATAAATAGTAAACCTTTATCAATCGCATACTAATATATTATTAAAATCACAAATCGAAACACAAGCATGTTATTTTTTTAAACAAAAAGTAGATATCCCCAATAACACATTTATTTATTCATCAATGTTTCCTAAGTGGTTACTTGATTTCCTGGTTAAACAGCAGTAATGGGGGCCTGGAGGGGTGATTGGGTGGCTAACAGTGCTTAACTGCTCTTGCAAAAGACCCAGGTTCAGTTCCCAACCCACAAGAGAGCTCAGAAACATCTGTAAATCTAGTTTCAGAGGATCTTACGCCCTCTTCTGGTCACACAGGTCCTGCATAACTATGGCGCACGTGCACACACACACACACACACACACACACACACACACACACACACGCACGCGCATGCACGCGAACGCATGCGGGCACAGGAAAAACACTTGTTTACATAAAATAAAAGTAAATACATCTTTTAAAAATTAATTAAAAAATATAAAGAGCAGAAACAAGCAGGCATGCTCATAATCCCAGAACTTGGAAGGTACAATCGGAAGTTCAAAGTCACAATTGGTTGTAGAACAAGACAGCCAAGGTTTAAAAAAAGGACAAAACAAAACAACCCCTGTAGCCACTGAAACTGGGGATAGTGCTGCATGGCTGACAACCGAGCACTCGGAAGGCGGAAGCAGGAAGAGTTCAGACTCATGGCTACCTATGCTCACAGTAAGATGGAATCCTTTCTCAAAAAGGCAAGTCACAATTGACATGCTTAAGGGCAAGCCGTTCCTATAAAAGCTAGTGTGTGTGTGCATGTGTGTGTGTGTGTGTGTGTGTGTGTGTGTGTGTGTGTATCCTACAGGTATGCCAAAAATATTTTTGGCTGTCATTCCGTATCACCACTCCCCATGATCTCTACCATTCTCACTGCGTCAATATTTCTGATTCTTAGCGGTAGGAGACCCTCTGATGCTTGTTAAGAACACTGCCTCTAGCGGGTTCTTTTCAACCTACTCTCTTGGCACTTCCTATGGAGGGATTTAATCCTGGGTCATTACCCAGTCATTTACAGAACTCTTCTATGGTAGCCATCGATCTCATCTCTTTCTACTTAAATAAGGGAAGGAGAACTTCGTAGCTCACTAGTGTCATTTGATTCAAGAAGCCAAAGCCTGAGAATAGAAGCCCTGTGGTTTAAATGTAAAATATCCCCCATTGGATTGATTTTGAACACTTGGCTCCCAGCTGTTGGCACTGTTCTGAAAGGCTGAGGAGCCTTAGGAGGTGGAGTCTCACGGGAGGAAGTGGGTTCCTGGAATTTTATAGGCTGGCCCCACTTCCTACTGCTTATCTGCTACTTCCTGGATGTAGTGTGAATGGCTGCCTTGTGATTCCGTCTTCTCTGCCATGACCGGACTGAAACCCTTCTTAAACTGTTATCCAAAATACACACTTCCTCCCTTAAACTGCTTCTTTACTGCAGACTGGTGTAAGTAGAGGAACTAAGAATGTGAAGAGGTTCACAGATGCAGCTAACACAACAAAGACTCTCCTCTGTTCTCTGGTGGTATTGATTCCAGAAGGTTCCATATGGTTTCTGTGAGCTATTGAGGAAAGTATGTGAAAACATAAACTATAATTACAGTAACAACAAAAAACAACTTTATAAAAACCTTTCTGTAATCTACAGCCACTGTTGTTTTTATTTTGTTTTCTATATGTGCTCCAGAGCTCGGCAAAAAAATACTCCCCCCCCCCCTTCCAAACAGAGTCATCAACGCTAGAGGAACAACAATATTGTGCCCACATTTCTCAACTATTTCAGCATCTAATTCTACAGTGAAGGGTCTTTTCTTTCCTGGGGTTTTCTAGAGGCTAACAGACAACTCATCTTCTCTGTCTTCCATGTTATAGAACAGAAGAAACAGAAGACCTTGAAGCAAGGTTGAAGACCGTTCTTGATAAAGGGTTTTTCTTTCTTTTCTGTCAGCAGTTGAGACAATAGGAAACATGACACTTGTATGGAAAATATTTCACAAAGAAAGAATCAGAAACAGGTAGACCACCATCACCATCTCTTTGTGCAAATATACATGCTACCTAAAAGTTGTACCTATGTATTTTATGTGCACTTCTGGAGTCCAAAGACAACTTGCTGGAGAGAGTTTGTTCCTTCACTCTGTGGGTCCCGGAGATTGGATTCAGACAGTCAGGCTTGGTGGCCTTTGCTCTCTCAGACACTTCACAGACCACGTGCTGGTCTTCCAAAGCGTTTCCCAAAGAAAAGCAACATTCACTTCCCTGAGAAAACTGTTCCTATCCTAAAGCAAATGATACATCAAAGACACCTATCTTTGCACTAGTAATTTGTGAACCTTTACTAATAAATCTAAAAAGAAAAAAATATATATATATTTCAAATGATAAATAGTTCCTCTGTGTGTGTGTGTGCTATTTCATTCAGTTCTCCTAAAACAACTGAGATGTTCATTTTGTTCTATTTTTTCCCCTGAAATCCAGATCAGTTGGCTTGTTTATGGATGAGAATATGGTAAACCCACATGCTCCTGTTTCTGATCTTTCACTAACAAGCCCCCTGTCAACTTAGTTCATTTTCTTTGCCGTTTAGTTTTCCTGACAGAGCTGTCTATGCGTTGTCGTTGTTGTTGTTGTTGTTGTTCAGTCTTTTCCCAGAATCAAAGTGGGAGCACTGGGAAATTACCTCCCCTCTTCAGTATGAAATCTGCCCTTTGGATGCTAGGACAGCGATTTATTGTCCAGTTACATTCAGTCAGTCACTTACTGATCATCTCTCAGGTGCCAAGAATTGACAAATGCTGCAGGCAAAGAGTGGCTGACAGTCACTTGTGTCTTTGCAGTAGCATAATGGGGACATAGACACAGAGACAGGAACATGTCACACAGTGTAGTTAGATGTGTGTTCACGTAGAGGCCATGTAAGATAGTAAAGGCGTGTAAGCGTCTAGTGGTTGAAGCTTAAACATCACCCACAGCTTGAAGCATAGACATTTTCCTTTTCAACCTAAACAGCAGGCACAAGACACTAATTGAATTAATGTTGTCATCATTAAAATGTTAGCATATAGCTTAACAAACAATGATTAAAATTTCAAGCAGCTGAAATACAAAACCAAGTTTAAAGACTATGCTCATTTGTGTATGCTCACTTTAAATAATCCTGTAGCAGACTGGTTTATATGAACGGTCTATTATTGCATTGTTATTGTGCTAAACTCTGGTTAGCTCTAATGCTTTTCTATAAGCTTAATTTCATTTTTATTTGTTGGGCAAGCATAACCAGAATTAGGGAGAAACTGTAATTAAATTATGTATGCTTTCACATTCATGGCTGAAAGCAATGCTTCTCATCCCTCCATGAAGTCATGAGAAGAAATTCCATCTAAAGGCCCAGCCACAGAGCTTAGCAGGTAAAGGAACTTGCTGTCCACTACAATTACACATGCACTCTCCCATGCACACAAAAATAAATGAATGTAAAACAATTTAAATTGTATCTACAGAGTTAAAAAGTAATATTAGAAATTCTTGTTTTAAATAAATTTAATTTAATTTATATATTAATTAATTTAGTAATAAATTAAAATGTTTTTAATAAATTGTTTTCATTAAATTTAGTAACATTTACTCATGATCTTCTAGAAGCTTCTAAGAATGTACTTATATAAACCTTGTATGTTCCTGAAGCAGCACCATTGGGATAAGGCTCCTTGTGGTAGGCTATCTTTTTCTAAGACTAGCCAGGAGTTTTAAACTTAAGTCAATTTGTTGGTTCATAAAAAATATATTTTAGTATGATGCTCAGGGATATCTACTTAATTTGACAAAATATTGAGAACTGAAGTTTACGAATAAAAAGCAATAATGTGATGGTGGACTGGAGATGAGACACACGTCTGTACATCTTATAACCGTGTTCCCTGGTGGTTTAACTGAGGAGGAAAAAGCTGTCCTTAAGTGTCCGTCGCTCCATCCCATGGGCTGAAGAATAAAATGGCGTAAATGACAAAGTGAGCTGGGCACCTTTTGTTTCTGGCTTTGACTCGGTGTGACTGACTATCTCACACTTTTGCCATGGTGACTTCCCCACAATATGGGCCATAACCTCAAACTGAGAACCAAAAGAAACTTTCCCTTTTGGTTGGCTCTGTTGTAAGAGCACTTGCTGTTCTTGCTGGGGACTGAGGTCTGGTTCCCAGCACCCATATGGTGGCTCATTACTGTCTGCTACTCTGGTTCTGGGGATCCAGTGCCCTCTTCTGGCCTCTATGGGAAATGCACGCACTTGATACACATACATGCAGGCAAACTACTAATACATGCAAAAAGGAGTCCTTACAAAGGAAGGAAGGAAGGAAGGAAAGAAGGAAGGAAGGAAGGAAGGAAGGAAGGAAGGGAGGGAGGGAGGGAGGGAGGGAGGGAGGGAGAGAGGGAGGAGGGAGGGAGGGAGAGAGGGAGGAGGGAGGGAGGAAGCAAGGAAGCAAGGAAGGGAGGGAGGGAGGGAGGAATGAAGGAAGGAAGGAAGGAAGGAAAGAAGGAAAGAAGGAAAGAAGGAAAGAAGGAAAGAAGGAAAGAAGGAAAGAAGGAAAGAAGGAAAGAAGGAAAGAAGGAAAGAAGGAAAGAAGGAAAGAAGGAAGGAAGGAAAGAAGGAAGGAAGGAAGGGAAAGAAACAAAGAAACAGAGAAAAGGAACTCTTCCCTGTGAGCTGCTCTCTGTCAAGTATTCTGTCACAGTTAAAACAATTAGTGAAAGGTGTGTTCTTGCCCCAAACTAAGGATAAACAATTTACAATTGTTTCTAGACAATGCCTATTATTCAGCTGTACTCAAAATTCTGAATATTTACTTAAGACAGAGCCGTTTAGCCAAATTTGATCTGTAGCTAAAGATGACCTTAAACTCCAGATCATAAATGACTTCAAATTCCTAACTCTTAGGTTTATGATGAAGGAAGACTGGGTGTGGTGTCATGTCCTTGTGATCCAGCACTGGGCAGGGGGTCTGGAAGCAAGGCAGGAGGATCACAATTTTCAGAACACATCATGAGATCCTTAAAAAGACAAAAACGATACAAAACCACAGATAGAAACAGAAATTAAGTCTATACTCTCTGTGATGTGTCTTTAAATATTGAGTTATGTGGTTCTCCCCTTAAAGATATAAAAGAAAACCAGGCATTTTGGATAAAAATGCACTGATACAAACCGTTATTTACACTTAAATGTAAGTGCCAAGATGTGACCAAACTTACTGTGCATTGTGCTGGGGGATTTCCCTCTGCAGCCTTCCTTAACCAAATTATACTTTTTAATTAGTCTCTCGCAAATGGCTACAGGCTTCCTCAAAGTGGTTAGACTCCAGGGATTTGCAATATGGAAATGCTGGTATGCAAAAGCTTCTCACTAAAGCGACTGCAGGAGTTTAGAATGAAATACTTTGGACTTTAAAAAACTGAGCTTAAGCACTTGTGAAGTCCTTATTATCCTTGTTGCTTTTAATTATCAAAACCTGCTAAAGCTCAGCTGCCATTCGGGTTATCTCGGGCTGAATTCTTGGATTTATATTTTGTGCATTTGGAACTCAAAAAGCCTACAGGGTCTTTAAAGCTATGTTCACCTGTGTACTATTACCTGGATTGCTTCAACTCCTTGATCTATAGAACATCTTTCCTTTTGGAATGTTAACGGAGGACGTAGGAAGACCCTTTCTATTCAAATTCTTGTTGCTATGCTGATGTCTCCAATCAGCCTTCTTGATGGCCTTTCACAGATCTGAAGTGGGGAATTCTTGGCTTGCAATATTCAAGGACTCCTGTATCAGATGTGTATCAATAGTTACAACAATTTTATATTAATATATTAAGAACTCAAAGAAGACACTATAACGAAAACATCACAGCAACAGACAGAAAAAGAAGAAAGCTTCTTCCTAAACAATATATTTCAAAATCACTACCCTCTGGATATGTGTGTGTGTGTGTGTGTGTGTGTGTGTGTGTGTGTGTGTGTGTGTGTATTTAAAATCATTAAACTGCTCTGCTCACTAAAATGTATTATATTTTTTCAAGACCTTTATATTTTAGCCTTCTAAAATTTGTTACATTAAGCCATAAGACCAGGAGTCAATCATATAAGATTCACTTATGTATTTAAATTAAATAAGGGCATATGTTGTCATAGATATTGATCATATGCATGAGATGTGGGTCATGGATTTGGAGAGTAAGGCGATCACCACTTAGGTGAGGACTGTCGGTGAATGTGAGGAGTCAAAATCCAGATCCCTAGCAAAGCTTTTCCAGTATTATTTTGATGTGGTTTTACTTCCCATTTTTCTACACTAAATCCCATCACAGGAAACTAAAGAGCGTAGACTGTTCTACTGGGGAAAAAAAAAGTAAAGATTTTTTACTTGAATTCCGGCCGTGTTCTGTGCTAGCTGAATGCCATTTAGCAGTGTACTTCCTTCTTGATGGAAGAGAAACTGAGGCAGCTGTGTCTGTAACTGTCCCTTCAATTCCTAGCCTGTATCCCCTGACTCAAAGTGTTCTACCCTCTGAGGGAACTTCTTCCCACAAAAGAATGGGTGACACTCTTACTTGACCTTGTGCCCTGGGCAGAGTGATTGGCCTAAAGTTGAACAGCTGGTCCAAGCTAAGCTCACTCTAGGCCTGTAGCTTTTGGGATGGGCCAGAGCTAGAATACTCAGGACCTATTGGGTTTATTAGTTTGCAAAGTAGTCATGGGCTTGGCTCTTTGGCATGAGCTCAGTTCTACCCTCAACCATCAAACTGACGCGGAGAATCATTTTCTATGAGAGAAAAAACAGGCAGGGCAAGAAGAGACTTGAGTAAGACGTCCTCCATTACAAGAAGATGGGTCTAATCCTCAGACTCTCGGGGGGTCACTCCACAGGTGTAGAGAGCAGCCTCAAAACAGCAGCCCACTGAAACCCAGCCTCACTGTTCCTGAGCAGGCACAGGGTTGATGTCTCCGGGTCGTGGAGGAAGCAGAACCATGATGATTATATAATTTGTCATACCAACTGGGGCAAAGATCATTATGCTGTGATAACCAACACAAATTGACATGTTCTGGGGGAAAACCAGGGGAGATGGATCCCTCCCTGAGCATAGCAACAGATATCATTTTGCACGCTATACTGTCACCGACTCCTGACCCTTCTCACCCAATTCTGAAACCTTTATCCTAAACACCAACTAACATATTAGAGTCTTGAGAGTGACCCAAATACATTAAATCCTGCCCCTGGGGGATTTGTGCTAGCCAGACAGGGATGACAATCACATGTCCTCTGGGATGGGAGTGGTTAGGACCCGAGGCACAGCCACAGTGACTTCACCTCAATAAGAGTATGCTGAGCAAAGAAACAACCTTAAAATCTGGCATTCTCTATGGTCATATTTATGTAATATTCTTGAAAGAACAAAGTCATGGAGCTGGGGGATTGATTCCTCTTTATTAAGGATTGCGGGGTGGGGAACAGGGGAAGAGGGTGCACATGTCTGTAAAGGGGCAGCCTGAGGAAGCCTTGTCACATGGATGCAGTTTTCTTTTTATTGTCGTGGTAGTTTCCTTGAACCATACACAGTTGTAAGATCTAGGCATCTCAGCACGCCCACACTCCAAATGTACATTTGCACAAGTGCACCCCTGAGCCGCAGTGTGTATATTCACACGAGTGTGTGGAGCTGGTGAAGTCAGAATGATTGTTTCGGAGTTTGGGTGTTTCCTTATTCTGATCAGCAACATTGTTACCACTGGACGAGGTGAACTGTAGGGTATGCGGCCTTTTTCTTTCCATTTATTTGCAACTTGTGTGTGCATAGAGGGGACTGTGTGTGTTTGTGTGTACCTGTGAGTGTGCAAGTCTGCTTACCCATGTGTAGTGGCAGGGGAGAGATTAACTCTGGTATCTTTTTCTATCACGCTCTTCTTTATTTTTTTGAGACAGAGTCTCTCACTCAACCTGGCACTTACCATTTAGGCTGGGCTAGCCCACCATGTCCGCTCGCGTTCACTCCCTGCCCTGCAATGCTAGAACCACAGAGGTAGCGTCTATTCTGTTCAGCTTTTACTCACTGAGCATTGCCCCAGCCATTGTTTTCAACTTGTAAGTCCATAATTATTTCCAGGATAATTTTAGTGCTTTTGTTGTTTAGCTTGCTGAGTTTTTATTGTGTCTGTCAGTCTGCTAAATATTTTAACTTACTAGCTGACAGACATAGCCTCTTGTCTATAGCAACTCAGAAATAAAATAATTACATTCATAGGGAAAGTGAGTATATCTGAATAAATGCATAATATGTTAGGAAAAGATATGCAAAATAGGAAAGGACTATAGCACAAAGTACTATTAGCCAGCAGACTCAAATCTACTTTGAAGTAGTGCACACTTAACTGCACTTTGCAAGCCTTGACTTGCAAATCCTTAAAACGTCTAAGAGTTAAAACAGCCCCATTTCTAATACTAACATCAACAATGATGACACACCTCAGAGACTTCAGAGAATCAGATGAAAGTGACGTCGTGAAGTCACCCTGGTGGGAAATAAGCAGAATCGATGACTGATTGACAGAGAATAGTCTGTTCTTCTAGGGGATTACTTTAGAGCACAGCATGAATTGTGTAAAATAAATTTGAATGAAATCGAATATGTAAGATGAGTTTCCAGACTCTGGGTAAAAGGTGGGGTGGTTGGGAGAGAATTGAAGTGACTATCTGACTAGGTCAACCGCTCACTCTTGAATGTATTCAGGCTCTCCTGCAAGGGTGAGGCTGTGCTCATTCTTAAGGTCATGAAACGAAGTTGTGTTGTCATAACATCTGTAATGTGGACACAGAGAAGCTTAAGGGATGGTGTGTGAGAACACTCTAAAAAGTAGCCAATTAGCCTGCAGATGAAGGAGACAAGAATACACACTAATAAAGACCAGAGCATAGGGGGTTGAAGGGATGTTTGTTTTGATAAAGAAATAAATGCTCAGGTGAGTCCTGTTCAATAGATTTGATAGAGATTAAGTCAAGGAAGATCTTTGAGATTGGAGGAACAGAGAAAAATCAATAAGCACATCTTTAGGGAAAGAAGAGTATTAAAGTAAATGCAGAATAATGTAGGGAATACACAAAACACCAAGGGCCTTAATAAAACATTATCAGTGACAAATTCAGGTCTATTATGAGGCCTGTTGCAGAATGAACTGTATTCTCCCTAGATTAATCCGGGGTGAGAAGATTCGTCTAGGTTTAAGAGGCTTGAACAAGGCATGGACGGGGTTCAAGCCCTGAACAGGGAGTGTAGTGTCTGTGCCCCACACTGACTGTGCTATAGCTACACACACACACACACACACACACACACACACACACACACACACACACACACACACACACACACACACATTAAGATGCACTTTGGCTCTTCAGTGGCATGCATGAAAAATTATCATACCTCATTTTAGCTTTAATTGCTTTTATAATTCTGAATTTGCTGTTAAATGCAAATGCTTAATTCTAAATACGCACTCTCTGTCTTAATTAGATAAAATAATCCTCTGTTGCTTGGGTAGTTCAGTAAATTAGTCCCTCGACTAAAACTCTCCTGGATCCTGTTGTTTATGCGTTAATCTGTAGCCACTTGTACAGACAAATGGGAAATAAATGTATTTTTTTTTTCAGACTTCTGTTGTAACTGTTGGCATGCCTTCAAATTTGTTTCCTTTGGATGTGACTAAAAATTACTCTTGTGACCATAATAATTATAATTTGTGTTAATGTAGTCTTATAATTGTGGAATTTCCTTTCCAGGTTTTTTCTTTATTTAAAGCTATGAGTTAAAATTACATGCTGGTAGCCCCAGACAAATAGAGAATACAAGCAGTACTGTTGTACAGCCAACCCTTTCTGTCTGTGGGTTTCCACATCTGTGGGCGCGTCTAACTTCAAGTTAGAAGTATCCTGAATGCTGTGTCTCCGCTGAGCATGAACAGGCACTTTTTCTATTACTAATCCAGAAGAAACTCAGTGTAGCAACTATGCAGTACTTACCCCACAGTATCTGTTGTAAATAAGCAAGGGATTACTTAAAATATATAGAAGGATGTCCCTCGATTACACCATTTAGAGATTAGATTCTACCATTTACAGATTCCAATACCACTAGGGGGTCCGTGGACCAATCCCGTGGGAAGTCAAGAACCAGATGTAGACACAAATACTAACTCAAAAAGCAAGGTTCTGCAAACGGGGTTGTATCAACTGGTCCCAAAGGAACGGAGCAACGTGAGTAATGAGCAGAGATCAGATTGCTCCTTTTCAGCTTCCATGCCTTACTCACAGTGATGGAGATGGTACCCGTGACACCATTGCCTAGTACAAAGGACTTCTGTCCTACTGTCCACAAAGTATTTCATCCCAACCTTGCATAGCTTTCTACATCATTATCACTATTTCAGTAATCCAGAAACTGAGTCACAGAGATGTTCCGAAGGAGCAATAATGAGCCCGATGTGTGGTATAGCTAGATACGCAGTACCTCACGTACTACTTACTTTGTCTGATGTGGTTTTGACTCCCCACTCACTATCTACCACCCCTCCCCCTCCCTCTCTCTTTCCTCCCTCTCTCCCTCTCACTCCCCCTCCCCCTCTTACTACAAAAGTATCTTGAGACTCCTATGACCGAATCTACTCTTACATCCTTTTTGTGAGCACTGACACTTGGATAGAAATCCAACAAGGGTTCTTCCTGATAGCAGTTCTTGATCATCCAAAACCTCCCCTGTGTCTTTTAACCTAATCTTTGCCCACCGATCTGCCAGACCAAATCTGCTTCCAGACCAAAGCCTGCTGCCAGCTTCTGTCAGCCCACACACATCAGGTTGATGCTTCCATTCACCATGTCCTGCCGCTTGGTGCAGGTGACGCTTCTCAACCTCGTTGGAGAATTAACCATAATGCACTGGGAAGGAAGATGACTGCTCTCAAGGCATGTACATTCACACCTTTTACAGCCCCAGACACGGCATGCAGGTAGACCCGAGATGCTGTGGCTTCCTGGCTTTGTGTGATGCTTATCCATAAAACATGCCTATCCCTTTAAGAAAGGACAACAACAGCTTTTACACTAATGTCTTCCTTTTGATTGCATTAGGTTTGCAAATTAAACCGATTAATGGTGGCATTCGGTGAAGCTCTCAGCTCTTCTGTTTAATACTCTTATCTGACAACGTGTAAATAGAAGACATAATTAATTACTCACGACTTGCATGTCAAGTTGAATAAAAAATCACATCCCCAGGAGGCCCGTTATTACATATCTGACTGTTCTGTGAAATTGGTTTTGCAAGGAGAAGGCATACCTGGAGATAAGGGTTTTATTTGTTTTCCTATCCGTTTTATTTAATTTATTAGAGTGTCTTTAGAAAGATGTGGAAGAAAAACATGACCTGCCAAAATAGCTTGGAAAAGCTTATTGCATTTACCCTGAAATGGCTATTTTTTAAAAAATTATGTTTTTCAGTTTTTATCAGTGGGATCATAAACTCCGTATCTGAGAGTTTTTTTAAAGTGATGATGACTTTTTATAAAATGAGCCCCCAGAAGGCGACTGCTCCCTCTTTAGAATATGCCCAGACACTGATATCATCAGCCAATCGTGCTATGCCATATCATCTCCATACATGGTCTCAGCCTCTAACTGGAGAGTGTGTGAGCGTCTACTAAGGCGAAGAGGGAGGGGTCACTGTCTTCATCAAGTCTTCCATCTTATCTGTCTAGAGTTGAGCTGAATGAAACGAGGTCCCTGCTTTAACTGGAACATTCCACGGTTCATATTTAGCTCTCAATCTGTTCTATGGTAATTTCTGAGGGAGCGGACTGTGTCTGACAGAGAGCTGTGCCGCCGTGATAGGTGGCCCTGCTCTTACTCTAAAGTCTTGTCTAGGAAGAATTTTTGAACACGCCTTCCTTGTGATAGAGATTTAATAAAACTAGTATTTGCCTCAGGTCAGGTAAACTGACAGAGTTGTCAAAGCAAGGCCACCAAGAAGAGCTCACTTGCCTCCCGTCACTCAGCCACATCACCTCTCTGGGGGGAAAAAAAGACTTCCTCACTTCCATCTCATGGGAGCACTGTGAAGTCTAAATGAGGTAACCTGTGAACATGCTTTGTAAACTGTAAAGCGCCATTTAAGGACGTTACCCTATTAAAGATGACGACATAGTCTGCTTCATTTACCTTATTGGAGCGTTTCCTTCTTTTCCTGACTCTCCGTGTGTATTTGCTTGTGTGTCCTGGAAGTCTTCCATTACAACTCAAGTATCTTCCTTTTATAAAGTAAAATTGGCCAGACCCGAGTTACTGTGGGTCACGCGCACTCACAGCTTAATTATGCAAGTGGAATTCCCTGTTGCCTACATTTCCTGAGAAGTCCATCATTAATCTGTTGATCAAACCCCTAATAAATATGTGTGTGCATCCTGGTACACATGGTATGACCAATGTTACTTTTAGGTCTATGTTGATGGTCCATAGGTATCTGCCTTATGCTATAGGTAACTCTCATTCACTCATTTTTCCTATAAATACGCATTTAGGACAAATTATATGACCAACACAGTTCTTATCACTGTTTCCTGGGCTTTGTAAGGGAAGGTGTGTTTATAACGTTAACCCCAACTACAGAGCAGCTGGGCTCTCAGCATATCCTACACCTTGCTCTATTTCCTATAAAGATCTCTTTTATGGGATTCCTTTTTTTCTTTTTAATAATGCTTTTAAAAAAAGATTTATTTATTGTTTGTATGTGAGTTCTCAGTACACTGTCACTTTCTGCAGACACACCAGAAGAGGGCATTGGATCCTATTACAGATGGTTATGAGCCATCATGTGGTTGCTGGGAATTGAATTCATGACCTCTGGAAAAGCAGTCAGCGCTCTTAATCCCTGAGCCATCTCTCCAGACTCCCCACCCCCTCGTTATGGGATTCTTAATGTCCCATGGGACATTGTTCTGAAATCCCATTTCTCTTGGGTACCACTTCTGCCCTTCTAGGCTCTACATTTTGGATATTAATTTTATCCACTTCAGGAACTTTGCCTATGCTCTCAAAAATTTATCCTCCTCTTGAGAAATGAAGACTTTTTTTTTCTGGGCCAAGCTTGTGCCTTATGTTTTGATTCTCTCCTTGGAACTTGTCAGTTTTAAGTCAATCAATGTCATTTCTGTCATAGCGATTTTTCAGGCATGTCTGAATTCCCCGTAGACATGAGCTAGGCTCTCCTTCTCCAACCCCACCCTAACACATTAACAGTTGAAAAATTACTTGTCTAACTGTATTTTCCTCTCATTCACCTTGGCCGTTTCCCAGTAGACATGGATAAACCGGCAGACTAACCATAGGCCTGGCAGAATGCAGACAGATGTGCGAAAGGGTGTTGGGTTGAAGATGATTATCCAACAATACAATCACAACAAGGACAACAAAACACCCATGGAAAACACATTATTTTCTGGCTTTTGTGAAACTGTGTCATCTTAATTCAACATGAATCTGAATGCAAGGTCAAAAATGTATTTATACTGAGCCTCATCCATTCAATTCCAGAGCAATTCAGCTATTATATAGTTCTGAAAATCGTACATGCATGTATATCTGGGCATCAAAATCAGAATTGATGGAGGACACAAAGTTGGGTGGGTAGGAGAAAGGGAGGGTCTGGGGGTAGTGACAAAGGTGATCCACACAAATTGTAGAAAATTTTTGAAGAATTAGCAAAAGATACAGAGTTGGGAGGGGGAAGGGTGGATCTTTGAGGAATTAAGGGGAAGAGTGAGGCTTAGATATGATTAAAAATACATTGCATATGTGTATGGAATTCTCAAGACACTAATAAAAGTATTCTATGGGGAACAAAGGAAATGCTAGATTAGAGAGAAACTATTTGCCTCAAGTGGTGGCCACTGAACATGAATTAAAATGCAAACATTTTAAAAATAAGCTTCATTGTTCATATGAACACATCCAGGTTGGAAGGTGGATTTGTATGTGAGACTATACAAATCATTACCAGAATGTAAGGTAAATATACTCTGTCTTTCCGGTTGGGAAGGGGACATCTCAGGAGTGAGGTAGAGATCTAGTGCCATGAAAAGTCCATAAGTCCATGAGGGGGATGTGCACAAAGCCTGATAGCGCTGAGGGACACTGAGCCTGAATAGACCATCTCCTATAACCAGGTATGGCCTCAAGTGGAGGGACTGGGACACCAACACAGTTACAAAACCTCGGACCTACAGTTTGTCATGCCTGCAGCATGTGCCGGGACCTGAGCCTAGCATAATCATCATCAGAGACACCAGAGAGACTTCATCCAGCAATTGATGGGAGCAGATGTAGAGTCCCACAGCCAAACATTAGGCAGAGCTTGTGATCCTGTGGAAGAGATGAAGGGAGGATTGAAGGAGCCAGAGGGACTGAGGACATCACAAAATCACAGCCTGCAGAAGCAACTGACAAGGATCGAGTGGGCTCCCGGAGATCAGGGAGGCTGTGTGGCTCTGACCTCAGTCCTCTGTGTATATATTATATGTATAGCAGTGTTCTTGTGGGATTTCTAACAGGAGAAGCGTGGGCTGTCTCTGACTCTTTTGCTGCCTTTGGGATCCTTTTTCTCCTATTGGGTTGCCTCATCCAGCCTTGATGTGAGAATATGTGCCTGGTCTTACTGTAGCATGCTATGCTGTATTTTGTTGAAGTCCTTGGAAGGCCTGCTCTTTTCGGAAGGGAGATGAAGTGGTGGGGGGAGGTTTGGGGAAAAACCGGAGCAGGGAGGGAGAAGAGGGAAGGGGAACTGCAGTCAGGATGCAATATATGAGAGAAGAATAAGCAAAAGGGAAAATATTGGATTAATCAAATGAAGCAAAAATCTTAGTTAATAAATATATTGATAGTAGTTAGTCTTACAAGCATTTAAAACCTAATTTAGATCTATGAGAATATATACATAAATGTGTATTATTTTTGGAAAATCTATTAAAGAAATTTGCATGAAATGGAAAAAATACATTCTGTCTTTTTTTAAAAAAATGAGTAAGAAGAAATGTGTACCACTCTGAGTTTCTGCTTTTGAACATTCTTTGTGTCGCCATCCCAGAATTATGTGAACGTGGGAAATCTGTCACATGATACTCAGAATCAACAATGAGCACCATCCACATGGTAGTGAAAATGTGTTTATTTTGAAATTTGTCTCCACGAGCTGATTGTCTCTGAGTCATGTGATGTATTTCACAAATGCAGTGATGCCCATTGAGAACACCGAGTCAGGACCTCCATGATCTACTAGCTCTCCCTGCACAAAACTCCTGTAAAACCTGAATGAATTCAAACAAATCAGTGAAAGGGATAATATTGTCTCCTTCCCAGTACCACCATTGCTGGTTAAAAGAAGCGAAGGCAGGTATGGTGTGCATTATTGAAACTGTTCCATGTTGACAATTCGGATCTTTCCGATCATGTAAGATCAGCGTGGTGAGTACTTTGTGAAGTTTTCAGACAACTCCCCAGAAGAACAGGCTTTCCGTACATTTGCGATTCCGTGGCTCTTTTCATATGCTGATCTCCATTCAGCATCTAGTCTTTCTTTTTTCACAAACCATCTGGGAGATTGACACATTGCCTCTCACCAGATGGCCTAACATGCCGATCTCTCACTTCCGTGGCACCATACTTCCATGATAAACCACCCTGAATACTTTAACACAGTGCTGTTGCCCAAAAATTCCTCTGCTTACAGTGCTGAGAACCACCCCATTGTTGGCCATTTCATTTCCCAGGGTCCAAACTCCGTATGATTTTCATCATTGTACAAAACTGTTCTAGGGATCCAAGGAGCTGAACAGTTCAGCTGAGAACCATCCTGTCTTCATTCCACCTGTCTTCTTACCCCATCTTTCCCTCTCTCTTCCCCGGTCTCTATGTTTCTGGTCCATGCTCTATCTCTGGAGTCCACCCTTTCTCCACCTTTCCTCCTCCAACTCACTGCTTTGGAGTGATCCTAGAAAGCAGCCGAGCACAACTGCAGTGTGTGCTCTGGCTGGAGGCATGCACACTCCTGGATCTCTTCTGCAGGCAACTCACACCATTCCACTCACAATCCAGCAGTGACCGCATTACAATGTGAGTACATCTACTGGGGATGTTGCCTTCCTCTTCTGGTCTTGAGAAATAGGGTGAAAACCACTGAAGGACAAAGGCATGGGAAAAGCCTTTTCTACAGCTCAGAGATGCAGCCTTAATATCTTCCCACACCCCTTCCCCCTACTGCTTTTAAGTTTTGTGAATTCTTCTAGACATTTAAGGTTCAAGGAGAAAGTGTGAATTGGGAAAGCTGACAATTAGGATTGGCCTCGTGTGCAAAGCGTCTTTCCTTTAAGATCCTCTAAGTGTTCACTTCCTTTTTCCTTTTGACTCTTAAACTTTAGAGCTTCCCTGATCCCTGACATGCAGACTAACTCCACACTTGATGAGTTTCAGGCTTGAACATCAGCCTTGAGTGGCTGTTATGTTTCTCCTCACTGTTCCCCAGGAAAGTCTATCACTACAGGAGTGTACAGAATCTTGCCCCCAAGGACGTTACTTCAAACTTCCTTCCCATAGATCTCCCAACCAAATTTTCAGAATGCCTCTGTGTGCGTCATTCTGTCACTCCTGATGTGTGTCACCCTGGAGATGACAGCGGCCACCTGGGGCTTCCGAAGGCTCCTTTCCCATCCTGCTGTCTCAGTGTCGAGCCGGGGGAAGTTGTCTACAGCTTGCCAGGAACAGGAAAAGACCCAGGGAGCAGCGCCTGTGCAGTGTAGTCTAGCACTGCGCTCAGGCAAGTTTGCTGTTCCCCGCGGGTGGGAAACAAGCAGTCTTCCCAAGAAACCTCGGTACCTGCTTGGCGTGGCTAAGAGGAGACATAGGAAATCTGAGATGAAAAAAAGAAAAATAATCAAGTTCTGGGGTCAGGGAGGAGGACTGGTACTTAAATCATTCAGCAAAAGGCAGCACAAATGGGCAAGGTGAGTGTCTGTTACCTTATGGCCTTCACTTCCAACTCTGTGCAGTAGTCCTTCTCCTTCTGAGACGTCTCCGTTGACCAGGCTCTAATATTAGCTTTCTGTTAAATATGAAAAGATGTTTATTAACATAAATATCTTTATCATCTTTGACCCCACGCATGTTCTTTCCTCACCTGCTCATCCTTCGGGTGTGTTTTAGTTTTTGCTTTCTAGCTCCCCAGTGCTCTGTAAGCATGGGATAAAGTGTTAATTAGTCTTTGCCTGGTGTATTCCTTAAATCCTGACATGCACAAATGATCAGGTATTTTTTAAATTAATCAATGAGTTCATACAAACATCTTTGAAATAAGCTTTTCTGTAAGTGTAGGACGGGGTATTTGGTGTAGCTTTAGTCTTGTTTAGACCTCATTTCAATTAGAAAACTACATTTTGTCTATTATTCCATTATAGTTCATTGGTATGGCCATATAAAGAAGAAAGATCTAGAAAACGTAATATAATATAAAATGTCATAGTCTTACTAATCTTATGACAAGGTGGGCATGGGGACACTGGCCTGGAATATGAACATTTGAGAGATGACAAAGCAGAATCTCAAGTTCTAGGGCAGCTTGAATTGTAGAGTAACATCCTGTCTCAAAAACTAAACACACATGCACACCTACACACACAATGCCAGATTATCTGCTTTATTTATGACCTTAAAATAGACCTAGTTCACTCAACATAGCAGCATGTTTAGACGTCCTTGATAAGCCTTTGTAGCCACTCAGTAAGAGCTGCCTGCTAAGCACCTGATAACTTCAAGGTCTTTTTAATGGGAAGAATAATAAATGCCCAAGTATAAGTGTGGGATCTATAAATGTGTTTAAAGTGGTGAGATTATCTCGAAGGTTTCAATTGGGATCAGTCTAATCACACAAATTCTTAGACGTGGAAGGGGAAGGCAGAAGAGTAACTCAGGGCCATATGCAAAGTCTTGACCTGCTTTGAAAATTAGAGGAAGGGATCGTGATCCCACAGAGGTGGACAGTCTCTAGAGTCTAGATGCCGCCTATGAGAAATGGGGTCCTTGGTCTTACAACTGCTAGGGCCTGTATTCTGCCATCACCCTGGATGAGCAAAAGGATGCTCCCCTTGAGCTGCAGAAAGCAACACATCCCTGTGACATCTTTCTTCTATCCCAGTGGGAACCACATCCAACTTTGGATGCCTACAACTGCAAGATAACAAACTCACGCTGTTAAAGTCATTACATCTGCAGAGATAATAGAAAACTGATACAGAACTTAAGTGCACAGGAGAGAATGTTATTAATAATAACATAGGCAGCTTTCAGAGTTTGATAGCCTAGATTATCTCAGATGTAACTTAGAGAAATTCCTCCCTCCCTCCCTCCCTCCCTCCCTCCCTCCCTCCCTCCCTCCCTCCTTCCTTCCTTCCTTCCTTCCTTCCTTTCTTCCTTCCTTCTTTCCTTCCTTCCTTCCTTCTTTCCTTTCTGACAGAGTCTCACTGTGCACCTCAGGCTGGTCCCAAGTTCTCCATACTCATGCCTTCCCCTCTTCATACTACACTTATTTGTGCACAGTACCATGCCTGGCTTGAAGTCTCCTGTTCTAGTGGATAACAAGACTTCACCCTGACCTATGATTTGAAGGAATACCTCATCTGAGGCTCTATAAGAAGATGACAGAACTTGATGCCAGTATGTTAGCTGGAAGACTAGGAGCGTGGCCGAATGCCAAGCATTTCTGCTTGCTAACCACCTGATATCTCAAGACCCTTTTTATTGGGAAGAATAAAAAATGCCCAAGTATAAGTGTGGAATCTATCAATGTGTTTAAAGTGGTAAAGGGACTTCACAGTGGTGAAATCAAGGGTGACCTGCAACCTGATTGATGGGGTCAGAGTTCACAGAGGGCCCACCATGTCAGGTAGCTCTGTTGGGTGAGCAGCCATCTGGAATATAAACTCTTTGTTTAAGACATACTTGTTAACCCCAAAATTAGCATATTGAATGACCACCCTACCAGCTAGCTACATATCACTCAAGTCAAGCAGCAATGGGCAGTTCAGCCAATGGAATGGCAGGCCGGGGCTAGGAGGCCTCCTTAAATCTGCCTTGGATTTGCTCTTGGAAAACGAGAGGAGTTTAGCCAAATACTGCTCCTGGTCCCCTCAATAATCACCATCAAATATTCTACTACAAGATTTCTTGCAACTGCCCATCTACATTTTACTAGATGGAGAAATAGCCTCCAGCCGCACAAGACTGCCTCTGTTGTCCCAAACACACAAGAAGAGACGTGCACGGTTGCAGAGCTATTTATACACAGCCAACTTTTGTCTTCAGTTCACATGCACACACAAGTCCCATTGATAGCAATGGAAGCCACAGACATGTGGCTGAGGGCAGAATTGGTCTGGCAAGCCTGGAGGTCTGGCGTTCCTTTCTCTCTATGACAATCTCAGAGTCGCATCCCCCTTTAGAGGAAGAGCGCTTGGTTTTACATCTTCTTCCCCAACCCCTCTGTCTTGGCCTCAAAAGGCAAAGCAGAAACTTGTGAAAGTACTGGAAGATCGGTCTCCTCACATAAAATCAACTCTGTGAGGTACTTGGAGAAGCTGAGAACTTGGCAGCTTCTAGATTTTAAAAAATGTGGCAAAATACTTTTCTACCAGTCTGCAATGGTCTCTGGGGTCTAACAGCTTGACTTTATAACCATCCTGGGAAGGAAAGCAAGTGGTATCTTTCAAACACTGTGACAAGCCACAAAGTTCTCAAGTCCAAGATTTAATTTCCACAAAGCACATACATCCTGGCACTATTTTATACCCATACCTTCTATTCTTCTCTAGAGGAATCATGAGACTCTTTTTCCTTTCCATGGTGTTCCCAGGCAGGCTGGCTAATCAGCATATTAAATCTAGGACACAGAAACTGGTCTAGTAGCAGGCAGACGAAACCAGGGACAGAAAATGTTGCATTCTATTTCTGAGATTAATGGGGTCAGAAACTCGCCCTTAGAAAGAGGGAGAGAAAAGGCTACCAAAAGTGTCAGCTGTTCACGTCATTCTCCTACTGCGTGGAAAAATGTAAAATATAACAAAGCTAAGAGAAAGGAGAGAAGAGATATTTGAAAAACAAAAAAATCTCTTTGTCTCTCTCTCTTTCTATCTCTCTCTCGCTCTCTCTCTCTGTGTGAGAGAGAGAAAGAGAGACAGAGACAGAGAGACACAGAGACACAGAGAGACAGTGACAGAGAGACACAGAGAGACAATGGAGAAGAAAAGAGATTTATGAAGTTGGATTTAGTCATCCTTAGTAGCTTTTCCCACTATGATAGAAAATTATTTTCGTTTTGAAATTGGTTTTTGTTTGGATTGTATCTCTAATGATGTATAACCTTTCCAGAGATTGAACAGCAAAATAAAATCCTTTCTTTTTTCCATTCACTGTGAAGATACACCCTCTGCCCAGTTTTTATAACACATCACGTTTCCCCTGATGTATGCATACTGGAGTTCTACATAATAAGTAACCTTCGAGGAGACACATTGTCTGTGACTGATTGTGGCGCTCTGTACGCGAGAGAGGTGAGCAGGAGGATTAGAGTTCAGCACATGCATCTCTCGTCTCTGCTGCTTATAGCAAAAGCAGAAGCCCGTGGGGACCCTCTTTGTCGATGTGCTTTGATGCACTTTGAGAGGGAATCCAATTATCTTGGCCCTTGGCTCTTGTCCAGTGAGGCATCCTGGTGGTGTCCGACCCAGCGTGCAACCGTGGTAATGGATCAGGTGACAGCTTGAGTGGGTTACAGCCCTCGCTCCTCGAGCCAGCAGCCAGCAACACATCACTGCCCCCCAAATCTCAGCACAAGAGGGAGTTATGAACTGTACACAGTGGGAGGCTATAGAAACTACCTTGGCAGAAGTGCACACTAAGAACGGTGACATAGGGGGTGTGATTCTTCCATGGGGTGAAGGCCCAGGATAAATTGTGACAACCTACTTCTCAGTCCACCCTAAAGATAAGGGATGTGACTCCGTCTTGATAAATTAGAAAGATGACTTTATCCACTCAGGCTTAGTTGCTATTATTCAGCCCTTGGACAAGTCCATACTGTATCTAAATGGTTTCTCTGTAGGGCATATTTCCCTCAGCAACATCCAGAAAACACATGTGTGTGAGGGATAAATGCCCCTTATTTATTTCCTAGGGGTTTCTTTTAGTGAACAAATGATTGACTTTCAGCATGACATAGGTTCTGGTAATATTAGCAACCTGCTTTCTCACTTATAATAACTTGTTTTTTAGACATTACCTTATCACTACCATTCCCATGCAACAATGGATCAAGCGGTGGAAGTGCGCTCCCTCATCCCCACTCCCCACAAATGTCATAAAGTTGACGATGGTATCTGCACTCCTCTAAGAGAACCATTAGGCATCTATTTTACAGCAGGGATGGTAAGAAAGGTTCCTTTTCTTCTTTCTGAAGGGGCGTATTTATCTCACGCTGAGCTTTATGAGAGGACCCATTTAAGCAGGGCTTGATGCTGTAATAAGCACCTGGTGAGCACTGTCTTAGCGAGCACTCACAACATCTCTGCGAGAGGACACTCGTTTAACACGTGGGACATAGTGAACGCTCCTCACTGCTATGAGTGAAAAAGCCAGCTCTCCTAACCACTGGGCAAAGTTCAATACCTTAATGTTTATTTTAAAGGAATTTAATAAAGGGCTCTCCCCAAACCACAGTGTCTCTCCTTTGACTTGTAGGCTCCACAGGTCCAGCATTCGGAGCGCCAGATCAGAATCAGTCTGTGCTGATGGGTGTTTGTGTTGTAGTTGAGATTCTGAGCAGTGACATACTGCAGGAGAGGGGAGAGGAGGAGAAAGGGGAGGAACTGGAGGGGAGTGCCAAGGATGGAGGCGGAGTTAGTAATTAAGGGAGCTGGGGTTCCCAAGGGCAATGTCCCCCCAGTTCCTCTCAGGCTCTCCTTTGAGAGGTTGTGAGATGAGTTGAGTCTCCAGTTCCACCCCAATTCTCTTCTATAAAGCTCTGAGCACAGTGAGCAAAAATGACCTTTATCCTTAGTCACAGGTTGGTTCAGGCTTCATAACAGGCAGTATCCTGGTGTCCTTGGCTCTCTCACCTCCATGGTCATGGCCATCTTGTGTACTGAGATAAAGCCTCGACTCCAACTCCCTCGCTTGTGTAGCGTGTAAATCCAGTGCGCAGTGAAACCCTGCCCCCCAAACACGGCTTTTACTCACAAAACAAGAGATGTAGGAATCTAGTTGTACTTTCTAACGCCTTGTAAAGACGAACCTGAATTCTGTTCCCCCTTTCCTTCTCAAGTGCCAATTTTTTAAAAAATGGTTTAAACTTTGTTCTCCCCAATAAAGCCTTTCCCCTTGTACCTTGATAACATGCTATACATATGCTTACAAAGTTACTATATATGTTTAGCTTTTATAGAGCTAGGGTTTGGGGGTGCAAACTCCTTATAGGTGTAAAACAAAGCACTTTGCGGCCATTCAGAAGATGGTGTGGAGGTAAGATAGCAGAGAACCACTCCACATGCAAGGAGGTAGCTGGTATTTGCTCGCACAGGAGAACTGCCGTATAATTAACTGTGTCAAAATGTTTTCTTTATTCACAGTTAATCTCACTGCAGCTGCTAGGAGGCAGAATGCATAAATATGACTGTGTACTTTTAATTACAGAAAATGACAGGCGTACGTTGTGACTGGAGCCTTGCCTAAGACTGTTACGGGAAAGAAGCAAACGAGGCTCAGAGGCTCTCTGAATTAATAAGTAGCCTTTTACTTTATTTTATTTTATGTTTTTACAGTGTCAAGTTTTATAGATGTTAACAGTGACCAAAACAAAATTAAAATCCAGAATTTCAGTTAGCCAAGGGAAACCTGATTGACAGTCTCGGTTGCTATCTGGTGAAATCATGGCACATTTGAGTAACTGTTAATTGGCCCCTGGATGAGGTCATATTTTATCCATTCAAAGGGAAAGTTTTAGAGTTACTTTCAGCAGTCAGGTTCTTTCTCGATAAGGGGAAAAGGCTCAGAGGGTAAAAGCCTTTGCTTGACTGAAGGCCTGGCCTGGCCATTTGAGGATCTGCCTAAGCTTGCCTATGGGAGCAGCATTGCTTGGGAGAAGGGAGAGACAAACAGATCTCAAGAGCCAGCAACGTGGCGTGAGTGAGACACCTGTCTCCAGTTCCAGACTGACGTTCTATTCTGACCTGCACATACATGTTCATACAGTCACACACATGTACGGTACACACAGCCCTCCCTCGCCACACACAAAGGATTCAGTCCCTTCTCATAGCTTACCTCTCCATTCTATTCAAAAGCATCTCCAATTTTAATTTTATTCCAAGTGCACTATTAAGAATAAAGGGAAATGCTGGGTGTGATGGTGCATGGTTTTAATTCACTCAAGAAGCAGAGACAGGGGGATCTCTATGAGTCTGAGTCCAGCCTGGTCTACATAGAAAGTTACATAGTGACTGTGTCTCAAAACAACAGCAACAACAACAACAACAACAACAATTCTTGCTAAGGACAAGAATTAAAGGAAACTACCAATTAAAGGTTTTGGGTTTGCTAATATGCAGGGAGGAATGGCAGCTCTGGCCCCTCCAGCCTACTACTCAGAGTGTTTATTCCAGGAGATAGTGGGAGTGCAAGAAGAGGAGGAGCAGGGAGGAGGAGGAGGAGGAGGAGGAGGAGGAGGGAGAAGAGGAGGAGGGAGAAGAGGAGGAGGGAGAAGAGGAGGAGGGAGAGGAAGAAGAAAAGGAGGGGAAAGAGGAGGAAAAATAAGAAGAGGAGGAGAAAGAAGAAAAGGAGAAGAAGGAGGAAAAGAGAAGAAGGAGGGGGAGGGAGAGAAGGAGATGGAGGAAGAGGAAGAGGAGGAGCAGAAGAAGGAGGAGACAGCTACAGGTGGGTATTTATTTGGACCCACTCACTTCCTCTTCCCCTTTGCTCTTTGACCATTAACTGGTTCAGATCAGGTTTTCTAGTGAAACAAGTTCATATTGATTGACACTGTGAAAAGCCCTTAAGCCCTCTGAACATTAATTCATTTCTCTCTGAGGCAGAAACAGGATAATCACTGTTTGAAGCTTACGTGGGGGTACTTACTGAAAACCATTTATTTATGGTTTTGTTTATTACCTTGGTGATTACATTTCAATCAGCTCGTTAATTCTCATGTATCCCTTTCTGCAGGATCTTAGCAGGTAATGAGAGGGGCGTGGCTATGAATGTCTAGGTGTCAAGGTCAGTGCTGACCTGAGCATAGTCCTCAGCTTCCTGGCCTCATTGCCTTGATTTTGCCATTTATCCATCTGCACTCATGGCCATGAGAACAGCTGTCACCTTGGTGACAGTTGTGTGCAGTGCCTGGGATGTGAACACTGGCTTGTACAGACTATAACAAGGTCCTGCTGCCTCGAGTCATTCACAGTACGCACACAGGGTATTGCATGCATTTACTGAGCAGCTCTGCTGAGGAAATTCACTAGTCATAGAATGGCTGGTTGAATCTGTGCCTCTCCATCTCTAATGACTGTGTGCCAAAGTACCCTGTCATTGTCACTCTCTGTCACTCTCCAGCAACTGATGGCTGTGGGTGATTGTGTTAGACTGCACTCCAGGGATTCTTTTCCATGCTTCCTGCCTTAGTTCCCCCTGCACAATGTGTTCAGAAACTTGACTGATTCTTTCAGTCTGTGGGGTGGTTTAAACCCAACAGATATGAACATTAACATAATATTTTAAAAACAGCAGATGTTCGCTGTGGGTGTGCTTTGCACAAAGGAAGATGAGCTGGCCGTCCATTCCTACATCCATGGTCCCTTCACTGGGTGAGGTGACTATAGGCAACTCCATCCCTGTGGCCGTGGATGACCTTCAAGCGTCTGTGTAGTTCAGGCAGACCTCAGAGGCAAACCTGTGTCCCTTCCCAGTGCAGCTCTGCACAGTCAGCCCCTGGTCCTAGAGATGCTCTAGTCTAGCTTCAAAACACACAAATGAAGAAACTCAATGCTAAATGAATTGCCCAAACTCTCACAACATAAAAGCAAGGACAGAACACAAATCTGCCGCGGCCATCTGGATGCTGTAGGCTTCCTGCTACCTATCTGTCTTCACGTAACAGATGTTGCTGATCAAACGTGAACAGACATTGCAAGTGCCAGGTACAGATATTCCCAAGTCTGTGTGGAATGTTCCTCGTGGCCAGACCTTCTGGTGGCTTTTAGTTACATCTGCCAGGGACACTAAGCTTAGTGTTCATAAGTCTCCCCAAACCCCAAAGTATTCTCGACTCGCTGTTGTTTCCTCCTGTCTGGTATGTTTGACAGGCTGAGATACAAACGGCCATGGTATATAGACTTTACAGATTTGCACACTCAGCATTGAATTTATGCTGCATGTACAATTTGATCTAATTCTGCGATATAAAGGGACAGTTGGAACTGAGCTGTCTCCCAAGGGATGTTTGATATAGGGAGGTATAAATCACCCCGTATTTTTGAGACCACTTAACCTGTTGTTTCCCAGACAGTATATATTTTACTTCAGAGACCATGAAAAGTCAGTTGTATTTTATTGCATAGAGTTGAAAGAGGAAGAATAATTAATATGTATATCAATATTGATCTTCATCTATGCATTAATACAGAAATATGTTTCTATTTATTCAGGCATATTTAAAGTCCTTATTATCTATTTGATTTCTAACATCCTTTCTATATTTACTCCATGAATATTTTGACTGCTTTGCCAATGAATCTGTTTTTCTCCTTTGATATTTTGACTTTCTGGAACAGAGATAAATTTTATTTAAATTTTTTTGTGTGTGTGTAATGTTGAATTTGTACTCAGTATAACTGAAGAACCTTTCTTTTTATTTCAAAAAGTTTACATGTCTACTTTTTAAATCTTGTCTCCTACCAGCCCCTCCACCGTTGTACCAATCACAGTGACAATCACAAGTCACAAAGAGTTCCTAAAACTTGTTGCATATCCTTCTTATTTAGAAGTTCCCTGATGTTCTTTGTGCCGGTGTCTTGAATGGCCTTCACCTCTCTAAGTGTTTGTTTGTTTCTTTTCTTCTTTATCATTTAAGATTCTCCTGAAAAGATAATGTATGCGTGGATTTGCCCCAGGTTCTCTGTATATACGCTATGTGTGTAGGTGTCAACTTGATGTTTTTGTGGGGCTCCTAACTAACAGAGTGAGTGTACCTCTGACTGTTTTGCCTGCCTACTCTTGGGACACTTTTCCTCCTGTCGGGTTGTCCTTTTCAGCCTCAATATGAAGGCTTTTTTCCTTGTCTTACTGTGTCTTGTTCTTTCCGATTAGGCTGCCATCTTTTGAAGACCTGCTGCTTTCTGAAGACGAAATGGAGGGGGTGGATCTGGGGAGGGGGAGATAAAGTGTAGCTGGGAGAAGGAAAGAGGAAAAACTCTAGCCAAGATGTACTGCAGTAGAGGAGAATCTATTCCTTGTTACAGTCAACCCATGTAAATAAGTTATTCATAACTATACTATCAAATATGAGTTTTCTGTTTCGCTTTTCCACAAATCCTCAGCACAAACAGCAGGTGCTAATGGCTCAGGATGGAAAGAGGAGGGAGATCGTGGCCAGGAGAAGGAACGGAGTCCCTTGTGTAGGAGTTTGGTTGGGTCCTCTCGCAAAATGAATTTCAGCACAATAACAACTGCTTAAAGATTTTCGTCTTTCTTGGCAATACATCTGAAAGTTTTCTAAGATCCTCGTCAGAAACCCCACTTAGAGAGAAAAGACGTGTATTACACGCCTTGTGTGGCGCTACTGGCTCCTGGTTTTACCTCATCAGAGTAAAATCTCATCTAACTCACCTCCAAAGCCACATTACTGTCTTACTACAATCAGAGAGAGAGAGAGAGAGAGGGGGAGAGAGAGAGAGAGAGAGAGAGAGAGAGAGAGAGAGAGAGAGAGAGAGAGAGGGAGAGAGAGGAGAGAGGAGAGAGGAGAAGGAGGAAGGAGGAAGGAGGAAGGAGGAAGGAGGAAGGAGGAAGAAGGAAGAAGGAAGAAGGAGGAAGGAGGAAGAAGAAAGGAAGAGGGAAGAGGGAAGGAGGAGGAGAAGGAGGAGGAGGAGGATGAAGGAAGAAGGAGGAGGAGGAAGGAGGAGGAGGAGGAACGAGGAGGAGGAGGAGGATGGTGATGATGATTTTACCTCTTAGCAAATGTTTGACAGGACCAGAGAGCTGCCCAAATGCTGTTTATGACTAATGTGAATCCGCCCTGCCCCTGAATAGCCAATGCTCACACTTGAGGTTTGCCTTTTTATTTTTATTTCATTTTGTTTACAATTCAAATGATATTCCGCTACTCAGTTATCCCTCCGCAAACCCCTCATCCCATACCTCTCCCCATCCCCTTTCCCTCTATGAGGGTGCTCTTCCACCCACTCACCCACTCCCGCCTCACTGCTCTAGCATCCCCCTACACTGGGGAATCAAGCCTCCACAGGACCAAGGGCCTCCCCTCCCATTAATGTCAGATAAGGCCATCCTCTGTTACATATGTATCTGGAGCCATGCCTCCATGTGTACTCTTTGGTTGGTGGTTTAGTCCCTGGGAGCTCTGAGGGGTCTGGATAGTTGATATTGTTGTTCCTATGGGCTTGCAATCTCCTTCAGGGTTTGCCTTTCTTGCTGAGCACCTACCTCTACTTCTGCTCCCAACAAAATCTCCAACTCTGCTTCATCCTGGCTAGTTCTAAAATTCTTTATTAAATCTATGAATCACAGTTTAGCCTCAGGGCCCTCAAGGACCCTAAAAGATTAAATGAACTCCTCAACCTGCTGATTTCTAAGGGTGATACCACAGAGCTGTATCCCTGTCCCCTCTTACCACAGAATAGAATATGATTCCTGATCTTAGATGAGACCTTATTAGAATAAGATTCTGATCTTCGATGAAAGATTTGAATATCTCCCATTGTAGCATGGAGATACATTTTAAATATATAAAATCACATTCTGTGTAGCCATGCTAAAAGAACACAAGTGAAGTACAATTATATTGAAGACCATGACAAGGAAAAATGAAATTATGTTTCAAGTTCTGTCTTCCAAATATTATGAAAGATTGACAATAGGAAGTAAGGTTGGAGGTGGACAGGTGGCTCAGCAGTTAAGAGCATGTGCTGTTCTTTCGAGGACCCAAGTTTGTTCCCCAGTCCTACATTGGGCAGCTCACACATCTATCAGCACAGCTCCAGGGAAGCTGATGCCCTGTCATGGCCTCTGTAGGGATAACACATATATGACATTCACTCATATAGAACCACACATATACACATAAATAAAAATAATAAATACAAATCCTTTCAAAGTAACCTGTATGAACCAGCGAACCTTGCCATATATACATACATAGAGAACTTATACATGTATATTAACCTATACATGTATGTCCAAAATGTATACCACTGGGAGAAAGTTGTGACACTCAACCAATAGTTCAGGAATCATTTGTTTTAGAAACCCAGAACATAGTCCTAGAATTTAACATATCTTTATCTATATATCTATATCTATATCTATATCTATATCTATATCTATATCTATATCTATATCTATATCTATATCTATATCTATATCTATATCTATATCTATATCTATATCTATATCTATATCTATATCTATATCTATATCTATATCTATATCATCTATATCTATCTATATATATATATTCAATATACCTCAGTGGTGTTTACTTGGTCAAAGGTCATTAGCATATAATCTGCTCATGAATCTTGAGTTTGCCACTGAAAGCTCTCATCCTGATCTGTCAGAGAAATATTACCAAGTACTTAGTGTATCTAGCAGAATATTTGCTTTTGTTGAATAGAGCAGAGAATGAACGGATGGATGCATTTTTTTAAAGATCTCTTCATGTTTTGTCATTAGACGGATGCCCCGCTATGTTGTTAGCCATATGGTGGTCCTTGTTCGTTACTGGTGAGCCTGAGGAGATGACCTACTTGGTTAGAGCATTTGCATTACATGGGCTTGAACTTAACCCCCAGGGTCCACAATTTTTAAAAAAGTTAGGTTTGGAAGCTCAGTTAGAGTCCCAGCAATGAGAAAATAGAGACAGGGAGATTTCTGCAGCTTGCTGGACATTGAGCCTAGCCAATGTTATTCAGTTTCAGGCCAATGAGAGGCACAGCCAGGATTAAAATGTGAGACGTGAGAAAGGACCCTGGCACTCAGTGCTATCCATGTGCACACGTGCATGTGCGTGCATATCCACATGTATGTGGCCCTCCATCAAATTAATGGAAGAAGGACTTTAAAATTAACCTAATGTGATTTTTCAGATAGATTTTCATAAGCTGTTCTATTCAAAACAGAAGTAGAGAAATGTGGCGTGGCGTAGGTACAAGTAGGCAGATTGGACAGCACACTGCAGATGGAGAACATGTCACAGTCAGAAGGTAGAATCACAAAACCAGCTCGGTCCTAAGCCACAGAGGAGAGCAACATCCCCTTCCCTATCTCCATCCCCATACTGAGCTTCTGTGAAACAAAAGCCTGTTGGTACAAAATACCCTTGAGTCACACGGGAGAATTACTGTTGCTGACACCCACACTGACATGCATCCACTGTGGGGGCTTTTGAGGCATCCCTGGCCATCATCTAGGGCTCTGGATTTAGGGTCAACTAAGACACCTCTGCAAAAGGGGATGGAACCTGGCTAGAAATTCTTTAGGGAATTGGACATTGACCCCAATATTCATCCTTCTGGCCAACTATGTCAGAGATGGATGCCAAGATTGGCTTTATCTTTGCTTTTATGTTTTATTAATTAAAACTTTACTGTAAATAACTATCAAATAAAAAAATCACACAGCGAGGCCAGCTCAATAAAGTTTATCCATCTTAATGAATTTGTATGCAATTATGATGGATAGTCTGAAGCTGTAGAGCTCCATGTTGGACTCTACACTTTCACCATCTGTTATATTTTTAATCACTTATCCACCATTACTTCTAATTTTATGAGTGCAATGTAATTCTAGCTTAACAAGCTCATTTACTCCTAAATATTTTCAAATATTCCTTCTATGACTATTGTTTTATGTTAGATTTACTTTTTCTGTCAGGGTTTTTATAGATAAGCCAGTAAACATTTGATGTTCACACAGCACTAATTCAGGTTATGTCTTATTATTTTCCCTTTATTCTATGTAAGAGTTCATTTCAAAAGACTCAAGAACTATAAACTAGGTACTGTAAGCCAACACACCAGAAAGAACACCCTAACCCAGAAGTAACATAAACTGCAATATGATACTTATCTTTAAAAAATGAGTATCTGAGTTACATGTTCTCAATAGGTAAATCACACAAAGCCCCTCTTTCTGACATAGAAAAGCTGACCCTGTAGGCTAAGATGCTTTCAGCCGAGACATTTTAAGGCATTATATTTTTTCCATTGTACAGTGAGCTTTTGAAAGTTAATGATTCACACCAATCTTGGAGCACTTGCAAAATGTGATCGGAATGAAATTGAAAAGAAACGAGCTATACGTTCAAGATGGCGGGGGAATTTAATCTCTATGTTGACCTTGGCTACCTAGGAAGGACAAAAGTGACCGGAGCTTTACTTATGTGTGGGACGAAGTTGAAAATGAATATGGGATGAAAGTAAATATTTGGAGATTAATTCCATGAGCTTCTTCAATATCTTAGTTTTGCAAGAGTTTGGAGCTCTCCTCTCCGGGGACCAGGGACAGTAATTACCTCTCCTCCGCATGGTGTTTAATCACACGCTATTTTTCGAAGAACAGCTGTGTGACACTGCCTGGGCCACAAATTAAACACACCTCCTTCAACTTGCCTAGATTTAAAAGATAATGAGTGTGTTGGGGGAACAGAAGCTGAATTCACAGCAAGTTTAGTAGGCTGGAGCTATGGGCAGAAAACAGTAACGACAGCCGAAGACAACGGTAAAGTCTCCTTACACTGAGTCTGTGGAAACCAAATCTGTAAACACAGGGTGGGGACTTTAAGATGACAGCAACACAGGGTGGTTAGCAGCACAATATCTAGAAGGCCTGTTGGGCAAAAGGCTAAATGTGACTCGGTCAGTGGACTGTTCCGATAATCATCAAGGGGAATGTGGCTGAAGTATATATGAAGTATATATGAAGTATTTATGAAGTACATGGTTCAGGGCCTGGCTAACACATTGTGAAGTGATTGCAGTGGACTTGGCAAATATGCAGTCTCTGTGAGTTTAGCATTTGTTCGGGTGGAGATCAAAGGCTCCGCACTGAACAACATCCATTCCAATATTTTCCCTACAGCCTCAGGAGCGCCTGTTATGACCCAGTGCTGCGAGGCATCCCAGTACTGCTTATGTTAGTGCTATCAATATCTGCATAAGCCTTTGAAGCAAGGGACCAACAACTGTGATCCCTCTTATTAAACCTAGGTTATTTTCTCAGTTCTGATTAATAATGACAATTGGCTGCTAGTGCAGAAGGAGAAGAGAGACTTCGTGATGACCACAGAGAAGCCAGGATCCCCCCCCCCCAAATAACACACTTCATACACCAAGAATGCAGTGTGACACATTTACCACGAATCAAAATCTCTAAAATTATGCAAAAGAGAAAGGTCATTATTATCTTTGTGCATATTCATTATTTTAGAATTGGTACACTTCCCAGGTAGGGGAAAAAAGGTATTTCCTAACTTCTAACTCTCCAAGTAAATCATGGTAGCCAAGACGTTCTCAGCGGAATGCCGGGTGAGCTTTCGGAAATGGTTATCATAATTGATTTCTGTGGGTTTCTGAAGGCCTCGGTTACAAAGTTCAGTTATCAGCCATCTGCCTCTTTCCTTGTAACAGTAGAGTTTTCTATGACATATTATGTCAGGCCAAAGAGTGCAGGTCCTATATTGGTAAACAAGTGAGGTCTGTGCTTTCTGCCCAGCACCCCAGAATCCTGAACTACTGAGGAGTTGCCCTTTGTTTGGCGGAGAGAGGAGGCAACATGATTTACAGGCCCATTAACTCTTAGGAGTAACTTTGGACACTTGTCCCAGAAATGTTCTCCAAATTTTTCTTCAGTACTAGGGAGTAAAACTATAGTCTCATGCATGCCGGCCAGTGCTCTGCCAATTGGCACCCTCGGAGTTCCTGCCTCAGTTGAAAAGTATTTCTTTTGGACACTAACTTTCCCAGGCTGCCTTTGAATTCACTGTGCAGTCCAGACTAGTCCTTAAATTTGTGATCCTTCTGTTTTGGTCTTCTAAGTGGCTGAGGTTACAGGCTTGTGCCTCATCCCTGGCTACTTTCCCTGAAGTTTTTCATGGTTTGCACACATGTGGCTGAAAATATGAACATGCCGACCAGGAGACAGGTAAGTCATGCTAGAGCTGACCCGCATGGATGAGCTACACCTTGGAAACACTGGTCGCTTGACTGGACACTACCAATATGCTTCTTGAGAAATCCAAATACCGAATTTAGTAGTCTGTGGAGCAAGTGAAACCGTGTTGCAAGACAAAAACTGGGAAGGTTGAGCAGACTCAGAAACCCCAGTACTCTTGTATCTGAGACCCACAGGCATCTGCTCCTGACCCAGTTCCTGTCCAGTAGCATGTGACCATGACACCCTAGATGAGGATCTTGACAGCTAGCCACATAGCACAGAGCACAGAGCACAGAGTTCTCCATGCTAATGAGATAGGCCCTGACGGTTTAGCCAATAAGCTCCCCTTTCCTGATATTCCTTCCTACCAAAGGTTTTAATCTCTGTTCTACCCTGAGTAAGATGTATGCAGCCATTTTCCATGACAAACAATGAATAACAGTTAGGACAAGCAAGGGCTGCCTCTTTCATTAAGAACTGCCATGAGGGTAAGCCTTCTTCATACAGAGCCTCACTCACTTAAGTCTCCTGCAGAAGGCCTCTCTGCCCTCTGGACATGGTTGGAATTCCCCCCTCCCAGGCTCATCTCCAGCCTGTGTGCCCCCTCATTCCAGACTCATCTGGATTCCTAGCTAGAGTTTGAGAAGCCCTGTCTCCTCAGCCTCAGCCTCAGCCTGTTTCATTTCTCACCAGGCTGGGGCCCCCATCATAGGCTATATTCGTAGCCTAACACCTCCCATTTCTTATAGAGCCCAGCACCAAAACAGAATGTGGAACCACAGTACACTAATGCCAGTTCTCAGAGTCAGGAACCGCAGGGCAGGAACACAGAAACAGCCGTTCTCTGAGCGTTGAACCACTATTCTGTCTTTACATTTTGACTCATTCTTTGGTTGCTCACCATCATTTCCCTTCTGATTTTGACTCATTTTCCTATTCTCAATTACGTTTGAGCCCATTTGGCATCGTGTCAACATCTTCCACCATTTTACTAACATTATCATCAAAAATTCTGCATCTGAGATAGGAGAGATGGCTCAGCAGTTAAGAGCACTGCTGCTCTTCCGGAGGATCCAGGCTTGATCTACCCAACCACTCACCACTACCTGTAATTTCCAGTTGCTGGGGATTCAACATCCTCTTCTGGTCTCTGCTAGTATATTGCATGCACATGGCTCACAGATATACACCCGTGTACATAAAACAACAACAGCTACAATAACCCTTCTAATCTAATTTGATAGCCCTGATTGTACTTTGCTGCATGCATGGCCCATTTTCATTGACAGTCTTTAGAAATCATACATTCCAGAGCTCCTCCTGGTCTCTCTGTCCACACCAGCCACTCCCCTGCCATCCAAATCTAACTAATTCACGAAGTCATCTGATTTATGCAAGTTAAAGTAGAAATGTCGAAAAAGTTAAAGGGTTAAAAAAATTCATCTTTTGAGCATGTCAGAGTCTTCCAAATTTAAAAAATGTGGTCTCCACCACTTTCTTCCTCCCTCCCTCCCTCCCTCCCTCCCTCCCTCCCCTCCTTCCTTCCTTCCTCCTTCCTTTCTTTCTTCCTCTCTTCCTCTCTTTCTTTCTTTCTTTCTTTCTTTCTTTCTTCTTCCTTCCTTCCTTCCCTCCTTTCTTTCTTTCTTTCTTTCTTTCTTTCTTTCTTTCTTTCTTTCTTTCTTTCTTTCTTTCTTTCTTTCTTTCTTCCTTCCTTCCTTCCTTCCTTCCTTCCTCCTTCCTTTCTTTCTTCCTCTCTTCCTCTCTTTCTCTCTCTCTTTCTTTCTTTCTTTCTTTCTTTCTTTCTTTCTTTCTTTCTTTCTTTCTTTCTTCTTCTTCCTTCCTTCCCTCCTTTCTTTCTTTCTTTCTTCCTTCCTTCCTTTCTTTCTTTCTTTCTTTCTTTCTTTCTTTCTTTCTTTCTTTCTTTCTTTCTTTCGTTTTTTAAATTTTTTTAAAAATTTATTTATTTTTTGTAAGGAGGCATGGGGGTCCTTTTAAAATAGCTGAAAAGCTAGTTTATGTGAATGTTCTACATAAGGTTTTCCTGTAGTAGAACAGGAGGAAGTTGTGTTCTATTTGGCTAATACATTTGCATTTCACATATCAAAGAAAGGAGATTTGAGGAGAGTTCTTTAAGATAGACTCTAGTCAAGCCCAACTGTCAAGTAGCTGAGCAGATCTTTAGGTGGTGAGATTCACTTCAAGATAATGGTGTGTATGGTGATTGTGTGTGTGTGTGTGTTGTGTGTAAGAGAGAGGGATATATACATGTGTATGAGTGTATGTATGTGATATATAAGAGAAAAAGAGAGTATGTGTATGTGATGTGTGTGTATGTGTGTATGTATGTATATGTGTGTAAGAGAGTGGTCTATGTGGTGTGTATGAGTATGCATATAAGGTTTGTGTGTTTATGTGTGTGACTCTCTCAAGTTTCTGTGTACACCTATGAGAAGTGGGTCATCCTCTACTGAAAACAGCAAGGGCCAACCTTGCAAGAGTGTGCTCCTCTGGGAATGGTACATGTTGGGTCATTTTTGCTACTTGAGTACAGTAAAGAGGATGATTTTAGGAATGAATGTCTAGGAAGAGACAAAGTCAAGAGCTGGTGTGAGCAGAGAACACTCCCGGAACAAATGAGAAGACCTCAGTTGCTGTCTGTCTGTCTGTCTGTCTTTCTGTCTGCAAGTCTGCCTGTCTTTGATCCTTGCACTGTTTTTAGAAATTCCACTTCTGTCCTCCACATCTCCTATCACTGGTGTTTTAATTTACAGTAACCTAGACACCTTTTAGTGGCAACTCTTCTCAGTGTATATAGGAAATGAGAGACAGAGAAACAAAATCAGAGTTCCTAAACAGGAGAGTGGACTACTCAGCCGCTGGGCAACTGCATCTCCAAAGACACCCCAAGGTGTCTCTAACTACAGCCCACAATAGCTGAGGCAAGGCCAGTAAGATGGATGGGGTTTGCTCTGACTCCTTTCTATTGAAGGCTAAGAATGCCAGTAATGCTGAGTCATCTAAATGCAGAACACAGAATTGAAACCTGTGTGTCATGTCATCCCAGAATCTACTTCCTGCATATTTTCCTGGCTATGGCAGCTTCGCTTCAGAGTATTGTTCTAAGCACACAAACACCATTTTTACTTATCTGACCAACTCTGAAAGTCAGTAGAGTGGGGCACTTCCTTTTCAACTGCAGTTATTCCATTTTCAATTGAATGCCTGTGGTGACAGAAAAACAAATCCAATTCATCTGCAACTGGGTCACTGTCACTCTGTCCCTGCCACCAGATACAACATCTGAAGGTCAGTGACTAAAAAGGCCAGCTCACTCTAGAGTCCAACTCATGGAAGTCTGGACAACAGTTATTAACATGCACAGTTCCTACCTTTAGTAGCTCCTGGCCAATTGACTTTGGATGTGAGACTACACTGGCACAAGGCTAAAGATTGACTTTGCTAACTTTACGGTTACTCAAGGCAGAGTAATGCCTTGAGATTACTACAGAACATGATGTATTAATGAGATGGCTGTATTTCTCCTCAAAATAAAAGTCACAGTGCTTTTGTGGCAAACACCAAATACAGTATACCTTAAAAATGTTTTGTTTTATTTACTGAAGTACCCTTTGAAGGTTACATCATACCTTACTGAAGCACGGAAGCACTGCAGATGACTGCTTCTCCCTCAAATTCTCTATGAAAACAGAGTCTCATCTTTTCTTGAGATTTTAGAACGACATTTCACTGAGATTGGGAATTGCAGGATATTCAGGGTCTCAAAGCCAGCAAGGACAACAAGGCTTCACGAACAATGTGGAAGTCCTATGATGGCATGCCAGCTGAAGAAAATAGACCAGATATACTAAAACACCTATTACAATTTGGAAAGAGCTTCCCTTGCATTAGCTCCCCCATTGTTGTGTCAAATAACTGAGACAGACAATTTAGAGAAAAGACTCATTCTATTTGGTTTTAGTCCACGGTTCAACTGGTGTGTGCATATATATATAATTCTTATATATTATATTATATTATATTATATTATATTATATTATATTATATTATATTATATTATAATATATATATAATTCTTATATATTATATATATATAATTCTTTGACGGTTTCTATCAGAATCACCCCACTCCCTGTTCCAAGTTCCCTCAGATCTATACCTCCATGCTCTTAGCAAATCCATGTCCTTTTTTCTTTTTCTCTTTTTGTAACCCACTGAGCCCAATATGTGAAGTCTATATATTCATGGGCTTATGGTCATCAGCTGGAGAATGTTTAACCCATCAGGGACTACGCCCCTAGAGAAAAGTGGCCCCCTCTTCCACCAAAAGGCAGAAACTGTTCCTCAGTTAAGGATGTACAAGTGCCCTTTCCCTTCATTCATGCTACAACGGCTTGACCTTCTGCAGGTCTTGTGTCGTGTTCAAGCTGCCGTGAGCTCCTGAGGGCCAAGGGCCTGTCATACCCAGCTGTCATACCCAGATGACACTGCTTTGCCTCACTCTTCCCCCCAATTCTACAACTTTTAGACCCAACGTGAGGGAGAGAAGCAAAGGTGTTCACCGGACACAGGGAAAGGGGCCAAAGACAGGATAAAATCTTCAAATGCAAGCCTCCAGTGGCCTAGAGTGGGGCCTCATCTCTTAAACGTCCATCACTCTCCAAAGTAGACCCACAAGGAGGGGGCCAAGCCATCAACACTGTGATGTCACATCAAACAATGATATCACCAAATAAAAGCCCTTTGTAGTTGGTAATATGGTGGTTTTGTACAATGAGGAAGTGCAATTGCAATTTGAAAGAGAACACATTGTAACGTTTATAGAACTTCTCAGCCAGCAAGAATCCCTTAAAGTTAAATAAGCAACATAATGTCAAACTCACATTTGAAATTTGGTCACTGAACTCAGGAAAACACCGTTTTGTCTCTTCCTCTGTGTCTGTCTTTCTGTCTCTGTCCCTCTCTTCTCTCTCTCTATGTATGCTTTCATGACTCTGCTGTGTATATCTACATTTGTATACTTTACAAATAAAATTCTCTTTTGAAACACTTGTTTGTTTGAGACAGAGTCTGGTCTTCATATAGCCTATGCTGATTTTAAATTCTCTGTATGTAGAGGATGACCTTGTACTCTTGATCCTCCTGCCTCCACCTCCCAAGGGCTGAGATCACAGGCAAGACCCAGCACATTTGTTTCTTTTTAGTCAGTTTCAGGTTTCCCTGTGTTTTGAGCTCTTTGAAAAGAATTCTGTTCAGTAAGTATCAATTTACAATCCTTCTAAATGGACACTATCCATGGTGCGTACACATGTGCATGAATGAGTGTGTGCATGCATATTTATCCTTTAGCATCTAGGCCTTTAGCTTTATACCTGTGATGCTTGTACTCATATACAGACCTTGATGGAGAAGGGGAATAAATTAGGAGACGCATCTCCTCATACTGTCACTGACAAGAAATATCTGTACAATACCCGTCCGTCTTTAGCTCTGTGATATCTTTTATCAAGAGTTCACTAACGCATGCTATTGAACCAACTGGGAAAGCCTTCCCCGTTTCTAGAGCCCAGGCCTTCTGCTTTGAGGGCAGTCCTGGTGCAGCTGTGGAAATGCCATTTGGTCATTTCCTGGTTTACTCAGGAGGAGAGTGAAATCCTAACTCTAATTAGAAACACGAAGAATTGGTGGGATTGTATTTTTCTTTACAGGGGAGGACAAGGTAATTACTCAGATTGGAATGCAGCCAAACAGCCAAGAAGCTCTAAGTGCCGGATAGTGAACAACGTGCCAGTTCTCCCTCCATTAGCCAGCCATGCGGGGCCAAGTGGGGCAGATGAGAAAGACATACAGGACACTCCCTATTCGCTCCCGAATTGAACCTTTCACCGGCAATATTCCAGGAGATACCATTGCCGAATATGACCTTACCATTTAGTTTTCCCCTGTAATTTAGCTCAAGACCGAGACCATCTTCCTCAGCCCCTGGAATGTTCAGAAGGTCATGGCTCACAAGCTATTATTGCATGCCGGAGTCAGACTGAAACTCGTGCTGGTGCCGGCAGGTGGACCGTCTATATTTGTCAGCTGATTAATTAGAAGTTGGTTCTGAGTCAGTTAATGACATGACTGTCACAAGGGCAAATTGGAGTGTAAGTTTATAGGACAGGCAGTAATTAGCGCCTCCAGATGTTTTACATGGAACCTAGTTAGAATACACGGAAAATGAAAGCAGGAGTAATTACTGCACATATCTGTGCAGTTCTGTTATCATACTCAGATACATATCTAAAATGCTAATTTACAACAAGCACCGGAGTTACATGGAAACCACCATAATTATGGAGTCAGGAAGTTGAAGACGGGCCCTGCTGTCTCAGACTGATAATGTCAGCGAGCTGATGATAAATCGTCCCACGAGAAGCCCACAAAGGGCCAGGAAAAGGAACAATTTGGGACCTAGGATGGATATCTCAGCTAAGGACACTAAGATTCTGACTTCAAGAATATTGTCTAAATCCTCATCCTGACCCATTCTAATCACTTTTCTGGATTTTAGAGAGAAAGATGCTTAACATTCAAAAGTTGAGGGACTAGGGCGTTATCACCTGACCTGATTGACATCTCAGAGGCCCTGTCTCTAGGTATTTGTTGAAAACAATCAGCAGTAGATGTTTAGGGCCACAGGTAATTAAATGCCATTTGAGTATTGTTTGATTAAGAAGAATAAAATGAAGATGCTGTCATCGATATGTCAATCAAAGTGGGTCTTTGAAAAGTTTTGGCAGATCATTTGGTATTTAAAGGCCATCTATATAAACAAGGCTGCATGAGCCTGGGAAAGGCCAAATAACGCCAACCTGTCATTTCTCACCAATCTTGAGGATCATTATAGAAGAAAATGAAGGCAAAGGCAACATTATCAATTGCTGAAAGCATACACAAACACAGACAAACTCGGAAGGTAGAAGGCAGAAGAATGGCTTGTTAAAGATGCTTGAGAAAAACTCTGGGCTGGAAATGAGCTCAGTCAGTAGACTATGTGCAGGCATGCACAAAGTTCCTAGTTATATCACCAAATACAACCATGATCAGTGGCAAATTCCTGTAATTTCAGTTATAGCGAGAGGGAGATGAGAAAGATCCAAATATTACACTGAGCTCTATAATGAGATTAAGTTCTGTGTTATTTTTAACTGCTAGTTGGATGCCATCTAGAATCACTAAGGAAGAGAGTCTTAAAGAGGATTCAATCACCTAGGTTGGCCTGTGGGTGAGTCTCTGGGGGATTGTTTTGATTCCGTTGGTTGATTTGAGAGGACTCAGCCCACTGTGGGCAGCGCCATTCCCTAAGTGTAGGTTGTATACTTTGTAAGAGTTACAAGGACGAGCTAAACACCAGGCACATGCGCATTTGCTCCCTCTTTGCTCTTGACTGTGGATGCGGCTAACAGCTTCACACCCCTGCCTTGACTTCTCTGATGGGCTGCAATCTGAGATTTTTAAGCTGAATAAATCCTTTCTTCCTTAAAACTGCTCCCATCAAGGTGTTTTATCACAGCAACAGGAAATTGACCTAAAATAAGGGCATGGTGGACTACAAGAAACTCTGCCTAAATAAATAAATAAATAAATAAATAAATAAATAAATAAATAAATAAATAAATAAATAAAACAGAACTAATGAATCAAAAAAAAAAAAAAAACAAAGCCTGTGGACCAGTTTTTAGCTGACTACTGAGTTTATCAAACAGCACCTTCCCTGCTGACTATGTCAGGACTTTTTAAGAGTTCCAGAGCTATCTCTTGTGAGACTATGCCGGGGCCTAGCAAACACAGAAGTGGATGCTCACAGTCAGCTAATGGATGGATCACAGGGCTCCCAATGGAGGAGCTAGAGAAAGAACCCAAGGAGCTAAAGGGATCTGCAACCCTATAGGTGGAACAACATTATGAACTAACCAGTACCCCGGAGCTCTTGACTCTAGCTGCATATGTAACAAAAGATGGCCTAATCGGCCATCACTGGAAAGAGAGGCCCATTGGACACGTAAACTTTGTATACCCCAGTACAGGGGAACGCCAGGGCCAAAAAGGGGGAGTGGGTGGGTAGGGGAGTGGGGGTGGGTGGGTATGGGGGACTTTTGGTATAGCATTGGAAATGTAAATAAGCTAAATACCTAATAAAAAATGGAAAAAAAAAGAGTTTCAGAGCTGTGCTGGCAATAGCAAGATTCAGTAGCAAGACCTTCCAGAGAAAACGATCTACAGCCTGAAAGGTTCGGTTTTTAACAGATAAACTATGGTTTATACACAGAAAAACGTGTAGGTAGAACAGGTTTCTGGGGATCTGAACTCCGGAGCATTTTTGTCTAAGCTCCGCCCCACAGTTACCCGGCAACAGCCAGGTATGCTCCACCCCCACAGGCTCGCACTGCCAGTACTTTAAGGCTCTGGTACTGCCAATACTTGACACAGGGGGCCACATCCCATCCTCCCTCCATTACCTTCATAAAAGGTAAAACCCTGCATAAAAATTCAAGCTAGTTTAAATGTGGTGAGATAGCTGAAAAGAATTCTATTAAAGAGTTACGGGAAGACATAGCAATTATACCTCACACAATAAGGAAACAGCAACGATACAGAAAAGAGGCATAAAGCAGACATCGTGGAGTTGTGAGATTCAGTAAGTAAGCACATAAGGAGGCATAGAGCACTGGAGATACAGTCTAAAAACCATACCACAGCCAGGCTAGCGAAGACCTGGATCACATATAAAGTTTAAGTAGAAGCAGTATTAAATTGAAGATTTTTTTTTACAAAGATTATTAAAAAAAAAACCTACACATTTATTTTTGAGAAAAATAACAAAAATAGTAATGCTTATATCTGAGAAAAATTTTAATAAGTACAGTTTAAAGGGGCAGTTAACTAGCAGAATACACTGAGTGGCAACATTACAAAACAGAGCAAACGAACCACTAAAGAAGAACTGTGTGTAGAAGCATGCTGGGAAAGAGGGAGATGGTCCCTCTTAGAAGTTAGAAGAATATCTAACTTCTTCACACAGGAAGTCATCCCCTCTTCTGCATTGGAGGCAGAGTCTCACTATGTAGCCCAGGCTATCTGCAGACTCGTCATCCTCTTATCTCAGTCCTGGGTTACAGCCATGTGCTGCCATCTCTGACTTGGGAGTCAGTCTTGGAACCCAGAAGGTTTTATTTTATACACACAAGTTTATTATTAAAATTTAATTGTTTATTAGAAATTGGAAAACTAATAGCTATTACTTCTTAACAAACTCTTACAAACAATTTTTAAAACTAAAATGAATTTTAAAAATTTTTAATTGAAAAAAAAAACAGCCAAACATTCTATTTGGATTTTTAGTGCTTGCAAGATCTGATAACATAACCTCTAATCTATCTATCTATCTATCTATCTATCTATCTATCTATCTATCTATCTATCTATCTATCACATGGTACTTTGGAATTTCCAGGTTGTGTGTCAAAAACAGTCATCACAGATAGGCAGGCTCACATGACCCTTTCTATATGGCACGCTCTGAGTTGAAGATACACTGTAAATTAAAGGTTGTGTGTACCTAGATACGGCTTATTTTGCTAGAACAATTCATGACGATGTCTCAAGCTATGTAAGTATTCTTAGGACCCGCACACTAATGTCTGTCTGGTAAGGTTATGATATCAAAGCTCACCAACTCACTGATATTTTCAGACACTTGCTTTTACAAACTCTGCCACTTCATGCTCCTTCGAACAAGCAATCACGTAGACTGACGTACTATTTCTCCAGAAATTGCTTGCAGAAGTAGGTATGACTTCCTTGCCACTTAATTTGGGTCACCACTTACTAATAACACCTGACTCAGATTCTTCTGGGATTGAGAACAAGGGCTGGCTTGAAGCAGGCATGAGACGCCTAGGTTTTCAACTGAGTTGTTCGGGTGGATCTGTCTCAGAGTGAGAGCCACTGTGTGTGCTCACTTCATTCAGCAGGACATCCACTAAAATTATGAGCGAGGACCACTTGCGCAACTGAAGGAAAACCATCCCAGGCATGAGCACCTAGCAAGGCAAGCCCAGGCATCCCAATATAGCCACTACTCACTCACCTCCTAGACCGTCATTACTTGCATAGCACAGTACAAATTGTCTTCCTCGTGGTTCTGAATCTTGCTAAATCCATGGTCAGCAATAACTATTTACAACCCATTAACTTACCTCCCATCAAAACTAGTCCTTATTCTCCTCCAGTAAAAGAAAACCATACTTAGCCCCAAGCAAATATTGTAAACCCAGTATAATGTTTCAGAAAGCCAGGGTGATGGAGATGGGAGAGGAGGTGGGGACAGACCACTGTCCTTAGCCTTATAACTCATTGTCTGGACCTGTTCAGCCAAACCCTACACCTATCCTCTAGCTGTCTATTAGTCTGAACGGAAGTTCTTAAGACCTGGTTCTCTTCATATCTTAACTCCTCAGAGAAGCCTCTGTGTTGATACTTTGTGCTACTGTAACAACACACCACAGGCAATCAGCTTATAAGGAATGAAGGTTTACCTTGGCTTACAGTTTCAGCAGCTTCAGTCTGTGTGCATTTTGCCTTGATGCTGTGGGGAAGCAGAGCATCATGGGAGGAGCAGGATGGCCAGATCACAAAGAAAGTGGATATAGTGTTAGAATCTTCAAGGTTCACCCACTGTGATCCACAACCAAGCCAAGCACGTGAGCTTTATAGGACATTCATGTGGAAGCTGAAGATGCAGCCTCTGACACGCTCAGGATGCCCCATGTCTTCCCCTTTGTACATTCTTAGGATACCGGTCATGCTCTCTGTCCATCAACGGGACTGTGGTGTTCTCCTATGAGGTCCATGCCACCTGTGAGGATCCATCTCAGAACGTATTCTGGTCATATGCATAACTGCTGGATGAATGAATGAGTGAGTGAGTGAATGAATGAATGAACTAAAAAGCGAAAGACAAGTCATGGAATAGAAATAATGAGAGACACAAGGCAGGCTCATGGATATTTTATTGCACAACAGCCCACAAACATCAGGTTTTTAAACTTCAACGTGTATCTTCCAGATGATTCCAGCCTTAGAATAGTTCTGACTGTGATGTAGAATTTAAAGGATTCTTCTCAGTACCCACTGAGGCCACAGCCGAGCATCTCAAGGCTAATTATCCTGATCTCGGAGGGTGGTTTCTGTGAGTGCTGATGTTCTGTGGGAAGGCACAAATGTACCTACTTAGCTGTAAACAGTATCCGCTACAGAACAGCCCACAGCCAAGCCAGTGAAGAAGGCCCTTGGGGATACTAAAAGAGACAGTGGATTATTTTTCTTTGAAAGTAGAAATTATTTTACTGTCAAGAGCAGTATGTGAGTTTGTTTTCCTTGTGAAAGCATGATTAATGTCTACCCTGTTAGAACAATATATATGGATTATCCAAGAATGTTTTATATGTTAAAACACACTCAAAGAAAAATTATGTAAATTTTAGAATAAATATGGCATATAAATCTCAGATACTCCCTTTAAATAATATAGAAGCGAGAGCCACTCACTTCCATTTCTATTGTAAAACTTGGATTTCTTAACTAAAAGCCTATGAAGGTCCCCCCTCCCTTTTTGTGTTTTAAATTGTTCAGAAGTTAAAAGATTTAAAAGGTCTCTGTTAATAGGCACAGAGCCCCACCATTACCAAATGTCAAAGGAACAATGATGTACCTAAAATGATAAGATGCCCGTGTCTGGGATGAATAGACCTTTAATTGGAAAAAGTTCATGGACTAATATTCAATGCGAAGCAGTGATTAGTAGACACGCCATGTGTTTCCTCAATGGGGTAGATAACAGCATATCCAATTTTGATGTAAATTTAGTGGCAATTTTAGTATGTTATTCTAAAGTGTTCTCTGTGATTAACTTCTGAGGAATAAAGAACCAATCCCCTTTGCCCCCGGTAAGCACATCTGTACGTGTCAGAGGAAAGGCTCCCTAAAATCATTTTAGCATATGAAAATGTTGCCATAGCTGGCTGGGAGATTTTCACATCCAATGTCACATTATTTCTATTTGATTTGTTTCCACTGATTAATAAAGTCCAAAATAAAATTCTTGTTCCTATTGCTGAAGACATCAAAGGTTTGCGCTATCGGAACTGCAGAGATGGAGCTGACACCAAGCTTTTCAGAAGGCGCTACGCATATGATCGGAGCTTCCCGCCCAAATGTGGGCTCTGTGAGTCACAATAATGAACCTGCCAAGATGAGTATGTCATTGCAATAGTTACACAAGGGTTCTGGGAATAACCAACTGCTTGATGGTTGGATTTAAGACCCACTTCACAAGACAGATCTCATGCCTGGTACTGTTAACAGCACCCAGAGCCTATGGCTGGGTAGGTCACAGGCTCTAAGTGAGAATCTACTACGATCATTTTGCTAAAACTGCCTGGTACTCTAAATCCGTATTCCCATAGGTTGATACAGCTTTTAACTCCTCCACATCAGAAAATTCTTTTTTCAGTAGAGGGTGATTAATCTCTCCATTCTAGAAAAGCACCGACTGCTACCAGTTTCTTTTTCTTCATTGGTAGATCAAAGGAAAAAAATTCAGTCTTCTTAAAGAAAGACTTATTCTAAGAGTGTTTTTCCCTTAAGGGAATCTCTAAATAGCCAGGTATCAGGGATACTCAGGGTGACTGGCACACTGAATGCAAGCATAGTGGGTGACATTAACGTAACTTTTACCTCTTTTTCAGTCAGGGAGCATAGCTTTTTAATGAATAGATTTTTATCTATACATGTCCCCCACACTTGCTGTGGCTTCTGGCCAGTTGCTATGATCTGTTTAACATGATAAGACTGCCTATTGCCTCAGCTTCATTATCCATTTCACGCATCCACCTTAAACCCAGCCTTCCACCTTAAACCCAGCCTTCCACCTTAAACCCAGCCTTCCACCTTAAACCCAGCCTTCCACCTTAAATCCAGCCTTTCCACACCACAGAGATTCTGGATAAACTTGGTTTTTCGCCTTTACAGTTGGACATGAAGTTTTAGTCTTGCCCTTCTGACTAATATCCCATAGCCAGTGACTCATGCAAGACCAAGACACTGACTTGAAACCTGAATGCGTCTTCATCTTCGCTTCCTGTTTCTAGGAAGCCTTCAGTGAAAGTGAAAGTCTCCTTTATAGGCCAAATGTGGTGGTGCACTCAAGGGACTGAGGCCAAGCAAGGGTTTGTGAGTCTGAGCTACACACTTTAACCTGAAGCCACATCGACCCTTGGGTCACTCTAGGTTGCATATACCACCATACTGGTCAAGGTTAGTACTCACTGTACTGATAGATGTAAAGAGCCTGACTTAGTTTGGGTTTCATTGCTGTGAAGAGACACCATGACCAAGGCAACACTTAATTGGGGCTGGCTTACAGTTTCAGAGGTTCAGTCCATGATCATGGCAGGGAGAATGGCAGCAGGCAGGCAGGTATGGAGCTGGAGAAGGAGCTGAGAGTTCTACATCTTGATCCATCCTCAGGTAGCAAGGGACTATATACCACGTTCATCATAGCCTAAGCTTAGGAGACCTCAAAGTCCATCTCCTTGGTGACACACTTCCTTCAAGGAGGTGACACCCACTCCAACAAGTTCACACCTCCTAATAGTGCTACTCTCTATGGGCCTAGAGTGGACAATTACATTCAAACCACCACATTCCACTCCCTGGCTCCCATAGGCTGGTAAATGTATCATAATGCAAAATGAATTTAGTCCAACTTCAAAAGACCCCATAATCCATAAAAGTCCCCAACTTGTTTAAATGTCCGAAGCTCAAAATCTTCATCTGAGACTCACACAATCTAACTATAATATTCTATAAAATCAAAGGCAAAAAGCAAATCACAAACTTCTAACAAATAATAGCATAATATGCACATTACCATTGCAAAATGGAAGAAAGGGAGCATAGTCAGGAAATCCTGGACCAAAGCAAGACTGGAAGCCATCTGGGCAAGCTTCACACTCTGCATCTCCATGTCTGATATCAAAGCGCTCTTCAGATCTACAACTTCTTTCAGCTTTGTTGTCTGCAACAAACTTCTTTCTCTTGGGTTGCTTCCACTCCCAGTTAGCAGCTTTTCTTGGCAGGTTTCCCTTGGCTCTGGAATCTCAAACCTCTTGGGGTCCCCAAGGCAAGCCAGGCTTTGCCTTCATAGCTTTACACACTGACCTCTCTGGGCCTCCATGCAGGGACACCCCTGCATCATTCCTAGCCTCGGCGACTTGTCTTAGTCATAAAGAGAGATTCCTTAACCCCTTTTTCTGTCCTTAATTCTAAAGCCAGAACCAGGTGGCCAAGGCTGCCAAGGTCTGCTGCTTGCTGGGGCTGGAACATAACCCCTCATCCAGTTACATCCCCAGCTTTCTGTTTCCATGGTTTCCTTTACTGCCTAGCTTGGCTGACCTGAAACTCAATCTGTAGATCAGGCTGAACTTGAACTCAAAGATCTTCATGCTTCTGTCTTCTGAGTGCTGGATTAAAGGCATGTGCCTAATGCCTGGACCTAAATTTATCTTTAATTCCTTTTTCACAAGATGGAAACTTAGCTGGGTGGGATCTTGGCCTGTAAATGAGCAAAGGACTAAGAAATTACAGCAAACGTACTACTGTACCTAAGAGTTCAGCACTCCAAAGTATGAGAATCACGGTCAGATGGGCAGACGAGAAACCCAGGACAGCCAAAATGTTAGTGCTTGTGGAGACTAACAACAGACTATCTAGTCAAGAAGAGGAGGTGGTGTCATAACCAACCATCTGTATGACGGGATGGGTTCTGATAGTGAGAACTAGATGTTCTCCAATTGTTCCCAGTATCAATTATTTCCAGAGGTTATGACTGATCAGTATCTCAAGGGGAATTCTACACTTAGGTGACCAGCATATTCGACTGAAGTAATGCAAGAGACAGGCTGTTATGGATGGAGAACTGTGGGGGTTGTTGTTGTTGTTTGTTTGTTTGATTGATTTTTACTTTCTCTTATTTAACAAATTGCTTACCAGTAGATGTTGGATTCAACTGAATCAGACTTCAATCATAATTAAAACCTCCTTAGAATGTAGAAAAATAAGTCAGACAAGTTGTCTTATGGTTTTATTGCTATGCAGGGACAACATGACCAAGGTAATTCATAACAGAAAACATTTATTTGGGTCTGCCTTACGGTTTCTGAGTTTCAGTCCTTTATCGTCATGGTGGGAAGCAAGGAAGCAGCATATAAGCAGACATGGTACCGGGGAAGCTTAGAGTTCTACATCTTGATTCAAAGGCAGCCAGGAGGAGGCTCTGACTTCACATTAGGCAGAGCTTGAGCATAGGACCACAAAACATGTTCCACAGTGGCACACTTCCTCCAACAAGGTCACACCTCCTCCAACAAGGTCACACCTCCTCCAACAAGGCCACACCTACTCCGACAAGGCCACACCTCCAAATAATGCCACTCCCCATTGGCCAAGCATTGAAACACATGAGTCTATGGGGGCCAAACCTATTCAAACCACCACCTTCCACTCCCCGGCCTCCATAAGCTTGTAGCCATAATGTAATGCAAAAATGCATTTAGTGCAGTTTCAAAACTCTCCAAAGACTATCACAGCCTCAATCATGTTTAAAAGTCTGAAGTTCAAAGTCTCTTCTGAGATTCATGCAATCTCTTAACTGTAATCCCCCATAAAATAAAAAAAAATCAAAAAAGCAGATAACACATTTCCATCATATTATGGCACAAGATATAATTACTGTTTCAAAATGGCAGAGTGAGAGAATGCTGGACCATAGCAAGACCAAAAATCAGCAGGGCAAACTCCAAACGCTGTATCCCCATGTCTGATGTCCAAGTCCTTTCAGCTTTGTTGGCTGTAGCACAATTGGTCCAGCTTCCCGTTAGCAGTTTTCCTTAGCAGATATCCCGCTGTTCTGGTGTCTCTAATGTCTTGGGGTCTCCAAGGCAACTTCAGCTTTACAGCTTGTTGTTCTAATGTATGGGATCCACACATGATCTTCTGGGCTCCTCCAAAGGGCTTGGGTCACTTCTCCAGCCTACCCTCTGTAGCACACTAGGCTTTGATTAATTCTACTTTACTACGGCTGCTGTTCTTGGTGATCATCCCATGATACTGGAATCTCCAATATACTGGGGTCTTCCACTGCAACTAAGCTGCACTTTCACCAATATCTTCTCTTAGGCTCTCTTCATGGTGCCAAGTTGCAGTTTCTTCGCATGACTCCTTAATTCCTGGGCCATCAACTGCCACTGAGGCTGCACCTTCACCAATGGTCTTTTCTGGCCTCTCATAGTGCCAAGCCTCAGGTGCTCTCCATGACCCCTTCATACCTTCAAAATCAGTTCCACCTGTGTTTTCTTACACATTGCCAAGTCCAGATACTAGCACATTGTATATCTCTGGAATACTGCTTTTTTGTGCTCTCAGAAAAACACTTCCCAGAAGATTTCACCTCAGTGATGCTGGTCTCTTCTTAATCACCTCTAATTTCTTAGCTCCAGCTAACCAGCATCAGTTGTCCCAGTTACCTCTTGTATCCAGAGTCACGTGCCCAAAACTGCTAAATTCTGCTGCTTTCTTAGGCTGGAGCATGCCCCCCTTGTTCTACAACATCTTACTCAGATATCTGCATGCTTCTATCTCCTGAGTTCTGGGATTAAAGGCATATAGCACCACCCCTAGACCTAAGCTCTTTTTTTTCCCCTAAACCTTAAATTTGACCTGTATTAGGCTGACCTTGAACTCAAAGATCTGCTTGTCTCTGTTTCCTGGCATTAAAGGCATCTACCACCATGCCTGGACCTAAGCTTTTCTTTAATTCCTTTTTACAAGATTGTTATAAACATGGCCACTATGCTTCAAGATCTAGATCACAATTGTGTCCTACATTTCTGAATTGTAGCACATTCCAGATGTAGTCAATCTGACAACTGAGAGTAGCCATCACAATCACTTGTTGGTTTGACACACAATAGTATCTCCTGATGTCCAAATGAAAACAAAAATAGGTCACAATCATGCCTAACATGACATAACAATCCCTTGTTCAACTACAAAGGAATAAACAATAAGCTTTACTGGGTAGATCTTGTACTGAGGGCACCACTCCTTTAATTCTATTTAATATATTTGAACACGAGATTTAGTTCTCTTCCACTCCATGGAGCCTCTTTAGTCCTTGAGAACCATACATTTTATATTTTTCCTTTGTAAGCCTTATTATGCTTGATCAAAATGGTCTTCATAAGAGTGAGCCACACAACAGAGTCTAAACTATGTTGTTTTGAGATTTCCTTGGTAAATTCAATTAATCTAAAACTCTTGACCCTAGCCTTAGGCTGACTTTTCAGATAAAGGCAAAAAAGCAGCCACAATATTCATCAAAATATCATAAGAACAATTTCTAGGCAATATACTATAATTCTTCTCCTCTGACATCTTGAGCCAAGCCCTGCAGATCAAATCACCCGCAGCACCAGTGTCTTCCATGCTTCTACTAGTGTGTCCCATTAAGCTCTACTTAAATAATTCCACTGCTTTCCTAATCCAATGATCCAAAATCCACATTCCTCCAAACAAAAGCATGGTCAGGACTATCACAACAATACCCAACTCCTGGTACCAACTTCTGTCATAGGAATTTATTACTGTGCAGGTACAAAATGACTAAAGCAACACTTATAAAACAAAAGATTTATTTGGGTCTGGCTTACAATTTCAGAGGAGTCCATTATTATCATGGCGGGGAACATAGCAGTGTGCAGGCAGACATGGTGCTGGAGAACAAGCTGAGAGTTTTACATCTCCATTCGAAGGCAGCAGGAGATGGTCTACCACACTGGGTATAGCTTGAACATAGGTGACTTCAAAGTCTACCCCCACAGTGACACACTTCCTCTAACAAGGCCACACCTACACCACGAAGGCCATATTTTCAAATAGTGCCTCTTCCCCTAGGCCAAGCATTCAAACTTATGAAATCTGTTCAAACCATCGCACATGCATAATTAATTTTAACAGAAATATAGATATAATTATGGAACTATAACTATCACTGAATTCTTACTTTAATCTTTCAGTTGAGGTTATTGGGAACAATGAGCTTGGGATCATCAACCCCTCCCCCCCATTTTTTTAACAGTAAGAAAATAAGCACAAACTATTTAGGTACAAAAACACGTTAGCTCTGAGTTATAAAGAAAAAGGCAAGAAGAGAATTGTTTGCTGAATAGAATTTTAGAAACAAAAGTTCATAAAGTAAGCCCAGATGAGGACTAGATGTTCTCCAGTTGTTCCCAGGATCAGGTATTTCCAGAGATTATGACTAATCACTACATCAAAGAGGACTCTGCACTTAAATGAACAGCATATTGGGTCCAGGTGACACAAGAGATAGGCTGTGACACAGGGCTGTTGTCAGCCCTGTGTGGACTTCTGTGTCTCAGACAAGGAAAAATGTGAAATTAGAGTCAAAGACTTAGGTTTATGACACCGTTACTCCTTTCCACATCATTCTTCCCTGAGAATATTCTCTGCAAAACAGACTCAATCCTCTGCCTTCCCAGGGGAACACCAACAATAGAAAATGCAATTACAGAAAAATCATACGAAATATAGACAGCGTATTTTTAGCAACTGCTCTCCTAGGAAGTAGATCAGTTCTGTAACTAATGTGATAAAGCTTATCTCAGGGAGCTTCAACATTTTGGGGTACCCATGAGCAGGAATTATTGGATCTTATTTTTCTTTGCTTATAATACATCTCTAAATTCAGTATTTGTCCTTAATAGAAAGGTACTGTGATATCCCTGAAATAATATGGTGTTTTAGCTGCTGTATTAAATAGAAAAGTGATTTCCTGTCTAGATTATTATTTATTGTCCTTGTATATTTATTTTCCTTAGCCACTGATATCTTAGCAATGAATAGTATTTATATTTCTAACTTGCTGTACTTGAACAAAGGATTGAAAACTACATGCCAGGAGTTATGAAATCTATCTTCATGCTGACTCCTTGCATCAACCTTGAAAAATTAACACATTATTCCCATTTTAAAGGAAATAAGACTGAGAATCTGAGCCTTATGCTTGACTAAAAATCCTTACCTTGAACTAAAATAAAAAGACAACATATTTTAGTTAAGCTTTTTTCATTTGCCACTGGAATCCACACTTCTTCAAAATGGCTGCAATTGTGAGAACGTAAATCTTAAAAGCTTCCCCTCTGGTTAAATGAGGACATGGATGTTAACACTCAGTGCCCAGCCTTGGTCCTTATAAAACATCCCACAGGAAATAAGATTTGTAGTTTTGGTTCTCACCATCCATCCATCCATCCATCCATCCATCCATCCATCCATCCATCTATCCATCCACCCACCCATCCATCCATCTATCCACCCACCCACCTATCCATCCATCCATCCATCCATCCATCCATCATCCATCCATCCATCCATCCACCCATTCATCCATCCTCCATCCATCCATCCATCCATGCACCCATCTATCCATCCATCCATCCATCCACCTATCCATCCATCCATCCATCCATCCATCCATCCATCCACCTATCCATCCATCCATCCATCCATCCATCCACCCACCCACCCATCCATCCATCCATCCATCCATCCATCCATCCATCCATCCACCCACCTATCCATCCATCCATCCATCCATCCATCCATCCATCCATCTACCCATTCATCCATCCATCCATCCATCCATCCATCCATCCATCTATCCATCCACCCACCCATCCATCCATCTATCCACCCACCCACCTATCCATCCATCCATCCATCCATCCATCCATCATCCATCCATCCATCCATCCACCCATTCATCCATCCATCCATCCATCCATCCATCCATCCACCCATCTATCCATCCATCCATCCATCCACCTATCCATCCATCCATCCATCCATCCATCCATCCATCCATCCATCCACCCATTCATCCATCTATCCATCCATCTATCCATCCATCCATCCATCCATCCATCCATCCAACCATCCATCCACCCACCCATCCATTTATGCACCAACCAGTCTGCCTTTATTGAACATCTCCATGCTGTCTACTACTGTGGGGATCAAGAACATGATCATGAAAGTTCTAGTTTTTGGAGGTCTTACATCCTATCAAGTCCTGTGTGATTGCAGATGGGGAGAAGATGCAGATAAATATACTAATGAACTTCTGAATACTAACTAACTAATACAGCACCAGCAGCAACATCCCTGTTTCAATCCTTGAGTCTGGGGGCAGAAGAGAGGATGGCCCTGTGGTTAAAAGAACTTCCTGCTCCTTCTGAGGAGTAGGAGTCAGGTCCAACACCCACACTGGGTACCTCATCATTATCTATTGGCTCCAGCACTTACAGGAGATCCAAGGCCCTCTTCTGTTTGTTTGTTTGTTTGTTTTTTGCTTTGGGGTTGTTTTTGTTTTTGTTTTGTTTGCTTGTTTATTTGTTTGTTTGTTTTTTCAAGACAGGGTTTCTCTGTATAGCCCTGGCTGTCCTAAACTCACTCTGTAGACCAGGCTGGCCTCGAACTCAGAAATCCTCCTGCCTCTGCCTCCCAAGTGCTGGGATTAAAGGCGTGCGCCACCACTGCCTGGCCCAAGGCCCCCTTCTGAACTCAGGTGTTACACACACATACACACCCATACACAAACACACATAAAAATAAATCTCAAGAGAATTTTAAACTAAGACAAGACTTACAGAAACTGGATAGACAGATCATTATAGTAATTGTTGTTTTCCTTCCATTTATCCCAAATATTATTACTAGCTATCCCAAAGAGAAGGTACAAAGAGTACACCCCAAGTCAAAGCCAATAGCTGCAGGCTATGAGGCATCAGACCAGCTGTGAGTGACTGATACTCCCAACATACCTGCTTCCATCTTTAATATAAATATGTCATGTTAGCACTTTTGTGTGGACGTGACAAAATGCCCGAGAGAAATGACTCAAAAGGGGTAGGATTTATCTTGACTCGTCGATTCAGACAGCTTAATCCACACTTGCTTGGATGCTGTGGTGGAGTGGTTGAGAACTAGACTCAGGGAGTGCTCTGTGGGGAGGAGTCCAGCCTTGCTGGAGGGAATACTTGCTGACTTTTAGAGTTTACAGCCATACCAAGTCTCTCTGCTATATGTGTGCAGCTAAGCACGTGATCTCTCAGTTTCTAGCTCCTGCCACCATTCCTGATGCTTGCTACCATGCCTTCCCACCCTAATCACATCTTATCCCTCTGGAACCATATGCCCAAAACTCTTTGTTTCATAAGTTTCTTTGGGTTGTGATATTTTTATCAAGTAACAGGAAAGTGACTAATACAGTCCTTATGAGTTTGACCAGACCATCATGACAGCAGAAATTTGGTGGAGACAAACTACTGAATCAGCCCAGCCCCAAAACAGGGCAGCTCACATCACAGTGCACAGGAAGTGACTGTAAGCAGGAAAGGGTCAAGGCATGATACAGTCCTCCAAAGACACACCCCCAGAGACCTCCTTCCTCCAATCAGGATCCACCCCATACTTTACAGTTCCTTCCAGCTGGGAATCAAGCATTATAACACATGAGCCCTTGAGAATATTTAATATCCAAATAGAAGCAAGCATGTAGATGAAAAGGGAAAATTTAAAGTGGCCATGATGACTGATTCAAGTGAATGATGATCCACTTTAAATACTAGCAACACCATCACCAGTAGCATAGGAAATAGGCTCTTAGTTGTGTTGGGGAAGTTAGTTGTTAGTAGAAGCACAGTATTGTTTAAAAGTCTCACAATACAATGAAGGACGCAACATTTTAACATACTTCAGGGCTTGCCACTCTCTAGTTCCTATGGACATCTTTATTTCCTCTTATTTCTTAGGCCTGTGATTTGTTAGGTAAAATGGAGAAAATAAGAGATTTTTTTTTCAGCATCATGCTTACTATTTATGTAAAGATATCACTTACAGCCAGGCAGTGGTGGTGCATGCCTTTAATCCCAGCACTTGGGAGGAAGAGGCAGGTGGATTTCTGAGTTCGAGGACAGCCTGAGCTATAGAGTGAGTTCTAGGACAGCCAAGGCTACACAGAGAAACCCTGTCTTGAAAAACCAAAAAAAAAAAAAAAAAAAAAAGCTATCACTTACAATAAATTAAAAAAAAAAAGATGCCTCTGAAGTGTGGTGGTTTTGTATTTTTTTATATTTCTCCCTTAGTATAGGAACCACAGCTCCTACCATACACTGTCCTGAGATGGAAATGAAGTTTAAATCATTGCATGAATACTGGATTGAAAGAACCTAGTGGGGAAACTCCCACTGGTGTCCCGAGTCGGCATGCACCAAAAGAATCACAAGAGACTGTCTTGATGCAAACACACAAGGTAGTTTAATGACAGAGCTCTGGAACGACACATATCTCACACGGGAGACAATGGATGTCGGCCTCAAGTCTCGAAAGCTAGGGGTTTTTATCGAAAAGGGTCTGGGGATGGGGAAGGAATTGGCGCGGTTTCACACGATTGGACAATTTAAACTTCAACAGAATAGTTATACATCAGTAAAAGTGTATGTGTAGATCGGGGAGTCAGGAAGTCTGAGGGCCAGGTGCTTATCTAGGTCAGCGGAATATCTGGTTAATATGTGACTCCGAACTGAGTCAGGAGGTCAGTGGGCAGAGGGAGGTGCAGGGCCAGATGGTGTTGACTCAGCCGAGATAGCCCTGTTCTGTCCTTGCACTCTTTTTTATCTTTATGGTCAAGCTGTTCTTAGGAATGCCTTAATGACCGGCCTGCTAGAACATGCCTGGGCCTGTTCTTCCTTGTTCTCAGCCTCAGGCAGCCTCTTAGGCTCACAAACAACTTTCTGGTATATTTTACATGAATTGTAGGTCCTAAAATTTCATCTTTCTCTCAGGATAAGGAGCTTAGTACGTTTACTGAAATCTTTAGACTATCTGGCTTGTTCCAGCGTTAGATGGGTGTGCCTGTCGCTTTAACATAAACCTTTGTAAATTATGTGTCTCATTCAAAATAGGACCTCAACAAACACTCATGGACTGGTGATCTGCATTTTGTATTACAAATATTTTTAATAGCATAAACATAATGAAAATGACTGTGTCTAAGTTCATAGTTAATGTGTCTCAGACGTTGCTCTAGTTTTCATAGTGGTGCTGGGCTAAAACATTCCAACCAAGAGAGATGCAGAGGAAAGGGTTTGTTGGAGCTTAGAGTTGTAGTCCACCATCTAGGAAAGCCAGGGCAGGAACTCCGGGTAGGAACCCGGAGGCAAAAACTGAAGCAGAAACCATGACTTTTCTGTCACTTCCTTGCTCCCTATGGCTTGCTCAGCCTGTTTTGTTTGTCTGTCTTTGTTTTGTTTTGTTTTGTTTTGTTTTCTTTTCTTTTCTTTTGTTCTATGGAACCTAGGACCAGCCACTGTGTGCTGGGCCATTGTTCACCAATTATCAATTAAGAAAATGCTTCACAGACAAGGCCACAGACAAATGTGATCTGGACAATTCTTCAGGTGAGGTTCCCTCCTCCCTGTGACCCTAGGCTTCTGTCAGGTCGGGAACTAATAGTATATGCCAGGGAGATTGAACATTGCCACACTGTTTATTCTTTCAGGATGGAAACCTAGATTTTAGTTTTGTTCAGGCTTTTTCCTCTTATACAAATTTTCTTAACCCTTGTCTTTGTCTTTGTCTTTGTCTTTGTCTTTGTTTTTGGTTTGTTTTTTGTTTTTTGTTTTTTGTTTTTTCTGTGACAAAATACTATGGCAAAAAACAAAAACAAAACAAACAAAACAAAACAAAACGGCAAACAACAACAACCAAAACAAAACAAAAACAAAAAACAACAACAACAACAAAAACCAAGTTGGGAAGGAAAGGGTTTATTTGGCTTACACTCCCAAATCCCAATCCATCAGAGGATGTCAGAGTAAGAACTCAAGTAGGACAGGAACCTGGAGGCAGGAGCTGCTGCCGAAGCCATGGAGGGGTGCTGCTCACTGACTTGTTTCCTATAGCTTCCTTAAGAAAAAAAAAAAAAGAATCCAGAGCCATGAGCCCTGAGTGACACCTCCCACAGTTGGCTGGGTTTCCCTCCCATTGATCAGTAATTGAGAAAATGCCTTCCGGCTGGATCTTACGGTTTCCTTAACTGAGACTCCTTTCTCTGTGATGACTCTAGCTGTGTCAAGTTGCTATGCAAAACCAGCCAGTACAATCCTGATCCAGCCACAGAGGCTATGACTATAATCCTAACACCTGGGAAATGGAGACAGGAGGTCAAGGGTTCAAAACCAGTCTCTGTTACATGAGACCTTTAATTCATACAACCAAAGTGTTTTTAAAAGAAAAGAAAGAAGTAAGAGGAGCTTGAAGGATTGCTCAGTTAGAAAAGGTGCTTGCCACCCAATGATACAAGCCTTTGACCCCAGGATCTGATCCCTGGAACCCATCTAAAGGCAGAGGAAGAAAATCAACTTCACAATATTGTCTTCTGACCTCCTAATGCAGGCTGTGGCGTGCTCGTGCACAAAATTACGATAGTGATGGTGATGGTGATGTGATGGTGGTGGTGGTGGTGGTGATAAGGAAGAGAAGAAGGAGGGGGAGAGAGAGAGAGAGAGAGAGAGAGAGAGACTGATTAACACTAAAATCCCATTTGGAGTCTGCCTGAGATGAATGCCAAGATGTCTTCTCGCTCTAGAATCTCATAAAGTCTAAACTGTGTACAGAACTTGTATACAGAACTTCATTTAGCACCAAATTAGAAAATGAGGGCTTTGAGTTCTTGCTAGTTGTTGAACAGGAGTACTTTGGGTAGTGCTCCAGGCCAAATTCTCTTTATAGTAATAACAATTTATAATAATAAAATGACTCTACCAGGCACAGTTATGAGTTTGTGTCCTTACTAACTTATTTAATAGAGCAGCCCCCAGAGCAGCCGCTGGTAGGGTTGGTATTTCACACTTGAGGAAAATGAAACTCAGGGAAGTCAGGGAAGAGGAGGAGCCAAACCGGCCAGCCCACGACATGGGGGTTCGCCAGTTCTCAGGTATCCGGTTATTGTCCAACTGATCTATGAGCTCCTCAAAGGCCACCTTGGCTTTGCCTCGCCGTGGTCCTTCCAGTACCTGGCACAGGCTAAGGAGCCAGTGAATGATGTTTTTAAAAAGTACATGAATATCATTTGGTTTCTATATTTAATATTTCCTAAAAGCGCATCTTGGAAAACCTCTTGCTTTGACCTTAAGGTGCTTACCGAGCTGCTAACAGGGAAGAAGTGTTTTAGAGTTATCGGCTCATTTCACACTTAGAAACAACAGACCCGTGAGACACAACACAACACAGGCAGTACACTTGTTAGCATGACTTAAATGAGAGCAAGAGGCTAACACCACGCCAGAAACATCTCCGGGGACACGCCTAAGTGTGCTTGCTGCCCTGGGCAGGTCCTTCAAATGGGACTTAGAGCTGCCCTAAACTTTTCAACAGCCGCAAGAGGAGAGGAGATAGATCAATCCATGCTTTCACTCATTTACAAAGCAGGAAAGCAATGTTTCTCACCGGAAGTCAATCTATTTTTAGCATCAGGATAGAAACTCCCCCCCCCAAGCCCCCCCAAGGAGCTCCAGGAGAGACCAGGGAGGAAAGCTAACAATGACTTCTAGAGCTTTCTGTGTGCACAGTCGTGATACTATTTCTTCTTAGCAGATAAAAGGTGTCAGCAGTCCCCACCCCACCCCACCCGGTAAGGAGGGAGCAGTGCGGACAGCACATGTCTCCCCTGGAATAACTCAGGGTTTATTTTTAGTAGGCAAGTTGAGACAGATTGTGAGGGTCCAAGTCATTGTAGTTAATGCTAACTTAGAAGCAGCAGGAGGCTGAAGCAAGAATCTTGGGCTTCCCTTTCATAGACACCCCCAGGCTGTCTTCCTCACAGCAACCTGAGTGTAACTTCAGAGACCTTCAGATAATGTCTGTCTCCCTAGGTTAAAGCTAAAATCTCTGGCTGCAGTGCCCTGCCTCATCTGAGCCCCGACTGCTACCACTGGCCTGTTCATCCCACCCAGCATCTGCAAGGCTGACATTCTCCCTCGAACCCCTGGACTTCCTGGTCCACTTGCCTGCAGTGTGCTCTGCTCTCTCCAAATGCCATCCCCCTATAGTGCAGTTCTATCCGGAAAGCCACTTTCTTGCAAGGACTCCATTTCTAGTCCTCTTAGACGAACTGGGCATCTCACGTGATTTGGGTCCCTCATCTCTGTAGTGGGGCACTTTCATATTTTCCTTAGCTTGGGGTTTCTCTCACTGGTTCAGCAGAAGTCGATAGAACAGATGAGAATCGTCCACTGGACACTTGTCTATCAGAAAACCATGACAATCTCAGCCTCTATGTAGCATTTATTCAGTGTATGATCAAAATTAAGTAGAAGCTACGAGTAATTACTGATGCTTTCCAATCCGGCTCACAGATGCATTTATCAAAGATGCAATAGACTCACAGATGTATCCCAGCACCTAGCAGAGTGTGCTGTTTGTAGCATCAGTGAGAAAAGCCGGGGTGATGTCAGTAAAAGAAACAATTTTCAGTGGTTAGATCGACGAAGGGTTATGAGCTTATCATATGTTGTGCTCATGGAATGATCTGAGATTTTTTTTCCCCATTATCTCAAAACCTGACAGTTATTGTAACAGAGAGAAAGAAAAGGAAACTCTCCCCATGTTTCAGCTGGGATTGAAATGATTTCCTGTGGTTTTCACCCAGAGTGAAATACTCCACCCCAGAAATGCACAACCCATCTTCACTGAGACCACACTGGCCACAATGAGTCACCTGCCATTTTCCAACTGCAAGCGGCCACAGGGAAGCGTGCGAGTTGCTCGGTAGCGGTGTGGCTGACTGTAAAGGAACTGCCCAAACACTGAGGTGAAAGATGGCAGAGTCTCAGTGAGGAACAGCTGTGATAGAGAAAAGTCCGACTGCTCTGTGAGAAGGTGTTCAGAGGAAGTGTTCAGGACAGGGTGGTGGAGCTGGTAATGGAATGAGTTTGTGTTGTTTCCACTTAGGAACTCTACACATGGATTGATGCAAATAATACATTTTCTATACACAAAGGCAGATAGCTAGCCAGAAAGTATCTCCAATTCACTACAAATGAAAAGTGAATTTCAAACCTCATACACACTATGAACTATTTCACAGCTTGGACTTCGTTAGACTGGTTCCTGTGTGTGTCCATACATCATCATATTCTGTACGGGCGACAAACACTAATCTGTGTCATGCATTCTCTATCCTAGCTGGCTATAATTTTGTATTTTGCCCAGCCATTCCATTTTCTGTATTTAATTAAAAATTAATTAAAATCCATTAGAGTATAAAGTGCATCGCATCATTTGACTGGATTCTAACTACAGGTCATGCCTCTTAAACACGGAAATGGCTTGGCATTCTGTTTCAGTTCGAAGTAAAAAGAGTCAGTATGATGGTGTGAGGAGCCAAATGGGAACTTGGCATTTGTTGAACTGAAGTCTGCCTTTAATTTGGACAAAAGAAGCCTTTGGGACTTAAATAGAAACACTTGACCAGACAAATAAGAGAAGCTATGAGAATTTCTTTTTAAAATTGAAAGTTCCTGTGGAATTTGCTAGCTTTAACTCAGTGAGATTTTTCACCCACAAGATGTTGATATCCATCCATTGTTCTGGAGAAGTCGTTGCCTTCTGGGGGCCAGAGACATAGTCTCAGGGGCCCTGAGAATCCTCTGTGGAAATCATTAGATGCTTCTATTTGATAATGATCCAAATACACACATGCAGTCAGTGTACATAAGCTGTATGACAAATGTTGATATTCGTTTCTATGTGTGTTTTCCACTAATGTCGAGTGACACTGCTTCAGTTTTTCTGACTGCTGCATGTATGAGGCCCAGTAAGAGAATACTGGATTCAAGCCAACTCACCCTTCATACGTGATAAGTACAGCATGGGTTGGAAATAACTCAGATAAGAATATTGCTCCCACAACTAAACACGTGCATCTAAAGATAGCTCACACTGTCACATTCTGTCTTATATATGCCCATCAAATGCAACGGAGTCTCAACAGAACCCATCTGACATGTTAAATGAATGTTGACAACCTACGGCTTAGATTTGGTAGCATTATTTAAATGGTAAAACTCATTCAGTATTGTGAATTCATGGCAAACGTGTAATTTCTTATTCCTTGGAGGGTTCCTATCTGTTTGGGTTTCGTTAAGAGTAAAGTTGACTCTCCCTCACGCGCTCCATGGGGCCTGGAATGGCCACCTTGCCTGTTCTCCCAGCGTCTTCCCTCCCTGTAATTCCTTAGCCCGAAGCCTATTGATGTTACTTTTCTGCTGTCATTTTCTGATTCTGAATATAGTTCTTGGCCCTTAACACATCCAATTACTTTCATCTCTCCAAATATGGCTTACTTGGGGTGGTCTTGCCTGACCCATTTATTCCCTAGCACTGTGCTTTGTTCATTTCCTTTATAATGCTTAGCTCAGTCTATAGCTATTGATTGTCCCTTGTTCAACTCACCTAAACCCTAGGTTAACACCCAGGTACCCCCTCCCACACACACACCTCCAACACACACAGACGACAGGGCCCATGATTATAGCAATCCTGTAGTTCTTATACTTCATTTGATTATCACTTCTTAAAAGCAGGCACGGCGAGCACAGTGAGCAGGATACGATGGCACAGCACCGTGTGCCCCTCTCCACGGCTGTGCTAATTACATCAGTGGAAAATTTCAGGCCGTGCTTTATTTTGAAACTGTAATTACTCATGCTATTGAATATTTTTACAAGTTTGGGGCCAAGTATGTTTATTCAGTTATTTGTTATAATTAGAAAAATAATTACATCATTTTCTCCCTTCACGTTCCTCCCTCCAACCCCTCCCACGTATTCTCATAACTCCCTGTCAAATCCGTGGCCTCTTTGTCTTCAACTGTTACAGTTACATATGTAAATACAAACTGTTCCATCTGTTATTGTTGGTTGTATGTACATGAATTCAGGGTTGACTATGTGGTATTTGGTTACCAAAATTAAGGGGCTCAATCCCGGAGAAAACAAATTTCCTGGTTTCAATATGCCTTAGTTGCCTCGTGTTCTTTGTCTGGGGCCACGAGTTTTCTTCCTTCCACGTTAGTGCATTTAGCGTTAACCTTGCTCTATCACAAGTGAGGCTCCCCATTTCTAAGAACGAGAATTTCACAGCAGCTGCGCTGGTCCTCAAGACTGTTTCTGTTTGTGAATTTCATCCACTATCAGTTGTCTACTTTTATACTTAAGAATCTTTCCATTTGTAAACACCGTCAATTTAATCAGGATGTTAATCCTTTGGCTTATTACCAAATTTTGGTAATATTACATATTATAGAAAAAAAGTCCACTTGCTATTTTTAAGGTTTTCTTTTTATGACCAAAAAGCTGTCAGTATTTTTTTTTTGGTTGCTGTAGATATTATTAACCATATTTCACAGATGAATAATCTGCACCTAAGAGATGTTTTTTTCTAAGGAATGCATGCTTGCTTAGATCTAGAATAACTAACTCTAAAAGCCGTGTGCATGTTTATCCTGCCTGTCAGCTGACTTCAGTACTTTTAGCCAGACTCTCTTAAAGTGGGGCTAGAGACAATTTCCTTAGTTTTGTCTAATGTAACCGAGAAATCTTAGGTTGAAATACTCAAGCAACAGATGTTTATCTCTCAACGATCTATAGGCTGGGAAGTCTAAGAACAAGACGCAGGCATTACGGTCCTGGTGGAGTCTTACTGGTTCTCAGTGATCCCTGAAAATTGATCGTCTCCTCTTCCTCCTCCTCTTCCTCCTCCTCTTCCTCCTCCTCTTCCTCCTCTTCTTCCTCCTCCTCTTCCTCCTCCTTTTCCTCCTCCTCTTCCTCCTCCTCTCCCTCCTCCTCTCCCTCCTACTTTTCCTCCTCCTCTTCCACTTTTTACCCCTCTTCCTCCTTTCTTTCATTCTCTTTCCTCTTTTTTCTTCTCTTCCTCCCCTTCATCCTCCTCCTCCTCCTCCTCCTCCTCCTCACATTCTAAAGATCTAACTTGCACATAGATTAGCTCTTGAACGTGGAAACCTCCCATCTGGTCTCCTGGGTTTTAAGATTACAGAATGTGCCATGGCAACCAACTCTCTTGTGTCTTCCTGAAGGCAACTAATCCCATTCAAAAGGCTTTTCTCCCACCACCTAATCACTACCTGAAGTAGTATTCATCTTTAAAGCATCACACTGGGAATCAAACTTCAGCACATGAATTTTGAAGAACATAAACATTAGTCCACATCCAGTTATTAATTAAATTTGTATTTTGTGTATTTGTTCAAAAGAGGAAATGAGCTCCTTGCATAAAATATTCTAGGGACCCAAGTGTGCTGACTGCATTAGTCTATCCTGATGCTTCTAATCAAAACTATTAATTTGTCAGTGTCATAACAGTGAGAAGAAAGTGGAACTTGTTTTCTGAGATTAGGGTCAGCTTTTTGTAACTTTAGTGAGGTAAAATTGTATCTCATATTAGTGAAGACCTCTGACTGGTGGTTGCCTTTGGTGCCAATGCAGTTGGAAGAAAGTATGTAATAGCACCTGTCAGACAAAAAAAAAAGTCCTATATGCAAACAATGAGGGAAGAATAAAAATCTCAATACTGTTGACACAAACAAAGTAAGCACTTATCTAAGGTGATCTTTATTATCATTTAGCCATGGAGGGTATTGGATTTGAAGAGAACAAAGGAAACTTCTTGTTTATTAACTACTGGGCTGGAGAGTTGACTCAGTGACTGAAGTACTTTTTTGCAACTAAGACACTGGTTAAATTCCCAGAACCCAGGTGAAAGCAGGGTGGATGTGGCTGAGCAGGGCAGACTCCAGATGTGAGGTGCAAGATCCCAAGCTGGGGTCTGGGATTAAAAAGGAGAAAACATTTAACTCTCTACTTCTGCATTTTGAAAAAACAAACCCTTCCTTCCTTCCTTCCTTCCTTCCTTCCTTCCTTTCTCTCTTCCTCTTTCCTTTCTCCTTCCTTCTCTCCCTTCCTCACCCTCTCCTGTTTTCCTTCGATTGTTTCTGTGAAGCATTTTGTCATGTCAACAAGAGAAGTAACTAATATATTTCCTAACTGAATAAGTCATGAGCTCTAAAAAGATTGATGAAAACCCCTTGTATCATTTATAATCCAGAAAACACTTCAAATGGCAGCCTGGGAGGAGTTCCGAGTCCTGTAAGAGAAACAAAACTTATCAAAGAGATTTTGCTTCCTGTAGAACAGTCTAGTATGTGCAGTGCCAACACAGAGCTGCTGGAGGTTGAGGCCGTAGATCTGAGCAGTGCTCACACACTCTGGGTTCTGTCCGTTGGCTTGTTTGGTTTGGAGATGACATCTTATTCTGTAGCTCAAGTTGGTCTTGAACTTACTTTGCAGCTCAGGTGGTCTGAGTCCTGTGTCATTTCTTATACTTCTCCCTCCCAAGACCATGCTGGGCTTAGAGGTGTGGAGCTCGGCAGGCTGACCTGAAAACTGTTCCTTTGTTTGTTTCATAACTGAGAGAAGAATCACTAGGCATTTACCCCACTGTGAGTTATCCACAGCCTTGATATACATTCACACATACATATATATGGACATACATTTTATATATGTGCATGCTATGTATATATGCACATAATTTGTGTATGTAGCTCAAACATACATACATATATGAATACATATATACTATATGTCTGTAATACAAACATATGCCCTACAACCATGATCAACACCCAACCCTAAAACAATAGCTTAGATTTCTAAATTTTTTACAATAACTATAGCCACGTTTGCTTCTTTTAACCTTTAATATTTGAAAAATTGGACAACTCAGGATTTTGGAAAGGAAGAACATCGTTAAAAAAGCAGATAGGTGGCAAACTCCTTCAAGTTCTTATATGATCTTTATGCAAGGGAGTCCAGTCTATCTACCAAGCTCTTCCAGTGCCCTCCTTGCAATGTTAAAATGGAGTGATTCTCTAACATAGAAATGAAATGGAAAAGCAGAAGAGAGGAGGGCATGGCTGGGGGCCTTGAGAGGGAAGCTGATTTGATCTCCTTTGATCGCCATTCAATCCCATCTCTAGAATTGACATGGTGTTGCTCCGAGAAATAATCCATATTTGATGCTCAGCCTCTACACATTTCTTTCCCTCAGACTGATCTTTAATGTCGTTCATCATATTTGTCTTTGTTACAATCACTCTGCAGAAATGAGAAACAACGGGCCTTTGCAATCGCTGCTCTTGCAAAGGTTCCCAGTTCTCTCCCATCCCCCATGCGAATCAGTCCCCAGTTGCCTGTCACTCCAGCTCCAGGGGATCTAAGGCCCTCTTCTGACAGCTGTGCTCTTCTGCGTCACATGCAGATACTTGCATACACACATGCAAGCAAATAAAAATGAAATACATCTTAAATAACTATGAAGTGGAAAGTAAGTGTGGTCAGGTTTACTTCACCATTGTGTGGACAGCTGGAGTACTAAGCATCCCTCCCCATGTGAGATCAAGTGTGTCCCTCTGAGGAAGGAGCCTAGATGCAAAGTCCTCAAGAAGAGGATTAATAAGGCCTCGTGGTAATGCTACCTGATCTAAGTACACCAAAGTGTTATTGTTAGAGGACAAAGAGAAGACAAGACAAACAGAGGAAGAAAGTGTGAGGAAAATGTAATTTCATGTGGCCAACTAAGAAGTACCAGGGAATAAACATAATTTATTGACATGTACAGCAGGACTAATTCTATTTGCTGATTTGACTGACTTATGCGGTGTGCAGCTGTTTTTAAGTCACTTCTGCGTGTCCTATAAGGACGCTTCCAGAGGAGCGTTACGTGGAATCCTGAATAAAGCACATGGCCCTCCCCAGGATAATGACAACATCGAGACTTTTAAAGACATGAATGAAAGGCAGAAAAGGAGAATTGATTCCAGACGGGTTTCCTTGATCGCCACACATGCAATATGACACACACACACACACACACACACACACACACACACACACACACACACACACACACTCATGCATACATGCACACACATACTTCTAATTAACTATTTTCTTTTTAAAAGGCAGAAGGAGTGGGACTTTCTGGCTGTGTCCCTGCCACATCACTGCAACATCTACAAACTTGTTGTCATGTCAACAGGGAAGTAACTAATATTAGCCCTTGGTGTTTCCAGTTCTGACTCAGAAATGGATACATTCTAACGCGTGAGCTTTCAGCTCTTCAGGTTCCACTAATGGCCTCACCTTGTCTCCTGCATGAGACCAGCAGGTGGTAGTTTCTCTGCACCCATAACAATTATGTGTTATAGAGGTGTCTTCATGAGCATATAAAAATACTTAGAGCAGTTTTATCTGTATGTTTGTAAATATCTCCAGCTCGGGATTGTAAGCATCCTGACAGAGAACAGAGGAGTGGAGACAGGACCTTGAAAGTTTGAATTGCTCATGAGGAGGAAACCACCACCATTTCCTCACTGAAGCACTAACATTATTGACTTTTATATCTATCACAGCTCTTTATATTTGGCAATAAAATTGAGAAAATAGTAGTTTAAATTTGGCCTAGAAATCGTGTGTCCTTGACAGCTAATTTGCCCAGCTGAGATCAGGACGTTATGTGATTAACTCCGTAAGGCGTCACACAGGCAATTATGCAACACCTTTGGTAATGACAAAATGTTAGCTCACTAAATTAATGTAAAGAGAAACATAAAATCAATTAGTATTTTAAGAAGGTATCTGAGTTGTGTTGATGACTTTCAGGTCATTCAGTATTTTTACAGCTTGTTAAACTTAAAAAAAATGAGAGGCGTCCTTGATAATTTAAGATGCAGCTGTAGCTATCCAGGGAATTGCTTATTCAGATTAGGATCCCACTATTCCCCAAGTTACTACATTCAAATAACTGCATGTGGTTCAAACTAATTAATTTGATTCTGCTTTCTTTATATAAAACTAAGACCTTTACTCTACATGACAATGAAATAGTCACATTCCCATTATTTCTTCTGTTGTCCAAAGCAACTTGTTCCAGAGAGCAGATCTGTTTACTCAGTATCCATGACCTACTTTCCTTGTTCCTACTGGTCGAATGCCTTGCCCTCAGAAAGAACACAGAACAAGTGCGTGTGTCTACAGAGAAGCCAAAAGTAAAATGACCGCTTCTAGGATCCCCACACAGCCACCAGTCACGTTATATCAATACAGAAAGTTGTAGCATGTTCATTGGATTCTAATCCAGTGACTCCCGACATACCTAATGCTGTGACCCTTGAATACAGTTCCTCATGTCGTAGTGACCCCAATCATAAAATTATTTCATTGCTACTTCATAACTGTAATTTTGTTGCTCTTGTGAATCGTAATGTAAGTAATGTAATTAATGATGTAATATGATACATCATTATATATGTAATATGATATGCAGGAAATCTGATATGCTACCCCTTTGGGGTCATGACCCACAGGTTGAGAAAGTTTTCTAAACTCTGGCCAGAAAGCGTTCTTACATATCTGACTTCCTCTGAGAACTTCATGGATCCTTTTGACATATAAGAAAGACAGTCTAAAGGACTTAATTTTTTTTTAAGATTTATTCATTTTTAATGTATATGAGTACACTGTTGCTGTCTTCAGACAGACCAGAAGAGGGCATCAGATCCCATTACAGATGGTTGTGAGCCACCATGTGGTTGCTGGGAATTGAACTCAGGACCTCTGGAAGAGTAGTTGGAGTTGGTGCTCTTAACTGCTGAGTCACCTCTCCAGCCCAGGACTTAATATTAAATATTGTCATGATATGAAAACCAGACAACATAAATACAATCTCCTTAGGAAGTGGACTCTTGATAGTCTCTTATTTTGATAGAATATAATCCTTGCATTGTTTATGATCTAACATAAATATCAAGTATTATTTCACTTTATTTAACCAAACCACATCACAGTTTGTTAGAAAATATTAAAATTGTCCAAGCAGTAGGCTTCAATCAGTCTAAAACTAACAATCTAAATAATTATCACTAAGAAAGACATCAGCCCTCAGTAAGAAAGGTATGCTGGGCAATCGTCCATGCTCTCACCATTTCATTCAAAATGCTCCCCGATACAGTCCAATGCACCAGCAAGGTCAGAAATTTATTTCTGGGTTATTCACACTTGATTGAAACTATGAATCACCAATGCCCGATCTTCTTGGAAGAAACATATTTGGAAGCACCTTATAATATTTAAGAAGTAAAATGTGATTATTATTTTCTACCCTACGGGATATTGTATTTTTGAAAACCAATTTTTAGAAATCAAACTTTCCAAATATTTTCTAGGTCCTTAAACCAAAGTACAATGTCAGCTACGATATTTTATATGTATTTTGGAGGCAAACAGAATTTTTTCATTAACTGTCATATGTCCGATTCTTAAGATGCTCTCAGAGAAAACGTTTTGCTGTAAGAAAGGCTGTCATGTGGTACGCAGGGAAATTAAATCTGTTCTTTTTCTGTCTATCGAGGCACCTTGATATTAGCTGTGGCTGCTGTTAGAAGAAAGAATAATTAACATGTTCAAACCCTGATCTGTTCTCAACTTTCTCATTTTGTTTATAACTAGTTGAGTCATTACGAGAAAAAAATAATAATAACTTTTAAAAATCAGTGCAGTGGTTGGCTTTGGGTGGCATCTTACTCCATATCCTTCTGTAATGAAGGCTTGACATCTTTTATATTCTCTTGAAGGAAAGATTTACACTTTGAAGTGCGCACTAGCAATTAGTAACAAATACAACAGTTTTTAAAGAGCACCTTTAGTAGCTGAAGAAACAGGCCAATGGATTGAGGTTCATGCTGAAACTGATGATCGTGTGTGGTTTTTATGCTAAGGGATTCAATGCCTTGAGAACCGACTTACATATTTTAAAACCATGCTATTAATATTTTGATACCAAAAACAGTTTAGAGAACCAAAATGTTTCCTGAAGTGGTAAAACAAAAATCTCAGCTGGGTACAAACAGGCTCCTTGGCTTAAATAAGATTTTAAAAACCATTTTAAGACTTCTGACTAGGGACAAGATAAAAGACTGAAAATCAACACTTCCACTTATGAAACGAATGCAAAGTGTAAATTTCAGGTTTACTAGAACACAAGCTACCGCTGTTTGCCACACCTAGCTGCATCCTGATATTTATCTTGTACACCCCCTGACTTGTGAGTCCCTTGGGACTCCTGTCAGTGTGTTGAGTTAGCATGTATTTAGAAAACGCTGTGCATGATAGAGGCGGCCCCTTCAAATGCAGATTCCTAGGAATGTTTGTAACTGTGAATGATGGCTTTACATGTGAGAGTGCAGATTTATATCTTCTCCCCAAGGTTCTGGGTTGATGATGTCATGGCTACTCTTCAGTGGCAGAATATTCCAGAAGAATGCAGGCTCTCAACACAGAACACATGTTCAGGAAAATCCTCAATCTGGATATATGTGGCACCAGCAGGAAGTTCCCTTCCCTTCCCTTCCCTTCCCTTCCCTTCCCTTCCCTTCCCTTCCCTACCCTTTTCCCCCCTTCCTTTCCTCCTTCCCTCTCTCCTTCTCTCCCTTCCTCCATCCCTCACTGGTCACAACTCTGTCTGACATCTAGAAACCTGGTTTCCCTTGCTGCTCTGGGTACTTGTGTTTCTCTATGGAGATTCACCCTTTCTGAGGAGTATGCTCCTGCAAGACACCGTGATCTCATTTTCCACCCAACTGCATTTAGTTCAAATATTAATTCATTTTGCTTCCTTAACTACAACTATGTTGCCTTTTAAGGAAAATATCTCTTTCTCATATTCACCTTGGCCAAAAACTAATTATCTGGACACTTGTCAGGGGAACAGGAAAATCTTGCCTAACGTTTTATTTCACTAAACACAAAGAAGGGCGAAATTACTTCTTGGAAAAAAGAATTTAATTACCTGATGCCTTTTAGAAAAATAACATTCTCAAACCTTTACTCGATTTTGATTTTAAATTGGCCTAAATTCACCCAATCGCTGTTTGAAGGTTACCATGGAAATGTGAGGGCAGTTCCATCATTTTACCCAGATGGGCTGGACCACAGGAAGCACTGGGCAGGGGAGGAGCTCTGGGGGTGGGGATGGTGCTGGACAGAGAAGGGACTTGGGGTGGGCTGAGATGTACTTCAGTGGCAGAGTGCTTGCCTACATGCATAAGGAAGAGAAACAGAGAGACAGAGACAGAGAGAGACAGAGAGAGATGGAGAGAGACAGAGACAGAGGTACAGAGACAGACAGACAGACAGACAGACAGAAGTACACTGACAAAGACAGAGAGACAGAAACATAGAGAGAAACTAAATTAGCTCTCCATACACAGTTCACACAAAAATACTCAAAGCATTTTGAAAATCTACAAATAATGGAATTTTGTTCTTCCCTCACATGCCTAGCTGATGAAACAAAATTCCATAAATAGCCCTTTTGCTATATTCGGGTTAATCAGCAGATTGCCCAAGAAAAGGCAGATAAAATTCACAGTTCCAAATTGCTCCAATGGCTTCCCTTACTCTGCCTTCTCTTAGATAAATCAGGGATTTCATAGAGTGAAATGCATTTATTATATATTATCTTGATTATAAAATTAAAATAATGTGTCAACACACACACACACACACACACACACACACACACACGCACACACACACACCTGGCATAAAGAAACTGCATGCTTAATTTGAAGTCTCTGCCATTCTATGACAGCCAACCTCAAAGAGTAAAAGAGCTGCCGGAAAGGAAAGAAGAAATACTTCCTTTTTGCTAACAGAGTCAAAATTGTATTGTCAGGTAATAATCACAAAGAGACACCTCTGCCTAATATGTTAAAGGACTTAAAACTAGAATAGTCATAGTCTTCCATGTGAGTGTGTAGTTCAGACACGGAACAAATAGCCGTGACATGTTTTGGTACCCAACTTAGCAATTTATCTGGACTGCGTGAGGCCGGGGTCTCCTTTGTACTTGTTTGTGCATCTCCTCACCCAATAAAGGGGCCGGCTCAAGTTCATTGGAACACACATTATTGAGTGCTTCTAAGAGGCATGGACTTGCACTTTGGAACCGGTCCCAATGCCGCGTCCTTGGATGAATGAATCATGAGTCTCCACCTTACTTAATGTCCCCACATGCCATGATTAATGGGGAAGCTAATCCTGGCTCTTTGTTAATCCAATTTCCTGGGATGTTTATTGACATCTCTGCTAGGACTGAGTGGTCCCTTTGTATGCTGGCAGTAGTTCGCTACTTCCTGATTTCCTGGCCCCCTTTGCCACCACTGCTCACACCGTGTGAGTTTCTCTCCAGTTGTAAAGAACTCAGAGAAGCGCTAAATTCATAGAAAGTTGTAAAGTTGTAAAGCTCCCTTAACACTGTCCCCTCCTCACTATGGAGGTTAGAGGGAAGCCTACCTCTGCAATCCTTGTCTTCCTGCAGTCTGAGACAGCCCACTGCTCTTTGCTGCTACATGGGCCAGGCTAGTTGGAACTATTTCAGAAATTATCCTTTCAGAATTTTTTTTTTTTTTGTCACCGGCATGGGATCCCTAGCATTAGAGATGAAAGCTACTATTCCAAGTGCTACCTGATTTCTGGGGATCTAAACTCAGGTACTCCTTTGTTAGTGTTTTTTTTTTTTTTTTGTCTAAGCTCCGCCCCACAGTTACCAGGCAACAGCCAGGTATGCTCCGCCCCCACAGTTGAGGCTCCGTCCTGCCAGTACTTTACACAGTGGGCTACATCCCATCCCTTGCAAAATTGTTTATGAACTCTGTGGGAAGTTGGACAAATAGAAATAATAGCTGTAAATCAATATACATTGTAATCTGTGGAAAATGACTGAGTAGTCATTTTACATTAAGGTTCTAATCTATACAAACATGCACGTAACTGAAAGAGTTTCCTCTTTCTTATAGTTTTATTTGTTTTGTGTATATTTGTATGCGGGAATGTGTTTGGCAGAGGTCAGAAGACAATTTGAGGGAACCATGTCTTTCCTTGCACTTTGGGAGTCCCGGGGACCAAAATTAGGGTCATTAGCCTTGGCCGCAAGCCCCTTTTACCCATCCAACCATCTCACTGGCCAGAAAGATTTTCTAATGTTTAAAACTGCAGGATTTTAGACATTGGTGTTTCACAGAACCATCAAACGGTTTTCTAGAAATGTCGGGTTTTTTTTATTACCACTCACTGCAACTGCATGCAAAGTTACCCACACATAGTTAACAATCATAATTAGCAGCTGTGCCGACTGAGACTATCAAGACAGAATAAAAGTGAGTGCTATAAATACTCTCTTGACTCCTTTCAGGCCACTGAACACAGTTGTCTTCAGTGCATCACCTGAGCGCCGAATCTTTCGTTTATGTGTTTCTGAACATAGAAAAGGAACACTCTGAAAATGACTGCGGTCCATTGGGCCTGGTGATGTTTGCGAGCCACCGTGAATGCCACGTTTCCTCTCAGAGGGACCCACCGACCTGCAGCCTTTCAGACTCCTGGAAGCTTGCTAGAACCTTGGACTGCAAACACAGCCATGCTCTCTAGTTCTTGCCTGGCATCTGAGTGGCACTAGGTAGGTGGCACACCTGGCACCGAGAAACAAAGCAGAACAGAACCAGGCTTGCCCCAGGTTTCCTAAAGCAGAATCTACATTTTAAACAAGGTCCCCAGGAAATCTATCTGCGCAATATCCAGGAGACTCCATGAGTTTAGATGACAGGTGCCACTTACATTCTAGTTATTTTCTGCCAAACGGGGAGATGATGGGATTTGTCTAGTGTGGTTAAATGAATGATCTTCATGTGGATCTGTCCCATGCTCTCCCCCATGTCTGTGGGTCTGTCCCATGCTCTACCCAGTGTCTGTGTGTCTGTCCCATGCTCTTCTCCATGTCTGTCTGGCTCCTAACATCCATCCCAAAGCCAGAGACTTCAGAGCCTTTACCTGTGAGTCACTCTTTCCATGTTCACTCAGGGCCTTTGTGAACTGAGTCTACTCTTAAGGAGGCTGCGCATGTGCCCTAAATCTATGCAGCTCACAGTGACATCACAGGACTGGGGGTCCATTCACATACTGCTTGCTGCTAATCCTCCGAGATAAGAATCTCCTCACACGCACAATGGGATATGGAGGGTGTGGTGAATTTTATCTCCATCGCTAGGTACGCTAAAGCTTGCTACTGAGTAAACTCCTCTTGTTTAAATAGTTATCCGTATGTCTTGACTGTATGTATGTCCTTGCACCATATGTGTGCCTGGTGACTGCCTAGGCCAGAAAAGAGTGTTAGATTCTATGAAGTTGGCGTTACAGATGGCTGCAAGCTACCATGTGGTTATTGAACCTAGGTCCTCTGGAAGAGCATCCAGTGCTCTTAACCACTGAGCCATCTCTCTAAGCTGCAGGTAAACCCTTCTCAGTGAAGGAAGCAGTGTAATCATTGCTATTCAGGCACAAGCTTGCTGCCCATTATGGATTATGGACTAGAAAGCAGAACAGCATAAGGGCACCCAGGGCCTCTTGACATGTTGTATCTTCATGCTCAAGTATCAATGTCTGCGATAGATTAGTCTGTTAACTGCAATATTTGTGTTCATTGCTAAATTCCAGCACTTGACCTTGAGGTGCCATTTGCTCAGACTACCGGACTTCCTGACAAGATGGCTGGTCTCACTAACGGGCCTTTCACGGGATTCAGGCTAGGAAGTGATCAGGGAAGAGCTGGGAAAGAGGAGGAAGCTTTCATGAAGGGAGTGAGAATAATCTAATTTTTGGTAAAAAGCAATTATCAGTGAGGAGATCAGAGTGCACAGAGTGGTTCAAAGGAAGAGTCGCATGTCATTTTCCAAAGGCACAGACAGTGGAGCCCTGGGGGAATGTGGAGAGAATTATGGCTGCATACAATTCTCACATTAACATTTCTTTTCTCAAAACCTAACATACTTTAAACTTTTCTCCTCCACTAAATGATCTTCATAAGGAAAGTAATTCTGTTTCCTATATGCATCTACGAAATTGATATTTTAATAAAAGAAAAACTGTCATGATCCTAAAAGCCTTTCAAGGGTAAGATGCTTCAGGGCAGTTAACACAATCCCTGCATTATAAAATTCAGAGCGTTGCCAAGGCATCCAATATTAAATCAGTCTTTGAAGTTCAAGTATACGAAAGATCAAAACGCTATAGGTGCAATTTGGAAAGAACAAAGGAGAGTTTGAAGAAGGCAGGGAGCAGCTCTGTTCAGCCACTGGGTTTCCAGGGTACTCACATTCTCATTGAGAAAACTTCTTATGATGCCAGTATGTTCCATTTATTCTTTTCAAATGTTCGTGTAATGATCAGGAAAGGCCCTAATTGATGGCTCTAATTTTTCAGACTCAGGAGTTTCAGAGAAAGGTCAGTCCACCAGGGAAACAGCCCATTAAAAACAGCATCTATCAATTGTCAGGAAGACTACAGTAGGCCATGCTGATTGCTTTACTTCCTTTTCAGAATTGCTAGAAACAAACACTGTTAATATGGATGAGATCCGTAGTTAACCTCATATTGGGGAGCTGTGGGTGGGGATGACTCGAGAGCAAAGTGATTCCTCTGCACACCTGTGGCCCTGAGTTTACACACCCATCACTTATAGGAACAGCCAGGTGTGGCAACACACACCTGTAACCACAGCACAGAGAAGGGGAAATGGATGGATCTCAGGGGCTTGCTGGCCAGCCAGTCTTGGAGAAGTGGAGGGCTCCAGGCTCAATGACATCCTGTCTCAAATTAGGTGACAAGCGATACTCGATAGCCCAATATCAACCTCTGGACTTCACGCACATGCATATACATATAACACACACACACACACACACACACACACACACACACACACACACACACCAGTTTTGTAATAGTTCACATGAACGTTAAACCATTTGAGTCACAGAAGTCCTGATGACCTAAAGGTACAACAGATGCGAAAATTTTATTCAGATTAATAAGCAGATAGCAATAAGAAAATTGCTTGCTACACATTTATTTAATGCCCCTTAAAGCCACAACATTTAAGTTGACACTGTACCCATGAGAAAGAACAGATAAAATAGAGTTAGTGTTTTCTTTTTTTTTTCAGACAGACATGACCCAACAGAGGATGAGTTGGCCAAGGTTAATGGGTGTGCACTCAGGCATTCATTAAAACCAAATGATTCAATTACATAGAGGGTGAGCTCCCCTGACTCATGCTTCTCGGGGTTCTCAATCCAGGCCTGCAAATGTCTGTTGACATTTGCCTTTCAAACATTCCGTGGAAAACTCAAAGGATACATAAAAATTAGAGACAGAAATGTAACGAATGCCCCTTCACTACATTGAGACAGAAATGTTAAGAGTACCCATGTACTACACAGACTCCATAATATAAAAAATCCCCATGTACTACACAGACACAGTAATATAACAAATTTTATATACTACACTGCCAGTTATCCACACTGTGACACCCGTCTTGTCTATACATCCTTTCTGTCTGTTGTTGTCACTAGCATCAAGTTCCAGTCACTGTCTGTCTGTCTGTCTGTCTATGCTTCACTCTTCACAATTTCACGGGTTTGATGAAAGTGCGTGAGTATTGGTTTCCGTGTCTGCAACAGAACATTCAGAACAACTTAGTAGAGGAGGAATTTATCTTGGCTCACGGTTTCAGAGGTTCAGCACAAGGTTGGCGACTCCATCATTTGGAGTCTTATGGTGAGATGGCATCATGATAGCAGTCGAAAGAAGAAGTAGAAAGCTGGAGGAAACAGGAAGGGGATATTCCTTCCCAAGATGCACTTCTCACAATACTGGATTCATCAGTGTTTTGTTTTGTTTTGTTTTGTGGTAACAAAATTATATGACTTTATGCTTAGTGCTGTCAAGCAAAATTCACATGTAGGGTTTTTTTTTCATTAATTAATTTATTTGTTCACTTTACATCCAATCACAGCCCTACCCTCCTCTCCTCCCAGTCCTACTCACAAACCACACCCCCCAACCCTCTCAAATGCCCCTTGCATACCACCTCTCCCTAGGATATCAAGTGGTAGCAGATCTAGGTGCATCCTCTATCACTAAGACCCAACAAGGAAGTCCAGGTAGAGGAAGAGGATCCAATGGCAGGCAACAGAGTCAGAGACAGCTGCCTACTCCCTACCCCTGCTCCAATTGTTAGGGGACTCACATGAAGTTCAAGCTGCAGATTTGCTACAGATGTGTAAGTGGCCTAAGTCTAGACTCTACATGCTCTTTGGTTGGTGTTTCAGTGTCTGCGAGCCCCCCATGGGCCAGGTTAGTTTATTGTAGTGTTGGTCTTCTTGTGGTGTTCTTGGCAACCTCTGGCTCCCTCAATCCTATCCTCCCACTGTTCCATAAGACTCCCCAAGCTCTGCCTGATGTTTAGCTGTGGGTCTCTGTATCTGTTTACAGTAGCTGCTGGATAAAGCCTCTCAGGAGACAGTCATGCCAGGTTCCTGTCTACAAGCATAGTAAAATATCATTAATAGTATAAGGGTTGACTATCTCCCATGGGATGGGTCTCAAGTTGGGCTAGTCATTGGCTGGCCATTCCCGCAATTCTGCTCCATCTTTATCCCTGTGCATCTTGTAGGCAGGGCAAACTTTGGATGTTTTGTGGGTAGGTTGATGTCTCCATCCCTCCACTGGAAGTCCCACCTGGCTACAGGTGGTGGCCACTTCAGTCTCCATAACCCCAGATGTTAGGAGTCTCAGCCAGGGTCACCCCCATAGACTACTGGGAGTGGATCCATCATCCTTTACATCTCTCAGTGGATTAGTTATCTCATTAAGTCATAGGCTTCATGATAACTATCACAACTGAGTAGGGACAACCGCTGACTTTCAGCCTTCATCAGCAAAGGGTCCTGTTGGGGGACATTGCCTATCCAGACCCTAACAATGTGAAATACTTCAACTAATACCCAGTGAGGAAGGAAACATTTAAAGCTGCCTATTATTATCTAGCCATAAAATCGGAAACTCTCTCTCTCTCTCTCTCTCTCTCTCTCTCTCTCTCTCTCTCTCTCTCTCTCTCTGTGTGTGTGTGTGTGTGTGTGTGTTGTGATTTTGAAGTACTTCACTGTCACAGAATTGTAAAACAAAGCTTCACAGTGACACCAAAACATTTCCCAAGGAAGATGATTTGAATGTTTCCAGAACAACAATTTAAGATCATTTTTGACTGTATTTTATTTTCTCTTTTTATTTGATTTTAAAATCAATTTTTTGAGAATTTTCTTCAGTATACTTAGATCTCATTCACCCTAGGACCTGAATCCTTCCTGTCCTAGTTCTCTTCCCTACCCATCCAACTGTCCAAATGTATGTGTTTTTGTTTTGTTTTGTTTTTACCCACCCAGTACAGTTTGTGATGCCCACATATTGTGTGTATGTCCTTCCACTGGAGCATGATCAACTTTTCAAAGGCAACATTCTTAAAAATAACTGACTTTAATCTTTATCAGATGATATTTAAAAGGAAAAGAGATGTCACAATAGTATGAAGCGATTTATTTTTTAAGTTGCTTTTGGGCTCTTTGAGGTAATCTTAACAGTTATATGGCACCTGCTACACAAATATAATAAACACTGCAACTTAGTATTAAGATAGCTTTACGGTGAATGCAATAACAAAACAAAAAATTACAACATTGTTCCGCAGTGTATCAGTAGATTAATCAATAAAATAAAGGTGTCTTTAAATTGAGCAGCATAATAAAAACAAGAAATTTTAAATAGCTGCACAATCAATGTCTACTCTTTGACTAATAGTTAATGTAACCAAATAACACTGAGATATTTCATACTTTTGACTGGAGCCAGGACTTGCTGTAAGGCCCAGGCAAAGGACCTTTTCCCTCTACTCCAGATAATAGTCTTCTCATCTTTCAGAGAGGAAATTAGAACTTAGAATAGTGAATGAGTTGGATAAGTCTGGGATTACAAAGGGACAGTTTAGGACTAGGACACAAGTTTAAAAGCTCATCTCATTAGTCGTGAATTCCAGCCTAGGTTTAAGTATTTCTTGATCATATAAATAACAAGACAGTGAAGGAGAGGCTCGCCTCAATGGAGGAAAGCCAGGGGAGGATGCCATTAAGTACTTAAAGAGGGTCAACACTGAGCAGCAATTCGCAGGTGCACGGAGCATTGACTGTTGTAAGGGAAGATACAGACTGAAGACACGAGTCCCATGTGTGACCAAACCAGACAGCCTCACTTCTCTTCCTGCAATGTGGGGATCATCATGGGTCAGTCCTTTACACCCCATTCTACATGTTTCCCCCAAATTTCTAAAACTATGATCATATTGATATATAAGTGTCAATTATTTGTTTAACTTCTTAAGAGGAACTGAGAAATAGAAAATATTATACATTCAAGAAGAAACTCTCTTCCCAGAAAATGCAAGAAAGACTGGGAAGAAGAAGGTTGCCTGGTACGTGCACCCCAGGCTGCAGAGAGGAGCTCTGAACTCTTGGCCTGGTTTACGTTAATAAACCTTGGGTGGGTCCCTTGTCCCTCGCTGGCTTCACATTCCTGACAAGATTCTCTGACAAGTGCCATTCTGAGGCTCCGAAGTTTCTTTCTTTTCATGTTTTTCCTTCCTTCCTTCCTTCCTTCCTTCCTTCCTTCCTTCCTTCCTTCCTTCCTTCCTTCCTTCCTTCTTTCCTTCCTTTCTTCTAACCTTTATTTATTTATTTTGGTTTTTCAAGACAAGGTTTCTCTGTATGGCCCTGGCTGTCCTGTAACTCACTCCGTAGACAAGGCTGGCCTTGAACTCAGAAATCTGCCTGCCTCTGCCTCCTAAGTGCTGGTATCAAAGGTGTTCGCCACCACTCCCTGGATCCTAAAGATTTTTTTAAATCATTTACTAAATTTGTGAAATTACACTATATTATTTTTCTTTTAAATGTATGCTGGCAAGTGCTAAGATGGAAGAAGCACAGAGGTTAAAAACATGAAACAATTTGTCATGGGAAATGTTCTCCATATTGAATTATAGCATTTCCTCATAGAAAGATAATCTCAGAGAAGTCTAACCACTGTTACACAGAATTCGAGTAAAGAATAACTAACTAGAAACTGCTGTTATGAAGACAGAAATTTTTAAATGACACAAGTTTTGAATACAATCCTATTTTCCTTTAATTATTTTAAATTACATTATTTGTTTGTTTGTTTGTTTGTTTATTGAAATGTTCTATTACAGTCAAAACAACAACATCTTTTGGGTCCGATGTATCATTTGCTGTTCTGTATTTAACCCCGATTTAACCTGATGTTTACACTTTTATTCAGCAAAATCCACAACCCAATTCTGAGAACCTAAAAAGTGTTTTGGGGTCTTGTTGCACTTGGGGAATGGCGGTTCAGAGTCATTTGGGGTCAGAGCTGTAGCTTTGCTTCCCACGCCTTTTGTCTCAGTCTCCATGGGAACAGCGAGTGACGGGATAATCACAAGTACACTTTTATCCATCGATTCCCCTGTCAATACCCTAATTGCTTCCCTAACCAAGTTACATGACTCAGTCAAGGCCACAGAGACCGGTGACGACAGATGAAGTAAGGGAGAGAACTTCCTGCAAATCTGTCCTGTCTTTTGCTGTCTCAAGCATCCAAGGGCACTCAAAGAGCCTGGCCATCAAAGATGACTTCATTAGCCTCTTAAAACATAACAGGCGATGGTGCTCGGAGGACAAGCGTCTCTGATGTGCAGGGTGACATTCCTAATGACCAGCCTCTTTCCAGCACTGGCTGACAGAACTGAACATTCTCAAATAAATACCGAGAATAGATACACCTCTCAGATGGAAACACTTTCCAGTAAAAGTCATCATTGCTTATGCAGAGAAAGAGCAGGGTCATTTCAATCTCATGTATAGAACACCACAGCTTGTGTGTTTGACAACATCATTAGTTTTTTTTCTTATGAGGCTATTCCATTATGAAGGGAGATTTTTTTTTAAATGACAATTCTTTCTTTCTTTCTTTCCTTCCTTCCTTCCTTCCTTCCTTCCTTCCTTCCTTCCTTCCTTCCTTCCTTCCTCCCTCCCTCCCTCCCTCCCTTCTTTCCTTCCTTTTTTTTTTATAGTTAAAATAAAAGTCACCTGACTGGGGACTAGGGAGCTCGCTTGGCCAGTGGAACACTTGCCATGCAAGCATGAAAGGGGATTCAGATCCCCATGTAATGCTGGGTAGATGTGGTGGCTACACACGCACACACACACACACACACACACACACACACACACTCATACACACACACTCACACACACACATACACACACACATACACACATATACACACACACTTACACATGCACACACATACACAAACACACATATACACACACATGCACACACACACACACCACATACAAAAAGCAAGTCATATAAGGTTTTTAGTAGAATGAATCATTAGAAGTAACAGAACCAATGTGTAATTCACTATGAAATCCAAGAGGAAGCAGTTACAAACACCGCTCATTATTTTATTGCACTAGTTACCTCTTCTGGCTGATGTACAAAATACTTAACAGAAGCAACTTAAGACCGGAAGACTTTATTTTGTCTTCAGTTCACATCATGGTTGGGACACTGTGGTGGCAGGATCTTGAGGCAGCTCTTCCCAGTGCATCTGCAGAGGAGAAGCCGAGAAAGATGGATACTTGGTTCAACTTCTTCTCTCCTCTTTAGTCACTCCAGAGCCCAGCCCATGTTTGTTTTATGTTAAGTAGGTCTTCCCAGGTCACTTAACCCAACATAGAAACTCTCTCCTAGACCCTTAGAGATGTCTAAGTGATAAGAGACCCAGTCAACTTGACAATAGAACCCATCAAATTTATTAAGACTAAGTCTCTATCATGTTCCCATCCTAAGAAATAAGTAAGCTAGCAATGGCTTTGATCCTCAGGAGTTGCTGATCATTTGGGGAAATGCACATAGCATGGTTAAACAAACCAGGACGATGTCTTCCATAGTTGGCAATATATAACCTTAATGTGGGACCTTATCTTTTCTGAGAAAGGGGGAAACAAAGTTTTAGAAGACAATGTCTGAGCAGAGACTTGAAGGAAGCAGATATCCCAGGAAGAGGAGGAGCAGGCAGAGAGATGTCAGCAGGCTTTAACAAGGTGTGTGGAGAGTGTAGGGATTGGTTGCCAGCCATGGTAGCTCTAGTGTCAATGTTGAAGACAGGTTGTGGCCAACTATGGATGTCAGTCATTGTGAAGCGAGGGTGGGCATGGGTGGAGAACTCTCCCTCAGGTACTTCCCTAGCGCTGCAGCAATTATAGAGTTCTGAAAAGGCTTCTCCAGATACTAGAGGCCAGAGAAAGATGGCTCCAGGGGTGCTGCTGTTCTTGATTGGCCTGATTTCACCTTTTTATCTCAGACGGAGCCATTTATCTATAACTTGAAGAACCCCATAGTGTGTTATGCCACCTCTTACTGTCCTGGCCACAACTCTCCACATTGATGTGAAGTACTACACATACTATAAGGCAGACTTTCACCCACACACGGGTTTCTGTAGATTCCCCATTCTATTTTGCTGGCCATTTGCTTGTCCACTGTCTGCTGATCCATTGTCAGGTTCCTAGGGTTTTTCAGTGGTAGTGAGTGTAAAGACTTAGAGAGTGTTCACGTGACAAAATAATGGCATTCTGTTTCTGTACCTACTACCCCCCAAAGAAAAGTACAGTCAGCTCCTTCAGGCCTACGATGACTTTCTGGGCTGTGAGTTTTAAGTTAGACTACACCTGACTGTGAACCAATGGAAGCAGAGCTGGATATGAAATCGATGGTCTTTGCCACATGGACTCTGTTGTGTGCTCTGTTCCTTAAGGCGCTCCTTGTTCCCCGCTCTGCTTCTTTCTAAATGTGTTGCCAACTTCCTGTGTATTTGCTAAGCACATTCCCAGGTTATTTTATCAATGTTTTTTTTTTCACATTTAATGAGATCTCAAATCCCATTAAAATTTCTAATTGGATCCTGTTGATATATGGTAAAACTATTAATGTTTTCCTGTCCTTGAATATAACTGTTGTGGTTTTTTAATTAGTTACCTTGGATTTTTTTCCTTATTCATTAATAACCACGAAAATTGCTAGCTCTATCTCTTCCATTGCAATGTGTATACCTTTTAATTATACTGTCTTGCTGCCACGTATCTGTACCTAGACTGAAAATAGTCTTAATTTTCTAGTCTTGGGTTTTAATTGAAATCTTTCCAGTATTTCATCATTGAGACTATTTTTAGGAGTTCGGATTTTGTGCCTGAAGTAATTAGTTTACAGTCCCATTTAATGACCTATTGGCCACTATATACAGATCTTCAGAGCCTCAGAACTTCCTAGCCTCTGTGGGAACACAATGCCCGGTGTTTCAGAGAAAAGCCAGCTGTTCCTCTGAGTCATCTCATTCCAGAGCCTTGTTAGCATCCTTCACTCCCTTCCTTGTTGGGTTTAACGTTGATTCCATCCTTGAAGTTCAAAGGCTTCATATTCATTTCAGTAAACAGTGGCGAGGCTTGGCTTAGGAGTATCAGATAAAATAGCAGATAATAGTTCCATGTAATTTCAGACAGATGACAAATAACAATGATGTCCCTGATATCTATAATCTTATTTCCTCCATTTGATACACCTGGCAGGGTAGTTGTTGCTGTTGTTTCTGTGTGGTAATTAGTGTGCTCTTCTGAACTAAGTTCCTTTTCTGCTTAGGGAACTCTTCTCTAGTTGCTTCCCTACCATGGTTCCATTATCCTCCCATAAAACCATTCTCACTTTGCTGTTGTGTCTTAGCCTTTGATGCTCATGAGGCAGAGCAACAGAGAAAGTATGTTTTCTCTCCTATCTCTTTTTATTCTTGCTTTGTGGAAAGGGGGTGATTGTGTAGAGTGAATTCATTCTCTGGTGTCACGATATTTCTTTCTATTCAACATGTACTGTCCTTTTCTTTTGGGACTTCCGTTTTTGGAGATACCCTCTGCCATATTTTTATCATTACCAATCTTCACAAAGAAATTTAAAATTTAGTTTTCATGGTTTCCATTTGCAAGTTTTAAAAATTGATCCCAGGTTGCAGTACACTAGACACTGTAATTTGTAAGAACCTGACTTGAATACCAGAATCCACAGACAATGCCAGGCATGGCGGTAGGTAGTATGTTTCTGTAATAGCAATACTATGGGGAAGGGACTGGGCGAGTCCCAGAACATATTGGTTACATAGATGAGCTGGAAACACACAGGCATGAAAACAGTATAAAAGGTTTTGCAATTTTAACCCCCAAATTATGGATCAATGTCAACAGCTGTCTACTATTCTTATATATTAAACGTCTATTTCCCCAGAGGTGACTTTCAACATATTGTCTTGTTAATAGATACTTATTTATTTTTGAGGTAACGCTGCAGCTTTTGAATTCTGTGCGGATATTTTAATCAAGATTTTCTTCTGTAATAAAACCTGTACTCAGGCCCCTTGTCTGTGTGAACACCTGAACTGATGTCCCCTGTCTGTGGGAACACCTGTACTGATGTCCCCTGTCTGTGGGAACACCTGTACTGATGTCCCCTGTCTGTGGGAACACCTGTACTGATGTCCCCTGTCTGTGGGAACACCTGTACTGATGTCCCCTGTCTGTGGGAACACCTGTACTGATGCCCCCTGTCTGTGGGAACACCTGTACTGATGTCCCCTGTCTGTGGGAACACCTGCACTGATGCCCCCTGTCTGTGGGAACACCTGTACTGATGCCCCCTGTCTGTGGGAACACCTGCACTGATGCCCCCTGTCTGTGGGAACACCTGTACTGATGCCCCCTGTCTGTGTGAACACCTGCACTGATGCCCCCTGTCTGTGGGAACACCTGTACTGATGCCCCCTGTCTGTGTGAACACCTGTACTGATGCCCCCTGTCTGTGGGAACACCTGTACTGATGCCCCCTGTCTGTGGGAACACCTGTTCTCATGCCCCTCCTGTGTTGACACCCGTACCTCAGGCCCCTTTACTTCAGTATGTTCTGAAGTTGCTCACATGCAAATGATTAAACTGTCCTTCCCAGAAGCATCCCCTGTATCTCTTATATAAATTTTAGCAAATATGCTCACATCTATCTTTATACCCCTTCTGTTTATTATTGAAAAGTAACCATAGAGCCACGTGAAATATTCTTACTTCGAGTTCGCCGTTTACGTTCACAGCAAACGCCAACACTCGCACGCTCTGTCTTTTCTCCAGCAGGTGGATCGATTTAAGTGCTTTTCTCTCTTGTCAGAAAGTATCAGGAGACTGAGACCGAGTGCGTGCCTTACCCTGGAGTGAGCAGGAAGGAGCTAATGGTGCCGCTTCTCCGAAAAGGGCAAGTGCACCGTCTTCACCGCCATCTGGAAATCCACCTGAGCATCAAGTCCCGCTCACAGACAGCATATGGGAGGTTTCGCTTTGAAGAAAGAATTTTTTTCTTGCTGTTATGCTTTTAAAAGACACAGATCTACATAACCGGCCACTAATTTTTGGGGCTTTGCCAAACTGACCAAATATCACTCATCTTTCCAAACAACAACGAAAACCTCAAGAGAGGGAATGCACACGACGTGTTGACATTTAGATGCGCAGTGGGGGCAGAGATGTGGCTGGAGAATGGCTCAGCACATCCTGGTTGTAGTACTGATAATGCAAAACTAGCTGGACAAACACAGGTAGGAGTTTGATCAAGGAAATTATAATGTGTCCATAAATATTGGTCATTTTAGGTTGCAAGAATCACACACACAAGCACACACACAGTTAGGTGAGTTCGAGATCATGTGTCGGGGGCTCAAGTTGTTACCTGTGCCCTCTCAGGGCGCCTCTGGACAAGGCAACTTAATGCTCACTTTCCTCCGACTCACTTGTTGTTGGAGAGAGGCTCAGCTTGCTTTCTCACCACCCAATGTGGAATAATTCACCAAAAACTTGGCAGGAGAGGGACAGAGTCATAAACTTATTTGTCAGTAGAAAAAGGGTAGTTTAATTACCTTTCAAAGTACTTTGAAAAGGTTTGAAAATTCATGGTTTTTTAAACAGAAACCCCCCCGCACCTGATATTACTATCTTCTTACAGGCTGTTAGTCAGGGAGATACTAGGTGTCCTTCAAAAAAGCCATAGGCTCTTGCCGTTGCTTTGATTGCGCACTAGAACAAGATAGGAAGGACTCTGCTGCTGAAGATAGCATACATGCTGGCTATAAGTTACAGAAAAACTAGCCTAGACCTGAGCTGAAGCTTTCTCCCTGCTGGAGAGATTTCAGAATCCCAGAAGATGCTGTGCAGGATACCAGGGAGAAAATCTCAATAGCCTTACTCAGATGGGAACTCTAAAGACTACAGTGCGAGCTGCCACCCAAGCTGTGCCTACTGGTGTAAGAAGGGCTCTTTGTCATGGGTGTAGACAACCACTCCACATTCTCGAATTCATGGCTGCTTCTGTAAAGTCAGTCAAAGCCCATGTCTAGTGGCAGGGGTGGAGATGAAGGCCTCGAATCCCCACAATCAGGAGGCAGAGGCAGGAGAATCTCTGTGAGTTCAAAACCAAAAAGGTTTAGCTAGTAAAACCTTCTCTCAAAAACAAATACACAAGCAAATAAACAAACTAAAACAAAGAAGAGCAAACAATGTCTCTGGGGAGGTCATAAGCTCCGGTGGAATCTTACACTGTTGATTAGCTAAACTGTCGTAGCACCAAATCGCCTGTAGGTGCTTAGAGGCAAGTGCTTCTCTTAGTCTTAGTCAGGGAAGCACCTTTTTCTAGTAAGAAGCTTTGGATGCAGACTCATGGATGCTCCAAGAGCAGAGAATAAGCAATGTTAGAGAACTCAACTCTAATCGGGACATTTACACCGCCCCGATCTAAGGCTCAAAGAACATTGTAGAAGAGAGGCCAGAAAGATGTAAGAGCCAGAAGACGGGGAGAAAGGGTACGGCATACCATCTCCTGGGTATGAAACAACCATGGCAGACATGGACACACTGGGTCAGCACAGACCGGACATGCTAATGACCGGTTTTGGACAGAGGTGGGGGCTGGGGGAAGGGGTTCGAGGCAACATATGCTTTCCTGGTAAACTATTAGCTTCTGATGGTTCCTGGTGGACAGGGGAGTAATTTTCTTCATCTGTGAGTCCACTAATAAGCCCACCAGGCTCCAGTCCAGAGTTTGAAACTCTTGGTCACTCAGACATCTCTAATTGAACTTAGTGGGAGGCCAAAAAGGACATGAATTTAGCCAAGGGATGAGGGCTGAAGGGGAGGAAGGCAGACTACAGAGGCTGGAGCCGACTGCCATTGGAATGCAGTAAATGCCTGTGTGAAATTGCTAAAGTAAAAAAAAAAATTAACTAATAAAAGAGCCATGATGTGACTGTTGGGAGGAACATTTAAATTCGGTTTTCTTCTGTTTTAAAAAGAAAGGCAGCGCTGTAAAACGTTTGTGTAGTTGGGCTGACATGACACATCACTCACAAAATCTGCACGGTTAACGTTTTGCCAACCTTTCAAAAAGATCGTATTTATTAATGTCAACACGGGTGCTTCACACACGGCAGTGAATCTGAATCTGTTGTTCTTTTGGCATTTGCAGCAATGTTGTCTGTAGTTGCTTAAGAAACAAATTAGCAACCCATCTCTCTTCTCCCCTGCCTCTCCGTATGAGGACATTTGTAGACATTTTTCTTCTCTTTTCTAATTGGTCCCACTTACGCGTCATTACTCTTTTCCCCCTTTCTGGGCTCAGAATTTCTCAGATCAATTTAAAGGGTGTTCAAAGGTGAGGAAAAAACAAACAAACAAACAAACAAACACCAGACACTCTCCAGTAAGAAAGACAGTTCAGGACCACTGATAGCAAATCATCCATCTGTTTCTCCAAACCCTTGTCTATGGAGCTCGGGCTTTTAGCTGCTGTGTCGTTAAAGAATTAGACCACCCAGCTGTTGGCTCAGGCTGTGCTGTCTGGACCAGGGATCTATGCACACAAACCATATTGGCTGTGAATTCTGGACCACATCTGGAGATTCACCAAGCCCCACCCCTAACCCTGCATCTATTGTGGACCAATTCTCTCATCGAGCATAAATTAATGTAAAGTAAAATTAAGGCAGACCCAGAAAATAAAAGCCTCAGTCAGCATGGGGCATGGAGGTGGGTGCTCATTACTTAGCACTCAAAAGACTGAGATACAAAGTTTGAAACCACCCGGGCTGCATGGAGAGACTCTGTGTCAAATAGAAAAAACTCCACAAGGCCTAAACTATTTTTTTTATCACATGAAAGCAGCTGAAACTTCTTCTGAGAAATCTGTCACAAATATTAACCTCTGATTGGCTCTCTTGCCACTTAGGAAACCATGGAGACTGTGTTCCCTGATTCCTGTGTTGAATCCTACTGCCCGGTACTACAGTGTTGGAAGTGGGACTTTTAAGAGGGGATTGGGTAGAAGACATGGTTCCTCACAGATGGTGTTCTCCTCTCTCTCTCTCTCTCTCTCTCTCTCTCTCTCTCTCTCTCTCTCTCTCTCTCTCTCTCTCTCTCTCTCTTCCAGTCTCTTTTTCTGTGTCTGTGTGTGTGAAAGAGAGAGAGATCCAGTGTGTGTGTGCATGGTGTATGTGTGAGAGATCCAGTGTGTGTGTGTGTGTGTGTGTGTGTGTGTGTGTGTGTGTGTGTGATGTATGTGGTGTGCACTTGTATGTGTGCCTTCACTAGCTTGCATGTGCTCATGTGGAGGCCAGAGATCAAAATCAGATTATCTCCCTCAGTCCCTCTTCACCTTATTTTTTGAGGCAATGTCTCCAACTGGGCTGGGAAGTTGCCATTTCAGATGGATGGTGCATCTCAAGAGCACTTGAGACTTTCCTGTTCCACGCCCCCACCCCCACCCCTCCTGCTATCGACTATGATTGGTTTGTATGTAGGTGCTAGAGGTCCAAACTCAGTTCCTCACACCTGTATGGCAATTGCCACTGAATCCTCTTCTTGGCCACAGATGCAGGCTTCCTAAGAGGCTCCAGTGAGACACTTCCCCTCCCTCCAGCCCTCCCTCCTCTGTGAGCACAGGAGAGAATGAGGAGTGCCCTGAACAGGAAGTAACTAACCTCACCCCTCCTTGAACCTGATGAGTTTCATGTACTATTCTTGAGCAGACATAGGCAAATGTCTATTCTCTATAGATAGGTCTACAATGGAGCAAAGGAGTTTGAAACCACAGCCTGTTTGGTGAACTAGTGGGTTTATTAGAGTTCCTTACAGAACTGTAATGAACTGGGGATGACCCCAAAGCAGCTACCTCACCAAGGAGTCCCACCCAGCACGGATGAAAATTTCCTTTAAAAGATGGAAGTGCCCCATCTCAGTTACCCTTCTATAGCATCTGTACTCCAGAACTCCTGAGGCCATGTGCAGCTGGTGTAGAGTTCATTACCACTGGGAAGGGATGCACGCAGGGTGGTGTTGCTAGACTCTTGGGTGATGGCTTCATGGCCCTTCACACCCCTTCTTCTAGGAGCAAATGTCAGCTTAATGCCAAATCTTACTGAGTGTCTCAGCTGCTCTGACAAAGGTGGTAGTTCCTACTATGCCAGACGTCAGACTCTCAGCCTCTGACTCTCAGCCTCCTGAACCATAATGAGTAAAATTCTCGTTATATGGTATTCATTCTTTGGCCTTTTGTTACAGTGTCTGGAATGAGTTATGGCAGATGAAGGTCAATAAAGAGTTTTCACACTGGCATCGACCCTCCGGCATCGATGTAAAGGCTCCCTCCAAATTCACATTGACATTCCACTCCATTGCCACTGTATTAAGATGACTATATCACAAGGACTCTGTCCTCAGGAGTGGATGAATGGTTTATACAGGACTAGGTTAGCTGTCTCGGGAATAGGGTGAATCTAGATCTACTCTCACGTGGGCTTTGTGATATGTTCTTGATCATTTATCATGTTATAATGGAGCAAGACAATGTTTGCTGATACACCTGCTCAAATGTGGGCTCCCCAGCCCCGGGACCATGAGAAAATGAATGTATATCATCTATAATCTATCTAGTCTGTGGTATTCACTTCGCACAGCACAAAATGAACCAATAAGGGGTAACGACCAATAACAGCAGGACCACTCACCTCAGTACAGCTGCTATAATGAGCAAGCACCAGAAAGTCTTACGTCCCCCCACAGTAGAATACAACACAGTTGTGTAAAATAAACACAAACAGAGAATATATATCAGTAGTTTTTTCCCCACATCAATTGAGAAAGATTACAAAACAATAGGATCACATTTTTATTAAATAATAATAGTATGTGGTTACCTCTGGGTAATGGGGTTATGAGACTTTCCTATGTTTTAGTCACAATTTCTGTATCCTAATTTTGTACAGTGATTATGTGTTCTCCTTATTAGAGAATGAGGCTATGACATAGATTAACATTTTAATTGATATTTATTCAATAAGTTTGTATTTCAACCCAGAATGTATCAATGAGCCCACATATGTTTTAATAATGACTAAAAGGGAAGTGGATGGCCTTAGACCCTAGAACAATGTACTCACCAAGAAACATTAAGAAAGCTGAAGAAACAAAACTACTTGGTTATTTTCAATGTGTTTGGTTTTTAAATTTTTTGTTTGGATACGATCAAACTCATAAGAACTAACCTGATATTAACATTAATTCTGCTTAGGGCTGATTAGTGACCCACAGATCAGTAATAGTAATAGTCAGATCAGTGACCCACGTTTGCAGTAATAGTCAGTGTGTGCTCATCATGGCTAATCACCAGTGGATTTTGTTATCGCTGGTCAGAAAAAGAAATATGTCACCTAAATTAACTAGTGTAAACCGGCACAAGCTTGTTTCTACAGATTTCTGCCTCGGTTCACATTATGAGTCACCACCCATAAAGTAGCCCGGATTTCTGTAAGCCAGGTCCAGGCACGTGTGCAGAAAGACTCAGGCACATATTGGAACAGGAGGACAGAACCAGCTCGAAGGGAACATGTTAGCCTGACAGGAAAGCCCCCTGAAATGTATTGTAAAGTGAACCTACAGTTCAGAACAGCATGCTAAGAGGACCTCAATGTATGAGTTTTATAAGCAGAGAATCACTGGGTGTCCTAAGGTCCCATTCCAATACCTGATATAGAAGGCCAACTTAGAAAAGCGGCCAAGAGAAGGGTGCTTCCGTGTGAAATAACATCAACAATCCTACCTCTTTTCTTCAATTGTTGGGGTTTGTGTTTTGTTTATATTATCATGTGTGTGTGACACATGTGCGCCTATGTGTGGATTCACACAATGTGGAGCCCCGAGGTCAGCATCCTTTGTTTTTTCCCTGTCATTCTCTAGCTTAGTTTTGGAGGCAGGGTCATTCCCTGAAACTCGTTATCCCACATTTAGCTAGACTAGACTCTGTCCAGGAAGCCTCTGGGGTCCTCCCATCTCTACCCTCGAGTACTGGATCTACATTTGTGTGCTGCTAGCTGTCCCTGGACAAGTATTGGAGATTTGAGCCTCGTTCCTCATGCTTGCACGGTCAGCACTTCTGTATGTCAGGTGCTCCTCGAGGGTTAAACTTTACCAATATCCTGACATCTCTGCCACCAGTCTCATGGTCAGAGGATGGAGAGTTCTCAGAAGAAGCAGGATCACAAGATGTCTCTCAAAATCTTTTATTTTCTTCCTACCATCTTGCCATTCTTTGTCCTGGCAGGGGGACAGAGAGGTCTTCACAATTTAAATAAGGCAGCATGTCCTATGTCAGAGGCAGTAGCAGGATGGTCATTCTAGTCCTTCCTGATTAACTGAGGCCATGAGAGGAAAGCATCAGACCGTACCCTGACGGACAGTGAGATCAATCCTAGGGTGCACAGGGGTTATGTGAGGAACACGCGTGTTATTCTCAGCTTGGAGCTAATGGGATGTTACCCACAAGTGGAAAAAAGAAATCAAGCAAATGAGACCCACCAGAACCCCATGTTACTCATGCTCCGGATAGTTATCACACATCACCATCTAACTGCTCCATCCCGCCTGTTGGCGCGCTGTCAGTTCACCCACCTTGCTGTGACTCCTTTTATATCTTGCCCACTGATGCCTCCTGCCAGCTCGTGAGGCATGCAGCTCCAGCCTGAGGCTGCCTAACAGAACAGGAATCCGGTTAGAGCATCATCAGCCTGTGGGCTGGTCGGAAGTCTTCAGCGCAACCTGTAATGGCAAGTGAAATCAAGAATCCGACAGAAGGCCTTCATTTTGTCTTTGTGGATGGGTTTCAAGAGAGAAAGACACAGAAGTATAAATGTCATAAGAGGCCAGGGCGTGGTGGCGCACGCCTTTAATCCCAGCACTCGGGAGGCAGAGGCAGGCGGATTTCTGAGTTCGAGGCCAGCCTGGTCTACAGAGTGAGTTTCAGCACAGCCAGGGCTGCACAGAGAAACCCTGTCTTGAAAAACCAAAAAAAAAAAAAAGTCATAAGAGACCGTTCCCAAATTTCACTTACGTAAATCTGGGAGGGACGATAATGGCAGTGGTTCTTGTTGCTCAATTCCAGCTCATTTGCAGAGAATAAAGAGGACAAAATGTGGGAGACAGCAATTCAGCAGGGATCTTCTACCTTGGGTCTCAATGCTGCTTACTGTAAGGAAGAATTTAACCCTGTGCTGATCTCAGGGAGTCAACGTGAGACTTCCTGCTTCCCACGCCCACCCCAAACCCCACGGACAGAAACTCAGGCTGGGAAGGAGAAAACACATTCCACGTCTGCAGAATGATTGAACTTAAAGACAATTAAGATTTCCTGTGCAAGTCTGAAGGGGGCATCCAGGGGGGCTTCCTGGATCTCCGCCTCTGTTTGATTTTCGTTTCTGCACTGTGATAGATTACTCTGACCAAAAGCGGTTTAAGGGAGAATGGTATATTTCAGTTTACAATTCTAGGTTACAGCCTAACACTTTTGAGGAGTCATGGTAAGGACCCAAGCAGCTAGACCTGTCACATCAAGACCGGTGAGAAAGGAAGGCATCATACTGTGTGCATCCTTTCAGTGTGCCTTCTGCCCTCTTACACAGCCTAGGAACCCTTTCCTCCGGCAACAGTGCCACCCACAGTGAGCTGGGCCTTCCTGTCGATCATTAATCATAGCAATTCGCCACAGATATAACCTCACATCTGAGGGACAACCATGGGTTTGTAGAATTGCTGGTTCATTTATTATTCTCCATCAAATGAAAGGTTCCAAATCTTACATCATGTTCAGTGAAAAAAGATCGTCTTTTCTGAGAACAACCATGGATTTTATGTCTGTCTTACAGGAAAATGTGTATTTGGATTTGAAATAAAATTCTAATCAAGCTGCCAATCAGACACACACACAAAAATTGTCCCTTTTCATAGAGACATGGTGATTTCAGTTTTCTCATTTTTTTTCAAATTGTTTTTACTTGATGTGACTATGACGACAGAGGAACACGCTGGCAGCCATGATATGACAAAAAAAAAAGAACCACAACTGCTTAAAAACACATGCTGTGTGTTTTGTTTAGCTTCTAAAATATTAAAGTGTGGTCTGGGAGGTGTTTCAGTCAGTAGAGATCTAGATCCACCACCCACAAAAGAAACTGCATCAGCCTCTGTCTGTACAGCCAGAATTGGAGGAGGAGAGACATGAGGGTCTCTTGCAACCCACCGGCCATTCGATCTAGCAACCTGGTAAACCCCAAATTTAGCCAGCAGTCTTGTCTTAGAAGATACGGTGGGGTGCCGGAAAGGTGGCTCGGAGGCTAAGATGACCTGAGTTTGGGTCCCAGAACCCACGTGGAGCAGAGCAAATCACCTGTGACTCCATCTCAAGGAGTCACATCCATATCCTCTCCTGCCCACAACCCTGGCACTCCTTCCCATGTGCACATACGCACACACCCATAGTTACAAAAGTCATAATAGCAATTTTGAAATAAGGTGGAATGACTGGGAAGACATTCAACTTCTACCTCTGCTCTACACACACACACACATACACACACACACACACACACACACACACATACACACACTGTGACATCAAATATTCACATGTGCACAAATGTACATGTATATATCCCTTGTTTAGCAGACCCCAGTGCAATTGAATTACAGCCTATTTTCTAATTTTAATTTAATTAATTAATTGATTTCTTTAGTGGTGCTAATGATCAAATTCAGGCTCTCACATAGGCAAGTTCTCTGCTAGGGAGCTATTCCAACAGACACAACTACAGTGTGCATTTTAGAGTGAATTTTATATAACTAAGCCTTATGAAATCTCATTCAAATGCACGTTGCAGTTCAACTTTGCCTTCTCCAGCACATCTTCCCTACTTGGCAAAGGGAAGTGGTCATGAGGAAGCGTGGTAGGAGTAGAAACCTGTGTTGACCACCTTAGAAAAATGGTGCACACAGTAGTTACTTATAAAATTCTGTATAAAGGGGGTGCACACAGTGGGTAGTCATCAGACACTTGTTGAAAGATGTGGAGAAAGTAGAACCTATGCACGCCATTAGGGAAGGAATGTAAACGAGCAAAGACATGGAAGACAGGATAGAGTCCACTCAAGAAAGTAACACTGGAGGCACTGTGGGATTTAGAACACTCTCTTCTGAATTTATACCCAGAGGAAATGAAAATGGTAACTCTGGGCGATATCTGAACCCCTCCCATTCAACCCCAGCCTTACTCACAGCAGCCATGGCATGGACTGACCAAAGTGTTTGTTGACGAACAAGTGTCTAAGTTGTAAGTTACATATACAGAGCGTGGCGGAGGGATATAGTTCAGCCTTAAAGACAACGATTCTTTCTTTATCACACAACATGATCTTGAACTCTCCACTCTCCTGTCTCTACCCCCAACAGCTGTGCACTACCCCCAACAGCTGTGCACTACCCCCGACAGCTGTGCACTACCCCCAATAGCTGTGCACTACCCCCAACAGCTGTGCACTACCCCTAACAGCTGTGCACTTATCACAAACCAGCTCAGTTATTCTTTGTCTCCACACAGCGTTTAGGCCAGGTATACTTAAACTAAATGTTTATTCACATATTAAAGTTTTACCTTGGTGCGGTTGCTCAGAGCAGTAATCTCAAACCTCTGGGGGCTGAGACAAGGAGCTGGCATGAATTTAAGGTCATCCTGGACTCCAGAGTGAGTTCTAGGCAGCATGGGCTACAAAGTAAGTCCAGACTTCAACAAATACTTTGCTTCCATCCACCCTGATTTGTTACTGATTATACAGTTTGCATTTTATATTGTATAGCCATTACTGTATTTTACAGTATAATAACTTTGAATGCTCTTCGTCTTTTATGTTGGACCAAAAGTGATTTTATTCCCTATCACTAAAATCTTAGAGCATTATGTATAACATTCTGTCAGCAAGGTTTGTGCTTCAGGTACTTTTGTTATGTGATCTCATAAGGCAAACCAACAAGGTGATGAAGTCCTTTGCCTTCTCTTTGCCCATGAAAGTCTGCTTACCTTCAGTTTTGAAGGTCAATGTTGTTAACTATAGTGTCTATGTATGTACATATGTATGTATGTACATATGTATGTATGCATGTATGTAATTATATAATCCTCACTCCCCTTTCCTCTTTCTAATACCCTCCATGTCTCTCCTTCATCACTCTTGAATTCATGGCCTCTTTCTTTTTAACTGTAATGGTTACATATATGCACATGTAGCATATATGTATATATATCACATGTAGATATCATGTCTATTGGTACTATCGGTGTTCAGGGCTTGTTAAACAGCCATATTGTTGATACATCTTTGGCATAAAACCTACGCGCAAGGACCAGGGAACATCTCGGGTGGTGGAAAGATTGCAAGAGCTTTCAGAGGAGCAGGAGATCTGCTGTGAGATTGTGTCCCCCAGACATGACAGGGAAGCGTCACCTATGATACCTCAACAATATGGTGACATATAGTACATTCGATTGGCAGGCTTTGCATTTTCCACGCTGTGCTATGACATTCTGATGTGTCCTGGCTGCAAAGCACCGGCTGAAGAATGATCTAGCAGTGCTCTGGCAAAACTATTGTATATGATCATATCCTCCCTGCTGCTGTGAAATTTTGTCGGATTGACAATTTGGTTGTGGTTCTCTTCAGTGTTCTTTTTTTTTTAAATATTTTTTATTACATATTTTCCTCAATTACATTTCCAACGCTATCCCAAAAGTCCCCCATACCCTCCCCCCCACTTCCCTACCCACCCATTCCCATTTTTTTGGCCCTGGCGTTCCTCTGTACTGGGGCATATACAGTTTGCGTGTCCAATGGGCCTCTTTTTCCAGTGATGGCCGACTAGGCCATCTTTTGATACATATGCAGCTAGAGTCAAGAGCTCCGGGGTACTGGTTAGTTCATAATGTTGTTCTACCTATAGGGTTGCAGATCCCTTTAGCTCCTTGGGTACTTTCTCTAGCTCCTCCATTGGGAGCCCTTGATCCATCCAATAGCTGACTGTGAGCATCCACTTCTGTGTTTGCTAGGCCCCGGCATAGTCTCACAAGAGACAGCTACATCTGGGTCCTTTCAATAAAATCTTGCTAGTGTATGCAATGGTGTCAGCGTTTGGAAGCTGATTATAGGGTGGATCCCTGGATATGGCAGTCTGTAGATGGTCCATCCTTTCATCTCAGCTCCAAACTTTGTCTCTGTAACTCCTTCCATGGGTGTTTTGTTCCCACTTCTAAGGAGGGGCATAGTGTCTACACTTCAGTCTTCATTCTTCTTGAGTTTCATGTGTTTAGGAAATTGTATCTTATATCTTGGGTATCCTAGGTTTTGGGCTAATATCCACTTATCAGTGAGTACATATTGTGTGAGTTCCTTTGTGAATGTGTTACCTCACTCAGGATGATGCCCTCCAGGTCCATCCATTTGCCTAGGAATTTCATAAATTCATTCTTTTTAATAGTTGAGTAGTACTCCATTGTGTAAATGTACCACATTTTCTGTATTCATTCCTCTGTTGAGGGACATCTGGGTTCTTTCCAGCTTCTGGCTATTATAAACAAGGCTGCTATGAACATAGTGGAACATGTGTCCTTCTTACCGGTTGGGACATCTTCTGGATATCTCTTCAGTGTTCTTTAAGTTAATCTTATTTAGAACTCTAAGGCTTCCTGAGTGTCTGCCTCTAGAGGATAATTTTCAACCATTGTTTCTTTGAATAAGCTTTCTGTTCCTTTTAACTTGCTTTTTATTGTAGAGTGTACACTGGCCAGCCCAATTGTGTCTTAGAAGCACCCAGAGATCCTGCCACTTTTCCATCATTTTTTCTGTTTGTTCCTTCCTACGGCTTGGCTTTGGGTTTTCAGATCTTACTTTAAATTAGCCTAAAATGCCTTTGGACACCTCCAGTGACTTTCAGTTATTTGTTCTTATGTAAGTCTTGTCTGATCTGATTTCCCGGATAATTTTTAAAAAATTTAAATCTCATTTAAGCTCTCAACTTCTTTCATATACTTTTCCTTTCGACCTTGTTGAACGTGGATTTTTCAAACGTCAGTTTGAATTCTCTGTCAAGTAATTCACACACTCCCATTGCACCAGGGTCACTTCCAATCTTGAACCTTTATTTTGAACATTCTTTGTCCAGGCTAATGCTTCAAGAAAATCCAGAATTTTGAATGTATGCTCTGGTCCTTTAAAGATATCATCTGGTTGTTCTTTCCCAAGCACATGGAATGGTAGGAGTTTGGGTTTAAGAACATCTCAAGTTTTCATGTGGGTATGGATTTTTTGTTTTATATTTACCAGGATTAAGGAACTTCTCAACCAGTTTCAAATCACTAACAGAAGGAAATCAGTCTTTGCGCAACTAGTTGAATGTTTGCAACTTTGAGAGGAAAAAGATCTACTTACATGAGGTCTCCTAATTATTCACTCCCTTCTCCAGAACATAGGATTTCTGTACACAGTACACATGTGTCTATTGTTATTGGTTTTAATCATACATTTGGCATGAAAAAAATGCATAGAAAAAAAAGGCATGAGATCAGTCAAAGGTTAACCCAGACGCTCATGACAGGACTTGGTTTCTGATGTCTAAAGTCGAACACCTGCTTCCCCGCCACAGCAGTTTCCGAGGTAAGAGCAATTTGCACGTGACTAGTGCTCTGCTGTTCTATACAAACTTCTCAGCCTCACATGTGTGTTTCTTACATGTAGCCAAAAACCATGACTAGCTAAGACTTCACATTGGATTATCTGCAAATTACCCTGTCCACTCAGTCACCCATTTTCTCAGTGAGAACACCTTTGAACTACTGGCAAGCCAGCTCAGACCAGCTTTAGTCTAGATGACTCTGGATCTTGTCATCTTGGATGGGACAAGAGTGTTCAAAAAAACAAAAAACAAAACAAAACAAAAAACAAAGAAGTAAGCAAAGATTCATGAATTATCTTGGTCCATAGGATTTATGCCTAGAAGATATAAATTTAAAACTTCGAAAGCAAAGGCCTTACCACTCAAGTATGTTCTTGGCCCAGCAGTGCTATCATCCCCGGGTGCTTTCCCAAAGCTTTAGAATCTTAGATCCCTTTCTAAGCGTATGTGACTTTTAGGTTACCAAAGTCCTATTTAATGATTAGTATACACTCTTTTCTCGGATAATATAATTTCAACTACATTTATGACCAAACACAGTGATAAAAACGCCTTGTGTCTTGCTTTCATCTTTATTTCTTCGTCGTCTAAAAATGACAAATACTGAAATTGGTTTTCATCTCCTCTTCAAAAATTATCACCTGTTTCCAAATGTAGCCTTAATTCCACCATTGACCCAACCATCCGATTTCCTTAGTGTCTGTAGAGAATGGGCAGAAAACCTGCCGAAGTAAACTTTGTCTCTTGAGGCAGAAAGGAAAACCAAACGGCTTTGACAAGTTTAAGAGCTCGAAACAGTATAATATAAATCTCATTGGCTTGAATTCAAGAGGACTGTATTTGAGAATTATTCTCCTCCTATACTTCCCCTTTAATAGCAGTGGTCCTTGTCCTGGGCCTCGTGCCTCCTTGGCTTACTGACCACGGGATTCTACTTACCCCAATCCAAGCTGCACACTCGAACTCAGCCCCTCATTCGAATAGAGGGCTGCTCGTGACTCCCCATGCACAGAGCACTAACACCCGTGAGGACCTCCTTGGCATCTAAGCATGGTAAGCCAGGTCCTGCCTCCTCCAAGAAGGTTGGTGTACTCACTCTGTCCCCAGGATACCCTGGAATACTCAGCACCACGCTCTACCTGGCTCATCCATCTCGACTCTTCAGTTCACTTCGGCTCGTGAAGCATCCTTTCTATCACGGCACCTGGTCCTTATAACACTTGCTGACTATGGCAATCAGTCACCATTTCTGTGGGATTCCTTTCTGTGTGGCAGGATTTTGTTTTGGTCTCACAAATATGCTCCTGTATTGATCATGAGGAAATAATGTGAAATTGCTGCTTGAATTTGTATTTGAAGTACTTCCTAGTCATTGATTAAATAATAATAATAATAATAATAGATAAATAGGGATATATCATGTACTTAACATATGCCAACTGTTGTTGTTGTTATTCATTTCTCATTTTCACTGCAGCAGTCAGTTTGGACTTAAACAATAATTACCTGATAAGTAAAAATCTCTCACACATTGAGTGCTAAATGGATTACACCCAAGACCCATTAATCAACTAAGCTAATGCATCATGTAAATAGCATTTCAGATCCCAAACAAAAGAATCGCCCCGTTAAGCACTAAGTATACGTAATTATTCCTATTACCTATCACAAATTATGTACAACCATGTTTGAAAAATATGTTATTATAAAATATTAGTAAATTAGTTGAGCAAGTAGTCTATGATTTGCTTCCTAAAAGCTTAAGCTAATAGAAAAATCTTAGGAGAAGTGACCGAAGAAAACAGATCCCGATAGTGTCTAAAAGGATACCGGATGCGTATTCCTTAAAGCTTAAAAATGACTCATGAGCTCAGCTTTATTCATTCATAACTCTGCAGACTTATTAAACAAAGGCCATCCACCATCTGACTCCCCACACATAGACCAGTCAAGTGAACATGGATGATTGTATGTCTCATAGTTTCCATAGCAACTGATGATTTATTAATGAGTTAATCTGTGTGTTGCTATGAAGGTATAATTCCCTGAAAGTCAGAAACAAATTGTAGCCTAGGTACGGAGAAGATGGGGAGAATGATGGCTGGAAAGGAGACAAGTGAGATGTACCCACTGCTCAGCTTGAGTTGTATCTGCCCAATAGTGAGAGAGAGAGATGAAGTAATTTGTAATACAAGTAAAGAATAGCGAAGCAGGCGTAAGATATCAGGGTTCAGTTTTCATTGATCATCTACCCTTATTCTTAATTTGTAGCTTTTCTCTCACGTCCCACTTACCCTTTGTACTTCATTTCCTCCTCTCTTGGGTCCCATCCTGCTCTATATTCCTTTCCATTTCCCTGTCTTATTGTCTCCCTTACTTGGGCCAGAATTTCTTTTTTTTCCCCACCTCTATCTCTAGTGATCAGGGCTTCACCTTAGCAAAATAGAAATAGAGATCTGCCTATCAGATCTGAGACATGGGGATAAGCTGTCGGCACAGTAAGGATCTGTAGGTAAGGGTTCAGTGAATCTACTGAGATAGACATACTTTGCAAACATTTATAAAAGTCCAAAGAACAAAGCAATGTGTTAGACAACAAGATGGTTTTTATACCTATGAGGCTAAAATCTACCAGGAAGCTTAGAGAACAGACACAGAGCTGACAGGAGAAAAGGCCTAAAGAGAGGAAATGGGAGACGTAGAAAGAGGGAACAGAGAGCCAGTGCTTAGGAAAGGAAAACTCAGCATTGATGTTTCAAGCTGATTTTCAGGGTGTTCGAGATAGGAAAGGCACGTCTCAGAAGATCCACCGTGTGGGCATTGGCTTCAGATGATGACGCTTTCGCCCTCAGCTGTCTGTGAATAGTGTTCATGCTATGACTTTATTATGAATGAATGAAATGCCATAAATGGAAATGTCCTACCCTAAACGATATAGATTGTTGTACACTGGCCTAGTACTTGTGTCCAGACACCAAGAGCAACTGTCTTTATAAACAAGGATATGTGTAAAAGAGGCTAGGACATTTCTGAGTAATACTACACACTAGTTCACCACTGCCATGAAACTCACTAATGTTATCTACTGGGTTATTAATTAACTACTTTCAAAAATATTAACTACTTAATATTAAACACTTATTAAGTATTAAATATTACTTATTAAATACTAATTAAATATTACTAGAATAACTATTTTGCTTTCAAAAATAATGCAAAATTTCTTTTTTTTTTTACACTTTTTAAATGATATGATAATGAAAACAGGAAAATACTGGACAGTGAAATGGCAGCTAACAAGGTCAATGTGTCACGGAAACGTCATGACATGTCCCAACACCCAGTGTGAGAGGCTTCTTTATGCACATGTGCAACTTTCTGAAGAATGGAGCCTTTCACTGAGCACAGTAGGCGGCCGACTGTCTTTCTACAGCTGTTCTCAAAGACAAGGGTATTTTTGAGCTTCATTTACAAAACATAAATATCATATTGTTGTTTCCATCTTCTTCTGAGTCTAAATAGCAGGAGTGAATAACTGAGCACCCAACTCATGCACTGGTGCCCGGTTATCTCCGAGAAATAAAGATCAACGAGACAAATGCCCCAGTTTTGCTCTCCCTCCGACAGAGAACCTGACATGCTTCCTCCTTATGAATCGCTTTGAGATGCTTTAAATATGCGTTTGAAGGTCGAGAGATCCAGGGGCAAAGGAGAAAGGACATGGGAAATGACTTGTGCTTCTTGAGTAAGGACAGTCAGTCTGTTACCAGAGTTGAAAAGTTCAGCATCTAGAGGGATCTGTCCCAAGAGGTCTTGATACGGATTGTAAGATCACAAGACACCGATTTCGCAGTGCGAAACATCCACAGTGAGGGAAGGGAAACTTTACCCTGAAGGGACACCTAAGTAGGACTGCAGAAGCAGAGAATGCTTGAGGCAGGAGGATGCTGCTGAGTTTTAGTTGTCGGCTGAGTTCTTTAAAATTGTGATGGAACAGTTTTGGTAGAGACACTAGGATGGCAAACGGTGAAGGGTTCTGAGTGACAGCCTAAAACAGCTAGCTCAGCTTAGCACTCGGGAAGAAGTGCAAGTCTTTCTTTCTCCTTTCTGTCTGCCTTTCACGGCCAGAGTTGTGATTGGTTGGACACTTAGGACAGACCCAGCTATGCCACATAGTTTCCAACCTTCGTGCCATATAGCTGTCTCCATCTGTCTTCATTACTATGACAAAGACATCTGTGGCTGGTTCAGATACAAAGGAATGGAGTGTAGTTCCATGTTCAGATGGAAAGAAGCATCTAATAAGAGTCTCATGCTGTTCTATAATATTGCATTTTTAAAAAGCCAATGCGGATGGCAGTATGAGAGAGGGGGAGGGGAGGCAGCCTCACTCCAGAGCCACAGTTCTCAACCCGCAGGTCATGACCCCGTTGGTGGTAAGACCACCCTTTCTTAGGGGTCACATATCAGATCTCCCGTGAATCAGATGTTTATATTACAACTCACACCAGTAGCAGAGTTACAGTTATGAAAGTAGCAATGGAGATGATTTTATGGTTGGTGGTCACCGCAACTTGAGGAACTGTGCTAAAAGGGCACAGCATTAGGAAGGGTGAGAACCACTGCTCTACAGCAAGGTGCTCTTAAAAGTCACAGGAGAGGGCGTGCCTACGCCTTTGAGGAAAAGCCAAGACCTCTCGCTAAGCATCCGAAGCCACGCCCCAAGCTGCCACAGTGCCAATCACTGGAGTTTCAGGACAGCTTCCATTCAAACCATGGCTTGAGTCGTTGTGAAAAGAAGCATTGACCTTGCCCTCTAAACTAGGAAGTCTGGAGTGTAGTTCATTTATCTGTGTTCTAGAGAGCAAATGACATCGTAATTAAAACACTGTTATTTTCCTGCATAGTCCTGTTGTTCTTATATATACCGCCTTACCAAGAGACTATTATTTTACATGTTATTCTTCATAATCAGTAAGCAGTCTTTTGAAATTGTGTTTCTTTGCGTGGCGGGGTATTTATGGGGGAGTGGTATATGCACGTGAATTCAGGTGACTGTAGGGGCCAGAGGAAGGCATCAGATCTGTGCGAGCCGAAGGTGGAGGAGGTTGTGAGCAGCCTGATGTGGGTGCTGGGAATCAAACTCCTCTGCAAGAGCAGCATGTGGTTTCTTAACAGCTGGGCTGTCTCTCCAGCCACCAACTTGGCATTTTAAAGAGGAGAGAAGAGCTGGGCCTGATGGCGTATGCCTTTAGTCCCAGCAATCAGGAGGCAGCGGCAGGTGGATCACTGTGAGTTGAAGGCTTGCTTAGTTCAAGGCCTGCTTGGTCTACAAAGAAAGTTCCAGACAGCCAGTGATATACAGAGAAATCCTATCTTGGAGAGAAGGGGTGTGAGGAAGAGAGACAGAGACAGAGAGAGAGACTCAGAGAGACAGAGAGTAGATTAAGACTAGTTCCAAGGCCGGGCCCTGTTAGCATAGTCAAAAGCCAGAGACTAGGGAGGTCACAGACCATGTAGGGAACCTACTATTTCTTCTAAATGTTAGGATCGGACCTCTCTTCTGAATTGAAGTGCACACATTTGACTCCTTACCTAGCACCTGCATTTGGATGTGCATTAAGCCGTACCAAAGTAACACTATGGGTCATCCTCTTTCTTCCCTCACCGTATCTGCCTGCACAGCCTGCTGGTTATGACAGTGAAGTGAGTGTGTATCTGCGTGTGTCTGTGTGTGTGCGCGCACACGTGCATGCACACGCACCAGTCAACTCACTGGGCTTAGCGGACTATGCCTTCTTAGTCTTTCTCAGACCCCAATTGCCATCATCTTTCCTAAATCACTTCATCATCCCCACCCCCCGTCTCTGCCTATTGTCATCCAGGCGTTCATGCTGTAGTCAGAAATGTTTCCCTTCTCATGGACAGTTCAAGAAAGTGGGCTTCAAATCCAGTCCACTCTGATACAATTTCAAACCCCTCCCCCGTAAGAATTTTAGTAACTTAGTGGCCACCCTCATTCGCGCTGACTCCTCTCCCTTCCGGTGCCAGCTTCCTCTCAGGCCGTTTCTATGCCCTACCATGCTAGTGTGAAGGAGGACAGCCTTCTTAGTGGATCCTGAAGCTTCCGGATCACACCCAGGATCTGGGAGTCCCACAGACTGGGAGCCCAGGAGAGAGAAACACGCACTGATTAAAACGCCATCTTCAAACACAAGATTAGGCATTTCCAGGTTCACAGTGGCCTTCGCTCCGTCTCCATCTGTGTTTCCATTGGCTGCCTGCCCCTTCTTCTTCCCAGCATCACACTGTCTTGCTGGCTCCTCTTTCCACGGCTTTCTTATCTCTTTGTCTCTGATTTCTCCCCGCACTTTCTGGAATAAAGCCATCTGTTTTTATGAGCAGAATTCCAGTTTTGCTGTGTCTGATTCTGCTCATTTGCCCAGCTACTTCACTTCAGATCTTCAGAGGGAAGGTGTCCTGCTTTATCAACTGGTCATTTTCCTCAGGAGAGTTGTGGAGCGAACAGTCTGTGTAGGGAAATGCACTTTTGCTTTACAGTGGTAATATAGCTGGTTTCTCCTTTATAACCTAAAGGTAGACTACACTTGTCTTATCATTAGTCTCCAACCTCTTAAAACTTTTGTTTTAAACTAAAATATAATTACAATATCTCCTTCCTCCAGCTCTTCTTAATTCTATGGCATATATATATATATATATATTACCTATTAGGTTAATTATATATGAATAAGTATGTAATAAGTATGTAATAAGTATGTAAGAATAACATGGGAGTTCATCTGGCACTGCTTATAAGTATATGATTTTTAGGGGTGACTACTTGGTAGATAACCACCTAGGGCTCTCATCCCTGGGAAACACTAATTCTCTTTTTCTCAGCATGCAGCTCTTCATCTGGAATGGGGCCCCAGTATTTCTTTTTTGTTTGTTTGTTTGTTTTTCGAGACAGGGTTTCTCTGTGTAGCCCTGGCTGCCCTGGAACTCACTTTGTAGACCAGGCTGGCCTCGAACTCAGAAATCCGCCTGCCTCTGCCTTCCAAGTGCTGGGATTAAAGGCGTGCACCTCCATTGCCCGGCTTGTATATTTTCACTTTGGGGTGTCAACTGGTATTAGAGTTGGTTAGGTCTTGTTAGGCAGTCATATTGTCGAGATTTCATGGATGTTACACCTCGGTCATATGTAGAACTCACAATGTCACAATGGCAGACTTCTTGGTCCTCTAACTTAGGATCTTTGCCATCTGTCTTCCATGAGGTTTTCTGAGCCTACCCTGATGTGACCATGTGATGAGGCACAGCAATGACCTGCATGGCAAGATGTCCCTAAAGGTGCCTCGGCAGTAACTAACAGCTGTCCAGCTGGACGAAAGGCCCACTAAGTAGGAGGGAAATCACACCTAGTTCTGGAAACAGCCAACTACCCATGGCCAGTTAGGTCAGGATTCTTAGGTAATAACCTATGACTACTTTACTAAACCAGCACATTTCCTAACTGAATTTTAAATGCTGATCCTGACATCACAGACAAGTGTGGCTCCCACCCCCACCAAAGAAGCTGCTCTTTGCAGCAGGTGAAGTCCATTACTGTCTGAAAGTAAACACTGCGAAAAGGCTTTGACGTACCGCCCTCCGTTCCCTTTAACGCCACATCCCCCACCCGGGAATCCTGGGAACATTTTAAAGAGTCCTAGTGGTGATGGACAGAAGAGACTATAGTCCATCAAAGGTCTCACACACTGCTGTGGATCTAAGCATCTTAAAAGGAAGCCATTAAAGGACAGAACCACAGAATGTCCGTAAGCAAGCACAGAATGTCCCTAAGCAAGCACAGAATGTCCCTAAGCAAGCACAGAATGTCCCTAAGCAAGCACAGAATGTCCCTAAGCAAGCACAGAATGTCCCTAAGCAAGCATGTGGTGGTCTTGGGCAGCAG